>NC_072476.1:29485306-30146556 GCF_027574615.1 Eptesicus fuscus
CTCCAGCAACCCCCAGCCACATCCACCTGATCTCCACTAAGCACGGCTCAATCAACACCTTCTCTCAACACCTCCTTCCCCTGCTCTGCTCACCACTTCACTTTCTGTTTACACTCCCACCATCACAAGACCTGCCTACCCACATCCAGCCTCAGCCCTCCAATCCAGCCTCCAAACCAGACGAGAAAATTGCTCCTCTGCTAAGGACCGCCCCAGTGGTTCCACCCTCTAGAGTCCAGTCCAAATCCTTTCCAGAATGCAGCTCTTTTCATGGCATTCAAGCCTTCCAAATTTTAACTGTCATTATCTCACCAACCTACATCTCACGTGCTTGACATGCTCTCGGAACTCTTCCCTCACCCACCATTTCAGCTAGTTAACACCTACGCACTCTCCACCCTTAAAATCTCACTTTTTCTAGGGGCCCCTCCCTGCACCCCTGCTCAGAGCCCCTCCTCCCTCTCTGACTCCTGGGCTGCCTGCTTTTATAGCTCAATCACACTGGTTATAATGTTCAGTTGATGTGTCTTTGTTATGCCCTGGACTGTGAGCCTCTCGAGGGCATGGCATTTGCCTGATTCATCTCAGGCTCCCCGCAGCCCCGTGTCCCATAAACTTTTGATGAACAAACAAATGAGCCCATCAATCCTTGCGGGAGAGACAGGGAGGTAGGCTGGGACTAGAATCTCAGTTACAAATTGAAAGCCAGGGTGTGGGGGGCACGTGGTGCTGCCTGCAGGGGTCTTGGGGGCAGTTTACATTTCTCGCTAAGTGGACTAACTGTAGACCAAGGACATTTACAAGGAAGTGGTTGAAAGAAACAGGCAAGAGTGCAGTCGCCTGCATCCAGGTCCAGCAATTACTGCCGGTGCTGGCTGGAGCTACAGCTTGAGTGGATAGGGAACAATTACCAACTGAGTTTGGCTCAAGCTCTCAAGCCCTGCATGAGAGAAGGGAAGCAAAGAGTGTGAACCGAAGCAAACCTGAACTGTCTCCAGGAGACATATTCAGGAGGTCCCAACAGGCAAGAAAAAGCAATTACCAGGGAGGGAAGGAGAGCCAGGTTCCCTGCAATTCCATGGAGGGGACTTGCTGAAAGGGTAGCATCTCCTGCTCTGAGAAGTGTTGGCCTCTTGTTGAGGATTCAGAGAAGTAGGGGTTCCCATCACCCAGCACTGAGCAAGCTCTCAAGCCACACACTCATCAGGGCTTCTCAGAGATTCACAGAATGCCTGGCCCAGTGACTGTGGAGTATAATTCCTTCAACATCTAGAAAAAAAACTTATTGAGCCCCTGCCATGGGCCGGGCACTGTGCTAAGGGCTGACTCTGGAAAAGTCTTTCCTGCTCTAATGAGTCTCTAAAACGTTAGCCTTTGATGAAGTCCCAGGAAGCACCATCTGGGAAAGAACCAAAGAGCTGTTGGGCTGGTCTGGAATTTTTATCTCGGAAAGATTTGGCAGCCTCTCTTCAGCTTGATGAGAAGTGGGCTAATATGAGAGCAGGGATTCTTTTCCAGCATAAAAAGGGAAGATTATAGATGTGAGCGAAGCTTTATTTAAGTTGAAAATCCAAAACTTCTCTCAAGTAGAGCGAGTCCAGTACGTCAGGAGGTTTAATGCCCCAGGGAAATAAACTTACATTAATATTCAAAGACAGTGCAATTCACAACTGATGCTAAATTAAACCATGAAGTGCAACCGTGCTAATTGGCAAGATGCACATGACAGACAATAAAAGGGTAAAAGTTCATTTCTTACTGCAATTAATTATAAAGAGGATTTTTAGAAATAAAGGAACAAACTCCCCTATTCACCGTATGGATCCTAAGGACCTAGATTGACAAGCATTCTTCCTGCTCGGTATGACCCGACAGCGCCGTCTTCCAGGGGGCTGATGTGGAATGAAGTGGTTTTTGAATACTGACATGTCAAGACATGGATTTCAAATCCATGCTGGTGTTTCCATGCAATGGAATAAATCTTTGAGATCACGTATAATGTATGGCAAAAATCCTTTGAGTAAAATAAATATCATTGGGCTAGAATTCTTCAGGAGGTGCTAGCTCTCTGGATTTGGTCAATATGAATCTTCTTAGGCCTGCTATCTATTAGAGATTATGAGGAGAGCAAGACTAGCCCCTCGTGGACACCAGAGTCTAATCGGTAGAAAGACAAGGAACTGAGGGGGCGAGGGGGGGGCAGCAATCAGCTTTATTAAAGTGCTTAATATCTGCCAATGTACAAGGCACAGTTGAAGTTGAGACACAGCTCAGATGTGAGGCAAGAGTAGGATCCTATCACTGCCTGTCTTTGCTTGGGTTCACCAAAAACAGAGACTGGGTGTCGGTGTGCTACTCAGAAGCAGCAGTGAGAGGCTAGGGGTGGTGAGGGAGGGCAGAAAACCCATATATGGATGCATTATTGAGGTCACCATTATGTGCACTTGGGACTCAGTCCCACCTGGGACCTTCTGAGGAATGTCTACCCAAGATCAACCTGGAAGCACGTACCTATTGGCCCCTAAACACATTGGCTGAATGTTACCCCACCTCCAGGCTGAGCATACATGCTGATGAGTGAGCTCCTACTGATGTCAGGGGTGTGGGCGGGGCACTAGGGGTAGAAAATGAAAGACTATCGAGGGTAAGCTGCTGGGAGCCCACTAAGGAACATTCCACCACGGCTATAGCTGAAACTGAATGGAGGGACCAGAAGCTGTGAACTGGGACACCAGAGGTCTGTGATACACTTGCCAGTTGGGAACAGTGAGGCCCATGTGGGGAGAGAGTGGGGTCCATTTTTCTAGCCAGCATAGAAGATGACAGCCCTGGCCCATCAATATGAGACAAATAACCAGCTCTCCTTAAGAGGAAGCCCCAGGTGCAACTCAGTGCACTTAGCTCATGGGAGCAAGAAGCCATAGAGGGACAGTGGCTTTGCTTCTATCATGACTTCTCAGCAAACTGCAGGCAGCTTTTCAGCACCTAGATGTAGCATTTCCAGCAGTGAGAGTCCAGCTATAGTAGTTTTTAAATCCAGGTGACCATTGTAATGCCAAGTGTATTGGTTTGCGAGGGCTGCCTTAACAAAGTACCACAAACTGAATGGCTACACAGAAATTTATTGTCTCTCTGTCCTGGAAGCTAGAAGTCTGAGGTCAAGGTGCAGGCAGGGCTGTGCTCCCTCTGAAGCCCTCGGGAGGAGCTGTCCCAGGCCTCTCTCCTAGCTCCTGGTAGTCTCAGACACTCCTTGGCTATGGCAGCATAACTCCAAGTCAGCATGGCTTTCTTCCTGTGTATGTCTGCCTCAAAATTTCCCCTTTTTATTAGGGCACTAGTCATATTGTTTAGGGACTCACCCTACTCCAGTATGACTTCCTCTTAACTAATTACATCTGCAACAACCCTATTTCCCAATAAGGTCACATTCTGAGGTATTAGAATTGGGATTCAATATATGAGTCGAAGTAGGGGGGCAGACACAATTCAACCCATAAAACTGAAGAATGGATTCTATACAAATATTTATTCAGTATATGCTCCAAGTCTGCAAGAAATTCAAAGAAGTTATTTTTTCTGCCCTGGAGAGGTTCATGACCTTTTTGGAGAGGCAAATCATGTACCAAAAAAAAGGTACAGAAAGATGTCAAGTTCTGAACTATGTAGTTGGCACAGTCCTTCATTTCATCCTCACATTTCTCTGTGAGGACGCTTTTGTGCTCCAGTGTTGCAGATGGGGAAACTGAGGCTCAGAGAGACTAGTGGTTTGCCCATGTTCACAGAATTGGTGGGAGCCTCAGGATTCAGACCCACATCTTTTGAACCTGAGCCCAGGACTCTTTATTATGTCTCAAAGGTGCTCCCTCAATATGGAAAAGAAGAACCAGGAGCCATGGCCTTAACTGTTAGCATTTCCATTCAGAAAAAGTACCGGAGGTGAATGACAGCATTCCATTCTTGTTGCTAGGCTAAATCAGCACACAGAACAATAGGTTTAGTAGTCTGCCACACACACACACACACACACACACACACACACACACACACACACAATACTACAGACCAGGGGCTTAAACAACAGGAATTTACTTCTCAGAGTTCTGGGGGCTAGAAGTCTGAGATCAAGGGGCCAGCAGGTTGATTTCATTCTGAGGCCTCTCCCCTCAGCTTGCAAATGGCCACCTTCTCTGTGCCTCACATGGCCTTTCCTCTGTGCACACATCCCTGGTATCCCTTTGTGTGTCCAAATCTCCTCTTCTTATAAGGACACCAGCTAGACTGAAAAAGAGCCCACACTAACAGACTCGTTTTAACGTAATCACCTATTTAAAGGCCCTATCATCTCTAACAGATAGCAGGCCTATCATCAAATATAATCAAAATCTGAGGTCCTGGGGGTTAGGCCTCCAATATGTGAATTTTGAGGGGACACAATTCAGCCCATAACATGAAGGGCGGCTAGAATTTTCTGACTCATTCAGGGAGGTATTCATCAATTCTAAAAAGGTAATACTGAGCTTGGTGTCTACCTCAGGGCTCAGTCACAGCCAAGGTGAGAAACCAGCCTCCTGAGCTGCTGGCCTCCTTCCTCCCCTGGAAGCCCTCCCTGCAGACCTGCCCAGTGGTCACAGGCTCCACCAGGACACAAAGGCAGCACCTGTCCAGTTTCCAACTGGGAGTGATTCACTGCTCTGGGGTTGACCCACACTCAATGACATCAGTATGCCTTCTGTCTGTTGCCTGTGAGAACTAGGCGTTTTTTCCTTTGCTGACATGAAACATAAACCAAACTCATTCGGCCAGTCATTCAGTCATCCATCCAACATTTATTGAGCACTATGATCTAAGCTTTGTGCAGTTATATTGTAGAGAAAACCTGTATCTAATACTAGGCACAGTTGTAAGACGGTGACATAGACAGTCTCCTATTATCTTCACAACAGACCTGAAAAGAAGGCATTTTTATCCTGGTTTATACTTGAAAAAATGAGGGACACACAGAATAAGCAGCTTACCTGAAGTCACACCATCAGCAAGAGGTTAGTAAGTGATGCCAGGCCTAAGTAGTCAAGTGTGAGAGTGTCCTGAGGAGAATTCTAGAGATGGGGACTTGGCATGACTGGTCTTTTATGAGCTTCCTGGGCATAGACTGTGAGAGGGTAAGCTGCATCTGAAAGGGCAGAATCACACCGGTTGGAAACAGGACAGGTGCTGCCTTTGTGTCCTGGTGGAGCCTGTGGGCAACTGGGCAGGTCTGCACTGAGGGCTCCCAGGAGGAAAGTCAACACATCCTGCTGAACACGAGTTTCAAATCTATTAGAAAATGGCACTCAGAACTCTGGGACCTTGGCCTGAAGACCCTGCCTCACAGCTGCAGTCTCAGGGCTCTGAACTGGAAACAACCTGCGGAGGTGATCCAAGGCATCGTTCATGTTTCAGCGAATTGGGGCCAACTTGAATCCGCCTGATTCAGAGCAATCTCAAGGGTAGGACCTCCCTACCTGGGTCCCCCACCACCCTCAAAAAAAAAGGGCTTGTTGGTTTACTGACCCACATTCCAGACTTGGGGCAAAGGTCTCTCTGGTTAAGAGTTTCCATTGCTTCGGAAGTCAAATGTAAAGAAGATGCTATTTTCTCCTTACTATTTTGTTCTGGGTTGTATTTTAGACAAAGTATTTTCTGCAATTAGGTAACTGTACCTGTATCTTATTTCCTTTACCATTAATCTTGTATAAACTTTGAAATTAACAACCCTCCCCATGACCACCCTGAGAAACCCACCATCTCTTGCTGCCATTTACTGAAAGTCTTTGCTTAGAGATGCTTTACCGATAGCACTTGAGCTATTTTGTTAGTTTCTCTCCTGCTCATGACAAGAATGCTAATCTTCTGCCCTCTTTCTCTCTCTCTCTCTCTCTCTCTCTCTCTCTCTGTCTGTGTGTGTGTGTGTGTGTGTGTGTGTGTGTGTGTGCAGTCATCAAAGGACTCCAAGCTCTCCACACTGTGGTGGAGGTGAAATTCAGACTGTATTTGCTAGTGTTACAGTGCTCTGCTCACACAGAATTATCTGATGATGTGGTATTAGAGAATTAGGTCAAATAATCTGGATAAATCTTCTGGATTAAAGGATCTGTGGTTGTCTCGCTGACCAATATTTTAAAAATTGAGTTATAGTCAGACACACACAGCATAGTCATTGCTCATTCATTCCACAACGTATAATGTGGGCTTACTAAGAATTTGGGAACTCTTGTAGGCACTGGAGAAACAGAGCTCTGGCTTCCCAGGAAATAGTGGGGCGGGGGGGTAGGAAGGTAAGAAGCAAAGCAGATGGATAACGACAGTACCATGGGGTAAGTGGCATGGGGAGCCAGAGGGAATGACAAGCTCTGCCCACAGTCAAAATGGATTGGACAAACAAGGTGACATCTGAACTCATCTCGAAGGATGGAAAAGAGATTTCTGGGTGCAACATGATGGGAATGGGAGGGCCTTCCAGGTAGAGGAAACAATATATGGCAAAAGGCAGAATGTGTTCAGAGAGATTTATCTACCTGTAACAGAGTGTGCACGGCATAGAGTGTGCATGAATGTGCTGGAGAGGCCCCCAGAGGCCAGATCCTGCTTGGCTTGAATACCAGGCTAAGGAGTTGATCTTGACATTGGAGGTCAGTAGCTTCAAACCATGTTTCATGATGCTAAAGCCCCTTTATCCACTTCAGGGAGCAAGGACTGGCAGGGAGGATAGCAGATGGAGTGCTGAGTTATTCACCTCCACTTCAGTCAAAGCAATTTGGTTCAAGTGAGGACGGCAGACATGCTTATAAGGATGGGAAAGAAAGCACAGATTCAAGAAGCATTTCCAAAGTAGATGCATTAGTCAAGGTTCTCCAGAGAAACAGAACCAACAGGATAAATACACACAGAGATTTCTTATAAGTAATTGAAGGGATTGGCTCACATGATTATGGAAGCCTACAACTCCCAAGATTTGCAGTTGGCTAACTGGAAACCCAAGAACATTGATGCCTGAGTCCAAACACCCGAGAACCAGGATGGTGTAAGTTCTGGTCTGAAAACAATCAAGCAACCCACTCAAGATGCAAGAGGAGCCCATGTTTCTGGTTCACACCAAAGGCAGGAAAAGACCAGCTTGTCTCAGTTCAAGAAGTCAGGCCGGAATTCTCTCCTACTCTCAGGAGTAAGTGAGAACCTATTAGTTCTTTACAGGCCTTCAATCGGCTGGCTGAAGCCCACCCAGATTAGGGAGAGCAATCTGCTTTACTCAGACTACTGATTCAAACCCCAATCACATCCAGAAACACCCAGAATCATGTTTGACCGAAAGCTGGGCATCCTGTGACCCAGTCAAGTTAACACATAAAATTAACCATCCCAGTGGAATTAACAAAATTGATAATCAAAAGGAAACGTTTTGGGGATCAAAGACTGTGAGTCAGCACAGCCTGTAGCAACAGAAAGGTGGAGGGAGAGCCATCCCCTCCCACTGTGTTTCAGAAACAGGCTGGCTTCCATAGATCTTACCAACACCTCCCCCACAACCCACTTTTGAAGAAATCTGAGTAAGTGTCTTTAAAAAAAAAAAAAAAAAAAGAACCTGGTCAGAAACCAGCCTGGCTCCACCCACTGAAAGATCCGGAAACCAGCTGCTTAATAAGGATCCAGCTTCATCTAATGACTGGTGAGAAACACCTGTGGGCTGCCTTGGGCCTGGAGTCACTGAGCATGCTCATCGGGGAATGAAAGAGCCTTCCGAAGCCCACTCTCCAACCTGGACTGGGTAGCTGAGTTCTCCCTTTCTCTTCCTCCTGAGGCTGCAAGGATCCATTCTCTTTTTTCTGTATTCTGGCCCCACCCATGTATCTGCTCCCATCGCCATCTCCTCCATGGTGTCCTGTCCTTCCCAAGACAAGCACATTGGCCCAACTCCTGCTAAAAGTTGCAGTGCCTTTGCCTGTGGGACAAGTCTCAGTAGATTAGAAGAATGACAAGCATGTTGAATTTACAAATTTGTTCCATGTGCAAAGGCCTTTCAGTCACTGACTTGGGTTCACATTTTTCCCTTTCTGAGGTATCCCCAGAATCTCCAAGGCTCTCCATCCTCCTGTCTCATTCTGCAAAGTGGAGCTCAGCAAGTTTCCCAGCCCCTCAGGCCCCTGCCATCTCTGGGCCACCCAAGACACCAAGGTGTCTTATCCCAGAACAGGGCAGAGGGGCAGGCAGAATGGAATGGTCTGTGAACTAGGGGCATTGGGGAACCTCCTGCCCAAGTAGATCATTTACTCTTCAGTCACTGCCCCCTTCTGGGCCGCTGCCCCACACAGAAATGTGCTTGGGGACATAACTAGGGCACATCCCTAAATATTTCCATGCTATAGACTGACTGGAATGAAACACTAACAGTTCCTTATCTCCCAGTTCCACACAATTTACTTAGGATGAAATCTGATGCTTCAAATCCATACGGTGCTGTTTTCTTTCTGCTGCCTCATCGTGAATTTGTTCAGCAAGAAATCACTCTTCAAATGTGTTGCTATCTCTCCCCAGCCTTCTGCTTCTGGAGTGTGAGTCTCTCCAAGGGCTGCCATAGCGATAGAACATCCACTAGGAATGCTTGAGGGATGGCAGACCCCCTTCTGAAAGCACAGCATGGAGAGAAATGCTTTTGGAGTCAACAACTATTCAGCCATTGAGTCGCTTGACATATATTCACTAAGTGTCAACTGTGTGGCAGGCGCTGTCCTGAGTGTTAGGAATACATTAGTGAACGAACGAGACAAGCATCCTCCCTGCCTTTATGGAACGGACATTTAAGTTCCTTGATGTCCTTCAGCTGTGTGACCTTGACCCCTCTGAGTGTGATTCCTCTTCTGGTCTATAAGGAGAATGATGTTAACTTCCTGGAGTGTTGAACTAACGCATGGTACAGTGCCTGGCACATTCTAGGCATCCCAAAGCCATTAGTTGACACAGGGAGATTTTCCATCTTGACCTGGAATTCTTGGGGATACCCTCAAGTTGATGGGCACGGCCTTATGGCACAATCAGATTCAAACTGGAAGTTTGTGATCCAGCCTGAAAAATACTCAAAACATAAAAATTCACAGACAATAGCAGAAAAGCAAATATAAGCCTCTTTATGTGGTCCTCGGTTTAATTTATTTCCAACTTCGTCTTAAGTGGTATTTCTCGCTGATGTATATGAAATGGAAAATATCTAACTAGAGTTAATTCCTGGTGAACGCTCCAGATTTACACATCAGCTCCCGTGGGGGCTCCTGAGCAGGTCGGCGGTGCGCTACTGCCCCCGTGTGGAGCAAGCTTGGCTAGCGAGGATCTAGGAACTGAACTGACGTTAGCATAGGTTTTTGGGGGGTTATTTTTTTCAGCAAGAACACTTACAACAGAGAAAATGGACTCTCAAAAATCCTCTTTATCCAAGATCAAATAGAATAAAATCCAATTAAGTCAGTGCAGCTGTAGGCTGTTAAACCAACTCCAAGGCATATCCCTCTCCTCCCTCCTGGGGCTCTTTCTCCCTTTGACATGCAATGGACACCAGGCTCCACATACAAGGAGTGGATCCATTAACCACAGAGATAGGGAAGCATTCCTACCCTACAGTATTAGCATTTCACACATGCCCTAGAAGGTGTGGGGAGATGCCCAGGATTCCTAGTCTCTGCCTAGAAGAATCTCTGGGGCACAGTTGTTCTGTTGGCCTGAGTTCTTTTCTCTGCCCATGAGGCACCTCTCAAGCCCTCTGCCTGCCTCAAGCCAACATAATGGATCTTTGTGCTGTTTAGGTGGAAGAAACATTGACTAAACTGTGGCTCATAACCCTGCTAGGTGCCCAAGATGTAAGGAGCGTATAATCTAGAAGAAGACTAACTGAGGAGTGAACTGACATAGTGCAGGGAAACTAGGCAAAAGGAAGCACAGGTACCACAGGGCACAGAGGAGAGGGCCCACTCCCAACAGGAGGCGTGAAATGCCTCTAGGGAGAATGACAATTGAGCTGAGCTGAACCTTTAAAGAGGAATCAATTATCCAGCGAAGAAGCAGGTAAATGGGAGTCAGAACTGGCGTTGCAAGCAGAGTGCTGAGGCGTGAACGTGCACAGCACTTTGGGGAAACGGAGTGTAGTTCAGCATGATAGGAACACAGGGTGGTGGTGGGGGGGGGGGGCGTTTCAGCAACTGGGGATGTTACAGAGGTGATTGTGGAGGCCACTGCACACTAGACTAAACACGTGGGATGAAAGGATGGACCACAGAGTGTTACAGAGCAGGGCAGGGAAGTCTGACCGCCACCAGGGCCCCTAGGGACAGATAGGTTGGAAGAAGGAGTTGAGAAACAACAGCAGCCCACTGGGAGGCTGTGACACAGTCTAGGCAAAAAAAGACCGAGTGTAAATTAAAGATCAGAAGACCTGATTGGAAAATTATTACAGAGAAAAATCATTGGGTCTCCGGGATTGGAAAGTCAGCCTCATACTCTTCCTAATGGCCCCGGATCGGGATGAACAAAGAAAGAATTCTGCTTTATATCTGGTTCTGTCACCGCAAAACTGGCCCAGCTGCAGATTTGTTTCATCGCTCACTTCCCAGGCCAGGTCACCAAGGCCTCTGTCTCTCTGATGGCCACCTTGGCCTGCCCCTTTGACGGCTTACACCCCTATCAGAGATGGGAAATCTCTGTGTGGGAGGATTTTGAGATCTTCTGGGAATCAAAGGTGGGAATCATGACTGGGGATTGTAGGGCCTTCCAGCAGCACAGCAGCCAGCGCCACCTGAGCTTGGGCCCAGGTGCCTGACTCTTCCCCGGGTTTCATCAGCTGGCTGCTCTATAGACAACCCAAGCTTCCTCCTCAGAGTCCCTGAGTTTTATCAGCTCTCTGTTATATGGAATGCTCAGAAGTATCATCTTCAGAGGGACAAGATGAGGCAGGGGAAAGAGTCAAATCCCAATACTAGTTGTACAATCTGGACAAGCCACTTAGTCCCTCAGAGCCTCAGTTCTCCTGTGGGTCCAGAGGGATGACACGGGGCTTCCTCCTGGGGCAACTAACTGTGAGGGAAGAATGAAGTCATATAAGCGAAAGTGCAAAGCACTGAACAGATGGTTCTAATTGTTTCCATCCAAATGGAGGTGTATGGAGACCAAGACAGGGAGCCCTGGCTCTCCTCCCACTCCTGAGTATAAAATGAGTACCTTTCGTAAGACCACAGCCCAGAAGAATGGGATCTGTGCTTGTGTGTTTGGGCTGATTCCTGGTACTTTAACCAATATATAACAAGTGAGAACACCCAAGTATCTTTCCTAATGTTTCCTAACAGAGTTTTGCAACCAAGAAAATGGTAGCTTTCAGACATTAAAGTGTATATATGCACTAAAGAATTTACCCATCGTATGTCAATCTACAATAAAAATTAAGTGATACTTTTCTCATCGTTTTGAAAATTTCACTGTTCAAGTGGTTAAAAAAATTGTATAATTGACAATTATACTCAACATCATAGATGGATCTCATGATGTGTTGAGTGAAAAAAGATAGACACAAGAGTATGTATTTATGGTTCTATTATGTATGGTACATATGATTCTATTAAGATAAAGCACTAACATGGGCAAAAGTAATCTATGCTGTTAGAAATCAGGATAGCGGTTACCCTGAGAGTAAGAGTAATGACTGGAAGGGCAGATAAAGGGGGATTTCAGGAGAGATGGTACTGATCTTTTTTTTTTGACGTGGGTGCTGATTAGGTAGGTATATTTAGTTTATAAAAATGGATAGAGCTATGCACTTACAATATGTGCACTTTATGTGTATTTCAATAAGGAGGAATTTTAAAAGTATATTCATACCTACTATAAGAAAAAAAAAGCTTTTCCCCTTATTACCATCCCAAGTCAACACCAAGGGTATCCAAATGATGATGCTAACATTTATATCTATCACTTTGTCTCTGCTGGATATCCCTTTGCCTGACCATTGACAGAGCACAGCTCTGTGTGACTTCTTAGATTACAGCATGAGCCAAAGGTAGCAGAAAAAGTCAATGTAAATGTCAGCTCTTCCAAGAAAGGGATGGCTCATCAGAGAGGTCCTTAGGACTGTTTAGGACAGCTGTCGCCAACCTTTCAGACCTCACAGACCACCAGTGGTCTGCGGACCACTGGTTGGCGACCGCTGGTTTAGGACATATCCAATACATGCACAATCTTGGGACTGGTGCTAGAGTCCAAGGTTCTTAGTGGAAATGGACACAGGCTTCTCTTCTGTATCAAATCTTTTTAAAATTTTTTATTGAATTTATTGGGGTGACATTGGTTAAGAAAACTATATAGATTTCAGGTGTACAAATTCTATAAAATATCACCTGTATATTGTATTGTGTATATACCACCCAAAGTCAAGTCTTCTTCTGTCACCATTTATCTCTCCCCTCCCCCCGCCTTTATCTTCTTCTACTTCCCCCCACCCCCTTTCACTCTGGTAATCAAGGTACTATTGTCTGAGTCTATGAATTTTTTTTTTTTTTTGCTTAATCCCTTCACCATTTTTACCCAGTCCCCTCAACCCCCTTCCCCTCTAACAGCTGTCAGTCTATTCTTTGTATCTGAGTCTGTTTCTATTTTGTTTGTTAGCTTATTTTGTTCACTAAATTCCACACATAAGTGAAATCATATGGTATTTGTCTTTCTCTGACTGGCTTATTTCACTTAGCATAATACTCCTCTGGTCCATCATACTGTGACAAAAAAGTAAGATTTTCTTCTTTTTACAGCTGGGAAGTATTCTATTGTATAAATGTACCACAGCTTTTGTTATCTATTCTTCTACTAATGGGCACTTTGATTGCTTCCAAATCTTAGCTATTGTAAATAACGCTGCAATGAACATGGGGTGCATATATCCTTTGGAATCAGTGTTTTGTGTTTCTTTGGATAAGTTCCCAGAAGTGGAATCACTGAGTCATGAGGCAGTTAAATTTTTAATTTTTTGAGGAAATTCCATACTGTTTTCCTCAATGGCTTCACCAATCTGCATTCCCACCAACAGTGCAAGAGAATTCTCCTTTCTCAATATCCTCACCAACACTTGTTTGTTGATTTATTGATGATAGCCATTTTCATTGTGGTTTTAATTTGCATTTCTCTGCTCATTAGTGATGTTGAGCATTTTTTCATATGTCTATTGGCCATCTGTATCCTCTTTGGAGAAGTGTCTATTTTTTAATTGGATTGTTTGGTGTTATTTTTGGTGTTGAGTCATATAAATTCTTTAGAAGTTTTGATATTAAACTTTTATCAGATGTGTCATTGGTGAATATGTTCTCCCATTTTTTTAATTGGATTGTTTATTTTGGGGTTGAGTTATATAAGTTTTTTAATTGGATTGTTTGGTTTTTAATTGGATTTCTTGTTGAGGAAGACCCTGGATCTGACCAGCAGCATAATTATACTGAAGCTGTTTTTTGTTAATCCTCACCTGAGGATATTTTTCCATTGACTTTTAAATAGAGTGGAAGGGAGGGGGAGAGACAGAGAAAGAAAAAAATCAATGTGAGAGAGAAACATAGATTGGTTGCCTCCCGCACGGCCCCAACCCAGGATCGAGCCTGCAACTGAGGTATGTGCCTTTGACCGGAATTTCAGCCCTTCAATCCATGGGCCAATGTTCTACCCACTGAGGCAAACCAGCTAAGACCCGAAGCTGTTTTATTATTGATCAATGGTACCTTTTGAGGATCATACAGCTTGGTAGGGAGCAAACCTAACAGAAAAACAAAAACAGGGAAGATATGTTTGAAAGTAGAAAGTACTGGATCTAACCATAGTTCTTCTACCTTCTAACTATGTGACCAGAGGCAAGTCACTACATCTCTGGGCTTAGGCCTCATCAGAAGATTAGAGTGTGGGGGCTGGGGGAAACAGAGGGGGAGGGGAACGGGGGGGGGGGAGAAGAAAAAAAAAAAAACCCTCTCCTTAATTCTGTGAGATAATGGACTTAAGTTACCTAGCACCATTTCTAGAAAATATAAACATTCAACAAATGTTCATCCTTAAGAATCATAGTTCTTAACAAAAACAGGAGACCTGAGCACTCTTCAGAATTTAAGTACACTAAAAAGAGCAGCAAAATGAACAAATGTGGCAAATCCCAGATTTGACCCAGATAAGTAAATTTGCTGAATGATTCAATAATAATTGAACTAGAAAGTTAAAATAATAACACTTGCCTTGTTCAGGCCCTGAATGAATACCAATGTATTATTCATTACACCTGAACCCAAGCCAGGGCATACACTAAGCCAAATGACTATTTGCTCTGGTAGTGTTCCTAGAATTCCGTTAATGGAGGAGTGAACATCATGGCAGCTTGTTGGCAGTCAGGGCAGAGTTCTTTGATCCTTGTGCTGCTTCAAGTGCAGGAATCTGATTTTCTCCCAAGTGTGAGAAGTTCAAGAATCTCGCTCTCTGTCTCACACCAGCAGGGAACTTCCTAAACAATTCTCTTTTGAATGCAAGCACAATCTTTAGAAGGACCTTTTCTGGAGCCCAGACTCTCAATGAACACGGTGAAGATTCAGAGACTGGTAATAGCTCTCTAATGGGGGGTTTTAATAAATAGTCAAAGGCTTCTTTTTGAAGAAGAATCTGTTGATTGGTATTTTGCTTCTCTGTTTGCAATAACCTATACCCATAATTAGTGTGGCCATATTTATAATGGAAATTGGGACAATTGAGTGTTAATAATTTAGCAGGGCCACCACAAAAAACTAATATGGTTACTATACTGTCAGAGTCTCTCTTTTATGATTTCCAGTTAGGTCCTTCAAGATACTTCAGAAGCAATCTGAAAAGATATCTACACCCCTCTTCCCATCCTTAACAGTTACTACATCCATCCCTAATTTCACAGCAATAATTTTAACAGCTTGTCTATGTTGAGACTCTCTCAAATATTCCATTTAGCTTCCATATATAAGCTTTCTTTTTGCATTCATATCGCATCAGTTTATACAATAATTAAATTATGTAATAACACATGTAACTGGCATAAATACAACTGACTCTTGATGAGCATTCAATTCAGCTGAGAGCAGTGGTACATGGCACAGCCTAGTAGCTATAGAGATCATTATAATATGAGTTAGTGTGTTTCCCAGAGGTGAAAGGCAATAAATCATAGTGGTTAAAACCAAGGATGGTGGTTGAGTTCAAGTCCCAGTTCTGCCACTTAATAGCTATATGAACTTAACCTCTCAGTTCTCCCATCTATAAGATGAGGTTATAATAGTATCTACCTCATGGAGTTGTTATGAGGATTAAATGCCTTAATAGAAGTAACGTGCTTAGAGAATACGCCTGGAACATAGCAAATACTATGGGAGTCTTTGATATTATCATTACGTTTACTATTACATAGAAAGCATTTTTAATCTAGTGAATTGGTTAAGTGGGGTTTGGTTGAAGGAGCTTTTACAACATGTGACCAAAAAATGTCTACATTGTCTGGAAAGAAATATATAAAAGACAGTGAGTCAACCTGGAATTCAGAGGGAAGGTAATTATATCAACAGAGACTGGGAGAGGCCCATCATCATGATCATTTGGGAGAGGCCAAGATATCCAGAAATGGGACTCTGATGGATGACTCTGTAAAGAATTTGGGGACTATCAAAAGAAGGGAATTTCAGGTAAATGGTTTGGTCTACACTATGTCAGGGTGACTGGAGAAATCACACCATATTAAAAATAATGGTTGGAAATGTGTGGGGAGGGAAGGGGAGTGATGCAGGTGAGGCCAGACAGGTAAGTAGGGGTCAGGCCCATCCCCTGGAAGAAATGAGGATAGATGTGGGAGAGGGGCACCAGAGCTGCTCTGGTTAATGGCAGCGAGCTCCCCGGGGGTCTACTTAGCAAGGAGGGCCAGGCCACGGCCATCTACCTACTCAGCGTCAAAGTCAGCAAAACTACCTCGACCTGAAACCCAAATAATGGATTTGAGCCCTAATGTGCAAGAACAGTTCAGGTCTCTGTGCAAGCTGTCCATCACATCTGGTTGTTAGCGTGTTTACAGCAGGATATAAACTGATGTTCAATTACCCACGGAACTTTATCATTAAAACAGAACTTTAAAATATGCATGTAGAATTTTTAAAAATAGCTTGCACTAACGAAACCAATTTTTAAAAGTCTGAAACAGGGCTTTGCCAGGTTTTCAAAGCCATCTGTTTTCAAAGCCTACCTTCCTCCTTGTTTACCGCAGCCTGTCTGCTGTTTTAACAACCTCCAGTGGGATTTCACACGCCTCATTATGCAAAATCACTGCTTATGCATTCACTCTGCCACTTGCCTAACTAATCTCAACTCATAACACCTTTCTGTGGAAGATCCCCAGTCTGCAGTTCCCCTACAGGGCTGTAGATCAAGAACAGTGGTAGACAGTGTCGGAGCAAAATAAAACGCATCCTCCCGAGTATAACAGTTATGAGACAGGCTTGATCTGAGCCCCTACTTGAGGTGAGAAGCAAAACAAGCAATAATGATTATAACATAAATTCAAAATCTCTCTATTCAAAAATAAGGCGGGGGAAGAGATCTTGTATCAGGTGTAAGTTAGAAAGTCAGCTTTGATCCCCATCATCCTCTGCTCTCCTCCTATAAATTATCCATTTAAATATTTTTAATTTCTTCCTCTTCATAAGGCTTTGGGCTTATCCTCTTTTTAAATATATTTTTATTGATTTCAGAGAGGAAGAGAGAGGGAGAGGGAGATAGAAACATCAGTGATGAGAGAGAATCATTGATCAGCTGCCTCCTGCACACCCCACACTGGGGATCGAGCCCTCAACCCGGGCATGTGCCCTTGACTGAATGGAACCTGGGACCCTTCAGTCCACAGGCTGATACTCTATCCACTGAGCCAAATGAGCTAGGGCGGGCCTATCATCTTTTGATTCAGAATAGTCAGGGGCTTAGGCTCAAATCCTAGTGGTTCTGTTTCTCAGCTGGATGGCCTCTTTAAGTGGGACACGTAGGGTGCATAAGAACCACTAATCATTGACTAAATGGTGAGCCAGGCAGATAGGCACCAGTGACAGAACCATCATGTTAAATAGCCACCAGAGCAAAGGCTGGATTTCCCATGGATAGATCAGTGTCCCATTCAATGATGCATCTTCAGGAGACCAACCAGTGAAATAGGCCCCAAACCAGATGCACATGGAGCAAAGTAATGAGCAATGACTACATGAAGTATGGGGGTCCCTGGTCTAGGGCAGCGATTCTCAACCCTTTGGTTGCATGTGGGAATCACCTGGGTAGCTGAAAGGCACCAGCACTCAAGCCCCAGCACATCTCCTACTTTCTCATTCTGTTACATAGGCTGAGGTCTGAATTATTTGATTTTTTAGGAAACTTTTATATTGAAAAATAGCATGATACAATAAATGCCACAAATCTCCGTTGTACACCACAACAAATTTTTTTAGAAAGTGAATATATCCATGGAACCACTGCCCAAAATAAAACATAAAACATTACCAGCATCCCAAAGCTTTCCTCCTACTCTTTCCAATCCTCGATCCCCTCCCTACAGGTCACCACTATGCTGACTTCCATCATCATAGAATTACCTGCTGTCAAACTTCCTATAAGTGCAATCATACAGTATTTTTTTTTCTTTTGGTCTGACATTTTTTGCTTAGCATGAAGTCTATGAATTTCATCCAAGTCATTGTGTACAGCAATAATCACTATATGTTGTTTCATTCTATATTCCAAAATTCTTCCATTATCCTGATGATGCATTTTGGGTTGTTCCCACTTTGGGATTATTATGAATAATGTTGCAGTGAACGTTCCTGTACATGTCACTTGGTGCTCAGTAGCTTCATTTTTCTTGGATATATATCCAAAACTGGAATTGCTGAGTTAAAGCAATTATAGGTTTATCATAGTAGGGAATGCCAAACAGTTTTCCAAAGAAATTGAACCAGTTACATGACAGTCTAGTTGCTACACATCATCAGTTTTATAAGTGTTGGTTTATAGTGGTATCACATTTTTATTTTAGTTTGTATTTTCTTAATAACGCATGATGTGGAACACTTTTTCATATGCCTACTGACACTTGGATATAGTCTTTTGTGAGGGACCTCCTTTGCCAACTTTTTAGGGTATCGTGTTTTTGCATAGATTTGTAGTTCCTTAAATATCTGTGAAAGAACTCCTGTGGTATAGATGTATTGCATATACCTTCTCCCACTCTGTGGTTTATTCATGTCTCTTGATGAACAACCCTCTTAATTTTAGTGAACTCCAATTCATATGTCCTTTTCTTTATGATAAGTGTTTGGGGGGAGGGGCTTATTTAATTTTTGCCTACCCCAAAGCCCAAAGATGTTCCTCTATTACCTTGCACAAGCTATGTGTTCCTCCTTTCTTACTTAACTCTATGATGCAGTTGGGATTGATTTAGGGATATTGTGTGAGGCAGAGGTCAAGATTCATTTTTTAAAGAGAGAAGCCCAACTGACCCAGTTATTGTAAAGACCAACCTGCCCTATTCCATTAGAGTAGAAATCAATATTTCTTTAAATGTTCATGGTGGAGAGAGTGATTTTAATAGGCTCCCATGGTTGAGATCATAGAGAAATAAAAAGTCCTCAAGTGTGAAGCAAAACTACAACGATGTGGAAACTTCTGACATGGAAAAACTGACCATACCTTTGAGTATAGATTTAGGGAAATTGGACTTGGTGGCTGAGTTGAGAAATCTAAACATCCACAGAACAAATCAGTTTTATGGATGAATTTTGGAATATAGAATGGGATCATGTCTAGTAATTATTGCTATACACAATGACAGCAGTAGCAATACCCAAGCACGACTGAGCTCAGAGCACAGCCCTGACTCTTCCCAGATTCCTCTCAAAGGATTGGTAAAAAATAAAAATAAAAATGGTGACATGGTACCAGTTCCAGGTGCAGGAGAAGCTCGGTGGAAAGTAGATGAGTGCTCTTCAACCTCACCAGAAACAGCAAGGCATCTTTGCAGGGAGAGGAGGGTACATCCAAACCATGAGTCTTGTTTGTCTTGACCATTGCTTCTCAGGAGGGAAACAAGGCAGGATCTACTCCCTTTCTAGGAGAGAAGACTGAGAGTTGGACAAGGTGAGGGACTGACCCAAAGCCACCACCAACCTATGTCAGAGCTAGAGCAAGAAGAAGCCCCAGGGAAGACAAGTTCCTGAAGGTCGCCATGTCCCTGAGCCTTTAGAATAAAGCCTCCATTCTCAGAGGAACAACTTTCCTTTCCAAGGCTCACTCGGGAGACTTTAGTAATTAATTACTAGTTGCAAACTGGTAAATTGGAGTTAATTATCTGGACAGATCTAATTGCAACTACAACTTTGTTGAAATTAAATAAAACTGCCAATTTAAAGTGTACAAAGCCTTTTAAAATCATTACTTAACGGTATCTGAACAAGTCCAGCCAAGAATGTGAGCTCTCTGGGATGCTGAAGAATTAGTCCATAACATACCAGTCCTTGGTGTACTTCACCCACCCCTGCACCTGACCCACTCCCAGCTATCCTGACATCCCAGGAAGGAAGAAGCCAGCTCCTCATCCCTGCTTTGTCCTATCGTATGTCAGATTCAAGTCCACAGGGCTGCCATAGCCTGGTGTGTTCTTCCCTGATCCTCCCATTTCTGGTCCCACCTTGAGCATAATCTTATTATGCACCTTCGTCTCTCACTCCAACAGAGCATCCTCAGGAGGGCACCTACCTCTACAGCCTCAGGAATTCAAGGACACACAGCATCATAGAGGACTCGTTGGGTCTGGCTAGTGCCTGGAGGAAGAGGAGTTAGCCAGAGGAAGAAGATAAAGGCATATCACACAGAGAAAGGGGGATGTGCAAAGTGCTGAAGGCAAAAAAGAGTCTGGAGCAGATGAAAATCTACAACTCATTCAATGTGGCTGGAGGTAAAGGAGCACAGGTGAGATGATGTTGGAGACGTTGATGGGGAACAGTGAGAACCTTATAGGCCATCATGAAGAGGTGAGACTTTGCCCCAAAGAACATTCTGGCCATAGGAGGGTATTGAAGCAGGGCAAGATTGAGAGATTTCCGAATCTTAGAACAGGAAGTTGTGTAACTGAAAATGCCATTGACTTGGAGATCAGGACACCTAGATTCTTGGTCCCAGTGGGCCAATGGGTCAACTGTGTAGGTTCTCTACTTCCTTGTTTCCTCGTCTATAAAATGGGAACAAGTGCTTGTCTAACTACCTCACAGGTAACATTGGGGAAAATTGACACTTCATGGCTGAGTTGAGAAATCTAAACATCCACAAAACAAAGCAGAGTTGGACAGCAGCAGCAACACCCCAAAATGAGTGAGCTCAGAGCCTGGCCCTGATTCTTCCCAGATTCCTCTCAAAGGGTTCGTAAAAGAATGGCGAGCATGATGCCAGCTTCAGGCCCAGGAGACGCTCAGTAGCAAAGCAGGTGAATGCTTTTCAGCATCACCAGGAACAGTGTCTAAGATGAGATCAGGCATGTACACTTGGAACCTTCCAAACATAACCCAGACTTCACAGGCTTGAAAATAGCTGTATTCGAAGACACCTCACCCCTGTCAGATCTGCCTTCCCCACCACCCCCTCAGCAGTCACTATGGCCAAAACCGACACTAACCCCAAAGCACATCCTGGTGGAGGGCACCACATCATCAGCCTCACCTTCCACTCAGGTGTCGAGTCACTCGGAGGATGTCTATCGGAGGATGTCTATCGAGTCACTCGGAGGATGTCTATTGAGGGAATTCAAGCCTACCCCTCTTTTCCCCTGTCCCCACCCCACTGAGCTTACCCACTCCAGGTAACAGCGTTCCATCTCTGCCTAAAACCCTGATTTATCACTGAGGCTATGGCCCGCTGAACCATGGTCCACTTGCCTGGGTTGTGGCATGATTTCTAGCTGTATCTGTCCCAGCCCTTAAGAAGAAACTCAAAAGGTCAAGCCAACAGTATTGCTTTTGGCCAAGTTGGAGCAGGGCTGATCTCTCCCCAGGGTCCAGAGCCCTACAAGAGTCAGTTCAACCTATGTGGTAACGTGTGTAAAACTCAGATGGGCAGCAAGGCTGAGAGGTGGGAAGAAGAGCCCAACCTGGCCTTGACTAGGGGGCAGGATTCCTTACTCAGTAGCAACGTGCCTTTGAGCAAGACAGTTAACGTGTCTGGGCTCCCACTTCCTGCCCTCCTGAAAGGTCCTTTTTAGCTTAAAATTCCCTGAACCAAATTAATAGTTTGGCGATGTTTATGCAGGGAGAACAAAGATATGAACAGAGCAGGGAGAACCCGGGACCCAGGCTCACTTCTAATCGCTCTGCACCAAGGGCATTTTGTGTGGACAGGCAGCAGTGGCTCTGCATCCCAGGGGCTGGTGAAGTCAGGGAGACACACAGCTGACACTCACTTCCCTATGGCAGTGCAGCCACACCTGATTCAGTCCCTGAGGGTTCCAAGTGTACATGCCTCATCTCATCACCCACGTCCAAAATGCCAGCACTGTGTGAAAAGAAAGAACTCTGGCCGGGACCCCACACATCTGGGTCTGTTCCAGGTCTCCCATGCTGCCTTTGTGATTTTGAAAAACCCTTCCCCTATGTGAATGTCCGTATCCTCAATTACAGACATAGGGATTTGAACTAGATCCAGCTCTGAGATGCTATGAATCGATGGCACATGAAAAGCAATAGTGACAACTCCTATAATAACAATGGCTAATAACAACAGCTGAGAGCTTACTCTGCTTCAGACACTGAGCGCATCACACCCATTACCTTCTTCGGCCTTCTATGAGCCATAGTCTACACCATTGCAGAATTAGGAAATGGTAATGCGTCCCCTTGAGCCTTATCCACCACCCCACACTGCCTAGGTCTTGGTTCCCATATCACCTTTGCATTTGGGCCATCCCAGTGTATGGCTTCATAAACACTGACACCAGAGAAAGACTCTGTGTTCCAGTGACAGCAGCTGGAGGGACAAAGTGGTCTTGAAATTCAATAGGCTTCAGAGAGAAACTTCAGACAGGGAGGAGAACACTCCCTAGAGAAACCGCTTGTGGTTAGCACGGAATCAGGGAGCTGGATTCCAAATCCCGGGCAGCCCTTCAGGACTTCGAAAAATAATTGGAGTGAGCCAAACCCAGCCTTGGAACATAAGACCCAGAAGGGGAACCCCAGCCAAGAGCAAGAGCTGGCCCCGTACGTCTGAGTCACTGGGTAGGACCATGCACCACAGGAGGCCCTGTCTGGCCAGTGGGTCCCTCCTCGCTGCCAACACCCAGGGGGGCACCTGCTATGCATTGCCCTGTGGCAGGCACTGTGAATGCATTGGGTAGGGCCCCTGCCCCCAGGGAGCCAACAGTCCACCTGGAGAAGGCAGGCCAGGTAGACCTGCCATGGCAGGGAGCAGGGCGGTGCTGACCCACAGAGCAGAGGCCTGGGGTGCCTCCAGAAGCTGGTTCTTCCTGCCAGGGTCCTAGAGGCTACAGAGAGGAGTGTTTTTAGAGCTGATAATAGGATTTCACAAGGTGATAAAGAGCATTTCAAACAGAAAAGAAAGAAGAAAGAAAGTTACAAAGACATGGACATAGGCATTCAGGGAAGGGAGGTGCTGGGGCTGGCAGTGCCTGGGAGAGTAGAGGGTAGAGAGCCTAGAAGGCCCGAGGAAGGTGGCAAATGCAACATATAGGAATGGGGACTCTTCTTCAGTCTTTAAAGGTCACAAGCAGTCACATTGTGAGCAGCCAACCTGACAGCAGAGCGCGGTTTGGAGAGCGAATTGGGATGGGAGTGGCTCCCGGTAGGGAGACCCCTGGCCAGGTCAGGGTGGAGAGGAGGCCACGGGTCCAGGAAGCCGGTCAGAGCCGAGTTATCAGGCCTTGGTAGCAGCACTGGAGTCAGGTGAGGACAGAAGAGCTGACCTCAAGCTTTATGCCCCAGCCCCGCACTCTGAGGAAGCCATGCTGGGGTGCAGTGTGACAGCGCCATTCTGGAGCCGAAACTCAGAGGGAGGAAGCTGCTCACTTAGTTTCTCCCAAGGCTTCTTGGTGCCACTGAAGGCAGTTCAAACTGGCACCCAAGACCTGGCAGCTGGCTGCCTTGCAACCTGGCTTTCCAACACTGATCCCGCCACACACATGTGTGCACATACATATACAGCCACATGCACATATTCACATGTACACATATAAGCACACACATGCACCCACATATGTGTGCACACTTGCACGCACACACAGACAGCTCCTCCATTCCGGACAGGTTCAACCCCTCCCTCCAGGCCTGTGCCCACTCAGGGCCCTTCTCTCATCCTTCCTGCAAAGCCCCTGCCCCACCTGGCTTGCCCCAAGTTCCCTTCTCCAAGAAATCATTCCTGAATGCTCCGCACTAACCCCTCACTATGGGACCCCATGGCATCTTTCTTCCCAAATCTCTTGCAATGTCCTTTTAGAAACGATAGCAAAGGTGTTAAGGGAGTATGAATTGGGGGCTTGCGGAGGGAAACTAAATGCTGGCAGGGACCGGGGCTGGGGCAGGAGAGTCTTTGGGTGAGGGGATGCTATTCCATTCCATTTTCAGGGGTCTGGGCATCAGGCCGATAACAGAGCACACTGAGCCACCTGGCCCTAGTCCGTGTACTGAGGGTGTGGGTGGCGGGAGAGACAGACGACTGAAAATGGAGCCAGACACAGAGTTGAAGCTCTGAGGTGGTCAGGGGCCCTTGGAAGGAGTGTGAGGAAGGCTCCAAAAGCAGGTAAAATTGATGAATCTGGCACCCAGCACTTTGGTGGCCTCCCTAGTTCCTAGGCCCAGGCTCAGCCTCCAGCAGCCCAGCCCCAAGCAGCAGGCCCACCTCCCTGGGCACATGCTCTGGTTTCTGGTACCCAGGGCAGCATCAGCCACCTGAAGAGGAAGGAAGTGCAGGTACAGCAGTGCCCAAGGCTCAGGGAAAAGTTGCTAAGAGCACCAGTGGCCACAACAGAGGGAGGCTGGGTGGGCGAAGAGGGAAGAAGCGGTGGTATGAACTGGGCCCGGTGAGCCCCTGGGATCCCTGGGGGAGGGAGCAGGGGCTTGTGGAGGAGCTGGGGTCTGTAATTAGCTGGTAGGGCTTGAGGCAGCCAGGCTTGTTTTTGCTGTCACTGCCACCCTCTCCACAGGGCGGAATCCCCAGAATAATCCATTTGTGCTCAGAAAGCTCCTGCTGAGCCCCCGGTGTGCCTGCCCCCACCCACCCTCAGCCTCTGCCTGGGGAACTGACAACCACCTTAATGCCAAGAATGTCAGAGGATGCTACAGAGCCACAGATCATTTTGCAAGCTGGTTTAATTTGTCCCTAGTGCTTCCACTCTGAGTCCTCCCAGATTAAAGACAGGGTAACTTGTTTTACCAAGTCTGCCCTATCCCGGGGCAACTAGAATCGGCCCTGGTGGTCCCAAGCCCCCACTGACAGCAGCACCCTGTTGGTTAGCCAATTCCCACACCGCAGAGTACCTGCCATTTCCCGGGGACTATTAGACTATTATGAGGGCTGTTTCCTAAAAGCGGGATTATCAGGTATTCAAAGGGATGAGGGGCTCGTAGAGAAAGAGCCTCCTCTTTTTCTTATAAAGATGGTCTTACAGTATCATGGCAATGGGGAATAAGACAGATCCTTTCATCTCAGCTCCACCACTTCCTGGCTGTGCAACCTTGGGCAGGCTATATAACCTCTCTGAACCTGTGTTTCTTCCTCTGTAAAATGGGGCTATAAGAAGTAAGGCAGTCAGGATGAAAGTGACAATGATGCAAGATGCTTAGACCAGTGCCCAGCACATGGTGGGCATTCACAAAAATTACTTCCCTTCCTTCTTTAGCGTGTTCTTGCTGGCAATGACCTCAGGGGTGGTGAGATGTGAAGCAACAAGGCCAGGCTTTCAAGCTACATTCCCTTGAGTTCAACTCCAGCTCTGCCATTTATAAATCACCCTGACTTTCCGAGCCTCAGCTTCAGCAACGGTAAAATGGGGACAAGTCACAGGACCAAGGTAAGAATTCCATGCAAGGAACCTAACACCAGACCCGGAGCACAGTCATGCCCAGTCTTGCATCCCGGTCACCTTACTGGGGCGAATATGGCAATGGCCATCGAGGTGGGCTCTTCCCAGATCAAGAACAGCAGGGTTTTGAACACCTAGATTCCTGCCTTGCAAGGGCTGACACAAGTCTGACCCGGAGCTCTCTCCATTTTGCACTCAGGGTGACCTAGAAACTTGTCCAGCTTCTGCCATGAGCGGCTTGATCCAGATCCTCTCCCCGTCATGGATACTAGGACAAGTATAATAACTACAAGATATTGTTAATGTTAACAATGAGATGATTAAGATACAGGTTCCTAATGGATAGTTTTTAAATGTCTTCACTTAGTGGCTACAGACCAGATCCAACCTTGCCATTTGCAGTCTGTGAAATCTGTCTTTAACAGCTGCCACTTACAGAGCACTTCCATCAGGAACTGCGTGGGGCAGGTTGATTGCAAAAGTGGCTGCTCTTTGCAGTTCGACTTTGCAGCTCCTCCTACCAAGTGGCAGAATCTATTTCTCCACCCTTTGAATGACTTGCTTGGCCAACAGAATGTGGTAGAAGTGACATGGTGCCAGTTTTAAAAGGTGTGCATGCTTCTGGGCCTCTGCCCTGTGAATAAGCCCAAGCTAGCCTGCTGGTGGCTGAGAGACAGCCAATAACTCCAGCTGCCCACTACCCAACTGCCAGGCATGCAATGAGCCCATCCTGGAGAGCCAACCCTCCGCCCATCCATCAGTTCAACACAGACACATAAGCCAGCCCAGCCAAGATCAACCATGCCTGGCCCAAACCATCAGAATTTCAACTTATGCATAGACTTGTGAGCAATAACAAATGCTTTTTTTTTTTCTAGCTCCTGAGTTTGGAGGCATTTTGTTACATAGTAAGAGCTACTAACCAATACACTATGCTGTCCCTTGATTACATTATCTCACTTTATTATAATAACTAGAGGCCTGGTGCACAGATTCGTGCACTGGTGGGGTCCTCAGCCTGGCCTGCGGGGATTGGGCTGAGTCCAGCTTTCCAACATTCCCCTAGGGGTCCTGGATTGCAAAAGGGAGCAGACCAGGCCAAGGGACCCCACCAGTGCACGAACTGGGCTTCAAAAGGTTTTAGCAGCTTCTCCAGGTTGTCATAGCAAGAAATTGGTAGGGCCATGAATAAACCTCCAATCTGCTTGACTCAATAGGCTGTAAGTCCTTTTAACCACAGCAACTTCTCTCTTTCCCCCAAGTAAGCATAGCAGAAGGTTATTCACAAGGGGAATGGGAGAGGCCCAAGCCTCTCATGATGGGACAAATCATACTCTAGCTAATGCTCCTGGCCCTCATTAAATAGCCTTTCAGAATTTGAGAGGCGGATGTTTTTTATCTTTAAATGTGACTTCCCATCAAGAATCTCAGTTCTTTCCAACAAGTCTAAGGGCTGTAGCTTTTACCTTCTCTTTTTTGTTAATTAGGGCACTGGAAGAAAAACAGAGAGACCATGTGTATAGGCAAAAGGAGAATTTTCAAAAATAAGTGCCCCTTAGGATCACACAACTGAAATTGTACATTAATTTGTGAATTAAGATATCCAGCATGAGAAATCCAGGAAAAAGCACAAATACCATCTGCACAATGTAGGGCCAATTTTTCCTTCTAGCCTCTAAGACCCAATAATGAGCCAATGCTCTGAATTAGTCTCCAAATTAATTGCTTCATGGGAGATGAACAGAATAACTGCATCCATGAGGCTTAGGGGTGCTCTTGTTGGGCCTAAGTTATAGGGAGGCAAGTTCTATATCGCTGAACGTAAGAAGCCTGCTTCCAAATGTCAAAGGTGACTTGGAATGGAATGAGCTGCCTCTCAAGGCGGTGAGCCCACCAGCACCTGGGGTATGCAAGCTGAGCCTGAGTCTGGCTGGAGGAATTGCATTTTCCCTGAGAGCCTGGAGGCTAAATGAAATGACCACTCAGGCCCCTTCCAGGTGTGAGGTTCTATTTCATGACCTCCAAAAGGTGAGCCCTTTGCCCACAGAGAATGGTTTCCTCCACTAGGTCATTAGAATATCAGCGGGCACACAGTCTTCCAACATCTTCAATGGCCAAGCAGCGTGCTGGTATCAGACACTCTAGATGACTTGCCAGCAGGACGCTGAATTCAATGAATCATTAAAATTGAAAGCATTTTCCCACTTGGTTTAAAATTTCCAGCTTTGATAGCTCAAATTAGGGGCTAGCAGGAGGCATTTCAAAAGCAAATTGTGACTGATGATGTTATTTTGGCCTCCGTAGGGCTGGGACTTTGGGTGACCATGAGGCATCAGGCAAGAAACCTCTTTTGACACCTTACAAAATGTTTAGATTAATCAAATTTTAAGGCTGGCTCCTGCATGGGGAGGGCAGAGCTTGTAGAAGTGGCTGGAACATGTTGCCACGTCTGCGAGGATCGCAGAAAAGATGCATTTGCTTTGCCAGCAGTTACAAGCGTTGAGTCAGACAAGTGTTGCACTGGTACGTTTAATTGGTAAAAATACTCTAATTAGATTTTTAATAGATGCCTTCTGACCGCAGAAACAACAACGATGATTGATTTTTCTCGCGAAATCTTTGGAGGGGAAAATCTCCTGCTTTCAAATTTGTTTAGAAGCCATTGCTCTGAAGCCCCTTCAGTTAACATTTGGGCTGTAGCAAGCCTCGCATGTGCAGAATGTGTTGCAAATATTAATGGGGGTCTAAATCTGTGTTCTTTCTCAGCTCAACCTTTTGCACTCAGAATTCATGAATGTATATTGATTTAGGCAGCCTTCCCAGGACCCTTACACCACTGGGCTCTTTTGTTCAATGTTAATATGCCCCAACTTATCAATTATTCACTTGCTAAGTGAAAGCAATATAAATCTAGCAATCTGAGCAAAAAGAACTGTTCTTTTCATTCCCCAAAATTACGATGGCAGCAGAGACTGGCGACTTAGCCAAACTAATGCTTGATTTAGTGGTAACAATGCCAGTGGGTCCCACTGTGTTTTCTTCTCTGCAGTTGGAAGTGTGTGTGTAGCAAAACTAAAATTAACAAATATGCACCCTCTGGAACAGCTTCCTCACATCACACTTTGAGGGGAAAGAAAGAACAAGAAAATAAGATTAGTGTCGGAGACTTCATACAAAGGGAACATTGGGCTCACCCTAAGATGGAGGTCTCTTTATTGCATCTTTAGCATAGTCCATCTCTTCTCCCCTAACATGACCATGACCTTGGGCCGTGTTGATGGTAGTAATCACAGCTACAGTTAATGCAGGACCCACTGCTGGCGCCCAGCAACCCTGCAGGGCAGGTAGCGGTACATTTTGCAGATGAAGAAGCTGAGATGCAAAGAGGGAAAGTTGTTGGCTGAAGATACCACAGCCCAGAAAAAGGTGGAGTAAGAATTCGAACCCAGTTTGAATTACTTAGAGAACTTGCAGGTAATTACCTTGATATGCTACCCCTCAGCTTAGTGAAGGTCACACAGCTAATTGGGATCAGAACCAGGGTTTATAAGTGGGGCTGACATACTCCAAATCCCCCTCACACAACCTGCTTCCAGCATTGGTATCCCAGAGATGCCTCTGGAACTCACCCATGTTCTCAACCAGCAAAGCAATGTTCAGTAATGGTCACTTTTCCATTTTATATGTCAAGTGGTTTGGTAATGTTGGAGTCATATAATAATTACAAGGATGGGCCCTGACAAGGTAGCTCAGTGGGTTAGAGCATCATTCTAATATGTGGGTTTGATCCCCAGTCAGACCTCATACAAGAATCAACCAAGGAATGCATAAGTAAGTGGAACAACAAATTCATCTCTCTCTCTCTCTCTCTCTCAAATCAATAAATTTTAAAAAATAGTTACAAGGATGAAAGCAGATAATAATATTTGGATAAACACACCTTACACCCTCCATGAAAACTGGTTTTATTCCCCCTCTCCCTTGATTCCTTCCCCTTCCTAACCCTGGCAGAAAAGAGAACTAAGATATATTGAAATATTCGCAGCATGACTTAGAACTACAAAGGGTTTCTGGTTAATTAACTCTCAGTTAATCAGATAATTCAATTAACCATAATACTCCCATTCCCCCTGAGCAATTGGTTAATGAAGTTTTATTGTACACAAAGCATTAGTGTCATCCAGTAGCACTTCACATAAGAAATGAAGGCAAAAAAGGAATTTAATATAAAAAGTTGCAGATAATACCATCTTTGAGTCAGCCTCCTCCTCAGCCATCTCTTCGCCCTTCTATCCCTTTCCTGTCCTTTCTTCCTTCAGTCCATTTGTCAGACACTGTGGCCAACAGCCTCAAAGCTCCTGCCCCACCCAAGATTGGCTGCAGCTGGATCTTCATCCCACCAGCACCCCCCACTTCTCTACTGGCCTGCTGCAGGGCGATGCAGTGGGGTGGACTCTATTCCTAATTTAATGCATTAGTCAAGGTTCTCTAGAGAACCAGAACCAGCAGGACATATGGAATTATATGGAAAGAGATGTATTATAAAGGATTGGCTCATGAGATTATGGAAGCTGGGAGGTCCCACCATCTGCCATCTGCCAGCTGGAGGCCCAGGAAAGCCAGTGGTATAGTTCCACAGGGTATAGTTCCAAATCTCATTTGAACAAGCTCCCCACGGGCTAGGCTGAGAATCACTGGTAGTGTTAAAGGTCATTTACTTAGAAGTCAGATGTCCTGGGTTCAAATCCCAGCTCTGTCACCTCCTGGCTTTGTAAGCCTGGGCAGCTGAATCTTTCCAGCCTCAGTTCTTCATCTACTGCTGCAAACTCCACACACTTAGCACCTCAAGACAACACCCACTTAATGACTCACAGCTCTGCAGGTCTGATGTCCAGGCTGCCTCTCTGCTCAGGGTCTCACAAAGCCAGAATCAAGGTGCCGGCAGCTGCGTTCTCACCCAGAGCTCAGGGTCCACTCCCACGCTCACTCATATTGTTGGCAAATTCAGTTCCTTGCCACTCTAGGACTGAGGGCCCCCATCCTTCTCCCAGCTCCCAACCAGGGGTCACTCTCGGCAACTTAAGATGTGCTCAGATTCTTGCTATGTGCCTGCTCCATCTTCAAAGCCACAGGCGAAGTTTCCTCACATTGGCTCCCTCTCAGGCTGTGTCTCTGACCTCCAGATCCAGATGTTTGGTGGGGAGGCGGGTATTGTTATTTGTGTGATTAGATCAGACCCATCCTGATAACCTCCATTTCTTAAAGTCAGCTGTGCCAGATGAAATATCTAATCATGGGGATGAAATCCATGATATGAACAGTTGTGGGGTAATGCAGGACATGTTCACAGGAAGATGGATCTTGGGGCCCATCTTAGAACTCTGCCTTCACCAGGGAATAATAATAACACTTCTCTTGCACAGTTGTTGTGAGAATTAAGATAAGGCCTGCTGAGCCCTGAGCATGGTGCCCATCACATAGCTAGCATTCCATGTATTCGATGTGGCTTTCCTTGGCAGACTTTGAGTCCCCAGATGTCCCAATTGCTGGAATTCCTTTCCAGAGATAGTGTTTGCTGGCCCCTCCAGCTGAAGTCCACCCTCTCCCCACATCAGCGCTCAGCTCTCCAACCTCCACCCTCCAACCCATCCTGCCATGTGACCACGGCATGCATGCCACAAAGCGCCAGTGGATTGAATACCCACTTTGGCAGTTCGTGAGGAGGTTTCTGCTGGAATGCCAAGACAGCAATTCTGCTGCTCTCACCTGAAATCAGCACAGCTCTCGGCGTAAGGATTATGTTGATAGATCAGTATCTCCCCCTGGTGCTTTCAGAAGCACAACGTGTGTACCAGAGCTGTCAGTGTTCATAACGCACTACAATTCTGTCCTTTAGAAAACACCAGCTTCTAAAGGCAGACAAAGAGAATCTAATTGAAAACATCACATGCAATCTTCTCTAAGTAGCAGCCACAGCATCAATACGTAGCGACAACATTCTGTTTAGTTTTATACCCCTCCCCCTAAATTATTTACAAGAAAACATCAAACTGTCTGCTAGTTTCAGCTTGATGAGTTTTTCTTTGTAAACCCTGGACTGGGAATCAAGGGGCCGAAAATGTTATTTCTTGTTTTGCAGCCAGCTCTCAAAGTGACCTCAGGTTCTTTATCCATGAATCGGACACGAGAGAAAAGTGATCCCTGGGGTTCTTTTAAGCTCTAAAATCACAGAAAATGATCCCCAAATACTTCTGTCTACACCCTTCCCTCTGAGTAACCTTAGGGCCTGCAGGTGTGTGATGTCTCCCGGTGAGTGATCTCCCCAGGTGTGTGATGTCTCCCCAGGTGCGTGATGTCTCTCCAGGTGTGTGATGTCTCCCCAGGTGTGTGATGTCTCTCCAGGTGTGTGATGTCTCCCCAGGTGCGTGATGTCTCCCCAGGTGTGTGATGTCTCCCCAGGTGTGTGATGTCTCTCAGGTGTGTGATGTCTCCCCAGGTGCGTGATGTCTCCCCAGGTGCGTGATGTCTCTCCAGGTGTGTGATGTCTCTCAGGTGTGTGATGTCTCCCCAGGTGCGTGATGTCTCCCCAGGTGTGTGATGTCTCTCCAGGTGTGTGATGTCTCCCCAGGTGTGTTATGTCTCCCCAGGTGAGTGATGTCTCCTCAGGTGTGTGTCGCCTCCCCAGGTGAACCTGGAGCTTCTGAGGCCTCTGGCTGTTGTATACTTCATGCACTTTCTCCTCAGACAGTCATTGTGTGCTGACTCTGGGTAACATATGGTTCCAGGCCCAGAGGATACAGTGATAAACAAGATACAGTCCAATCAAAATCAGGATGTGCTTGCAATGAAGCTCTGGATATAGATACGTTTTAGGGCATGGTACTGGGCACAGGGTTCAGGGAGGAGAGTGGGGGACACTAAGGAATGGAGGGGGAGACAATACTGAGTCTTGAGGGATGAAGGGAAGGTGGCAAATGCACAGGGCAGGAGAGGACATCCCGAGCTGTTGGTATCTAGAAGTTTCAAAGAATTGGGGATGGTGGAAGGATAGAGCTTGAGGGAGCTGGGAGGGGTGAGATGGAGAGGCTTTGTGTAACAAGCTAAGGATCTTGGGTTGAGTCTTGCTTTCATTGGGGATCCCTTCTAAGAACTTAAAAATTAGTCTTTCAGCCAGGGCTCACTGCATTGAATGACTCCAGAGAACGACTTTCACATCCTATCCTAGGTCAGTGGTGCCCCCAAAACTCCACTGTATACAGTGTCAACAGGGCCCCTAGAGTCCGGGAGCACAGCAGCTCTGCAAACAGCAGTGACAAGTGTGGCCTGGAGGGGACAAGACTGAAGCAGAGAGAAGTCAGGGGGCTGTTGCCATGGCCTACGAAAGAGCGAATGAACTCAGAACCAAAGCAACAGCGGCAGCCGGCTCCTTCTTTCATAACCTGGAGCACCAACTTCCTGCCTGGACCCAGTCAGTAGTTCTTGACTGGAGTATCCAATTGGGTTAAAAGCAAAGCACCCATACCCCCAAGTCGTGCACGCAGCAACAAAGGGGCTGGCTAAATGGTGAGAACGTAGCCTGCGCTCCTCTTCTCCGCAGACACTGTGACTGCCACGTGCCCCTACTAAGGGTCTTCTGAGCAGGTTTGGAAGTCCTCACAGGGCCTGCAGCCCTGGAGGCCCCAGGACCGAAGAGCAAACCTCTCTCATCCTGGAGCCCAGTCCTCTTCCTCTTCCCTGGCAGCAGCAGGAGCCACACGCAGAAGCTGGGAGGACGAAAGGGAGCCTGTAGATCCAGCCAAGGGAGGGAAGCCCGCCAACCCCCAGGGTAGAGGATGGCACTGAGCAGCACCCTCACGGGAGTCGCTGAGCCCCACAGCCCCTATCACCCTGAAAGCCCTTGGTTCCGATGGAGGAAGAGCCAAAGCCAAAGGCCTGCACTGAGCCATAAATCAGAAGCAGGTGTCCTCTGAAGTTCATTTATTCCCCAAGGAGGTAAATCAAGAGGAATGTGGGGGCCTCCAAAGATAATGTGACAACATTACTTTAAAAAAAGAAAAAGAAAGAAAGAAAAAAAATCAATCAGGAAACCAGCCCAGAAAGCCTCATCTTTAAAGATCTCTCAGACGCATGGCATCGTGCCCGTTTCCCATTATGACTCAGCACTACACAGTAATTGAAAGGATGCCCATGAGGCGGATGACCATAAAGCGCCGACCCTTCTCTCCTGGTAATTATGTGCTCAAATTAAGAAGGCCTCTGAGCCAACATCTCAGCTTTTATGATGCAGTTGAAGACCTGTTGATCCCACTGGAGGGAGGGAGAAAAGGACCCGGGGAAGTGTCTCACTACCATCTGAGGGAGGCCCTGCTCCCTCGTCTACATTCCCTTTGAATAATCCGGAGCAGTTGATTCTCTCTGACGTATTGCATTGCTAGTTGTTTTGCAACAACCTTATAATATGAGCCTTTGCGGGGCGGGGACAACACAGGGAGAACCCTGAGCTCTAAGTTCAGTTTCTTATCTTTGTGTATTTGACAGCCAAGTCTTTGTGTAACATGGAATGTGTCCTGCCCTGGGGTAATTTCTTCCACGTCCATGAATGTGTTTAGATCTCCAAAACCTGAATGCAAATTAAGGTCGCATTTCCATGAATGTCCAACAAAAACTGATGTGGAATCCTACCGGCCCATGCAGGCCTAAGGGGCCCCTCATGTGTGTGCACTCTGAGTGTTTTTGAGAGACGCGGGACGTGACCCAGGATACCTGGAGGGAGTCTGCTCCTGTTCCTGTTCTGAATGTCTGCTTCAGCCCTCCTCTCCTCTGCCTCTTGAGAGGGCCCGTGGCGCCAGTGCTGTTCCTCCCAAAGACCAGGATCCAGAAGCACAAACATATTAACCAAGAGCCTGTGGCGTTTCCCAGAAAGACGGAGTTTAGCGGAGAAGGTATTGGCCAGAACCGGTTCATTTACAGAAGGGCAGGTGGTGGGGGGATGCAGGAGGCAGGACAGTGATGGAGAGCTGTGCCAGGTTAGGCAGAAGAGGATGAAACAGGGCACGGGTGCAGGCAGAGACTCCGCCACAGAACCTTTTCAGCTATTCTAGAGAGATTATCAAGACAACAAATTTTGCTAACTCTCTGTCCCTGGTAGATTCAGAAGCCCTGAGCTCAAATGCATGGTGGTCAAAGCACTTTACTATTTTCAGAGTCTCCCCCACCTTCCCATCTTCCCACCTCCCCCACCTCCACCCACCCCCCCACACACACACCTGGGAAGAACAAGCTGCTCTCCCACCTCCCCACTAAAGGGATTATTTCAGGCCCAGTGTGCACCCCCCTTTTCAACCTGCTCCATGCCTCAACCTTTCTCCTTCTCTCATTGTTTTTCTATTGCTCTTCCCACTTTCACCTTTATGCTACATGCATTCTTTTTACCTTGACTTGCCTTCCAGACACAGTTTTGTTCTTTCTGGTTTCTCTCTCTCTCTCTCTCTCTCTCTCTCTCTCTCTCTCTCTCTCTCTCTCTCTCTCTCTCTCTCTCTCTCTCTTCTCATTGGCTTAAAAAGTGTGGATAGCTTTTGTTGTGGTAAAATATATATAATATAAATTTTACCATTTTGATCATTTTAAGGTGTACAATTCAGTGGCAGTGTTATGTAACCATCATTACTATCTAGTTCCAGAACTTTTTCATCACCCCAAATGGAAACCTCGTGTCCATTAAGCAGTCACTTCTTATTACCCTCACCCCCAGCCCATGGCAACCACTAATCTACTTTCTGTCTCTGTGGCTTAATATTTCATATTAATGGAATCTTATAATATATTGTCCTTGGCAACTGGCTTCTTTCACTTACCACAATGCTTTCAATGTTCATTCATGCTGCATGTCATTTCTTTTTATGGCTGAATAATATTCCATTGTATGGGTTCACCACATTTGGTTTATCCATCCATTCGTTGATGTGTAGTTGGGTTGTTTCCATCTTTTGGCTATTATGAATAGTGCCACTAGGAACATTCATGTCCAGGTTTTTGTTTAAACACCTATTTTCAATTTTTTTAGGTATATACCTATAAGCAAAATTGCTGGGTCATGTGGTAATTTAATGTTTAACTTATTGAGGACACACCAAACTGTTCCGTGAATAAATTTTAAGTAATGTCTTTCCCAATCCATTCCAGAGGATCATATGTGTAAGGGCAGCCCCTGGAACTTGGAGAAAACTAAGACTTGCCCGATTTATTGGAGAATGTCTTGGATTTCTCCCCATCTTCCTTCCTGTGGATAGGAAGTGCCAGATCCTGCCACCAGTATGTGGCTCCAGGTTCTCCACAGCAAGGGCAGAGAGGGCCAGGGGCTGCACAGGCCTTTGCAAGTCAGGCCTGGCAGCCAGGATCCTGTTTGGCCAGAACTCAGTCACATGACCTCACACTGCCCTCAGGAGTGTTCTGTGCCTGCATTTTGGGGAAGAGGAAAATGAATCAGGGTTTGGAGAAAACAAGGCCATTCCTGGTGTGAGCCATGGAGAATTATGGAAAAGCAGCTCTGGGGCCTGGAAGGAGAATGGATTTGGGTGGGCAACAGGGTGAGGCAGTGAATGGAGGTCACTCCTAGTGACTGGGAGGCGGGACTGGGGTTCCCACTGTGCCCCAGAGCACCCCTTCGAAGACATGTCCAACCCAAAGTGGCTTCACAGGGCTTTAGAGCTGGAAAGAGCCAGAAATGTCACTCTAGCTATTCTTTCATTTTATAGAAGAAGAAACTGAGGCCCAGCATGGGGAGTGACTTGCTTACACCAGGTCCAGGCAACACAGTTCACTGGCTGGCCATCTGCTGGGCAGAATTGCCTTTCCTCCAGGAACAAGCCACTGCTGTTCTCCCAAAACAGGGACCTTCAAGAATGGAGCAGGAGCTACTCCAGGCCACTTCTGCTGAAACTGAAACACAGCCTGATGTCTAGGGATGCACATGGAGGTCAATTATTCTCTTACCATTCCCAGAAGCCAGCGGCATTTGATCCTTCGCGCTGTCCTGGGAGACCATGCTCCCGGTACACTGGTTTCTCTCACGATTCTTGGCCCCAATCACTTCAGTCATGTTGACAGCCTCCCTGACTGTGCTCCGGCTATTCCATATGGCGAGAGGCATCAAGCTCGGGGAAAAAAACAACCTGATAGATTAAAATAAAAACAAGACTAATGAAATGGTTGCCAAAGTCCTGTGAATATTTTAAAGTTGTTCAATAATGCAAAATGTCATTGTTAAGAACAAGAGGACATAGCATCTGATTATTACAATAATGCCCAAACCAGCTATCATTTTTGTATCATATGCTAGAAAGACCAATAAAGAGAAGAAGCGCTTGATTTCACAGTATGCCTGACTCATCAAGTTCAAATCCCTTAAGCTTCTCATTGCATAATTTTTTTAGTTGATCTATCGTTCATCTCAGACAGTAACCTTTAATGAAGTTAATTAATAGAACATTTTTAAAGTCTGTCTGTGATTTCTTTTATTGCAGTTATAAAATACACCATAGTAACCTTTCCTGCTTTGGTAATTACTGGTTTGTGAAATTCTAATGATTTCCTCTTTATGAATAATCACCTTTAAAGAACGTTTTCTTGGTCATTGTGATGTGGCTTTTGGTTTGATCACAGAAATTATAAACCACCGCAGCCCATTGTTACAGACCGTAAAATCCATGTCATGTAATGTTGCGTGTAATTACAGACCGCCTTCAATTGTTCATCTCTCCATTGTCAGCCTGCACTGTGATTATCTGTTTATAGGTCTGATTCCTCTACTAGATTCTGAAACATTCAAGGGCAGGCACATGCAATATGTAATTCATCTCTGAACCCCTCTGGGTCAAGCGCAGCATCTTCCTCACTCAAGATTCGCATTTCTTGAGTAGATGGGTGGCTGGATAGGAATCAGAGACACAATTTGCTTTACTTCTTTTGCTCAATCAAAAAGCGCTTCTACCTGCAAGCATTTTTGTTGAGCAGAATGCTGGATTGTTTGATTTCTTTTTCTTTCAACCCAATCTGAAGGAAATGATCCTAACTGTTAAAAATCCTTATCTCTGAAACGCAAAAAAAAATGATGGTTTTTCTTTTTTTTTTTTTCTTTCTAGCAGTTTGTATTTTTCAAAGTCTCTATAATGAATATGTAGTTCTTTCCAAACTGCACATATTTAATAAAGGAACCCTCTAGGTTTTCATTAAGTAAATCTGATCTTAAAGAAAAAGTGTGTGAAAACACCTACTATGTGCAAAGCACGGTGAATGGAGGCCAGTACAGAACACCCTCCAGGTAGGAGGTGTCATTCGTACATCGCTTCTGTTATTACTAACTTGTAATTACTACCTTCAGCTAGTCATGCAGGACTCTGGTCCCGTTTTCTCAAATAAAAATTAGGGTGGTGGATGGCAGGATCTCTGAAGTCATATTCAAATCCCCAATTTTGTGGTATCAATAACTTTTTTATAAGAAATAATCCATATCATTAGTGAGACAGATAAAATTACATGAGAAAACCAAGGATGGCGAGATTACTCCTGGTCTGGGAATCAGGACAGGTTTCCTGAAGAAAGCAATACTGGAGCTGGGTTTGGAAGAAAAGGGTAGGTAGGCTGTCAACCTGCAATGAGGAGGGGAAGGGCTATGCAGAAGGAAGCCCTGGGGGCAGAGTCGGGAAGAGGGGGCATCAAGGAGGTAGGGAAAGTGAACAGGCTGCAAGTAGAGAAGCATGAGCAGGAAGGCTAACAAGGTGGAACCACATGCTTGGCAAGTAGGAGCCCTCCAGATGGCAGACCTAAGATTATATGGCTACATTTTTGCCTAAAATAAAGCCATCGTTTGGCTGAAATGATTGGCCAGCACCAGTCACAGTAGAAACCTGTCAACCAGCAAGATTGGGACTGATGGCACAACATCACTGAAGACTAAGTTAGAGCATAAAATCATAAAAATGATCAAGCACACCTGCAATGTCATATTTTAACTTAAAGATGTACAAATACACATTCCCTCCTTTGGGTACAGGCTCACTAATTGGAGTTCTCCCTGATTTTTGAATCTCCTATCCCAGTGGTCAGCAAACTCATTAGTCAACAGAGCCACATATCAACAGTACAACGACTGAAATTTCTTTTGAGAGCCAAATTTTTTAAACTTAAACTATATAGGTAGGTACATTGTTATTAACTTAATTAGGGTACTTCTAAGCTGGCCTTTGCTAAAAACTCAAGGGGCCAAAGAGCTGCATGTGGCTCGCAAGCCGCAGTTTGCCGACCAGTCTTATCCTATCTAATAAAAGAGTAATATGCAAATTAACCATCACTCTGCTACACTCACAAGCCATGCCCACCAGCCAATCAGGAGTGAGTATGCAAATTAACCCAACCAAGATGGCTGAGGCCACAGAGAGAGCAGGAGACTTGGGTTTCCCCGGCAATGGAGGAAGCCAAGCTTTCCCCACACCCTGGCAGGCCCAGGCCTCCACTCAAGGCTACAAAGTTTCAATTATAGAAGATAAATAAATCCCAACAAAAATGGCGGCAGCCATGGAGCTGGAGAGAGCAGGAGGCTTGGGTTGCCCCTGCGATGGAGGAAGCCAAGCTACAGCAGCCCTGGCCTGCCTTGGTCTCTGCTCAAGGCTACAAAGTTTCAATTATAGAAGATAAATCCCAACAAAAATGGCTGTGGCCATTGAGCAAGCAGGAGGCTTGGCTCTGCTCAAGGCTACAAAGTTTCAATTATAGAAGATAAATAAATCCCAGATATCAGGGCCTCCGCTTGGGTCGCCAGGGGGCGTGGCCAGCCTGCAAACCACCACAGGCCCCTCGCCCAGGCCACCTCACACCCCAAGGGAACCCCCACCCTGATCCGGGACACCCTTTAGGGCAAACCAGCTGGCCCCCACCCATGCACCAGGCCTCTATCCTATCTAATAAAAGAGTGATATGCAAATTGACCATCACTCCAACACACAAGATGGCTGCCCCCATGTGGTCAAAGATGGCTGCCCCCATGTGGACATAAGATGGCCACCACAAGATGGCCAGCCGGGGAGGGCAGTTGGGAGGGACCAGACCTGCAAGGGAGGGCAGGTGGGGGTGATCAAGCCTGCAGGGAAGGGCAGTTGGGGAGGACCCAGGCCTGCAGGGGAGAGCAGTTGGGGGTGACCAGGCCTGCAGGGGAGGGCAGTTAGGGGTGACCAGGCCTGCAGGGGAGGGCAATTAGGGGCAAACAGGCTGGCAGGGGAGCAGTTAGGCATCAATCAGGCTGGCAGGGGAGTGGTTAGGGGGTGATCAGGCTGGCAGGCAGAAGTGGTTAAGGGCAATCAGGAAGGCAGGCAGGTGAGCAGTTGGGAGCCAGCAGTCCTGGATTGTGAGAGGGATGTCCGAGGGGTCCCAGATTGGAGAGAGTGCAGGCTGGGCTGAGGAACAACCCCCTCCCTGTGCACAAATTTCGTGCACTGGGCCTCTAGTTTTATATAATGAAGTGGAACAAGAACGTAAGACACTTCAAAGCAACAAGAACTCAGAATCCTTCCCGACTTATATAATCTTTCTCAAAATTTTACAGTTGAAAGGCTTTGCCTGCACTCAATTTGACAGCAGTTTTTAAGCAATTTGCCTTTATTAAGTCTTTCCCAAGCATTCAACTTAATTTCCATGGAAATGACAGCTCTATTACTTTCACACTCACATTCCATCAGTACTGCAATATTTACCTAATTTGGTAATTGCTATAACAAATATATTTTGCATGAATAGGTTTGGGACAAGCATAATCAAGTCTTGGCAAGCATGTGGTTTCCCTGATTGGAACAGCTGTGAGCCTTGGAGGGCCGGGCATTGGTCAGTGGGTTTTACACGGGACAAGACCACTGGTTAGCACAGCAAGACGGGTAAGTGGAGGTCACGGTGTGCTGGTAGATGTTTAACAACTGGTGCTGGGTGGGGGGCTATTTGCAGTGTCTGCAGATGTCTGCAGTGTCAATACTCTGAACGTGACACCCCTGAATGTAGAGTTGGAAAGAGATCAGCTCTTGTGACTGATAAAACCCAGGTTCTGTACATGCTGGGGAAGAGCATGCCTTTGGCCATGGCAATAATGGATCTGTCCAAGTGGCCCATGAAGCAAGCAAAGAGGCTCCCAAGAATTTCCAGGTTAATGCCTTTCAAACAGGTTACATTTTGTAAAGGAAGGAAGTAATTTTGGAAAATAACTTTTAGCAGTTGCATTTGGTTTCTGCTTGGCCGTGTCTGTGCCTTTCACTGTTCCCCGTTACTGTGCTAGTACCTGCGACCTACTCTCCAGGTCGGAAGGCCTCCAGATGGTGACAGAAGGAGACTTGTCTGAGGTGGTGAACACACAGAACAATATACAGATGACATGTTACAGAATTGTACACCTGAAACCTATATAATTTCATTACCCAATGTCACCCCAATAAATTCAAGAAAAAGAGAAAGGCCTCCTGAGTCACCTGCATCATTCATATGACCCCAAACTCAAATACTAGTAGATCCCCAAGATGGACCAGAACAGGGGCAGGCTGAACCTTGTCCTCATATGCAAAGGGGGATGGCTAAAAAAGAAGAGCTGGAAAGAATAGAGTCTGATCTAGGCTGAAATGTCTATGTCTCCCCCAAATTTATATGTCAAAAGCTAACCCTCAAGGTGGGGTTTTAGGAAGTGGGGTTTGGGGGAGATGATTAGGTCATAAGAGCAGAGGCCTCATGAATGGGACTAGTGCCCGTCTACAAGAGGCCCCAGAGAGCTCTCTGACCCCTTCCACCCTGTGAGGACACAGCGGGAAGACAGCCATCTATGAATCAGAAAGTGGCTCTCACCAGACACCCAATCTCCCAGCACCGTGATCTTGGACTTCCCAGTCTCCAGAGCTGTGAAAAATAAATTTCTGTTGTTTAAACCATCCAGTATATAATACTTTCATTATAGCAGTGTGAACAGACTAAGCAGTGTGAACAGGCCTGATGCCAGAGGAGAGAGACCCCATGGGGGCTCAGGGAACTGGGTGCTTTATGCCCGTCCACATCCACCCAAACCTTACGTAGGCAGTCTCTCAAAGACAGCTGCCGTTTATGTTCTGCGATTGACTTGATAAGACATTACTCTGGATGGGAATACAGGAGCCAGGGGCTTAGTCCTGCAGTTTAAGCACCTTTAACTGTGCACCCTGATCCAGGCATTCACTGCACGAGGACCTAGTCACAGCCCTGCAGTCCTCAGCCTTCTCAGGTGGTGAGTGAGCAGTTTGAAATTCCAGAGTGACTGGTTTTCAACATCTTACATACTAAATATCACCTACTACTCCATCAAAGATCCTGGGTCTCAAATCAAGTGAAACTGAAAACCCACACTTTTCAGAGGAGGAAATGAATGTGTTTACAAATATTCTGTGATAGCTGTCATTTATAGAGCCAAGGACTCCAACAGCACAGCACTTTTGTTGACGCTTTACAACGCAAGTGAACAAAGCAGCAATTTCATTAGTAATCGGTGATTGTTACAAAGCCGGTGAGCATAAATGTTATTATTATGGCAATTACTGTAAAATGCACAAGTTATAAAGAAATTGTCATCGATGTGCAGGTAAGGACCGCTGAGGATAAGAAAATGTTTAGAAATCATCAGGAAGACTCTATGAAGCTCTCTGGAGTTGGTTCTTTAACTGCTACCTGTGTGAGCACCTGGTTGATACCACTGAGTGCTCTCAGGGCCTTCTCATTCACCTGGGCCATTTCTCCAGATTCTGATTCTCGCATTACCACTGAGGAAAGCCAGTTTGACCGCATTGTAGCATTAACCAGACTTCCCCAAGCAATGTCTCTGCCCCATTCCTTGCTCAGATCTCCCTCTGCAGGAGAATGGCCGAGGGCTGGAACCTGTCACCTGTTGGGAGATGGCTAGTGTCCTCCAGCAGACGGCCAGCCTCGTGAAGCTGTCAGTGGTGTGTCTACAGACCTAAACATAGGCTCCTAAACCCGTTCTCTCCCCTTTCTCAGAGCTCCACTGGGACCCAGACACCTGCCACAAAAGCCCCCTTCTAGTCCAGAGCCTCTTCCCTTAAGTTCCAGGCGGGCTGTCCTCACACTCTTTCCATTTTCCTAAATTGGACTCCCCCTGACCTCCTAATTGATTGCCCTCCTGCACATAGCATGGAGCTAGTGTCTGCAGATGGCATGAAAGAATGGAAGGGAGAGGGACCAAGAGGCACAAGGACATATTATTTAGGGGGAAACAGCACTTACTACTTTCAAAATATTATGCCACCACTTTGAGATGTCATTGTGGTGGGAGTTACTAATGAGACCCCAAAGGATATGCTCAAATCATTACAGCTCGGCCATAATCCTCTTCTGAAGGAGGGGAGCTGAGGTGGCGCTCCCCCTCTGATGGTGTTGAGCAATGAGGGACTCAAACTCTCAGTGACGCCTCCCACAGGCCTCTGTCCAGCATCTCCTCCTCACTCCCTAAGGCTGAAGGCAGGGGTCTCCCCTCCCTGAAAATGGCCTTTGAAACAGACACCTTTCTATTGTCTAAACAATACCAAGTAATCTTTGTAGTCTCTCTTGTCTCTCTTATTCTCTCTTCCTCCTGTCCTCCCGCCCTCTCTCCCTGTCTTAGGTGGGGCTACTATAACAAAATATCACAGACTATGTGGCTAGTAACAACAGAAATCTGTTTCTCACAGTTCTGGAGGCTGGGAGTCTGAGATCAGGGTTTCAGTGTGGTCAGGTAAGGGTCCTCTTCCAGGCCTCATACTTCTCATTACATCCTCACCAGGCAGAAGGGACAGGGAGCTTTGTGGGGTCTCTTTTATAAGGGCACTAATCCCATTCATAAGGACGACACCCTTATGACCTAAGCTCCTCCCAAAGCCCCCACCTCCTAATGCCATCAACTTTGGGAGGTTAGGATTTCAATATATGAATTGGCTGGGAAGTGGGGTGGGGTTGTGGGGGAGGGAGACAAACATTTAGACCATAACAGAGATCATGGTTTTCTCAATAATGGATGTTCTCTAATCAGGTTTGGAAGGTTCTAGAAAGGTGATCCCAGCATTGTTCCAAGGGTTCTGCTATGTGGCACTTGAGTCCACTGGTTTCTGTAAAAACCCATGGGTTAACATACTATCATGAGTCAGGCTTTCTATGGGACATCTGTAAGTCTTTCCAGGAGATTGAATGGGAAGTTGGGAGACTCTTGGGACTGGAATAGAAGGACTTTCAGATTCTAAGAGCCTCTTGCCAAGTAAGTGAGGTGACAAGGCATTTACTTTCTTAAAGTTTTGGTCATGGATTATGATCATAGACACTCTTGAGCTGGCTTTTCTTATTATTATTTTACTTTGACTGAAAAGTAATGATGGGAAATACAGATAAAACAATAAGCATAGAAGAGATGCTCTAAAGGAAAAATACAAATGATTTTTTAAAAACTATCAGTTATAATAATAATAACTAATAGAGCCTGTTTTTCACCTACCAATTTAGCAAAAAATAATAATAAGTAAGTGCCTAATGTTGATGAATATGCAATGTGAATATGCAATAATGTCTCCCCAAAATGTCCACGTTCTAAATCCTAGAGCCTACAGACATGTTATGTTTCATTAAGATTGCAGAAGGAACTGTGGTAAAGCAACCACAATAATACACTGACAGTAAAATGAGATTATCCTGGATTACCTGGGTGGGCTCAATATTATCACAAGGGCCCTTAGATGGGAAGAGGGAGTCAGAAGAAAAGGTCAGAATGATGAGATTGGAGGAGGATTCAACCCACCATAGCTAGCTTTGAAAAGGGAGGAAGGGGCTATGAGCCAAGGAATGTAGGTGGTCTCTAAAAGCAGAAAAAGGCAAGGAAATGGATTCTGTCCTGAACTTTCAGGGAGGAATCCAGCCCTAGTGACACCTTGATTTTAAGTCCTATGGGACTCATTTTGAACCCATTTTGAAGGTCCTTGAGCCCACCAACCTTCAGAATAGTAAACTTGTCTTGTTTTAAGTCACTCCGTTTGTGGTAGTTTGTTACAAAAGCAATAGGAAACTAATGCAATTAGAATTATGTTCATGGAATCTACTTTGATAACATAGTTTAAGAGTCTGAAAATGTTTAAGTTATTTGATGGGGTGATTCTATCATTAAGAAACTACCTTGATGAAAATTATCTGCACTCAAAGATGTTCATTTCAGTGTTAGTTAAAATATCAAATAACAGAAACAATCTAAATGTCCAATAATATGGAACTCATTGAATAAATCTTGATACATTTATATGATACGATACTATGCAACCTAAAACATCGCATTTTGAGAGAATAATTGAGATAGGGAAAAACTTACTCAAGGCAAAATGAGGAAAGCAGGACCCCAAATTTAACATAAATATGATATTAATTTTATAAGACAATTCCATATACACAGATGCTATAGCAAAATGCCAAAACTAACTGTCTCTGGACACCAAGATTATAGATTATTTCTTCTTTAGTTTATTTTAATTTTTTCTATTTTCTGAATGTTCTACAATGAGTATGCCCTATTTTTCTAATCAAGAAGACAAAACCAAAAATCTCCAGGGGAAATATTTTACAAAAGAAAAAAAAAATACAAAAAGCAATAGAATTCCTTATGTATCTATGAATAGAGGCAGCTTTGTGTCCTAAAGAAAATGGAATCTTAGAATTCTGGAACCACAGAACTGAAAGGCCTCTTATGAATCCTCTAATCCATGCCCAACTCCAGGATGGATCTCCTTTTTGTGAGACAAAATCTGGATTAGGTTTCCTATGAGGAATACCGAGGATAGAAAGACCTGTGCCTTCCCTTCAGGGCCACCGAGGGCCTGTGGCCTAAACATTGAATATGTACAGTGACCGATGGAGATCAGAGAGGAACTGTCTTCACTGGGCAGACTCAGGTCCAGTTGCTCCCAGATCTTGCTATACTGTGCGGTCTCTAAAGAAGGAAGCATGTTGAAACCGGTTTGGCTCAGTGGATAGAGCGTCGGCCTGCGGACTGAAAGGTCCCAGGTTCGATTCCGGTCAAGGACATGTACATTGGTTGCGGGCACATCCCCGGTAGGGGATGTGCAGGAGGCGGCTGGTCGATGTTTCTCTCTCATCGATGTTTCTAGCTCTCTATCCCTCTCCCTTCCTCTCTGTAAAAAATCAATAAAAATATATTTTTAAAATAATAATAATAAAATAAAGAAGGAAGCATGTCTGTTTTATTCCCAGATGTGCTATGCATGTAATTGGTACTCAATACATACTGCCTGTGGAATGAATCAAGGTAAAGGAACTGAGGCTGGTTTAGAGCAGGAACAGGGTTATCAGTAACTGACTATGTAGGGATGGTGAGTGGCTGGCTCTGTATGTACTCCAGAGCATCCAAAGAGGTGGTTAACTTACAGAGGACAGGTCCTGGGTCCTTGAGGGAAACAGGGTCTTGTAGGTTCAGATGAGATGGAAACATAGTTCCTTGGAGTGAGCCAAAAAGGAGTAGAGATATGAAAAGTGTCTTCATGACCTCTTCCCTGCCCTGGTTAGAACCAACTTAAGCACAGGCCACTGTGACTGGAACTGGGCTGAAGGGAGGCAGGCAATGCCAATCACAGGAGTTTACTGAAGTCTTATTTGCATGTGACCAAAACAAGGAAGCTCTTGTCCAAAAATGGGTGAGAATAGCATTGGCACCGCAAATCCAGGGCTCAAAAACTGTCTTCAGGGTCTTCTGATCTCCCTCTACCTCCTGACTGCTTCTCTCTGTAATCTGACCTCGTTCTTTTGATACACATTAGCTTCTTCCATGCTGTGAGGGAGGCAGAGAGGTGGCTCCTGAACACCAAAGAGTTATATTCTTCTTACCCCATGATCCCAAGGGCCAGAGATAGTCTTCCAACTATACCCAGCAGAAAAACCCTGGGAAGGAACTCAGACTGTCCCAACTAGAGTCCTGTGTTCCCACCTGAACCAATCACCAGGGCCAGGGGGATAGAGCCCTCCAACTAGCCAGACCTGGTCAGGTGCCCACTCCTCACTGGGGGATGAGATCAGTGCTCTGCGTTTGAAAGCACCTCCAGAGCCATTTGTAATTGGGGGCAGGGAAGTTTCTAGAGGGAAAGGGAATGCCCAACAGCCCTAAACAACAAATATCTTTGACAAATCCTAACAGCTCTTCTTACCTCTCTCTACCCACCTCCTTTGTCACTATATCAGCTCCCCCTGCTTTATATGTGAATTATCTCTGTCTTTTGCAGATTCCATCTTTTCAAAGTTTCAATCAGGCCTCTTAATTAGGCCTATTTCTCACTGTGCTTCCGTGCTTTGCTTCTGTGACACAGGGCTGCAGGGAAAAGCAGCTAAAGAGGACTAATTAAGACTCAGAGTGCTTTCAATAACGTACATGGAAATGAACAAATTAACTGACGACGCCAAAAAGGCAATATTGCCCCAGTGGGGATTCCGCATATGGAGATAACATTAAGGAGCGCAATAGTCATTGAGAGGAAACTATGAATTATGAGTGATATTCAGTCCCATTACCTCTGAGGTGTCAGATGTAATAGCAGGAAAATGTCATAAGATGTTAGGAGACAAAACAAACTGAGGGTAAGAAAGCCCTTGTGGGGGAAGCTGCAAAGAAAGAAAACAGTAAGAACCTGAGATGCAGAGGTTTTGCTAGCAGTTAGGGGTCAAGTCCCAGCAAAAATGACCTCTTGTGGTCGACTGGTCTTTGCAAATACGTGGCATTCTGCTTGGTGAAAGATGATTATTCCTTTTCTGTCTGTTTGGCTTGGGTAATTCCAGGAAAACAACTCCACACTCATGGAGAATCCAATGGGGTCCCCTGGAAGTACATTTAAGACAGTGGGCCTCAAAATGTTTTCTCATGGCCAACAGCATCAACACCATCTGGGAATTTCTTAGAAATGCACATACTCAGGACCCACTCTAAACCTACAGGTGTGTGGTGGGGAAGTGGGGGGCAGCCAGGTGATTCTGCTTCAGGCTCAAGTTTGAGAAGCACTGGTCTTGGAATTAGGAGCCTGGGATCTGGTCCAAGCCATTCCAATTACAAGATGATTTGACCACTTACCTGCTTTGATACTCCCATTGGCAAACATAACAGCCCCTGCCCTGATGCCTTCACCAGGTTTCTATGAGAATCATATCAATGATCTCATTGGAAACAGTGGAGAGTGACACAAATGTGAGGAATTATAATGATGATTTCAGATACAGATGTTCCAGCTACACCAAGGATTTCAATTTGGAGGCCCAGGGGGAGATGGTGCAAAGGTGAATAAAGGATGTGGTGTGAAAGTTGGATTTCTGAAAGACATTGCAATTTGTACTTCCCAAACAAATGGTCTTAAGAAAGGGGTTGCTGGCTCTCAAACACCTTTCCTTAGACAGCTCTCTGATGAGTTAGGTGTAAAGGTATCAGAAACATCTGGTTCTCATTTCCCTTTAAACTCACAGGAGCATAGAGGTGAAAAAACAATGGGGCTGGAGACAAGCGCCTTGCCAAAGCACTTCCACAGTTGAAATGGCTCCAGGTGCTCAGCCCTGGGACCTGTGGTTGGGCTCTCCATCCAGGCCAAGGCCAAGTCCTCTGGAGCCATCCACAGTGGAAGATGGGGCCGTGCCCTGCTTGCCAGGATGGCAGCCCTGGGACTCCTGGAGAAGGAAAAGATGGGGCCTGGGCAGATGTAAATTACATCCTCCCTCTCCACCCCAGTACAAGTGACTCTGGTGAGAGAGGGGTAATGAATATTCAAAACATCTTTGAAGGGAAAAGAAAGCCCAGAAGTAGACATGCAACTGTGTGGTGGGAAGGGAGGAGGCAGGGCAGAACCTCACTTTCCTTTGTAAGCTTCAGAGATTTCTTTGATGAAGCTCTTCTCATAGAATGTTAGAGCCTGAGAGGACACCAATACCTCCACACCCCACTAACTCCTTTCCTTTCAGATGGGAGACTGACTCTAGAAAGGTTCAAGTCAAACTCTAGTACTGGCAGCATTAAAATTTAAACCCAGATTTTGGAGCTCATATGGGCATGATCTGGATGAGTACCTCAAACCCAGGAGCTATTAGTAAGGCATTTTCTGCTTTATCTTTCACCAGGGGTCAGCTCTGATGGGGAAGGGCTCAAAGCAACTACTTGTGGATAAATGCCAAGCACCTCTGAGCAGCAGAGCCCTGGGCAAGGATGCAGATTTCACTGCTAATGTCATATTCCAGATCAGTATCTCTGACATGCATGGAGAGCATGCCCAGCCCAGAAGCATAACAGAGGGTCCTGCTAGGGATTTTCACAAACTGTATAGCTTCCTCACTGGTCATTTCCTTCATGAGCACTTGCTCTGGTTGTTAATAAAAGTGGCTCTCAGAGGTCCTAAGGTGGGAGAACCTGGGGAACCTGGAGAGCTTATGTAATGAGACCTTATTTGCATCACAAAGTCTTGGTTGCTTCACATCATTTTGGCATCAGTGTGGGATGTAAATAAATATTAGATAAAAACTTAAAGCAAGAGGTGCCTTTCCCTTCCCCTTTAAAACCTGACAAGTTCTCAATTTCTTTATACCCCACCTCCTTCCCAACCTCTCCTCACCTTAGGTTTCCAACACGCTGCTCCTACTGAGGGGCTGACAGCTTGCAACAACCTGCCTTGGAACAAGGTCAAGAGCAGGAAACGAGAGTGGTTGGTGCTTCCAAGTCCAAGGCTGTGCTTGAGGTGTGGTGACAAGCTACACAGACCTGCATGGGATCACCAGCATATGAAAAGGATGACCCCAGGGGCCACCGCAGAAGAGGAGAGAGACTTGTTTGAACACCCTGCCCCAGAAAGCCCTGTGATTGTCAAGTGAATTACCAAATTTGAATGTGCGCAAGAAACTTTCTGGCTGCCTTTGTTTGAAGGAGGTGATTAGTTTTCTGGACTAATTGCCAGTCTCTGCACTGACACACAAATATATACACACATACTGAGTGGTGTCTCCACAAACACTTGGCCCATCCATCAGAGCTGAGTGTGTTCTTGGAGGACTAATTGACCATGCATAAATTTCCTACTGAAAATTATAGCACAAAAAAAAAATGTAGAAGGGAAAAAGATAGTTTTTGCAATGAATAATTAAATCAAAGGATGATTCTTCAAGGGAAGGACGGGGTATGGAGGAAGATCTAAAGTCCTATTTCTAAGCTTTTTGACTGATAAATGCAGAGGTACAGATTCAGAAATGTTCCAGACTGGCCTCCCAAATATTGTCCTTTTATGACCTTCTACCCTGTGGCTCCTGATAGGAACTCTAGGATCCAACCAAACCTAACTGTGTTCTGTTCCTGGAACACACTTTCCTTCTTCTCTGCCTTCACTTATGCTGTGTCTTGGGTTTCTCTTTTTCCACTACTTCTGTTTGCTGAAACACAATCAACCTTTCAAGACCTGAGTCTTTTCTTCAGCTATCTCATTCTGAATGCAACACTTTCCTCCTTTGTGCTCCAACCACATTTTGTTTAGATGTCTCTCCTTAGCTTAAATTTTAACTTTTATTGTCCTTACATTACACATCCCCCTCCACATCTGCCTATAAACTACTGACAATAGGAATAATAAATGGTGTTTTATTCTGGGTCCTCAGGTCAAGTTTTCTCCATAAGGACCCCATAAATGACATCTAATTTCTCTGAATGTCTATGGCATTTTATCAGTACTTGATTGAATTCAGTTGTATAAACTGGACCAATGAATCCTGGCTCTTCTAGGTTGCCGACTCATTCTTCCTTTTACTAAAAAAAAATATTCATCAGATGCCAAGTGTTTTCCTGGCTTTGTTCTCAGTATGAATAAGGTATGTGTATGAGTCTCATAGGGCTGCCATATCAAAGTACCACAAACTAGATGGCTTAAACAACAGAAATCTATTGACTCACAGTTCTGAAGGCTAGAAGTCCACAATCAAAGTGTCCGCAGCGTTGGTTGCTTCTGAGGGCTGAGAGAAAGGGATCTGTTGCAGACCTCTCGCCTTGGCTTGTCTATGGCCATTTTCTCCTTGTGTCTTCACAGCTTTTTCCCTCCATATGTGTCTATGTCCAAATTTCCTCTTCTAATAAAGAAACCAATTATACTGAATTAGAGCTCACCCTAATGACCTCATTTTAATTTAATTACCTCATTAAACATCCTACCAAATATGGTTACATTCTGAGGTACCGGAGGTCAGCACTTCAACATATGATTCTTTGAGAGGACTTACATATCGCAAAGGGTAATAAGTATAAGGGTAAGAGATAATAAGTATATATATTTGAGGAACGTCTGGGTCTTTCCTCCTCCTGATGTGGAACAAGGTCAAGAGCAGGCAACGAGAGTGGTTGGTGCTTCCAAGTCCAAGAGCTGTGCTTGAGGTGTGGTGACAAGCTACACAGACCTGCATGGGATCACCAGCATGTGAAAAGGATGACTCCAGGGGCCACCGCAGAAGAGGAGAGAGATTTGTTTGAACACCCTGCCCCAGAAAGCCCTGTGATTGTCAAGTGAATTACCAAATTTGAATGTGCGCAAGAGACTGAAATTTGGACATTGGGCAACCGTTATCCCTAGTACCTAGCACAATCTTGAGATATAGTAGATGTCCAATAAGTGCACATTGCATTGCATTGGGTTGGAATTTCCTGAGAATCTCAAAATGGGATCCTGATGCAGGAGTTTGATGGCTCAAACTCTGCTGACACTACTGAGATCCAATATTGCTGCTTCCTTGCTAGAAGTGACCAGAGCATCACCCCTGGACTCCAGGGAAACAAAATGGAGCCCTGACAGTAAATGAGGGTCACTGCTGGGCTCTCTTTAGACTTAGTTTTAAATCCTTGATTCGGCATTAGGGAACCAGGATACACTTCTTTCTGCACATGAAGGTATGACTTTACCACCACAGACATAAGACCAATGCAGAAACAACTAAAATTGGAAAATAAAAATTAAATCTAAAGGACAGTTAATGGCAATTCTGTAAAGCAAAATGGCTTGGCCTAAATAGCTCCATCCCACAAGCTGATTCACTGGGTTATCAGAGAGTACAATGTGCAACTCACCCCTTCTGGGGCCCCAACCAGAAGACCTGCTTGTGCAAAACCACACAGTTGACAGAAGTCATGTTCCTTTGTGACTCAGGTGACCAAAACACCTGCTCTGAAATGATCCAGGGCAAAACCGTTCCATAGACTCTCAGATGTCAGTGATACACTGGTGCGGGTCCTATGGCAGACACAAACGCTTTAGAGGGAAAATAAATATTTGTGTGGTCCACCACTACTCCTAAGAAGGGAGATGGCTGCCCTCGGGTTGAGAACAGTCAGGCTGTTTTCATAAATAAGCAGCAATTTTATAGTCCTCATGTCCAGTATCTAGTGTAGCATTGTTGCATCTATTTTGACCTGTTTGAAAACTGGGAAAATCCATAGACCAAATCCCCCCATCCCTCCACATGCGCATAAGTACACAAACTTCAAATTTTCTTTCTGAGAGATTTATGGATTCCCCGAAGCACTTCTGTGAACCTCTAGAATAGCTTAACCAGGGGTGGAAAACTCATGCTATAAAGCATATGAATTCTGCTTTAATACTATAAATAATACCAGACCACTAAACTGAAAAAATGTTTCAAGAAGAATTGCCTAAGTGCAATGCCATGGGACAGGAAGGGTGTGACTGTGTGTGCGCTGTTGTTTGGAGAGTGAGGACATCGGCTGGAGAACAGCAGCACCCTCCAGTCCAGGGGCTGGGACTACCTGTGTGTATGTGAGAGCTTCTCCCGGGAGTCTGATGGCTCTCGCACTATTATTTCAACATTTACTAGTGCTGTAATTTAAAATACCTTTTTATGTCCTATAACGATGTCACTCAAGCATTCATAAGTCAGGATACAAGTGCAGGGGCTAAAACACACATTCCCAAATCAATAACTCACGGCGGAAGTTAGAGGCAATAAAGCAGCCTGGCGTGCCAGCCTGTTGATTTAGGGGACACTCAGCAGAAATACAGGCATGTGTGCACCACAGGACGAGACAGCCGTGCTCAGAGCCGCACTGTTTGTAATAGCCAAACATTGGACACAGCCCGAACGCCCATCAAGTCGAGCTGATAGCTAAATTATGGTGCACTCTGACCATGGAGCTCTGCAGCCACGCGGGCAGACGGACTCCAGCTACGGGCAACAGTACAGACCCACACATAAACACACATGCTAGGACTTTGGTAACATAAACTTCAAAAAGGGAGAGAAGACCAAACTAGAGTGTTTGGGGATGTATGTTTAGGTAGTGAAATCATGATGAAAATCCAGCGATTCCTAATAAAAGTCAGGTGGTAGTTCTGTTAGGGAGGAGGGCGTGGTGCTTGTGTGGAGTGGGGTGAGGCAGAGGACTCCGGGGCACTGGCAAAGTTCTGCCTCTTGGCCCAGGCGGTGGACACACAGGTGTCTGCCTTGGCAGAAACCATTAAGTTGTGTGTCTTTGTGCATTGTGCTGACTGTGTGTTATGGTCCATAGTACAAAAGGTAGTAGAAACCAGTGTGACAAGGTTGTATCCCAAATCGTGCATCTAGTTGATCTTTGTGAATGTCCTCTCCTAACTTCTCTTACTTCAAACCCAAGGGACACCCTCCACAGCCTATCATAAAACAAGAAGGAAAGTTGGAAGTGCCAGAGAAAGGAGAGAGATCAACACCAGTTTCTCCCCTTCCAGGAACTAGATGAAATGAAAGTTGGGGAGGGGAAGGAGATGGCAGGGGAGATGGAGAGGCTCAAGGTGGGCGTAGAGGGATCCAGACTGCCCTTGAGGTGGCTTTGCTATACACACAACCCACACTACAAACACCACGCACAGAAACCACCCTGCCCGCAACAATCCAGGGCTCTGTAGGAAGGCCCAGCACGGGGGAAGACATGTGGAATCGCTGTGTGGAGATGGGGGCAAAAGGGAGACCGCTGGCCACTGGCCAAGGTGGACCCAGATGGAAGCAGTAGAAATGCCCCCATCAGCGGGAGCCCTGGGAACCCCGTCGCTGGTACAGACATTTTGCTCCAAGAGGGTCCAGATGATGTTGTAAACGGGAAATTAGCCCTGCATTTCTACCTCATGATTTGCAGAGGCACAGTTTGAAACTTTTGCCCTAGCTTGTTTTTAACTTCGTCTCTTTCCTGAACTAATGATGACATTTGCACTGAGCTTTCCAAACATGTTTACAATAGTTATTTACACTTAAATCACTGTTTCCATGACTGCAGTGCTGACGTCATGTTCGCTGTGCCCAATTTGGTGATTTGTGGACCCTTGATCATGCACCTGCTTTGGGTGGCGGCACACGCGTCTGTTAGTTTCTGAGCACATGGTGGTGGGTGCGGTGTCCCTGGGCTGTTGCCTGTCTGAGGATGCTTTCTGTGGGCCTCACATGTGAGCATGATCTTGTATTACGACTCCTTTTTCTCTCAGAACTCTGTCATCTGTCCACATGTCTTTTATTTAACACCGCAAAGGGTAAGTCTGGCTTTTATTCTTTTGTTGTTAGCTTGCTCTTTCTGGAGTAAGTGTGGGTGATCATTTCTTCATCCTTGGAGTTCAAGAATTTCACCAGCCGATTTTCTAGGCGTTGATCTGTTTTCATTATTTTGCCTGGAGCCTGGGAAGTACGCTTAATCTGCAGGTCTTCCTCCAGCTCAGAACTTTTTATTCTGTTATTTCTTTGGATGCCACTCCTAGTCCCTGTGCTCTTATTTCTCTTTCAGTGACCTGGTTTGCAGAACACTGGGGCTCCATTGCGTGTCCCCCAGAGCTGTCCTGCCTCTCTGAGCTCTCATTCCTAATCATTTTGTCCTTTCCTGAGCAGGCTTCTCAAGTTTACATCCATTCAGTGGCCTGTAAATGGGGTGTTCATTCAAATAGGTCAGTATTTGGCCAATTTGCTCCCCTCTAGCTCATGTAGATTGACTTTTGCTTTGTGTACTTTCATCAAAGATGAATTTCACCCGCCCTGGTACTGACACAGGGGAGAGGTGTTCCTTTGGACCCCAAGTACAACTGTTACAACAAGAGAAATGCATGAATCAGCAGTAGCCGCAGACTGTTGGAGATCTGGAACAGCCGTGTCCTAGCTCTCTTGCATATTCATTGTATATCTGGCATCTGACCTCCAGAGCACAGCCAGGAGAAGAATCAGAAGCTGGTTCTCTGCCGGAAAATATCATCCAGATGCCCTATTTCTGATGCTGGCGTTACAACCAGCTTCTTTGCCAGGGTCCAGGATCGGGAAGGCCCTGGCCATTTACTCATTGCCCATCTAAGCAAGTGATACAATTGCTCTTCCTATTACTTGCAGGCAGGAAATGAGTGAAAAAGTCAGCTCGGGCTGAATTTTAGATTAACTTGCAAATTGTAGGAATTAGAGTCATTCCAGGAAGTTGAAATCATGTCAATCATCCCAAGGACAGGAGAGATTTAGAGGAAAACATATTCTTAATTTTTATGTCATTTTCTTTATTTTTGTCATGCCCCACAATTGCCCCTTTAAGGCTTGTTTGGTTTTTATTTTTGTGTTTTTTTTCAAGTGTTCCCTGGAAGCTCTGTCACCCACTGCAGTCAACATAGTAAGTTCTTGGCTTTGTGGGCAGCGGCATTGGTTATAAGCTTTTGAAATTTAAATAAATGTTTATAGTTCTCATTATCTATGAAAGCATCTCATATCATCTCCTGTGGAAGTGGTATGGTATAAATTTAAAGATTTTGCAACCTGGGTGGCCTTGGTTTCACAAACTGGTCAATACAAATGTCCTCACATTAACACTAGCACTTAAGTCTTAGTCCTTAAATCTTGAATATAGTGAAGTTCTCACCGACTCACACAGAAAACTGAGTCTCTTGCTGACCTTTGCCAGGTGTTTTAGCCTGTGTTCTCCCAAAGGCAGAGTGCTTATGTGCAGGTATTTTACTTTGGGAAGTAATCCCAAGAAATAGGGGTATAATGTAGAGGGAGGGAAACGGGATAGCTGTGATAGTAAGCTGGTTGAGCACTGCAGAAAACTGGTGCTCTGACTTCAGAGCACAGCCACATAGAATGCACCTAAGAATTGTTTCCCAGGACAAGAAAAGGTAGTATTTCAATGCCAGCTCCTATCCTCCAATGGTCAAGCATTGCCCATGGTGTTGGTTCCCTCACACTTCCAGGATTGTCCAGGTGCATGTATTAGAATGGCTGCATGGCTCCTGCAAGCGTCCCAAGAGAAAGAGGCTTCAGTGGAGAAGGCCAGAGATGCCTGGTACAGCCGAGGAGAGGTGCTGCCAAGTTACACCTGCAAGCAGCTGGTTACCACAGCAACAGCAAGACTAAAATGCAGGCTGAGAGGATGCAAAGAAGAGCATAAGACATGTGTGTCTTCTGCACTGGGCATTTGCAAGGAGTGGGTCTTTCATGTGTCTTTTCAATGTTTACTATTGTAACTTGCAGAGCCAGTATTACATAGGCACTGACTACGGAAGAGGACCCACTACCTTATGGACTGGGAGATAGAGGCATAGAGATAGAGATGGAAATGGAGCTAGAGATAGAGGTTCTAGTTAATAAAATTAAATGAATGGAATATTTTCTAAATAAATATAAATTTAATATAAATATAAAATTATGTACTCTTTTGGGTGGTTTTGCCCATACAAACTTAACTTGCACCAAAAACATGGGAGGGGGGTATTATCTCTGTCCAGAGATTAGGAAGGTGAGTTTCAGAGAAGGAATGCTCCCAAGATTACACCACCAGCAAGTAGCCAAGCCAAGGTCTGGATTCAGGAATGTCTGATGCAAAAACAATGGCATCATATATTACTTAGGATGCTCAAGTATACCAACTTCATTATTTGAACCAATACACTGGCTTGAACATTTTTTGCTTGTTTGGTTGTTTGGAATTTTGTTAACTTTTGTGAAAGCTTCTGGCTTTCTTTCCCATTCACTGGTGATTAACACTGTGTTGCCAACATGAAATGACAATATAAACATGGCCGAAATGGTTTTGGTAATATGCAGGCTACCTTATTACAGGCCAGACCCACCCTTGCTAAAACAATGAAAATGTTGCAAACAATGACCAAAAATGTAACGCAGAGGTGGGTTTAAAACTAAGAAGGTGAAATCCTCAACTGCCAAATACAATGAGAAAAAAATAAAAATGCAATGGAAGCCAAGCTGACTCCATGGGGAACTACTTAGTTTCTTCCTCAGATTTAGGGTCATGGCTTGGGTTCTACTTCCTATATGGAGACAGGGAATGTATATTCATATAAAGAAAAATGGGGAGTTGAATCTAAACTACATGCATGATGTTCAGAGATTCTTTAAAAAGCCTCATCCTTAACGTAGAAATAGATGAATTTCATCTACCTCCCCAAGGAGGCTAAAGGAAGTTCATGGTCTATCAAAACTTTTGGAAAGTAGGTTAGCTATAAAATATCCAAACTTCAGGCAAGTTCCACACAAAGGCACAAAGTTAAATTACATTATTTAAGAAATAGAGAAACTGTAAGTCAAATATTTAACACAAAAATCTACACAGATCTGTGGACTCTCTAAATGGCATCAACAGAAAAAAATATGTAACTGCTCCAGGGAAAAGTGTACAGCCCAGAGCACAGAGACTTCCCACAGAAATAAGTCATCCCTGACTGCTACAAATTCACAGTACAGAATTGCCAAAATGTGAGAAAAATAAACCACACTGAGGGAGAGTGAGCAGATCTCTCTTTAGAGCGATTTGGCTCCCAAGAACTGTGTATAATGGAGTTAGGAGACAATGTGAAGTAGGATGGTTTGGAATGACTAAATAGTTAACTGTTTACAAAAGAAAATATAATGAAGAACAGAGCAGTCTGAAAAAGGAAGAGGCAGATTTGGAAAGGAACTAATAGAGCTTCTAGAAATGAAATGGAAAAATCATAAACATTTAAAACTCAATGGGTTAAACATAAGATCAGAAAGGAAAAAAATAACTGTAGTGATAATTCATAAACTAGAAGATAGATTTGGAGAAGTCACCAGAATGCACCAACCCACAGGGAGATGGGAAATATGAAAGACAGATGAAGAGCCATGGAGGATAGCATACAGGAATGAACAGAGACAAGCATATTTGCAGCTCCAGAAGGCAAAAATCAGGGAGGGGGAAGCAATAATCTAAGAATTTGCAATTGAAAATTTTCTAGAATTGACATAAGATTGAAGAATCACAAGTTCCAACATCCAGATAGTTTTTTTTAAAAAAAGAAAAATCCTCCCAAGTAATCAGAAAAAAAGATTAAGTATCTAAAGTTGAATCATAAATAGTACAGTCTTCTCATCAACAAAAGTAGATACCAGAAAACTACGAATTAGTGGCTTTAAAGTGCTGAGGGAAATAACTGCTGGCCTAGAAATCTACATCCAATGAACTATTTTTAAGAACCAGGGGAACAGAGAAACATTTGCAAGTAAAGTCAACAAAATATCTTCACTTGCACGCCCTCTTGAAAGAACTACTAAAAGTAAACTTTAGTAAAAATGAAATTGACCCTAGAAGGATGGTATGGGGTGCAAGAATCAAAAATGAGCCCCTCCCCTCAAAAAATGGCTGTCTAATAAGCATTTATAGTAAAAAAATTATGATAAAATTTAAAAAGTGGAATGGGATAATGCAATGTGGAACTAAAACATTTAATACCAATTAAATAGGAGAATGAGGGAGACTAGAGTTTATGCATTCTAAATAACTTGTACTTTAAAAAAATAACTTGTACTTTTTAGAAATAGAACTAAAATAATTATTAACTTTAAACTTTTGTTAAATACACATGTTTAAAATTTTTGGAGTAATTGCTTACAGATTTTTTAAAATATATTTTATTGATTTTTTACAGAAATGGAAGGGAGAGGGAGAGAGAGTTAGAAACATTGATGAGAGAGAAACATCAATCAGCTACCTCCTGCACACCCCCTACTGGGGATGTGCCCGCAACCAAGGTACATGCCCTTGACCAGAATCGAACCTGGAACCCTTGAGTCTGCAAGCCAACACTCTATCCACTGAGCCAAACCGGTTAGGGCTGCTTAAAGATTTTTTAAAAGTTCAATTTCCATAGCAATAGTGGAGAAAGAATTGCCTGCTTGTCATTTATAGGTGCCTGTTAAACTGAGGTCAGACCCAAGAAATTAAATGTGGAGGCAATTTCTAAGCCATTACACAGAATGTGATCAGGCAGATTGTAAGTGTCCATAGGGAAAAGAAGAGATCTGAAGAGAGAGCCCTGGGGCTCTGCAACAGGAGGAGGTGGGACAAAGGAGCCCTGTCCTGCAGTGGGAACTGAGGAGGAAAAGCTAGTGAGGTGCAGGAAATCAGGACAGGCCTGTCCTGGAACCCAGGGGAGGCAGTGGCCAACTGTGTCACATGTTTCTCATAGTCAGGCAAGGGCATGATAGGAACTGGACAATAGATTTGACAATGTAGAGGCACTGGTCAAAACATTTAAATATTTTTTTTAAAGTTCTTATTAGAACATAAAATATCAATGCAGAAACATGCAAACAGAGAGCCATAAACACACCTCTAGATGAATGGGAGCTTAATAAATGACACAGTTTGTACTATAAAACAACAAAGGAAAAGCCCCAACCCAATAACTGATGCCTGGATAATTGGTTATCCATAAGAAAGTAACATTTAAAAAATAAATAAACAAGCTCTATGTCTTTAGGTGGAAAAGATTTCTTAATTAGTCCTAAAAAGCAAAAAGCACAACAGAAATCTTTGATAAATTTGACCTCATTAATGTTTCAAACTTCCTTCCAAGCCACCATAAACAAAGTCGAAAGTTAACCAGCAAAGCAGAAGATCTTAGCAATCTATATGCAAAATATTTTCCTCGAGATTATGGAAATGGTTTCCAAAAATCAATAGGAAAATAGTTAGAAAAAAAAGTGGCAAAAATTTACATGAATAATTTGCAAAAGGGAAAAACCATATCGCCCACAAGTATGAAAAAGATTAAAATGCTTAGACCTGCTAGTAATCAGGAAAATGAAAGCAATAATAAGATAGATTCACATCCAGCAATCTGACAAAATTTAAAGTATCACAATGGAGAAAAAGGAACCGCATTAACCACTACTGGGAATGTTAACTGCTACAACCACATTGGCAACATCCATTAAAGTAGATTTGCAATCCATACAACACAGCACCACTCCTAAGAGGAATTCTCACACCCATGCATAAAGAAATTGAGGTATGTTATGTCAACTTATATAAAAGTGAGATATTAGAAATAACCTAAATGTTCATCAATACGGGAATCAACTATTCTAGAATGAAATACACAGCAGTGAAAACATGAGCTAGAACTATACAAATGAATGTGGAAAAATCTCAAAAGCATAACATTGAATGAAAAAAATACAAATTGCTGAAGGATAGTATATATAATAACATTAACATAAAACTTACAACATAAAAAAGTGCTAACATTTTTCATGAATGCTAACATAAGAACATGAATGAGAACGCAACACACCAGTTTCAGAAAGTTCATGCCTCTGGTGGAGAGAGAGGGAAATGAGGACAGAAGAGTCCAAAGAAGGCTAGAAGTGTCTCCATAACGTTAGCTCCCAACAGATCCTGAGATACTCAATAAAATTAAATGGTTAAATGCTAATCAGTGCAATTTTGGCAATAGCTACATGGGAGCTTCTAATCTTATTCCAGGCACTTTCCTGTGTCTTTCAGATTATTTTATGATAAAAACAAGTAAGCATGATGGAAAGTATGAGGATGAGAGTGATTGTAGAGATTCATGAATGGAGATTTTAATAGAGGCCAAAGATAGAGGTCTTGACTTGAGAGTTATTACTGATTGTCATTTCACAATGAATTGTCTACTGCCTAGTGGAGGCCCAAAGGATTCTTCCAAGGACCTAGGAGCGGATTCAAACATTATAAGTCCTCCCTGTGGTTTCACTGGGAAATAGCTTTCCATTTCACAGACATTCATATTTATGTATATAGGAAGCCTATTTTCTACATACAAATCTCCGAAAGAATTTTTATGATTGACCCAAGTAAGTCATAAACTAAAATTAGTGCATTACTGATGTTTTCCAAGGATTCTAATTTGGTACTCTATTAGAAAATTTGTTTGCCATCCAGTTCAACACTGCAAAGCTTGTAATATGTATGTGTTCCAAATTACTCCAAAACTTCATGGCTTAAAGCAACGATAATAGTTATTTTGTCCACAGCTCTGTAATTTGGGAAGGACTAAGTAGGAATAGCTTTTGTCTGCTCCACTCAGCATCAGCAGGGTTGGCTTGAAGGCAGGGGGCTGAAATCATCTGAAGTCTCATTCGCTTACATGTCTGGTGGTTGATGCAAACCGTTGGCTCAGACTCCAGCTGGGCCTTTTGGCTGAAACATCTACACATGGCTTCTCTGTGTTGACTGGGCTTCCTTATAACATGGTGGCTGGGTTCCAATGGCATGAATCCTGAGAGACCCAGCCAAGGCCCACATTGCCTTTATGACATATTGGTAGTGTTTGAAGTTCCACATAATTGGTCAAGGCAGTCACAAAGTGCAAGGGACCAGAAATATTGCAGTGTCCATTGCTGGACAATATAGCATGCACAGACATACAGAGTGGTGATCTGTACCATCCCTTCCATTTCAATAATTTTCTGGAAGAATATCTGTGTGTGTGTGTGTTTCCTCAATACTACACTCGAGTTACTAATGGTTTTCAGTTGCTGCTATCTTTTCTTTTTTCTTTTAATTTATGATTTTCTAATTACCCCATAATTATCAATTTAGTTTGCTGTAGGCTATTTCATTTACGTTAATTATGCATATTTATATCAATAATGTTTTGGTATATAGTTTTATAATAATTGGAAATTAAGATGTGTACATGGTGTTTCAAGTATGAAGCATCAATAGATGTATGAATAATCACCCAAAATGTATTCAGATAATGAATTATGTGCTGGCCATGAATTCATGCTTTTTTAATAACTTGCAGTATATTATCAAGTGTAATTAAAGTACTTTTAAGTTTATAAGCATTTTATAAAGTTAATGTATAAACGCATCCTGAAATATTTATTTAGCTATTTCTATAGTTATTAAAGTGAATCATTTTCTCCTTTGAAAGTGAGACTGGGCAAGAGTGAGACAATAGTGTTTTCCTACCCAAGGGGCCCCAAGTAGATGTTCAACAAGCTCTGTTGAACTAAACTGAAGTTGTATAACTCATTCATTCACTCTCTTATTTAAATTTATTCAAGACAGTTGAGGAAGGTCAAAGAGAAGAGGAAACCAAGGTTGACTTCAAAGTTTCAGGCATGGGTATCTGAGTAAACAGTGGTGTTTTTCTAAGATGAGAAAGACAGCAGGAGGGGCAGGCATTAATCTCTCCAGGACTGTGACCTCATGTGTGTAATGGAAACAACCTATGTACCCTACCAACCTTTCTATCAGGGTTGCTGTTTAGACCTTAAGATCTTCCTACCCTGATGAGGTGCCAAGACTTATCATATGTTAATTTTTTTAATCCTCACCTGGAAGGGAGAGAGAGGGAGAGAGACAGAGAGAGAGAGACAGAGAGAGAGAGAGAGAGAGAGAGAGAGAGAGAGACTTCTATATGAGGGAGAAACATCGATTGGCTACCTCCTGCATGCATCCCAACCGGGGATCAAATCTGCAACCTCGGTATGTCCCCTGACTGGGAATCAAACCCGCCACTTTTCAGTGTATGGGACGATGCTCAATCAACTGAGCCACATCAGCCAAGGCAAGATTTATCATATTTTAGATGAGTCCATCTCTACCTTGAATTATCAACAACTAAGGCCCTCCCTTCACCAATCAGTGGTAGGAACCGGGAACTCATAAGGAGAACATGAAGAAAACCATTGATTCTCCATTTAACTCAACAAAAATAAAACTTTTAAAAATACATGTATGTGGCAGAGTGTACTATTGCTAGATTTGTTGAATAAGACGTGTGATTTGACGTCATTTTGCAATAGTAAGAATTGGATACACTGATCCATCCCCTTGTCCACTTATTCACCAAAAGTATGTAAATACTAGAAGCCCGTTGCACGAAGTTTCGTGCAATAGACTTTCCTTCACCTGGCTGCCAGCACCAGTTTTCTGCCAGCACCAGTTTTTGTCTGGCCACCCGCTGATCGAAGCGCCTCCTGAAGGCTGAGGGCAGGACTCGGGAGGCTCTCCGATGGGGGGCGGTGGCCACCGGCGTCTTCTGCCGCCATCCGCGGGCCCCATGGGTCCTCCCGCAGCGCCAGCCATTTAGGCCTGCGGGAGGAGCGGGGGAACGAGTACTCGTGAGTCCCCGCCCCCCGCTCCTACTGCCAGCCAATCGGCCACCCTGAGTCCCGCCCCCCCACGCCTCCAGCCGGCCCAATCATGGGTGTAGCGGAGTGATGCAATTTGCATATTGCCTTTTTATTATGTAGGATTATAAAACTGAGGAGAAGGAAAGGGCATGACTGGCTATTCCTCAACAGGACCAGACCTGCACTCATCTTCAACCTGCAAAACAAATTAGGAGGAAAGGAGTTCAAATTCCTATACAAATGTCTCCTTTCCTGACACCACCTGCCAGCCCATTAATTCTACCACTTTTTCCTTATGTATCACCTTTCTAAGTCCTCACTTCCCTCTTTACACAGTTTAGGTTCCGTGTGTCCCTCGCTATGGTGGCCTCTTTACAAACGCCTCGTCTGCCCATCTCCCTCTGCAAGATGCTCAATTGGCAGGTCCTCTTTGAAGCCAATCACTCACCTCCTCTGGGCCTGCACTCAGGAAGCTGAAATTCACTGGAGAAGAAATCCCACAATCATGCTAACTGGTCTCACTTTAAATTTGTGACCATGTAGCTCAAATCAATGCTCAACACTAGCCTACAGCCCTGCCCTATTACCCTAGTAATTTCACTTCCTCACTTTCTGAAACTCTATCATAGCTTCTTCCTCACCAAACCTCCAAAACACATCCCAACCACAGCATCACTTTATGTTTCTTTATGAAAGCAGGAAATATCAGATGAGAGCTACTTTTCTCTCCCATTATGAAATCCAGCTGTCTCCTGGCATCCATGCCCATTATTCTGCCTCCCATCCAGTTACAGGGGAGGAATCATCCCTGATCCTATCAAAGTCACCTGAGCTCTACATTCTCTCCCCTTCACGCACTTTATGACTTCAAATATCCCCTATATTTCTATAAAGTGTTCTATTGTCTTCCATTTTAAAGATGCCTTATCCTGATTATACCTTGCCCTCTAACTCTTGGCCTATTATTAGTACCCTTCATGATAAAATGTATCAGAAATATTTCTAAACTTGTTGGACTTCCTTCCTTATCTCTCATTTCCTCATAAGTCAGTCAAAATTATCTTCATCTAATTTAGTCCTATCCCAGCCCCTTTTTGTTTTAGGTAAAGAAACTAAGACCCATTCATATACTCTTATGTAAGATTTCCACAGCTCATCAGTGGCAAAGTCAAGAACAGAATTCTTGTCTATGAACTTGTTCCTTTTAGGATGCCTCCCCCCGCCCCCAACACATCTTTCATTGCACCCCTTTTTCTGCTGACTTTACTTAATTAAGAATGACATTAGAAGAGTTTTCCAACTCACATGTTCCTGAAACAGACACAGGTGAGCCAATCCTTCACATCGGCTCCTCACCAATCCATGCCCAAGCTCAGACTTTCCACACCTCCACATTTGTTACCTAGGTATCTGTGCACTGAAGAGGTAGAAATGTGAGTTTGCCAATCATATTATCTTCAATATCCCTTGTTTCCTCAAGCTCAAATTGAGAAAATCATATCTGCAATTTAACTCTTAATCAAGAGGCCCTTGCGTCTGACTTCAGAGACTTACTTTTATGGCTCCTGATGTGTCAGGTATGAAAATGAAGAATGCCTTCCTTGCTCCGCAGTAATGCTCACACACAGTAAATCACAGAGGCATGGCAGTGAAATGAGACTATATTTCAGGATGCCAAATGCTGAGGGAGGGACCTGGCACAGAGGAGGCAGGGAGGGAGGGGAGCAGCAGGCAAAGCCCAGAAGCTCAGGTGTTTGGGAAGCATGCATTCCAGAATTCAGGCTGATACTGAGCTAAGATGAGATATTTCACTCTCAGTGTTTTCTTAGTAACAGTCCCGGGGCAATTGAGTACAGCATCCACAGACCAGTAACTCTCCAATTGGAGTAGGGAGGCTCCAACTGCACAAACCAGAGCGAGGAATCTAGCCCACCCTGCCTTTCAGTCTGCTAGGACCCCACTCACCATTACCTTGATCAATAGTACACCTGTTCCAGGTGTTCCCCAAGAGCCCATCCTTTCGCATTCCCACTCCTGTTCTCTTTGTCTCTCTGCTTCCTGACCCCACACCTAGTTTGCAGCTTTTGGCCAGGATAAGTAATCTATTTTCTGATAACTGGCTTCATGCTCAACTTTCAAAGCCCTTCTGGTTTGACAGATCAACCCAAAAAATCCTGTTGTCTTTTGTAGTTCCTCAGGTTCCCCATTCTCCTTTACTGTGTCAGAATTGGGGATTGGGAAAGTGGAAAAGAGCTCTTATAGAACCTTCTTCAGAGAACACTGTATTTTTAGTTAGTCAATTTTTCAGTTAGGAATATTATAACAGAAACCCAACCTACACTGGCTGAACAAAATAACATTGGCTTCATCTCATACAACACCAAGTCCAGAGGTAGGCTTCCCAAGGCTACTGCTATATCTTCATTAAGGGTTCAAAAACTCTTTGGGTTGCTCCAGTCTTTCTCACTATTTGCCACCTTTTCCCAATTTTAAGGCACACCCTCCAGTTGCCCAATATGCTGTAGTCCAGATCCTCATAATTTCAATGAGTCAGAAGCTCTGACCCCACCCATAGTTTTTACCTTGCCCTGTCACAGCTATAAGTCATAGATATGCTTGTAATCTATAGGTGTTTAATGTGTAGCCTTAATGAAAAAGATGACTAGAAAAATGAAGATTAAAAATCAACCAAAAGTACTATGCTCAAGGAAAATGTGAGTCACCAAAGATGGTTCGAAGTAAGCAGAGGGACAGGACAGTTAGCAAACACAACATCTCCAGCATCCCAGGCAATGGTTGCCTGCAAGTCCAAAGATACCAGATCACCAAGAAACAACGGGAAGGCAAAGTAGAAGCAGATATTTGTGGGCCGGGATCCAAGTGACTTTATGCGGGTTTTTCAGTGTAGAAATCTGACTGGCACTGGGCAAACTTTATGTTGTGAGAGTTTAGGATTGATGGACACAGCAAGGTAAGGGTCTTAAAGCAAGTCTGGAAACATATACAGTTGTTTAACCATTGAGCTGTTTGCCCAGATGAGCAAACTATTGCCTGAATAAACTGATTTTGAGAAATTTTCTGATCTAAGCAGTGAAGTTATTTATTGGTTTACATTCTCATCTTTCTGGGCAAGACTTCCCTGATACAATTTAATAACAAAGTCATATTGATACACAGTTCTCAGTCCAAACAGTTGAGTTCTGTGTATGCAGATAGTCTCATCCTCAACACTGAACCAGAGTCCAGCCCTGCCCCAGTGGTGATTAGGAGCCTCCAGGAGTCCTGAGAACACAAGACTAGTTGAGAGCACCTATATATTACCAAACTTTAAATGAACCAACCTTAAAGATACACAGAAGCGTATCTTAAGGGGAAGAATGGGAGATCCCTTTGAAGTCAAGGAGAATATTTACTATTAGTAAGAGTGAGATGAAAAGGAGATGCATTACCTCAATGGTGATTTCCAGGACTGGCATCCTGAAGACAAGTGTTACCCTGACCACCCTGCAATATCCTCAGCATGCTGATATTGGGCAATAAAACTCTGTAAACAGTAATGCTTCACAATAATTCAGGTGGAGCTTTGGAATTTCCATTCAATGTCGCTTGCTTGCCTCTGGCCCCAGCTATTAAATGGTAATGCCTGAGTACAAAGCTATACCCTGAATGTATTTGGAAAACATATGCATGAATATACATAGTTTGTTAGAGTCAATAAGATCATAAATCATAACTCCATCATTTACCTATAAATTGGCTCTCCTGTCTTGGTCTTGATATAATTTCGTTTTGCCTGATCATCCTTCTCAAAGGCCAACAGTTGGAAGTGGGAGGAGCAAAGAAGAAATTTCATACCTATGTTATGTTACACTGAGGGCAGGCTAAGGTGCTCTCAACACCTCAAACTCTGCATGCATTTTCTCCCCAAAATATGATTAATAATAGTGCTTGTAGGAAAGACCTTGTTGGAATAGTTGGGGAAATTCAAGTATGAAATATGAATTAAAAAATTTTCTTGGCTGTGATAAAAGTACTGTGGTTTGTACGAGAATGTAGTTACTCCTAGGAAATGTGTGCTGATTTATTAATGGGTTAAGCTGCATGATGTCTACACTTACTATCTCATGGTCCAGCAAAACAAACAAAAGGAAGTTATTAACAAAAAAAAAAAAAAACATTGAAACCTGTAAAGAATTTTTGTGAGTTTATTTGAGCCAAACTGTCGACATATGCTGGGAAGCAGAACCTCAATGAATTGAGATAATGCTCCAGAGAATGGAGGGTTACATCTATATTTATACGTTGCAATCAAAGGAAAGGAACGTAGGTGAGTTACATGAAATTCATTGGTGATAGATTAAGGAGGTGGGATAAAGCAAAGCGGGGAAACTTCTGGGATAGGGTAAAAAGTGAAATGATGGACATGTGCTTCTTTTACAGAGATGGATACAGGATACTTTAATGTAATTAACAGTTGACAATTAACTTGATAACTATAACAATGAGGGAATGTCCCGGTGCCATTTGTTGTGCCCTGAAGGGTCCGGGGTAAAAAGTAAGTTACAAGACATCTCACAGATATGTTATCTTAGAGGCAAAAAGGCAAATGAGCTCAGTAAAAGAGATCTAAGTTGATCTTTGCCTAGGACATGACTACCCACTATAACCTGTTTGTAGTTAAATATTCAATTTTCAAACCATCTTTTGTGGTTATTTTAGGTCTCTGAGTTTGCAAGACTGCCACGCAGGCCTCCCCTGAGCTTGTCAGGTTAGCATGTGGCTCCTTTCGTCCACAAAGTGTTCATATACATAAAGCAAACACAACAAAATAATATCAGTTGTTGAATTTAGATGAAGGAAATAGCACATAAGTGGTTACTAAACTATTCTAACTTTAGAGTAAATTTGAAGTTTTTCAAATACAGAGTTGGGAAAAAATAATGGTTATAAGCATTGCTGCAGGAGGAAGAGGGTCCTCTGTGAATTTGGTCTTCTTCCTTCCTACCAAGAAGCTAGAAATAAGATTATATACTGAGAGTTAAGCTATGAAATCATCCAGAGTGAATCGAAGAAGAGCTTTGCAAAATCACATTAAAAAAGAGTGGCCTGCAGGCCCAAGTAAGACTGGACTAAAGATATTAGCAAGTCTAAAGAAACAATAGGCTCATCCATGGAAGCACAGAAAAGAGAGAATCAGGAAAACAAATGTTGGCAGTGACTACCCAAGCTCTGTCCAGAGGACAGACACCTTGTTAAATGACTAAATATGATGGTCTCACTGCCAAAAGAGCCCCTATTACAGACGTGGCTTCAGCCAGCTGTCAACCCCGGAGACCATTAAACTTTCAAGATCACGTAATTAAAAATCTCTGTGCTTAGATTCTATGCTCAATAGGAGACCTCCCAATTATTATGTGGCTTCCCACAGAGCTTGCCTCCAGGGAGAGAATGTGATGTGGGAGGGCTTGAATATCCGATCCCTCAACAGTTATAGCTCTCATGATAAATTATAAAATTTGCATTCTGATTTTACATATTAGACTCTGCTATCTGAATAAGTCCTTTCATAAGAGATAGGTCCACAATTGCTATACAAATAAGTGACATTTCTGAACCTGCAAGACCGAAAACTGGATTTTGAGTGATAGAGATTGCACTCAGAGTTAGCTACCTGGATTTCATCAAAACTTGTAGCTCACCTGTCCTAGGCAGTGAAGCTTGTGCTTATCATTTATCTAATCATCACACCAGTGTGTTGTTTTTTTTTTATGGAACAATATATTCTGACTTCAAAATCACTAATTTACAAATGAGTATTTGGAGCACAACCCATGTGTAACTGGGAAGCTGCTGATAAAGATGGAAGAGATTCCAGGTCACGATGGAAGACTGTGCTCATGCATAAAGATTCTCTCCCTCTCAGAACACACAGAAATATTACATAAGCATATGGATTTTAAAAATTCAAAATATAAGCTCAAAAGCAAAAATAAGGAATTCCAGGTGCCAGAAACACTTCAGTGAGTATGAGTTGAAACTCTGTGGCCACAGGAGAAACTGAACCATATATGTGTCTTGCAGGTTAAGGTTTTAAATCCTCCACAGCGGTTGGAATTGAGGCCAAGTCTCCACGTTTGGATCAGAAACTAGATCTGAGCCCCTGAACAGGAGCCAGGAACCAGTAAGTGTCTTTCCTGTCCTTTGAAATGGAATTAGAAAAACTTCATTCACTGGCCCAAGTCCATGGCCCTTAAGAAAGAGAATCCCCCAAACAGCGCTGCCGGAGAGTAGGAGATGAGTGAGCATTCTTAAACTGTCTACATGATGCAAAACCTTGAGCCAGGATGTAAATGTGGTCCCAAGAGAAACAAATATGAAAATTCTGATAGGAAAGCCTCTGCAAGCCAGAACGTGTACTACCAGGCTAAAAATATTTCATGCTGAAGATGTGGTCCGAACAGCTCTTGAAGAAGTCTGTATCTCTAGGAGATCATCAGCAAGCACAATAAATAGCCATACCCAAGGAATCGCAAATAATAGATCAATGTGAGTGGAACTTTAAAATAAGATTACTTAAAATGTACATATAAGAAACAAATAGAGTCTAGAAGGCATGAAAAGGACATAACGGAAACAAAAAAGAAAATTTGAAAAAGAAACATAAAAATTATAGAAATAAAAAATACAGTAATTGGGAGGACAATACTCAAAAGATAGGTTAAACAGGATATCAGAGCTAGCCAAAGAGAGACTGCATGAAATGGAAGCTAGAACTGAAGCAATCTTCCAAAATTAATAAAAATAAATAAATAAAAATAGAAAAGAAGAATTGGGGGGAAATTGTAAGCTTCAAAATGCACCCAAACGAGATTTTAAGAGTGAGCAGAGACAATAAATGTAGCAGTTAGAATGGGTTAGGCTACTAGTAATAGAAAGCCCAACTAGCAGTGATTTAAACAAATGGATCATTTTTTACTCACAGCTAGATGTCTGGGGAAAAAGCTCTCCAGAGCTAGAATACCAGCTCACACCATGCCAAAAGTAAACAAAGTAGATTAAAGACATAAACATGAGATAATGCCAGTGGTCTTGATCTGGCATCTAGAAAGGTTCAGGAAACCTGGAGAAGGGGCTGTGCGTAAATTAAATAAGAGTCCAGAGACGAAACATAATTTTGAAAGGCATTTGGGGGGGGGCAGAGGAGCTTGACTGAAAAAAAAAAACAAGTTCTCCTTGTCTCAGGACCCCTTGCTTTTTACTAACACAAATTGTCCTAAGGCAAGGTGGAGATATACACATCAAAGGGTAGGGTTTCATTCAGAATCCATTGTCAGATTGGGGAATTACCTCCAGCTGTTCAGGTGTTTGGCCAGGAGGAGGCAATAACATGTAGATTAAGATGCCCTGAGCTGTCTGGCAGCAAGCAATCATCCTTTTCAGGTTTGGGGAAATGCCTTTGGCCATTCCCAGCAGGCGATAACATATGTGACTCAGCCCTTGTTGAGTCCCCAAGTTCCATCAACCTTTTGATAAAACTCTTGCAATTATGACATCCTGGAATTGGCTTCTGGCAATGAGAATTAACTTTAATACCATTATAAGAAACTGTTGGAAAATTATTCTATGACCTACCATAAAGAAATAGTTCTCAAACCTTTTTTTAAAAAACATAAAAATTCATAGGTTAAATAGATAGATCAAAATTTAAGTTTCTTGAATGATAGAAGATACTTTGAGCAAAAATGAAAGCAACAGGTTGAAAGGAAATGTTTGCAGTCTATATAAGCAACAATAATTAATATTCAGATTTTTTACAAATTATTAAGAAAAAAAATAAACAAAGCAAATACAAAACAGGGCCAAGTGTAAAAAAATGCAACTCACATGGAGGAATGACCCTGAGTACCGGTAGATAACGAACAAATGCAGTACTCGTCCTCATCCTTACTAGCGACCAGGGAAATGCAAATTGAAACAAAGAGACACAATTGCACAATATTGAACTTTGGTGTGAATGTGGTGAAATGTTAAGTGGAAACTGGAAACCATGCTGGAAGAGCTCATGATAAAGCAGGCCCTTAGGAGAGCAACTGGGCAATGTCCAGTGAAATTTAAACCTAGTCATTTATGTCTAGGATTACCCTAGAGAAATTTCCTCATGGGCACTCAAGAATTTTGTTCGAAACCTTGTAAAGAACAGCAATAAATTAGAAAAAATCTGAATGCTCATCAAAAAGATAAATTTAGGCATAGCCATAAATTACATGTTACTACTAAAACTGTTAAAAATGAATTCACTAAATCGATATATGTCAGTCTGGATAACTACCCAAATGATGAATAAATTAAGAGGGATAGCTACCAAAAACCAAATCATGAGTAAAAACAAGTTGCAGAAAGATATATGTGTGTACATTTTAATAACATTTATGTAAATTTTAAAACATATGACTCAATCTATTTACAGTTTATGGATAAACATGAAGTGGGATTACACTCTCCAAGTTATGATAATGTTTGCCTCTGGGGAAAGAGGCAAATTATATTAGGGAGGCTTACAGATGGGCTTCAAATTTACCTTTTCTTTTTTTTTTAAACACCTAAAACAATTATGATAAAGCCTGTATATGTTTACTATGAGTAGTAGATGCATTGTTATTGATTAAATTTCACTCTATCTTGTCTTAACCTTTATTCTTTCTAAATTTAAAAAATATCCAGAAGGAAACTTTAAAAAATACATGTAGCTATTTTTAAATGTATTTTTTTAAGATTTTGTAAAGTTTCACAAACAGAATAAGTACAACAATGCCAAGTAAGTGAAGTCCTTCTATACCCATCAGATTCTCTGTTCAGCCAGTTATTTATCCAAATAAATCATGTGGCTCAACCATTCTTGTTGGGAATTCAGAACATTGTATGGAAAAAAAAGCGCAGAGGTAAGGATGCACCCAGCTAAGCCACAGCTCCTAGACATCTGATTTGTGGAGGATTGGTGGGGCGGGTCCTATGAAGGTCTGATGAATGAAGAAGTGCAAAATCTGTCTCCTGGGCAATGATCCCCTCAGAAGAGGAGGGAGTATTCTGAGTGGGCTCAGCTGTCTGTCTTTCTGACGCTCTTTGACCCAGATCCCCACTGGTTCTTGCCTCTGTCCTAGGGAAGGGATATTATCATCAAAAACTTTATTATCTTTTCTCCCTAGCAAAAGAGCGATTTATTTCATTGAGCAAAAACTGGGCCTGTGAGAGGAGTCAGAATGGGACCCAGGGATGACAAACGAATATACCCTGATGAATTGCTGTTTTATCTCAGTGAGCTCACTCGACTCTTGTTTTTGTGTTGGAAAGGGATTTTCAATAAATTATTTAAGATAAAGCATCTCTCCTTTCCAAATAAAGGCTGCATGTTGGAACCTGTCTCATATACACAATCATAAACAGCCTCATGCAAGTGGAATTAGAGCCAGCATCTAATCGTTGCCTTGACCAGGCCTGGGGCAAAAAGCCTGCTTTAATGCAATCAATATTCACAAGGTAGGGAAACGAGGGTTGCATGGAGCAGAATAGGCAAGATATAGATTTCCACTTACAAGTCTGCACAGAGGTAAGGATGCACCCAGATCACTTGTGCAAGGTGAAGTGTGCCCTAGGAGAGCCTGGACTTCTCACCAGCTTTAACCCCTGCCTTCCCCACCCCCACCCCTCCACCCTCATGTGCCCAAGAGGAAACCAGGGGCAGGGTGGATGTGGTCCATTAGCATAGGTCAAAAGAGGAAAGACCCTGACAATGTTGCAACTGAACAAAAAATTAGTATTTTTGAAGATTCGATAATGAGGAATATTTCTTTTTGTCTATCCCTGGTCATAGCCAACAGTGAGCTCTCAGGGCATTTTCAACCCCTCAGTATCTTACATAAGAGTGAGATGGCATGGCAGATGACAGGTCAACAGCTTCCTCTCCTTCCTGGAGGAAAAAGTTAGTTTTCGTCCCACTTTCAACTTCTCTGTAAGTATAAGAGTGTTTCAATATTTAAAAATAAATTTTAAAAACTCAACTCAAAAAAATCCATGGAATGAATAAATGCAACCTTGTACAGATACAGCCAAAAGAAAACGTCTTTCGGGAGTTGGCAGGGGTGATGGAGAAGGATGGGGAACAGTGGAGGGGAGAAAAGCTGCTCAGAGAGGCTCAGCTCTCATCCTTAGAGGAGAAGGAGGAGGAGGCTAGTCTCCATTTCCATACCGAGTGCTGAGTATAACAAATTTAAAGTGGGTCAGCGACTGCTAGGGGAGGAGCATTGTATCCCCCAGGCCTCAGGCAACTGGCCAAAGCTATTAATAGACACTCTAGCTCAAAGCTACACTAACAGTTCCAATGTCCAGCAGCATGTCCCCAGTTCTGAAGTTGTCTGCGCCTCTCACTACGGCCTGTCATCTCAGCCTGTTTTTCCTTAAGCATTGGGACAGAAGAGACAGCCAATGGAGAGGAAGAATTTGAAATTGCCTCCAAAATGTGAAAGAAAGGTCCCAGCTAAGCTGAAGCCCCTAGACACCTGATTTGTGGAGGATTGGTGGGACGGGTCCTATGAAGGTCAGATAATGAAGAAGTGCAAAATCTGACTCCTGGGCAATGATCCACTCAGAAGAGGAGTGGGTATTCTGAGTAGACTCAGCCATCTGTCATTCTGATGCTCTTTGACCCAGATCCCCACTGGCTCTTGCCTCTGTCCTAGGGAAGGGATGTTATCATCAAAATGCCAATAAACACCTGCCCACAGACTTTATTAGGAATCAGGAAAGACCCTCTCCTGGCCAAGTCATGTGACCCTCTCCACCTACCTGCCATGCTTATTCAACAAAGCCATCTCCCTATGTTAATCTGTAAGAGCCCCATCCTTCTAGGTATTTGCTACTTACAGCTGCTAGACATGGGGAAAGACACAAATACACAACTGTCAAGCTGAGTGTCTCATAATCCGAAGACTCTCAAGGAAAAGAGAAAAAGAGCTTTTCCAAGACAGACATGGCTGAGTTCAAAGCGGCTGTCTGGGTGGAAGGCTAATTCCTCCTCTCTTTTGCATAACTATCATCACCTGATGTAGGATGTGAGTTGTCAGAGTGTTGCAAGGGCAGAAAGTGGAGAGCAATTGCTTGTTGAAGACATAGTTCTCTGTTCAGAAATTTCACTTTGTTGCCTTGCTCATGTCTTACCTTTCATGATGGTTGGCCTGGCTTTCCAGATTAGTCAAATCTACCAATAATCTGTCAGCCAGAGTGGTCTGGGTCCTCTGTGAAGTTTCCTTGAGCCATGGCTACCTGCAAACAGATCCTGGCATGGGCGTGGAAATATCCAGCCTGGACTTCAGCCTGGCAGCCCTCGTGCAGATGCCAGTCAGTCATCAGTAGGCTTATAGTGAGTGGGGTTGTTTCTTACGGTCAAGGCTCTGGGACATGAGGTGGTGGACCCCAACCCATCCTCTTCCCGCTTCTTGGGTCAGCTTGGACCGTGGGAAGTACTGGTACAGACGAGTCAACACAGAACTGCTGCAAACCAGCATCACCCCTGTGCCTAGGGCAGGAATCACAGTCAGGAACCCAGTCCAGCCCCCCATTCCCACATACAGTGGCGTGCCCAGGCAGGGGCTCGGCTGCAGCATGAGACACCCCTTCCTCACAGCTCTTCTGGCTGCTGAGGGTCTCAGAGGCTGGCAGCCTGATCCCCAAACTTTAGAGTTGGGCTGAGACACACTACTGAACACTAAGATGGGGCATGAGAAGAGAAAGAAGGGCTCTCTGTTAATGCATAATGTAATATATAGCATATACTATAACACCATAAATATTAGGTCTAATATATATAAAATTATTATATACATTTTTACATCTCACCATGGGCTATTCTTTTTAAGTGCCCACTGGTAGGCAGTTAGGAACAATTAAACTGATGATTCCTCTTTTTCTCTCTCAGTGTTTTACCAGGATCCTATGAATCCCTCATTTGGCAAAATCAAGACTGCCTGTGGTTAAGCCAGTTTAGGCTGGTTGTTGATAGTCGAATGCTGCCTAGTCATCACGATCATTTACATTGTGAAAGAATCATCAGCCACCCATTCAACATGCAACTGCATTCCGATGTTTGCACCATTTTGTCCAAAGTGCCTGGCAGACCTCACCTGCCTCTTTTCCTCTCCTCCCTCCCAGAAGAATTGACAGAGATTATACAGGGCCCTCAGCTCTTGGCTGAGACCTTCCAAGGAAACTGCCAGATCAAAGTTTCACTGGTTAGAGGGTACAGCCCTGACTGTCACCGCAGAAACTGTCTGACAACTCCACAAACAAGATAGCTGTGCCAGATGCCACTGCTTAGCAGGTGCAGATGTGGACAGTACTGTCCCTGGTCTCCTAACCAGCCACCTTCACTGAGCCTCCCTGCCTTGTTTTCATCCTCTGAACTTCCCACTTGCAACCATTGGATGGCTCCCTGGCCAACCTCAAAATCCTTTACACTCTGAGCCCAACCTCTCATCTCCCACCACCCTCTGCATCCCCTCCTTTACTCCAGTCATATAGAACCAACCTCCATTCCCCAAACACACCATTCCTAGGTCTCATGGTGTTTGCATATGCTGTTCCTTCTGCCTCAAATTCCCTTCCTTTTGACCAATGCCTATTCAACCTACAAGATTAAATCCAAACAACATCCCCTGAGCTGCCCACCTCTGCATCCCACTACACACCATTCATGCTGCTGGCACAATTCCAGTCACACTGTGTTATACATTCATTTTTCATAATCACACTGTTATAAGTACATTTTTACTTTCTCAAGGACAGAAGTATGTCTCATGCTTCCAGTTTCAGCAGGAAAGCCTGACTCAGGACCCAGTACAAATACAACTCAACAAGTACTTTGAATGACGTAGGATTTGGGGGGTACATTGTAGCTTACAAAGGACTTCTAATGGGTCACAGGTGGCACCTATCCTAGTGTTTCCAGTCCTGAGACCGTCACTTTCAGATTTTGGTCAAGGTTAGAGGGTCCAAATAATTTCTGATCAACAAATGCTAAATCCACTTTATCTCCTATATGTTTATAACTGCGCTAATTAGTTTGAGGAATTCAAAAGCAATGCCTTGCTTTGAAAAATTTGTATTCTAGGACTCGCATAAGCAAAACAGGGATAGAAAGGTACTTGGCAAATCACTTGAGTTAAAAAAAAAAAAAAAGGTAGGGGCAGTGATTGAAAATGTTCCAAGTCAGGATACATCAGTGGGTTGTGAAGTCAATTTGGTAAATCATGTCTAAAATTTTGAAATGAAAGGGGATGGGATGGGATGGGATAAAACAAGATAACACAGCAGAGCATTGCATGCAATCGACAATATCAGACCCAATGCATCAGAGCTAGTAAGAGTATTTATTACATGAGTGCTCTGAGTCATGGCATAGTGAGTGTTTTTACCATGGGTCATGGCCAAAAATATTTTAAAACCACTGTCTTAGAACTTAGAGATCAGCAGGGAACAGGCAATGAGAAAGTTAGCAAAGTGTCTTATAAGAAATTTGTTCTCAAAAAGAATGGAGAAGAAAGAAAGAAAGAGAGAGCAAAATCGGGAGTGACCTATGATCAAAGGTTTAAAAGTTCCCTGGTAATGAGTTGTCAAAGATATTTTAAGAATGAGATACCTAGCATTCAATTAGAGGTTGTTCTGCAGAAACAAGAAAGATTTCTGAAGTCTATTGACACATTCTCAGCCTTTCCTTGACCAATGCACACACATAAACCAACTCTGCAAGTAGCAAGTGACCTGTGTTTAAGCAACATGATTGTTGATTCCAGCTAATTCTATACAGAACAGAAGCAGCAAGATGGCCAACAGGTATGAAGAGAGAGGAGCACAAGCCAAAGGGGAGCATAACAATGCAAGCCCTCTAGGAATCTGCACAATCCATACAGTCACAGGGAGCACATGGGAGTCTGGGTCTCTTTCCTATGTCTCAAGGGACTGGAGATGGCCAAGTCTTCTGTGAACGTTCACACTGCTTGGTGGTGAGGAATGCCAGAATCGAGTTACAAGGACAGAAAGCTAAATGACATGCCACCCAATCTAGCCAGAGCTCCCTCTAGCCCCTTCTCCAGAAACCATCCAGATGCCACCACTTGCATCTGCAGAGATGGAGACAGTACTGTCCCTCGAAGCTGCTATCTCTCCATCAGTTATAGCCCTGAGGCCAAACTGAACAAGTCTGATATGATATCCTGAATACACACTCTCTGCCCCCTGCCCTGAGTCTTCTCATCTCCTGACCTAACAGCCACAATCCCCTAAGCTTTTCTTGGAGGCCATGCCTTCTGTTCCACCTCACCAGCTGGTCACTCTCATGCAAACACACTCTGCTTGATCCATGGTTCCTCTACAGCACTCTAGTTGTGGGTGACCATGCACAGGATCCAGGAGCCTCAGGCCCCCTTGTTTTAGATGCTACACTTGCATTAGGGCATTCTGAGGTCCCAGGAGTCATTGTGGCTGGTGGCATTCACTGAGATTGACTAATTAAGCTGGTAGGAAGTAAGAAATGTATGCACATCTTGTCCAGCTGCCCCCTGGCTTTCAAAGCATGAGTTCTGCTTGCTAATTCAATCTAAAGAGTCTGTATTTCCTCTACAGACCCTAACAACAGAAAATGTGATTTCCTGCAGCTTATTCATCATAACAGAGTTCCGCCACAACAAAACAATCCAATGTTCCTGTGGTTATAATAACGTTGTCACTATTTTCACCCAATAACCGGTCTTATGGAATTTTCTCTTTGGCCTGGATTTTTGAAATTGTGATATTGATGGATTTTCATTCATCTTAGTGTAACAGAAAGAGAAATGGTCATGAGTGAAGCTGACTGGAGTCAAAGCCTGGCTTGTTTATCAGCTCTGTGACCTTTATAAGTGTTTGACCTTGACCTCTCAGGCCTCAGTTTCCTCATCTATAAACAAAGGACAACAAAAGAAGCCATTGGCTGCTGTGAGGTTTGCATGCATCCGTGCATGTGAAGTGCTCAACACAGAGCCTGGTACCAAGTGAATGTGTCCCATAAGCACAGTGACAATTTATTGGCCAAATTGGGGTGATTCTGAGAGTGAAAAGGAACACTATTAGGATTATATAGATACACAGTATTAGATAGAATATAGGGCCCACCTGGTCACATGCATCCACCATGATCATGACAATGACATTCTCCATACCTGATCCCCCATTTTCCAGGCTACTAAAGAATAGTGATGATATGTGTTCTAGGATTGTTGAAAGGACTGGAGACAATCTAATAAATTGGCTGGCACAGGTAGTCAATGAATAAACAGCAACTTTTTAAATATTATCTTATGGCTTCTCACCTCTAGTTCATTTCCTTCATGATATAACCTTCTGATATCATAAATGTGGGTGGGGGTCCTGTATCCCATGGCTTTATATACAAATATAACCAGTTAATGACTGAAGAGGAAGGAACAGCCATGCACTGAGAGTCAATCTGAGTCCTTTCTTGGCTCCAGCTGATGAATATAAATGCTTTGAAAATTAAAAAGGCATTAGGCTATTAAAAATAGCTTCTGAGAGCAATCTCTCAATAAATTATTTTCATGCTTAAAACCCCAACTGGAAAGGATATAAATGGTAATACAGGCCATCCGAAAAGTCAATAACCAGATATAACGGTCAATTTCTCTGATATTATTGTCTAATTAAGCAATTTCGCTTTCGTCGAGATTGCATTTAACTGAGTCAGGATTGTCTAAAAGCAATGTAGAACCAATTTCTTTCAAGCTAAGGAGAAAAAATTAAAACTTTAGGACAAGGGGGAGCAGAGTGGGATTTATGTTTTGCGCTCACTGGCTGACTTTCCCAAGTGCAACTGAAGAGCTAAAAGGGAGCCTGTGAAATGAGCCAGGGGCTGGGGAGGCGCAGCTCTTGGCAGACTCATGTACCTGGGAGATGGGAGACGCTCTTCTTCACGGCTCTTGCCCACAGAGCAAGGGGCTCTGAGTGGTTCTTTCTCAGTTCAGTGATCCTCAGGCTTTGGGGAGCTTTTCAAATTCCCCATACCAAACCCCTCCCAGCCCAGCCAGGTCAGGACCCATGGGAGTGGGGCAGCTCCCAGGAGATTCCGATGTGCACCCAAGGCAGAGAACCACTGTTCTGGATGGTTCCTGAAGCATCTGTGAGCACCAGCCAGGTGGCAAAAAATTCCTTAAGGACATGACCTTTCCAGTTCCAGCCCTCAGGGCTCTGAAGAGCAAGGTGGACCTGCAGGTTCTCCTCATAGTTCACTGACACCCCTGAGGATCCTGGGGGAATCCACTCTACAAGAAAACTGCAACATGAAAGATAAATATTCCTTGTGCTGAGAGCAAAACTCACTTGGGTGAGTGTGATGGTTAATTTTATACATCAACTTGACCAGGCCACAGGGTACAAAGATATTGGATCAAACATTATTCTGGGTGTTTTGGTGAAGGTGTTTTAGATGAGATTAATTTTGGAATCTATAGACTAAACAGACTGTCTTCCCTCCTGTGGGTGGTCCTCATCCAATCAGTTGAAGGCCTACATAAAACAAAAGTCTGATCCTCACTAGGAAAAGAGGATCTCCCCTGCATGACTGCCTTTGAGCTGAGACATCGGTGTTCCTGCTTTGGGACTTGAACTGAAACATCAGCTCTTCTTGGGTCTGGGCCTGCCAGCCTTCAGATTGGAACTATACCATTGGCTCCCCTAGGTCTCCCCCTTGCCTACTCACCCATAAGATCTTGGGACTTAACAGCTTCCATAATCACTTAAGCCAACTTCTTAGAATAAATCTCTTTCTATACATACTTATATACATCCTATTGGTTCTGTTTCCCTAGAAACCCCTGCCTAATACAGTGAGTCTTTCCTTCCTGCTGTTCCCCAACCACTCACCTTCCAAGAAACCACAACCTGCCCCTGCCCCAGTGGCATAACTAGCAAGGCAAATGGCCTCCAATGATCCCCAGCTCCTGGTCTTTCCTCCACAGGGTTGGTCTGTGTGACCAATATCACAAGGCAGACAGATTCCCAGGCCAGGTCCTACAAGGCCTTGCTCTCTCATGGATCAGTCACCCTGGAATAAGCCAGCTGCCATGTCATGATGACACTCAAGCAGCCCTATGGAAAGATGCATGTGGTTAGGAATCAAGGCCTCTGACCGACAGACAGCAAGGAACTGAGGTCTCCTGGTAACAGCCAGGTGAGTATGTTTAGAAGCAGATCCTTCACCCCAGTTAAGCCTTAGGTTGATCACAGCTAATGGCATCACACTCCCCTCTCACACTCCCCTAGATTTTCTAGATTTTCACACTCCCCTCTCACAGAAGCGAATCCTATCATCCCTCTCTGGACAAAGCGTCTTAAGTCCATTCATTTCTTTGCATTTCTTCAGGTTCCTCCTAGTTCATGTTCCCACTGTCTCACTGCATCCACTTCAACAGTCTCCTAACTCGTCTGCTTCCACTCTTCCACCCTTTCCAGTTGTTCTCCATATAGCATCCAGAGGGAATTTTCTAGAATTGAGGTTATATAAAAGATTCCCAAACTTCCTCAGTTCATCACTCTTAGTATCTTCATCATTTTTTTAATAGCACCCCTAGTCCAAAAGAAATACCTAACAGTCCTATTTGGTTAGGGTCATATGGTATTTATATCCTAACAACTAATTATCCATTCAAAAATAACAATACATATAAACTGAAAGAACAATTAATATTTTTGTTAAATAACCACAATGATTCACTAGAGGTATGTGTGTACCTACTGGGCACTACGCAGCTCCTATGACCTTGGGTTCAGATGAGACATTCCTCGGTTCCTGTCCCATGTCTCCTTCAGTTATTTTTAATTCTCACCTAAGGAGGATATGTTTTTCTTAATTTGAGAGAGAGAGAAAAGGAGGGTAAGAAAGAGAAACATCAATCAGTGTCTCCCATACATGCTCCAACTAAGGGTTGAACAATAACCTAGATATGTGCCCTGACCTGGAATCGAACCTGAAACCTTTTGTGTTGGTTGGACAGCTCTCCAACTAACTGAGCCATCCAGCCAGGGCTGTTCCATGTTCATTGTGGCTTATTATCACAGCAACTGCCAGCTCTAGCGATAGAGTTACATGTGTTTCCCTTGGGTCTAATCATGCTGCTCAGTTCTTCTAATACTGACATAACCCTATTATTGTAAATGCCATCTGTGAGTTCTCAGTTTTTTTCATCAACCCATCGTGAAAGCTGAGAAGACTTTTCTGTGGTTTCAGAAGAGAATGGAAGTATTTAAAATCCACAAATACAAAAGTGATGCAGGGGGAGAGGAAGGAGAGAGCAGCAGCATGAAGCATCTAAATTTACAGATCACATATGAGGTGTAGAGTATTCTGTTCAGGGTTGTGACGGGAGCCAGTAGAACTGAACACTGGAAGTCAGTTGAGTCTGCAGTGTGGCCCCAAGGTGGAGGTGGGAAAGACTTACTTTTTGTCCCTGTACACCCTCTTTTATACCCTCTGAACCACTTCTTTTAACCACATGAATGTTGCTTTTACAAGGAAAACAAAATCATATATGTCCTCCCATGTGGGGTTTTAATACCCCCTTCCACAAACCAGTTTAGAGTGACTTGTACTCATGTGCCAGGCCTGGTGTTCACTGGAAGGTTTTGCTCCTGTGCCTCTCTGGTGACCTTTCTCATATGGTTCCTTTATACGGACTCTGCACATGTGGCTGCTAACTCCTCCATGTAACTCCTGAGCTTCTGGAAGACAAAGTTTAGGTCTTAAGTTTTATCAATATGTGAGTCCCCTCTCTGTGCCTCCTACAGAAATATCCTATAAATGGTTGTCTTCTGACCCATTTGGCTACCAAAAGAAAAGCTAAATAGTAGCCTCAAGGAAAAATAGCATTTATTTATTTGTCTCTTCCCCCCCCCCCCCCCGACTGGACTCTATTCTCCTTGAGGACAGTCTTTGATTTTTAAACATTCTCAGGTTATTAGAGACTGATAGATGCTAATACACAGAAATGATTCAATAGCTGACTATGGAATGAATAAATGAATGAGTGAATTCAGAAAGTGGGAGTGAAAGTCACCTAGAATCAATACTTCTTGCTTCTGCAGAAATGACCCAGTAGTACTCTTTCCTTCAAATTTTATTTTTTCATTTTTCTTTGAAATTAAACATTAAACCCTTTTGTCTGTATCTACAATGTGTTCAAAACCTATAGTATTTAAAAGGCTCTTTGCTACAGACTGCTACACATTTATCATTTGGATCTGAGAAAAAGGAGAAAGAGTTCTCTAGATTCTTTTCTTTTTTTGGTTTTTGTTTTAAATTGCCTCAAACACAACACCCATAATTTCAGCCAGGTTGATATATGATCATATTCTCTCTCTCTCTCCCTCTCTCTCTCTCTCTCTCTCTCTCTCTCTCTCTCTCTCTCTCTCTGTCTCTCTCTCTCTCACATACACACACACACACACACACACACACACACACACATACACGCACACACACATGACATCCATATCTCAGCCTCTTGAATCCCACTGAATGCCCTCAGGATATGCAAGATTTTATAAAAGATTTCCTTTTATAAGAACACATCTTCAAGGTCTTCGCTAAGATGACCCCAAACCCTTGAAATACTTCAGGCTGAAAGCTATTACCTGTGTTGAGTGCAACACTATCCACCTCTTAAAAGCCTTTTGACTTTCCAAGAAGTGGCATTCCACATTGCCTTCGGAGCTAGGAAAACCTCCAATTACTGCTATTAGGATGTGACAATGAAAATATACCAGCAGCTTCTGCCATATTATCCCAAATATATTTTCTCTGCAGGCCCAGGGCTTGCAACAACACCCCATCCTGTACCTGTCACATATTGCCTTTTCATAATCTCAGCAAAAGGACCAGTAGGAAGGGTGCTGGCTGCCACCATTTATCCAACATCTATTCTTTGTCAGGCCCTGTGCTACATGTTCACAGAACCTAAGACAATGGTAACACAGTAAATGTCACCTAAGGACCAGGCATGACTCCCTTGGTGTGTCGCCGATAGCAGCAGAACCCAGCATCACTGTCAGCTGGCTGCTGGCTCTTTGATGGCTCTTCCCACCTCCTGTCTTCCACACTGTAGGAATCAGGTGTCCAGTATCCAGCATCTGTTCACAATATGGGCTGGAGAGCAGGGGTGGGGGTGTGGAGGGGAGGTAGCCTCCCTCAGTGAGGCAAATAAACATGTGTGAATTTGGAAGAAAGATTCATCAGGTTCAGCCATTGTCCACTGTTGTTCCAAGCAATGAAATCCAATTCCTACAGAGCGCAGACGCGGTGAGGAGGTGGGGGTGGGAATCTTCACTCTAGTCAACTTGTTCCCAGGCCCCGTCCTACACACATGTGGGCCCACATGCCGAGAATCACCAGGTGCTTCAAATGTCCTTAACCAGCAGAAAGGGCCCTCCGTGCCCCACAGCCCCCATGCTTTTCCCTTCTTTTTTCTCCCTCCAGATTCCCCATTTCTTCATCTTCCGTGGGTATCATCATTTCTGCTCTGACTGGTAGAGAGAATGGAGAAGGGAGGAAGAGAAGAACCTGAGAGGAGAGGTCTCTTCTGGTTAGACCTCGAGGTTGAATATCTTTCTTTAAAAAAAAATACTCAGTTACATGAGTTGTCCTATAAAGGTTTTTCTCCTTTGCTAACATATCCTTGGATAGGGGCAATCCAGACAGATGGTGGGTGGAGAAATCATACCCCAAACGTATAAATACTTGTGTTATTGTTGTTATGGTGGGCTTTACACATATTATCTCATTTAATCCAAAACTAACTCTGCATTACCATCCCTATTTCACAGCTCAGAAAAATATACTCAGAGTTTGCTGGATCTTTCCACTGTCAATTGTGTTAATTAGGTTTTTCATAACCCCCTTCTTTACAGGGCTCTGAGTTAGAGATGGCCACAGAGGAAATTGTACAAGATTGGGGGAGATGGAAGTGAGGTGAAGGAGGGGCTACTGCTTTCTGAAGGATTTCCGGGTCACATATGGTGACAGACAGAAACAGAAATGCCCAGCAAGTTCTAGCTTATTCTTCCTTTCCTCCATTCCATGTCCAGCTTTTCTTCCCAAATGCTGACTCTGCTGACAAACAGTGACCCTGCCACCACCAGCTGCTTGGCCAAAGAACCACAGAGGTAGCATCTTCCTATAAACATCTGTATGAGCTACCATTTCAGCAGCTGGATCTGCCTGGCCTCCTCATCACCAGGGCTTCAGAAAACCAGTTAGTGACGTCTCAGATCCTGCAACTCCTCTCCTGAATCTAATTTCTATACATACCCCTTATTCCAAAGATACCTAGTTCTGCTTCCCAGACTGAACTCCAACTAGTAAAGAGATTAAATCATGTCCAATGGCCACAGGCTTAGGAAGTAGCAGAACCAGCAGCCAGGTAGGTATGAAATCAGTGGTAAGCTCTGAGGGCTGAATCAGAAGTGGCAAAGCTCATCTAGCCCAGGTGCTGGCCCCCAAGGAGTCCCCAAGGCTCCAAACATGTTGGCCAAGTCCATGACAAGCTTCAGCTGGGGCACTGAGACCCTGATCCCAGAGTGTGGCATCCAGTGGTGACGTCTAGACCCCATCAGCGTCCAAGTAACAAGATACATTCTTCCTCTCATCTCCTTCCCAGGAAAGAGGATATATGGGCTATCATAATCCCAACCAAGCAGGGCCACCAGCTGCATTAGGAACTCTAACATGAGGCACAGGAGCTGGACTTCAGGAAGAGGAAGCAGCTGAACACCATATCTGCTTCCAAATCTCACCTGGGGCAGGTTGTGGCCATTAGGGAACTGCCTGCCCTGATGAAGCTGGTCTCAGGAACCAAGGAGCTTTTATGGGGAAGCTTTTGTGACAGCCTCAGGAAGAGAGTGCCTGGGGAAGGGTGGGGAGGGAGGCACTGACACCTTTAGATTTTCTGAGAGGAGCCTCTTGAGCAGCACATCATCGTGAGGGCTCAGACCCCAGCGACAAACAAAGCAGGGGAAACAGGACACTTGTTACTCGTGTTACCAAAACCCTCTGTGCACAAGAGGTAAAGGGCTCCAGGCTTGCTAGTGAAGCATCCTGGGTCTGATGTTGGACCACAAAGTAGAAGGGAAGCATCTCCACTAAAAAAAATCTGAGCCAGCTCCCCAGTCCTACAAGCGAAACCCTTGAATGCTGATGTCCTCCCTGCCCATCCACATCTAGATACCAATGTCCTCTCGCACCCACCTGTCCTGCCTCTACTCACCACTCAGGACCAACTCATTCTAGTTTGTCACCTCACTGGCTGGCTTAAAATCCCAGCAAGGCCACTTCCTCTTGAGCCTGTTTCCTCCTCTATAAAATGGGGATAAAAGTAGTATCTATCTCAGAGCCGACCTGGATTAAGTGACTTAGTAGTATAACTGGATAAGAATAAAGAGGGCTCACTGAGAGTTTCATAGATGTTACCTATTAGGAAGTGCTTTCTGTTTTCCAGGCAAAGCCGAAACAGGCATCATCCTTGACCCCATCAAGGGCTGGTGGGGACGCTGCTATAGTGCAGCAGCTGCCCCAGCACAGAGGCCACATAATAGACATCAAATCTGCCCGGCCAGTGGGCTGCTCCTAACAGGATTATGTTATGGGTGGAATTGTGTCCCCCCCCCCAAAAAAAAAAGTATGTTGAAGTCTTAACCACCATCACTTAAGAATGTGATCTTTTATGGATTTAGGGTCTTTCCAAAGCTAATCCACTTAAAATGAGGTCATTAGAGTGGGTCCTAATCCAATATGACTGTCCTTATCAAAAGGATAAATTTGGACACAGAAGGCAGACAATGAGAAGACGCAGAGAGAAGGCAACCATGTGACTGGAGAGATGCATCTACAAGCCACGGGACACTTAGGCTTGTGGCAAACACCAGAAGCCAGGAGAGGTAAGCCTCCCCTGGAACCTTCAGAGTGAGAGCATGGCCTTCCAACACCTTGATTTTGGACTTCTAGCCCCCAGAACTCTTCTCATTTCTGTTGTTTCAAGTCACCCAATTTGGTACTTGGCAATGGCAGCCCTAGAACAAATATAGACTGTGGCCTTGACCCTTGACCAGAGCTGCCTGGACTCTGGAGCAGTAGGGACTCACATCCCACTTGTCATGGGGATGGGGAAGCAAAAGAATTCAATCAGCAAAGAGAGCAAGAAGGAAATAGAAACACAGAAAAAGCAAAACATAAAGAAAGCCAAGTTTGATTGCTATTTGATTCTCTGTTTGGTCTCTTCTTAAGGGCTGACTGAATTCCTTTCCTAAATTCTAAGAGCACCTACATGTCCCTGTAATAAATTTTCCTTTAGGTCTTAATCTAGCTCAAGTGGGTTCTTACTATTTGCAAACCAGAGACCTAAAAAAAATGCAACAGCCAAAGAATAACAAAAAAACAAAAACGCAATGACCACTGTGGTTCAACATTACAAGTGCCACCTCCAAGACCTGGCAGACAGAGTGTGAGCACCAAGGATGTACAGTGGGCAAAAGGCCCCCTGCTACATGACAGTGGAAGGAGGCTCCCCATTGAGTTGGCCATTCTCCTGGACTTCACAGGATGCCTGGAAGCTGACCAGCAGAAGTATTCCGGGCAGAGGGGGCCATTTTTACTCTTGTGTTTCTGCAAGATTAACACCAAGCTGGTTGACATCGGGAAGGTTTTTATTATTCCTGAGCTGAATAACAATCAATCTGGAAACAAAACCACTGCCTAGCTGCCATGTTAAATTGAGCCAGGCACTGAGAGATTGAGCTCTCCCACACCCTCCTGTTTTCAAAAGGAAGCCTCAAGTTCTCTGTCAATTGACAACACATCTATTGATCCCAAAGCAAATTGACTCCCCTGCCTGTGTATTGCAATTCAGACACAGACACTGAAAGATGTTACCTTCTAATCACAAGAGCAGCATTCAAGCTGCACAAATATTTGCTTTGTTCCTCCACACTCCACCAATTAAGGCAAAGTATAGAGGAAAATCACATTGCAGCAGGTTGAATAAATGAAACGCTGTAGTTAGTAGGCACCACAAGGGATGCATGCAATTGGAAGATAGGTCCCATGGTTGCAACAATAGATCCTTCCCTTTCCCTCTCATCCCAGGATAAGTTAACGCAGGATGTTTCTCTAAAGTCAACTTACTAGTATGTTATGATCCAACTGGCCCTTGATACAAGTGTTTCCCCCAGAAATAAGCATCCTTTTCTAAACCTGCCCCAGAATCTCCACAATCCATTTTGCCCTGCTCTCAAGTTCTTTCTCTTTCTCATTTCCTCTGTTTCCCATTCTTATTTGTCTGCTTTTCTGCTCTGTTTTCACCTTCGTTGGGGGTCTATTGGGAAAGCAGACTCCTGCCAAAAAAGGAAAAGGGAAACAATAACAGCATTGTCCACCTGCTGGTGGCATCAGGGGAAGAAAAGAAGAAAAAATAAGCATGGAATTTCATTCCATTCCAGGGTCGGTTTTGCGGCTGACAGTCCTCTTGGCCCAGAGCCAGGGCCTCCTGTGTCCTTGCTGGGCTGAGCCTGGTATAATGGGGAGATGACGAGCCCAGTCAGGAGCAGAGCTGCTCAGGCAGTCTGGTGGCTCTCATTAGTGTCAAACAGCAGGGAAACGACCGAGTTCACACGTGTTCGCAACCAGGAATCTCAACAAACCCCATGGTTGAGAGAAGAGGAGGAGGCGCCGTTCAGGAAATTACTGCTCCCTGCAGTTGAGAGCACCTGGCTGGGCTCCACCAAAAGCTCTCTGCTGGTGGCCAGGTGGTCTCCAGCGATTCAGTGGCATCTGTTCTGTCCTGGGCCTGAGAGCTGTAGAGACAAACAAGACACTCACTGGGCCTTAAGGAAGCCCCAGGTCTGGAAGCTGACAGGAAGCAGACTGGGCCTCCATGAGGACACACAGTGGGGGCAGAACACACTGTGCCTCAACAGAGATAGGCCCAAGGTGCATAGGAGTGAAGCAGGCAAGGAAGGAGAGGAGGGTTCCAGCAGAAGGAACAACATGAGATACAGGAGGCGTGGATACAACATGGCATGCTGGGAAAAAGCTAGGGGATGGATCCGAGATTATCACCTGGCCTGGGGGAGCCTGAAATGGATTGGCCAGGAAGAGAACAGAGCCAGACCTGTGTCCTTACACCTCACCCCATAGGTGTTTAATTAATTCTCCTTGACCATGAATATTTTTGTGGTAAAATACACAAAAAATAAAATTTGCCATCTTAACCATTTTAAGTGTACACAGTTCAGTGGTATTAAGTACATTCACACTGTTGTGGAACCATCACCACCATCTATCTCCAAAATTCTTGTCATCTTCCCAAACAAAAACCCCATATCCATTAAATAATAACTCCTTGTCCTAGCTGGTTTGGCTCAGTGGATAGAGCATTGGCCTGTGAACTGATGGGTCTCGGGTTCAATTCCGGTCAAGGGTACATGCCTGGTTGTGGGCTCAATTCTCAGTCAGGGACGTGCAGGAGGCAGCCAATCAATGATTCTCTCTCATCATGGATGTTTCTATCTATCACTCCCTTCCTCTCTGAAATCAATAGAAATTTTTTTAAAAAAAATAATAACTCTTTCATTCTCCTTGACACCCCCAGCCCTTGGCAATCCCCATCCCACTTTCTGACTTTATGAATTTGACTACTCTGGGCATTTCATATAAGTTGAATAATAGAGTATTTGTCTTTCTGTGAAAAGCTTATTTCGCTTAGCCGGATGTCCTCAGGGTTCATCCATGTTGCCACTTATTAAAGAATTTCCTTCTTTTTTAAGGCTGAATAATATTTGTAAGAATGTTTATGCCATGATCATGGAACTTTTGAAATTAAAATAAGTTGAACTAAATAAAATACGCATGAAAACTGTAAAAAATAAAAAAATAAAAATTTAAAGGACCTTTTGCTTCCTGTGACAGAAAACCCAGCTCAAAATGACTGAAGCAGAGAAAGGGAATTTGTTGGCTCAATGACTGAGGAGTCCAGGGCAGGGCTGGCCTCAGGCAGAATGAGGTGCAAGGGCTCAGTGCTGTTACCACCACAGGGGCCAAGCACTGTGCAGGGTACTGGGGACAGAGGAGGGATTAAAACAAGCACAACCCCAGCCCTAACAAAGCTTGAGTCTTACTTGAGATTCTCCCAACTGCTATGCCCAGGGCAGACATCTCTAATCAATTCCTGCACTCTCTATGCTGAGCTCGGCTGGGCCTTTGGGTCTGTCTTCACCCAGTGCTCCAGAAGAGCACCACTCATGGATGAGAATTAGCTCATGAGATAAACCATTCTTCCCCTAGAGCAGTGGTCGGCAAACTCATTAGTCAACAGAGCCAAATATCAATAGTACAACGATTGAAATTTCTTTTGAGAGCCAAAAACCGACTTCTGCGCATGGGCCACGAAGTTTCAATCACACTGTACGTGCGTGCCCGCACTTGTTATTTTGTGGAAGAGCCACACTCAAGGGGCCAAAGAGCGCATGTGGCTCTCGAGCCGCAGTTTGCCAACCACTGCCCTAGAGCATCGTGATGATAATTACAGCCAACAGTTATTTGTGGCTCACTTTATGTTCCAGGGGTATTCGCTACACTAACTCATTTAATCCCCAAAAAGCCCCAATGAAGGAGAGACTCTGCCACTAACCCCATTTTCCAGATGAGGAAACAGAGACACAGAGCTATTCAGTAACCTGTCCAAGGTTACTTGTTGAATCCAGATTTGAGCCCAGGCTGGCTGGCTTCCCTGTGGGGTGTTGCCTGGGGAACCAGCCAACCTCCATCCCATCGTCCAAACAACACAGAGACACTGAACACAATGACGGGATTCCAGAGAAATTGCAGCATTTTCTAAAGTGCTTTTATCCAAACTCAAAGAGAGGAGCTAAAATGAATTAAATTATAATTGGACAATATGGGTTTTTGACTTGTAATTGTTGTAATTAATTTACCATCAATATAATGCAAGGAGTTAAAAATAATGGATTGAAAATGCTTGAGAACCCATTGAGATGTAATATGTACAAGTGAAATACTCGTCTTACATATAAAGTACTTAACTGGATCTGACATACTCTAATAAATCTCTCTCTTATTCATTACGGGCTGCACATGTTACAGTTCAGACAAGCTTATCAGTGGAGCATAAGAGCTGATGCAATTGCTCTTTAAATTCCTCTCAAGACCCCCTTTTGGCACCAGAATAAATTTCACAACAGTGCATTCTTTTAAAGCCTCTGCTTCCCATGCTCGGATGTGCATTCTCATGGGAGGGCTCCGTTCAGGGCTCAAAGCAAGGGAATCAGGGCATCAAAGGCCCTGGGAGCAGCCGATGGGCTGGCGCTGCAGGGGATCAGTGCTGTAAGGGGCACTGTCCTGGCATCTGGCAGAGCTGGGTTCAAACCTCAACCTCAACTTGGCCACCCACAGCTGGGGAAGTCTCCACCTCCCTAAACCTTAGTGTCTTGATCTTTTTTAAAAAAATGCATAAGCAGATTACCTTCTCATGGAGTTGTGAGAATTTAGAGAGAGAATTATCAATAAGGCATTAAGCACAGCCTTTGGAACATAGGAAGTGCTAGGATTCATTTTAAATGTTTTTTTAATACTATAATCTACAGAGTTATATACTAGAACAAAATGCAAAATCATCATGCTATTTTTTTTTTATGAGTCCCAGCTTCCTTCCCTCCCGAAAGGCCACTGCTCAAGTACAGCATGTAAGTGGGGCTAGGTCTATGGACATCACAGGACTGGTGTTGGGATTACAATTGTCATCCAATATTCACTGGTACCCTCCCAGATACTGGGAATTGTGCTGGGACCCAGACAAAGCAATGGATAAGACAAGGTCCTTGCCTTCAGAGAGCTCGCAATCTGGCACAGGGTGGGTAACTAACAGGGAACCAGGGCCACAGGGAGGTGTGTGTGGTAGTGTCTGCTGGGACCCTGAGCTGCTCCAGCCACTCGGAGGGCCTGCCTCACACCTCCTCAGTGGTGTCCAGTCTGATATTCCAGTCCAGTGGGACCGCAGGACAAAGCTGAAGTGATGGGACCGAGGGTAGAAAGAGCAAGGCAGAGCTCTGGAGGAACCCTGGAGTAGGCTGGCTTAGGAAGAGAACATACCAGAACACTAGGGGGCGCTGGTTGGAATGGACCTCGGGCAAACTCAAGCCAACCTCTGGTGGGAAAAGAAAAGTCAGAGCTGGAAGAGAAACCCATTCCTGATTTCCAGACACTCTCAACACAGGGCCGAAGGCAGCTAAACTAGCCACAGGTGCCACCTGCTGGTGTGTGGATGCAGCTCCAAGCATCACCTGCTAAATCCCTAAAATGGAAGCCACAGCAAGACCCAAAATAAATCCACCTTCCCAGGTCAGAACTGCAGAAGGGGAAGCTCAGTTCTGTGTTCTGGCTTTCAAGGGGTAGGGAAGGGACGGGGAAGAGGAAAGGGGAGGGGAGAAGAGAAGGAGGAAGGCGGATGCACAAATTTCAGGCTATTTCTAGAGCCTGTGAGGACCACGTGCTCAGGGAGCTGTGCCAGTGATGGTGCTGGAGACTCGTGGCCACTGCTTTTAGTTCCCATTTTACCCCAGTCGGGGAGATTCTGCTTTACTCTGAATAAATCCGCATTAAGATGACAGAGATGCCTAGACACATTTAATCCAGAAAATCCCTCTTTCTGAGAGAAAACACTCTCTACTTGGTAGGAATATCAAAGGGCCATTGTACGGTGATATAAAAAGCATGGACTTTGGTATCAGAGAGCTCTATGTTCAAAACCCAAGTCTGGCACTTACTAAATATCTTTGTTCTTGAAAGTCAGAATGGGGATAATCATATGGACCTCATGTGATTGCTGTTAGGATCACAAGTTCATTCAATATACACTGAGACCCTCCCAGGTGCCAGGGACTGTGGTAGGACCCACACCAAGCAACAAATGGGCTCTTGCCTTGGCAGGGCCCAAATTCTAGTGTGGGATGGATCATGAAGAGCCACGGTGTGGTGTGTCTGTCGTGTGTAGTAGAGTCTACATATCAGATTCCAGAACCATGGGTGAAGTCAACTGTGCTGGAGAGCAGAGGAGGCAGGGGAGAGTTTATGGAGGGAAGGTGCTGAACTTGCCTGTGAGGATGCATTAGAGCCTTCTGGTAGACCAAATGCCACTAGCATTCCAAGCAGAGGCACCTGCAAGGGTAAAGGCATGTGCCAGAGGATGAAATGGCAGAACCAGTGGGAAGTGGCAGCAGAGGGGGAGGGGTGGGCACAGGCCCAGCTGGGGAGGGTTCACCAATGTGATGCTTTAGCTCTATCTTGCCTTATTCAAAAAGGCCTTGAGGGAGCCAAGTGCCAACTTCATCCAAAGATCCTGGAAGAGTTTAACTTAAGGAAAGCAACATGATTAGTCATAAAGCTTGTTATAGTGTCAGAATTTAGTAAATGCTCAACACATCTTGGTTTCTTGCTGTGCACTGAGGTGAAAATCATTTCATTTTCTGGATGCTTCCATCTTCTGAGTATGTGTCTAGTGCCTTCATGCCTTGCCGTCATCTGTGGGGGTCAGAGATTGAGAGAAGGTTGGAAGCCATTGCCAAAGGCAGGGGAGGGGTGAAGAGAGCAGATCATGCAAGCTGCTGTACAAAGAGCCCTGAATGCTGGGCTCCGACAGGACAGAAGTACATTTCTCTCACACGTAACAGCCCAGGAAGGACAGGCAGAATCTGCACCATGTGGACCCGCAGGGACCCAGACCCTATCTTCATTCTTAGATTTGAAGTTGCTGTATTCCCACATCTGCAGTTAGCTGTAGAACAGGGAAATTGAGGAAGTTCAGGCAAACTGCTATAGGTTGGAGGGACTTCCACCAAATCCTGTTGGCCTGAATTTAGTTGCATGAGCCCATCTCTGTTGAGTTTGAGGTGCCACCAGGCTGTCCAAGAGACAGCGGAAATGCAGAAGCTTGCAGGGGGTGATGGTGGGGTTCTCTGGAATTTATGGAACCTGGAGCCCCTCATCATCTCACAAAATGGCCATGATGGCTAACAAAGGCACTGTTGTCAAATAAAAGCATAGGTTACATTCACTGCTTGACTGCTTACTAGCCCCAAGACCATGGACAAGTTGCTCACTTGAAGTCTCAGAAACTGTTGCCTCACTTGTAAAAATAGGTTGTGGTGATGATGAAAACGTACATCTAATGAATAATGCCTTCCCTTCCTTGTGAACAGAGGTGGCTGAAATGAAGTCTCTGAGTGAGACTAGGGTTCCTTGAAAAGGTTTGGCGGGTCCCTAGAATCTTTCCATCAGGGAAACTTCACTGAAGCTGCAATTTAGAAAAGAAGGTCAAAATCACAAGCAGTTAGAAGTCACAGAAGCAAATCACACACTCCATCTTTCAGCCACTACCTCTGAGCACCAGCCAGGAGCAGACCTGGGCTCCGCTCAGGAAACAGTGTGATCAGGAAGCAGAAGAGCTGGCTTTCAGGTAGAAAGTTAGGCATCAGGTCCAATTCTGTCACCCAATAGTTATATGGCCTTGGGAGAGTCATAGGATCTCTCTAAACTTCAGTTTCTTTATTAATAAACTAGAGGCCCGGTGCACAAAATTCATGCACGGGGTGAGGGGTGTCCCTCAGCCCAGCCTGCACCCTCTATAATCTGGGAACCCTCGAGGGATGTCAGACATCCCTCTCACAATCCAGGACTGCTGGCTCCCAACTGCTCGCCTGCCTGCCTTCCTGATTGCCCCTAACCACTTCTGCCTGCCAACCTGATCACCCCCTAACCACTCCCCTGATTGATGCTTAACTGCTCCCCTGCCAGCCTGTTTGCCCCCAACTGCCCTCCCCTGCAGGCCTGCCCCCCCCCAACTGCTCTCCCCTGCAGGCCTGGGTCCCTCCCAAATGCCCTCCCCTGCAGGCCTGGTCAGCCTAACTGCCCTCCCCTGCAGGCCTGGGTCCCTCCCAACTGCCCTTCCCTGCAGGCTTGGTCCCCCCCAACTGCCCTCCCCTGCAGGCCTGGTCCCCCTCCAACTGCTCTCCCCTGCAGGCCTGGGTTCCTCCCAACTGCCCTTTCCTGCAGGCCTGGTTGCCCCCAAATTCCATCCTTTGCCGGCTTGGTCACCCCTAACTGCTCTCCCCTGCTGGCCATCTTGTGGTGGCCATCTTGTGTCCACATGGGGGCAGGATCTTTGACCACATGGGGGCAGCCATCTTGTGTGTTGGAGTGATGGTCAATTTGCATATTACTCTTTTATTAGATAGGATAGAGGCCTGGTGCATGGGTAGGGGCCAGCTGGTTTGCCCTGAAGGGTGTCCCAGATCAAGGTGGGGGTTCCCTTGGGGTATGGGGCCGCCTGGGCGAGGGGCCTGTGGTGATTTGCAGGCAGGCCACACCCCCTGGTGACCCAAGCGGAGGCCCTGGTATCTGGGGTTTATTTATCTTCTACAATTGAAACTTTGTAGCCTGGAGTGGAGCCAAGCCTTCTGCTTGCTCTGTGGTGGCAGCCATTTCTCTTGGGACTCATGTATCTTCTATAATTGAAATTTTGTAGCCTTAAGCAGAGGCCTGGGCTGGCCAGGGTGTGTGGAAAGCTTTGCTTCCTCCATTGCCAAGGGCAACTCTAGCCTCCTACTCTCTCCAGCTCCATGGATGCTGCCATTTTTTGTTGAAATTTATGTATCTTCTATCATTGAAACTTTGTAGCATTGAGTAGAGGCCTGGGCCTGCAAGGGCAGGCAGAAAGCTTGGCTTCCTCCATTGCCAGGGAAACCCAAGCCTCCCTCCTGCTCTCTGTGGCTGTAGCCATCTTGGTTGGGTTCATTTGCATATTCGCTCCTGACTGGCTGGTGGGCATGGCTTGTGGGTGTAGCAGAATGATGGTTAATTTGCATATTACTCTTTTATTAGATAGGATGACAATAATGATACTTACTGCTATGAAGGGTGGGGCCCACATGATGGGATTAGTGCCCTTATAAGAAGACACCTAAGAGCATTCTCTCTCTCCCTCTCTCCAGCATGTGAGGACATCTGCAAGCCCTTAACCTTGGACTTCCAGCCTCCAGAAGTGTGAGAAATAAACACCTGTTGTTTAAGCCACCCTGTTTATGATATTTTGTTTTAGCAGCCTGAGCAGGCTAAGCCACCTACCTTATTGGGATATTGAATCAGTTGCTGAAAAGGTAAGTCAGGTGCCTAAGTCAGAGCTGGCACATAGCAGGTGTTCAATATAGAATACTGATAATTATCATCCTCACAATTATTTCCACCATGATTTTTATCACATAACCCTGCCCTCAAGGCGCTCACAGTCTGGTAGGGGAAACAGATCCATGAAACAAGGGGGCAGAATAACAGAGGTACTCGGCAGGCCTGAAGGGTTCAGAAATAAGGAGATTTTCCCCTAAGAATAAAGCTGGATTCACACCAATAGCCACAGAGCCTCTTCTGCTGTGTCAGGCACCCAAATATGGCTGAGCCTGGAACAGGGGCTCCCTCCCCGTCCCTCCCTCCACCCCCCTCCCACCCAGGGCAGGTGGGTGGAGCTGCAAACTGCAGCCTCCCAACCAGCGGAGTACAGGTCTGGGCACACGCTGCAGGCGTGGAAACGCAGGCTGCCTCCCGAGTTGCGGTACACAGTGGCACCCTTCCGGGGCACAAGCTGTCCCTGTCGCTGGTGCCAGAAACATTGTCATATGGAGGTGGGTTTGGTTCCCCCCTCCCGAATGCGCCTGGCAAAGAGTTAACTGCGCTTTATTTCACTTCGGGTCCATATGCCGCCTCGATTCTGATCAGAGGCATTACAAATTACAGTCTGTCTCTACAGAACATTCAAAGAGGCTCGTTCCTCTTTCCGTGTCAACACATTAGTTTCAATTGCTTGGGAGACCAAGCGAGATCGTGTTCTCTTAGTCCGGAGGTAATTTCTTTTCTCTGTTCCCTGATGACAGGGCCCCGGTTAAGATGTTCTCCTCCCCTCCCTCCCTCCCTCCCTCCCTTCCTCCCACACAGGCAGGTTGCTTTGCAATCAAAGTTTGCAATCCAACCATTGGAAGAGAGATTAATTAAGGAAGAAAGGGTTTTCTCTCTTTCTTGTGGGTTCAAATGCTTCTTTAATAAGAGAAATCGATGGAAATCAAAATAAAGGAGCAGAAACTAGGTCCTGCGGGCCCCCTATCTAAGCCCTCCCCCTCCCCCATCTCTGCAGCCAGGCCCCACACGAGGGCCTGGGACAGTCTTTTCTCTGCAGCCACTTCCGATGCCTTCAGAGAAATCAATTGGGCGCCCCTGTGGGGACGAGATGGACAGAAGGAAATTCAAATGGGATTTTTATATATTTCATCAATACCAGCACAAAACAGAAGCAGGACAGCTTTATTGATTTAAACATTAGAATAACATGTGCTTTCTTTGCATTTTCCCAGAGGTGATAATGTTTCTTATTTTTAATCTAGATTGAAATCTCAAAGACTTTCCACAAGCCCCTTGTGGTGATTACCAAAGATTAATAATAACATGTCTAATTACTGTAGAAAGACATAAAAATCAATGGAAGTGTGAAATGTTACACTGACTGACAGCGCTCAGAGGAGGGTCGGTCTGTGACTGGGAGATGGGGCAGCCCCTGGTGGCCACCGCCTGGCCCTGCTCAGCAGGCCCCGGGGCAGGCTTACACCCATTCAGAAGGAAGCCGGGGCTTGGCAGAGGCTTGCCAAGCTCCCAGATACCCCTTCTTTGAGCTTCTGATGTTTTCCATTGGAGGAAATGCGCCATTTTTTTTAAACGGAGAATCCACCATGTCCCAGGCATGGGAACACAGTCAACATTGCAGACAAGCTCTTTGCCCTCTTGGAGCTCACAGACCAGCATGGAGATGCAGACGAACAAAATGGAAAAAAATATACAGTGAGGTGCTGGGGAGCCAGTTGTGGAAACACCTTATGGGGCTTGAACTCAAACGTGGGGTCTTCAAACTCACTGCTTCCTCTGAGACAAATGTCCTTCCTCCCCTCAGATACCAACCCAGACCTTTGTCCTCCAGGACTCCGCTCGAGTGCTGTTGTCCATGGCTGCTGTCAGTGACCACTTCCTCTTGTACACTTAGAACCCCCATCTCCCCTGATTTGCTCCAGGGCCTCTGCATCTAGATTTGCAATCAAGAACTATGTCTTTCTCTTTTGTAATTCATAGAATCTAGCACAGAGCAGGCACTGGACAAATATGTGTTGGAAAAAGCGAATAAATGAAGCATCATGGGGCTGAAATTTTTCTTCTTGTCTAATGAGAGAAGGGCCAGACAATAATATTGGAATTGCTACCCCCTCCCAGGAAGGTGGGTGCCAACACCTCAGAATTACTTGGGAAGCATCCTTTAGAAGCTCCATCCAGGAAAGTCTCCCCTCGAAGCAGGACAGAGTGAGGGCCTCCATTACCTGAAGGATTTTGAAGGTGAGGGTCCATGAAGAAAATGTCCATGAGCTGTGAGATGCTGGTCCCCATCCCAAACCAGGGTGATAGGCTGTGGAAGGAGGCTGTGGATGTGAACTGAAAGGGCTGTGCCCTAAGAATGACAACCTCAGGAGACCCAGCCTGGAGAGCTGTCAGTCAAACTGGGGACTAGGGAGTGGCTCATTCTCCGGAATTCTCTAGGGTCTCTGAGAGATTTGATGTACTCAGCCTGGGAGAGTATGCAGGACAGAGTGCCAACAGCGACACTGTGTGGCCATGAGAAGCAATAGCGATGCTCTGATCAGTTTCTGAATGTGGAAGTATGTTAAACGCACTCCATTTTGGACCATGATGCTTGAAAAAGTCAAGATTGAGACAAGCTTCAAGAGAACGATACTAACTTTTTTTGAAAACAAGACATGTTTGTCACTCTAATAGACATACTGTCTCTTAAACAATAGCTTTGGTAAATAATACCTAAGTGTTGACTTGCACGTGTAAAGTTTAACTTTCAAATTTTAGTTCTGAAATTTGAAATAAATTCAGATTTTTAAAAGCTGCACCAATAGTACAAATAATTCCTATATACCCTTATCTGCCTTCCCCAAACGTTAATATATTGTGCAACCACAGTTCAATGATCTGAATCAGGGAATCACTATTGGCACAGCACTATGAAGTATCTATATGCCTTATTCAAAAGTCTCCAACCATCTTACTGATGTGTTTTCTCTGGTCCAGGATCCCATATTGCATTTAGTTGTTATGACTCCTCCAGTCTCCTCCAAGTCTCCGACAGTTCTCAGTTTTTATTTTCCATGACCTTGACCTTTTTTGAAGAGTGTTGACCAGTTATTTTACAGAATGTTCCAAAATCTGGATTTTTCTAAAATCCAAATGTCTAAATTCAGTATCTCACGTTTAAATTCACTATCTTTTGGCAAGAAAATCACAAGAGTGATTCTGATGCCCCTCTCGGTACATCAGGTCAGGACAGACCTGAAGTCAACATGGGTCTCATCATTAGTGATCTGAACTTTGGTGCCTTGACAAAGTGGGGCCTGTTGGCTTCTCCACTATCAAGTTGCTATTTTTCTCTTTGTAATTAACTAATGTCTTGGGAGGAGATACTTTGAGATTAAGTGAATATCCTGTTTCTCATCATACTTTTGCCCATTTGTTTTACCACACTTTGGTGATTTTTGCCTGAAAAAAATTATTACTCTGATGTTTGCCTTACTTCCATCCTTCCTTCTACATTCAACAACTAGAATTCTACTGTACAGAAGCACCTTCCCTTCTCTTCAGTGTATTTAAGTATTTACTCATGTATGCCAGTGCAGACTCCTGGATATTGATTTTATTCTATGTATTACAATCCATTCCTATCCTTTATTTTCTGGTTCGACTTGTCTCCGATTTATTTGGTCACTGGGAACTCCTTCAAGCTGGTCCTGTGTCCTTTGAACAAGACCCTGTCATTTTTTTAAAAGCAATTTCTTACTTGTTGGCACAAGACTTTCCAGGCTCATTTGTGCTTTCCCTACCCCAGCGCTGGAACCAACCACTCACTGATGCTTTTACATCCAATACCACAGCCATCACAACCTGTGTGGAAGCACTCTGAAAACACACCCCACTATAGACATCACCCCCTCCTTCTGCACCATCACAGATGCAGATAATTTTTTTTTTTCTCAATACATTACTGGTTCTTGGGTGAAAGAGGATTTGAGGCATATCTTCATTGGTTCGGCAAGAATTCAACAAGCCCTTACCATGTGCTGGCCCTGTGCTGGTTGTTGAAGATAGAGATTAACTAAGCCTCCGTTTCCCTTCCAGGAGCAAGGGGGCAGCTGAAAAGCCAGTACATCCAAGAGCAGCCTGCTGCTGAGACCAAGGCACTAGAGACGATGGATATCACACCCCAGCGGAGATCCCACGCACATGCATATTTACTAAAGGGCTCTCTAAATTTTAGTTGAACAGCTCCCGAATGTCCCACCCACACCGAGGGTGAAGAATGGAGATGAGGGAAGACTGCTTCTTTGGAGAAAGCGGGGCTCGGTCCCAACCACAACCCCAGCTCCCAGGGGCAGGGACACCTTCTCCTAACCCAAGCCTGGTCTCAAAGACTTCAAGGAAAGGATTTTTTAGAACCAGCTGTTTACGTGCTGTGAATCCCATCTCCTACCAAGGGCGAGGGCTGTGAGGTGCCTGGACCTCACCTTGAGTTTGGGGGGAGGGGGGACTATCAGGCTTCAATAGAGTCCCAGAGTACCTAATCCCCTAAATTGGAAGACATAAAGGGCTGGTGTCTGTTTCTTAAAGGGTGAGAGCTGGGTGAGCTGGTCACTAATAGACAAAGCCTAGCAGAGGTGGTGGCATTTGGGTTCTCCCTCTCCAAATGTGTCAGGACAAAGCATACGTTTGTCTCCCAGGGACAAGGTGTGGTACTAGGCCCCCTCTGACAGGGCCACTCAGAGGGGCCGTGGACCACCTCAGAAAGAAGCTAGAGGTAGCCCTGGAAGTACAGGGGCCAGATAACCAGGAAGAGACAGGTCCAAGGAAGATACATCACTCACATCAAGGGAACTACAGGTGAGAGGTCCTCAGGAATGGAATGAAAAAGAAAAAGAGAGGGGGAAAAAAGGGGAAGAAAAACACAAACGTGCCCTTTAAAAGAAAAAGTCCCTTAAACCCCTTCAGGGGCAGAAAATGTGACATCATAGCCCTCAAGTACCAGGCACAGAGGATGTGGCCTCCCCCTTATCACTCCTCCCTCCACAGACCCCAACCCTGTAGGGTCAGCAGCTAGTGCAGGGAAGATGAGGAGGAGGGGGAGGAGGAGGAGGAGGGGGGGGGAGGAGGAGGAGAGAAAGCTCGGCGACAACCCCCTCCCTGACTTTTCATGTCTGCACCAGGCTCAGCATTGGGAGCCTGCACTTTGATCAGCTTTAAATCTGGCTGTATGGTAACTCTTGATCATGACGCGGGACTAGGATTCTGTTTCATAATTGGCATAATTATCCCTCCCTACCAGGACCAGAGCAGTCCTGGGACCTGGCCCAGCAGTCGCCCCACAGAGCAGACTTCAGGGGACAGGAAGGCAAGCCTAGAGCTGTTTTATGATCACAGCCCCTGATTTGTGTGACTTAAATGCTGCAATGGATGCGTGAATAAAGCCCTGTAAGAGCCCAAAAGGAGCACTGGAACCAAGCCCTTAATTTCCGGGCGCCTCGGCGTCCTGGTCCAAAAGCAGAAAGAGAGGAAGACTTGAGGGCCCAGGGCTCCAAGAGCTGCAAGAAGATGAGAAGAGGCTGGCCCTGTGCACCCGGGTCTAGCGAGGCCCCTCCCCCTGCCATCTCCTGTAACCTGTGCTAAAAACAGAGCCGTGCTCGGAGGCCACAGAAAGCTGCATGAAAGAGCACCCTGGTCTCAGCAGATGCCTCCACACCAGAGATCATCTGTCCCTCGGCCGTTGGGGAAGGAAGAACAAAAGACTGGGAACTCCTGGATTCAATCAGCTTTCTCTTATTTATTTTCTTTTTTCTTCAGGAGCACATTTCACCACCTGGCAATATTTCTCCCTGTAAGCCAGGATTTGTGCTTTTAAGGCTTTATAAAATGGGAGGCTCGGCTTTGTTTTCCTGGCAGACAGGCTATTCCCAGGGCCCATGCTCCCCCACAGCAGTTCTCTCTGGCTGATGTCACCGCGCAGGGAGGCAGCCCTGTCGCCTGCCTGGGGCCCGGCATTCTCCGCAAACCCAGCCAGCAAAAGGCTCCCGAGGAGCAGATGTTTCTGTTTAAGGCTGATGGGAACTGCAGGGACCATTTTTCTCCCCATCGGGTTTTCAAGTGCAAGAGGCAGCTGTTTGCCAGGAACACAGACTGGGATTCTAATGAGGTTCGTGGCTGAGCCAGGCCTGCGAGACGGAGGCCTGACCAATAACGGGATGAGGTTATTAACGAACCCGGGGAGAGACCTGGCGATGGGCCATTTTTACATTGTGGAAGGGGAGGCGGGGGGGGGGGGGGCGGGGCGGGGGGTGAGAGAGAAATGACTTGTTTTCTGGGATGCGGTTTGATAATTTAAAAAGCATAATCAATGGGAATGGTCAATGTAGTCTAATTTCTGCCAGCGATGGTTGCTCGGCTTAAAGAAAGGGTGGCCCATTTTTCAGGGTATTGGTATAGTCCCAGAGCGCTCGACCTGGCGCAGGGCGCAGTCGTCCAGGGCATTCCCAGAATGCTCACCCACGGTTGGTGGTGAACTTGGGCAGGCAGGTTGGTGGGTGACACCAGCTAACGGCCACTCCCTCAGCTCGGCACCTGCTGCATTCTGCTGTAATTTGGGAGGAACCAGCAGCTCTCACACCTTCTGGGACAGCGCCTTGTGATGAAGTGATTCCCATACTGGTTCTGCCCGCCCAATCAGCATCGGCTTTGCAGGCACGCTGGTCTATTCAAGTAACGAAATGCTACGTTGCTAATCCATATCCTAGTTCTGCAAGTTTCTGCTGTGATCATTTTGGTAGTAGGAGACAAATGTCTAAGAACAAGTTTGTGATGTGATTTTGGAGTGGAAAAATTAAAATGAAGAAAATTCCCAGGCACTGACTTCCATTTTTCTAAAAATTGGAAAACGGCTGCAATTATTCTTTCAAGAGAAAGTTATAGAAACAAACCTTTCATTTTTACAACAAAACCCCCACAGATTTAAAATAAAACCCATCTGGGGGGGAAAGGGGGCATTAATTTAAATTCACGGTAAAATAAAACGGCTTAATAGTACAACCTCTCCTGTGTGCACGTTTTGATAAGGAAGAAAGAGTATACTAGAGAAAATAAAGGGCATTGCGTTTATTGAGTGATTTATATGAATGAGGAGCTTTCATACATATTATCGCATTTCATCTGCCACAATGCTAAGAGGTTGATATTATTATGCAAATTTTGCAGGTGTGAAACTGAAGTTCAGAGAGGTTAAGTAATTGGCCTAACATAATACAGCTAGTAAATAGTTAAGTTCAGAGATTTTTAAAATTAAATATTTGTTTCTAAAACTGCTTACATGAGTGATAACTTACATGAGAACACTGAAATTCACTGAGAAGTTACCCACACTACTCAAAGATAACTACACTTATTTCTATGTACATGTGCACACACACTCATAGATACATTTTAAATGGAATTATATTGTACATGCTATCATATATCTGCTTTTTTATTTTCTGTGTTCTAATCATGATTCCCTGTCTTCACACTATTTTTCATTGTCCCATAATACTTCATTGCATTGCTGTATCAAGTTATACTTAAGCATTCCTCTATTGGATAATTATGTTGTTTCTCTTTTTCTTTCTGTTATAAACCATGATGAGATGAATATTTTTGAAAAAAAAAAAAAACTTTGCTAGATTGTCCTTTAGGATAGATTTCTGCAAATAGAATTTCTAGGTCAAAAAAAATCAGCACACTTTAAGGCTTTTGTATGTATTATAAAATCACACTCCAAAAAGGCTGTATAGTGTATGCAGGTGCCCCTTTCTCAAACTCGAACACTGTCATCATCTTTTTCAAAAATGCGAATTTTGTATAAAAATGACATTAGCTTAAATTTTTATTTCTTTAACTAGTAGTGATACTGAGCTGTTTGTGTGTGCCTTGGCCATTGGCATTTCTTCTTTTGTGAATTGCCATTTATGTCTTTGGTCCAGTTAGCCAGGGCAATCATCTTTTATTTTATTGATTTGTAAACACTCTTGATATATGAAGGTGATCACACTTTTTTCTGTAATATATGTTGCAAATAGATGTCCTAGTTCATGTTAAGTACTATTTCTAGTGTATGGTGGTAATTTGTCAAATTAAAACTTTTCAAATATTTAGGTTGTCAAATGTATCAATCAATCTTTAGCATTCCATCTTTGACTGGACATAAAAGTCAATATATATGTTATTCAAATGTTACGGGGATTTTTAAATAAAATCTTTACTGTATCCTGAAGTTTAATTTCCAACCTGTTACTAATTCTTTGATTAAAATCATCGCCTATTGTATACTAAATTGTTACATATATTTGGACCTGTTTGTACCTTTTATACTTTCTGTTCCTTTTGTATCCTGGGCTTTGAGCCAGGGCCACCTGCTTGCATCACTGTAGGTTTATGGTGGCTTTCATATCCAGTCGCCAGAAGCTACTTGTTCTGACCACAGAGCCTATGTTTTTCCACAATAACCCACCGGGGGCTCGGAGAGGGGATTGTCACCAGGATGGGCTTGGAAAGAACAGCTCTTACAGAACACCCCACTACTTCCAAGTTGTCACCACAGCTGTTCTTGCCAAGAAAAATGAAATGAACAGAAGACAGAGTGAACTGCAGATCCTGAAATGAGGCAATTTTGTGGAGAGTCAAGAGATTCACCCCATCGTAAAACATGAGTGGAAGCTAATGTGCTGAGTACTGTTAGGCCCTGGGGACATGAAAGTGAATAGGACTCAATACCTGGTTTTGAGGCCACAGAGCAGTGACACGTGTAGGAATCAGACTCACTGACCTCATCTCGTGGCCATGTCTCTCCCCAGCATCTCCCAGCTCAGGAACAGCTCTGCCTTGGCTTCGGATGAGGCAGGGGGCACCTAAGCAGTCCATCCTCCCTCTCTCAAGTGAATTTGCTACTAAACCAGCTCCCTACATTTCACTGAGTGCTAAAAGATGTTAGTTTTGTGTCTTGATTATTAACTGGATCAACACAACAAATAAAAACACAATTGTAATACCAAAAATTAAAATTTTTAAATTAAAAAAATAAAAATTAGGTTCCCTATGGGGCTTCCCCAGAGAAAAACAATGCCCCTTCTCTGAAGGCTGCAACTCTGAACAGTGCTAACGTGCCCTGAGGTCAAAGTTCAACCCTGCACTTGAGGGCCTACTGGTCACTCCATGTAGTTCAGTCTCTGGGTTTCTTCTTTCTTCCTTGTATAGACACTATTCATTGACTGAACCAACCCCTATACTTCTGGCATTTTCCCAATTCAAATTCTTTGATGGATTGAGGGGTGATCATCTGCCCACTCCTGTTGCTGATGAGGGAGACTCCAGGAAAGTTTATTTGAAAAGTCTGACTCAGCTGGAATGCCCCTTTGACTCTTGCAACTTCTCCTGCTTCTTCCTTCCTGGAACATGGATGTGGTAGCTGGGACTGTAGCAGCCACCTTGTGACTTTTAGACAACAAGAATGAGTACAAAAGCCTACACTATAGAGTAATGGACCAGAAGAATGAGGGTGTGGGTCCCTGCTGTTATTGTTGAGCCAGCATAGTATTCCTGGGCCATACCCCAGACTTCTGAGTGAGAAATATACCCTTATATATTTAAACTATTGTTAAAACAATGCCTGTTCTTTGTGCAGCCAAACCCATTCCTAATATGATTCTCCTTCTGGCTTCTCATTTCAGTGACTGATTTCTCAGAGCATCTGCCCACTTCTCAGCGCAGACTGGGATCTGGCCTAACTTCTTTTTCCAATTGCGGTAGAATTCCGATAACATGAAATCAACCATTAATTCAGTGTCACTTTGTATATTCACCATGTACACCATTATTTCTATCTAGTTCCCAAAAAAACCACCCTCTGAACCCATTAACTACTCAGTTTTCCCCGCTCCTTGTCCCTGGAAACCACCACTACCCACTACCTCTCCTTGGCAACCATTAGTCTGCTTTTTGTCTCTACAGATTTACCTGTTCTAGACATTTCACACAAGAGGGATCATATAATATGCAGTCTTTTGTGACTGGCTTCTTTCACTTAGCATCATGTTTTCAATGTTATTCATATTTTGGTATGTATCAGTACATCATTCCTTTGAATGGCTACGTAATATTCGTTGGCATGGACATACCACATTATGTTTAATCATCATCATTGATGGGCATTTGGGTTGTTTTCACCTTTTAACTATTGTGACTAGTGCTGCTACTTACATACAACTTTTTGTTTGAACATCTGTTTTCAATTATTTTGAGAATATATGTAGGAAGGAAACTGCTAAGTCATGTGGTAATTCTATATCTAACTTTTTGAGGAAAGGTGACCAAACTCTTAGAAGCTCTTTTTCTTCTAATCCTGGAGGATGCCCCCTCAGTGCCAAGTCAGAGGCTCGAGCTCGGCTCCCCAGTCTGCCGAGGGCTATGAGTGCTGTCCAGCTGGAGCTATTGCCCCCCTCACCATGCTCCCCCGACAAGTGCCCACCCAGTACTTTAGCTTCCAGCTCAGAACTGACCATAGGCCAGTGCAACCCAGGACCTCTAGGCTGGACTGCCTATCCAAGTCCAGGTATTGGAGAAAGAGAAAGAGAAAAATCGGAGATGGCTGAGTGAGTACTCCCAGCAATCCCGGGTAAGTGGACTTTGGGGGACGTGAGAGTGAGGGCTGGAGAGAGCAGGGCTGGCAGACTCTGGAGCCAAGGGGGGTGAAGACCAGGTGCAGGGAAAAGCTGAGACAACCAACTAAGCAGAACACTCAGCCGGAGTGTAGACACTGTCAGCCGGATGCAGAGGCAGGAAGCAAGGAAGAGGCCGAGGGGAGAACTGTGTGTCAGAAGCTGGGCAGATTCCCAAGAGGCTGGGACTTTTCGGGGTGTCTGAGACTCCCAGGTGGGGTGTGCTAAAAGCACTCTGGCGCTCAGACGGCATGCCTTTGTCATGCCCAAAAATGTGAGTCTGGGCCTGAAACAATGCCTCAATTCCCCAACTCCCATTAAAGTGTGTTAGAGACTCTAAGAAAGTCCACATCCCGGTCAATCTTTTCAATAAAAGGTGCACATAAAAGCAGTAATATGTTTCTGCTGTGAGTAGACAGAGGGTGCATTTTTCATATTACAGATTCAAGACTCTCAGGCATAGATCTTTGCTTTATGTAATCCATAAGTGCTAGGAAAGAGTGTCAAATTTTTGAAGAGTTTACACACATTTATGTATTAACTCAAAGTGGTGAAAAATGAAAAAACCCAAAGTTTCATCTTCTCTTTGTTTCCAAGGAGACTAGCTGTTTGGTACCACAATATGTCTTTAAGTAAGAGATGCAGACACACACTTCCCATCCCCCATAAAGAAAGTAAGCTCATCGCTCGTACGGAAGAAGGTGTGGGGTTGTGTTCTCCAGTAAATAGAGTAACAGAACCATATAGCAAGAAGTGTCCTGGGGGCCCACCTGGTCCAATCAGCTCATTTTGTAAATTGGGAAGCTGGCCCTGCAAGGTTAGGTGACTGTTCCAGGTCATATGTGGATTGGCAGTTGAACAAGGACAACGGCTTGGGTCTTTTCCCATCATGCTGCCTCCCTTCTTGCAGTTCAAGGTGAGAGTCCACACAAAGGTAGAAATGGATCATTACACACCAGGGACTCCTGCTTTTGCCTTTGATCACAATGTAATTTGCAAAACTCATGGACAGCTGCATACAGAGTTCATGTTCCCAGTCGTGTCTTCCTGAGAGAGCTCTGGTGCTCTTCCTCCCTTGTAATTATCCATCCTATTCAGGGATGTCTGACCATGGGTGTTTGTGAGGGTGGGAGACTGGCCACTCTGAGAGTCTGAGCCTCAAGGCCGATGGGTTGGGGCTGTAATACAAACAGTACAAATGAGACCTGCTATCTAAGGAGGGCTGACCTTGTGCCTAGCATGTCACGTAAACTGACTCCTATAAATCCCCACAATACCCCACTCCTAGGCTGATGAAACTGAGGCAGAACCACTTGCCTGAGGCTACTTAATTGATAAACAGAACCCAACCCAGGCCCTCTGGCCCCAGGGCCCATGTCCTCAGGCACCTGCCCCCTGGTAGACTGTAAGGGAGCAGAGTGGGGCCATCTACTGATTTGCCCACTTCCTGCCCCATAATCTCCACCACAACAGAGCTGTTCCACCAAGGCCAGATGTGCCCTTCACAACCCTGGAGGACTTTTTTTTTTTTTTTTTTGCTTTAAATTAAGAAGTTTTAATTTCAGACCATCCACAGAATGGTGGAATAGTAATAATGTGAAATTTGGAGTCTTAGATGGACTCCTGAACAGACTTATAAATGTGAGCAATTCATAGTAGTCCTTCTGTGCTTCACCTTTCTCATCAGTAAAAGTGTTCTTTTTAGGGTCAATGTGATTGTGGTTTTTGTTTGTTTGTCTCTTAATCTTTATTGTTGAAAGTATTACATATGTCCCCTTTTTTCCCCCTTGACCCCTTCTAGCCTGCCCCCCCCACCCCCGCTTGCCCCAGGCTTTCACAACCTCATTGTCTGTGTCCATGGGTTGTGCATATATGCATACAAGTTCTTTGATTGATCATTTCCCACCCACCAACCCTCCCCACCTTCCCTCTCAGATTCCACATTCTGTTCTATGCTTCTATGACTTAGGACTTTTTAAAGAGGAGAGAAAGGTTGGCTGAGAAAGATTGAACCCATGTGTGGAATGGGAACTACGTTGAATATCAAGTTAAAGGCAGAATCGCATTTAAATCCAGTTAAAGACACGTGCACAAGTCCCAGGCTTACCCCTCACCCATGTCCCCCCTTCCTGTTCTCAAGCACCTGGTTTAGTGGTAGGAACCTAGATCCAAATCCAGCTCCAGCTAGGAGACAGGCCTCCTGCCATTCATTTCCAGTGCATCTCTTAGTGGAGGAGACATGACCACCCCAACTAACTGGGGATGGAAGAGCCATCTTTCTTCCCTGCCTCTTGGCATTGCCTTGCACCCTTCTGTAGCTCCTTCACCAGGTGCCCCATGTTCTCCTTGTTCCAAGCTGGTTTCGGCCCTGCGCTCCTCTCTTGTACTAGGGATTTGTGATGATTTACAGCATCACCTTGGCTTATCTACAGGCTCAAAATGGACCCCAAGTATAGCTGGGGAAACCACTCTGCCAAGGCAGTCTGTGGAATGGCCCTGCCTCTCTCTGGTTCTGCAGGAGGGGCTTTCCTCTGGGTGTGGAGACTGCTCTTGTTCCCTTGCTCTGCAGCTATCTGCTCTGTCCCCAGAGATCCTGACGTGATAATGTTTAGATCATTCTCCACCCTCTGCGCCCTCGAGATGGAAATACTGAATGACACCATGCCCCTACTGTGGATTGCCATGGCACAAGCATACACATGCACACATGTGTGCGGAAAGACTCTCTTAGCTTCTGTGGTTGAGAACTCCTGGGAGTCAAGCCCCCATCGGATGCACAGTCTTTCTCAGGATGTGTCTGCAGAGACAAATACAGTTTTTATACGCCACACAGATTTTACAGTGACAGAATGATGATTGGGTAGAGGCTTTCAAATGAATGGTTTGAGAAGTGGCCCCTTTCTATACTGACAATAATTGGTCAGATATCCTGCCAGAGGCTCTGTAAATGCAGTGGAAGTGTTGCAAATACAATTCTGGTTATTATTGGTTCTGTTACAAAGCATTTCAGTATTAAGGAGGTACGGACCTGCAATTCCCATCCTGCAGGAAATGAGGAACCCACACAGATTTTGGAAAATATCACTTATGTTAACACTAGAGGCCCAGTGCATGAAATTCATGCACAGGTAGGGTCCCTAGACCTGGCTGGCTATCAGGGCCGATCTGTGAGGTGATTGGTGGGGCCATCGGGGGGGGGGGCCCTCTGCTGGCACTCGCCTTGGCTGGCCTGGCACCACCCGCTCGCCAGCCCTGCCCCCTGCCACTGCCACTGGTCGCCTCCCTCTGTGGGGCGACTGGCGAGGCTATTGGGGAGGCTCCCACCTTGGCTGGCCTGGGGTCTGTGGGCTGGGGGCAGCTCCTGGGTTGAGCATCTGCCCCCTGGTGGTCAGTGGGCGTCATAGCAAGCAGTTGTTCTGCCGGTTGTTCTGCTGTTTGGTCGATTTGCATATTAGGCTTTTATTATATGGGATTAGGATGGCCTCAATCAGACTCTGGTAGAAAACACTTATTTAGCCAAATCATTTGGGATTTTAACAGTTAGTTGTCTTTGGGCATATTTTTTCTTTAGGATGGTGAGATTAAGACTCATTCCTTTGTGTCTATTCTCCCCCTTTTATATATGCTTCCCTGTTACAAGATTGGTTTCATAATTTAAAATATTTGGAGGAAAGAGTTTTATAAACAGTCAACAAAATTTTTGCTTTCAGATGCTGTCTTTTCAGATGCTGTGATTGAGTAGTATAGATCAGGTAAGAATTTTTCCCAGTAAAAATTTTCCCCCAACCAGAACATTAAAAAGTATCTTTCCCGGAGGACTCATTGCTTCCTCCCCACTTGCTTCGCGTTGCTCAGCCACGCCTCTCTGCGTACGTGTGAGCTCCTCGCTGTACATGTTTGGAGCCTGTTTTTTTCACGACCTTGAGCATTTCCCCATGTCATCACCCACTCAGACTTCAGGTGCTAATCTATCACCTGGCAGCAGATATCCTTTGGCTTACTTAAATATTTCCCACCCTTGGACTCATGTTTGCTTCAAATGTCCTAAAACAAGGCTTCCCTGAACCTCCTTATATCTTAAGTTATTTCCTTGGAATTGGTAACTAGAAGCGGGAATCTGTGCAAGAGGTGGATGAAACTGATCCCAAAGGAGTGAGAGAATATGGACATTTTCAGACTCATCACACTTATTGCCAAGTTGCTTTCATGCGTGGGGTGTTTCCACTCACATTCCCCATGGAATATGGTTTCCAGCTGTTGATCTTTTTCATGGCAACTGGCCTGGATTTCAACGGGGGCAGGGGGGACGGTCCCCCTTCTTCACTGGGCCTCAGTTTCTTCAACTGAGAGAGTGGAGGGGGCAGGTACAGTGTGTGTTTCTAGTCTCTCTAACTAATAAATTTGGGATTAAAAGAGTCTGGGCTGTTATTTTGAGCTATTGCGCTTGAACACAGCATTTATTTTCATCCTCCCTTGGCTCCGTTTTTTCAAGGTGAAACCAGGCATGAGACAAATTTATCCAGCACGTCTCCCACACACCCCCACACAAATTGCATTTTCTGCCAAATTTAAAATGCAACCGTTACAGAGTGGTGCCTATTATCCGAGTCAACATGGTGCCCTTACCCAGACGTCTGGTCACCATTATATATAATTTATGAATCCAACCCAGAAACAAGGCAAAGAGAAAATGAACAGAGGCTTGAAGTGTCCGTGGTAATGAAATCGCTTTTCAGTTTCATGTCCCTCCGAGTTCATGCTCATTTTCATTTCTCGATTTCTTCCCCAATTTGTTACCCCAGTGACTGACGCTCCAATTACAATTTCCTCCCCTCGCTTGCTCCCATGTTATCCAATAAATGCCATGGCCTTTCGCTGCGCTGTGCACTTATTTTCCAATTACTGTGGGTAAACAGGGATGAGCTCGCGATTGAATTGAAGCTTTTCAATCATTTGATTTGGTCCTGAGCAAAATTTTAGAGATTGAGACATAAACATCAAGGCCATTGTCTACAGAAATTACAAGTGTTGGGAAAAAAAAAACTGCCTGAATAGCCCCTATTTTGCAAAGAGCAGCTCCCGCTGGGCCATCTGTACCCCAAGTGACTTCACATTCCGAAAAGACATGTTTACACGTCTGTCAGAAAGACGCCCTCATTTGTTCCAGTTCTGAGCTAGTGCCCATCAGCCTCTCTCAATCTCCATTAGCAAGTTGGAAATTTATTTAGAAAGCCGACAGGTACTATTTGGGGGATTAATGACCACTGATTTATGAATATTGAGCAGCATTTCAATAATCGGAGGCAGAGTAATCGCTGGTGGCTGTTCTCGCCATTACAGTCTACAGTAATCACTCAAAGTCAGTTAAATGATTCTGATTTATGACCTTAACCTTCAGGGTCCACTCCATGTGCTCTCTGAGTGTGTAAATTCTAAAAATGCAATTCCCTCCACCTCCAGAGAGCCAATTTAAGTCAACATTATGCATGAACCGAGAATGCGAGAATTCTCAGATCTCTTATTTCACTCATTAAATTCGCACCGAACATCTTGCAATTAAAATTTCGTATAGATTTCTTCTATGATTGACATTTGGCCTTGATGAAATGAGTTTAAATTTGGTCTCTCAGAAGACACGGAGGGGGAAAGACGGGTCTAGACATTGTTTCGAGAGAGATGATGATGGGCACTAATAGTTTGATTAGCCATTTGAACGGACTCATGAAGGACTTCCTACCACAGTGAAAGACATCGGGGAGCCAGGCCGAGAATGAGAAGCAAACCCAATCTGCTTTGAAAACTCTGCTCATTTCACTTGGCAATAATGCAACAAGAGACTCGGGAACTCTTAGAGCCAGAAGAAGCCTCGCCGATCTCAGAGATCAAAGCCTCCGTGTTTCAGACCCAGAACCTGGTATCGGAGGGGAAAGGGCTTCCCCGACTTTGCAGAGACGCAGGCGCTCACGAATCTCTTCTTCCTCCGGTCTCCTGCCGGGCGGCCATGGACCAAATCTGGCCCGTGGACCGTTGAAGAAAGCGATGACTGCCCCCTGCAGGCTGGCGCCGAAACCTTCCACACCTAATCCTCGTGGCCTTTTCCCATCCTACTAAATGGACAGCTGCACAAGTGAGACCTAAACATGTTGAGTGAAGCCACTGGAGTGCTGGGGATGCTTTAGCTGACACTGTGTCTGGATCAGTAAGCCCATTCGTGAGTAATCCGCCCAACGGCATACAGTTAGTCATGACGGAGAAAGAACTAGAGCCCAAGCTTCGAAGATTGAGAACCCAGTGCCTTTCTAATCCATTCAAAGTGGGTTGGGTTTTGGTTTTGGTTTTGTTTATAGAGAAACCAAAATAAAAAATGTACCTAGGTGTCAGGACTAGATCCGAGCTAGGAGTTAGAGAAGTAACTCCCCCAAGCATCTATTTAAATGAATATATATGCACCCGGACCACTGTTTTGTTCTGTTGGTGTGTGTGTGCTTGTTTTATTTGATGCAGGGGGCATTTTGCAGGATTTTTGCAGGGATGGAGCCCAAGGGAAAAAGAGAGAAAAGATGGAAGTGTTGTCGTGTTGCCCAACTCTGCAGAGAAGGTGAGGGACTGACATAGCTCTGCAGCTGAAGGGGCAGGGTTGCTGGAAAGGCACCTCAGTGCTGCTTCAAAGCCTGGGGCACAAAGTGCAGCAGGGAGGGGACAGTGATGTGTAAATGTTAACAATAGGCTGGGGCTACAGGGATTCTTGATACATAGCGCTTGCCAATTTCCATGGTGTAAATCTTCCCCCTGTGGCCAATTTTGAGCTCTCAACATGATGTCAGTAACTTCGGAGTTGGGGAAAGACATGCACAAAAGCCAGTAAGACCCAGCTCTGCCACCCACTGGGAGTAGCCAGGGGCACTCAGCACAGCTGCAGCATTCTGTGGGTTTGAGGGGGCCCCAGGGGGCCCCAAGGATGATGGCTGAGCCCAGTGGAATGACTCTCAGGGAAGGCATCAGCACCAGAGGTGGGAGAGGCCCTTTCGTAGATGGTCTGTGCACAGAGGACTGCAGACAAGGAAGGTTGAGATGGCAGAAAGCCAATGGACACATCCTAGGCTCAGGGACTTTGTTAGAGGGACATGGGAGCAGGTCAGAGGCTGTGACCTGATGTTTTACAGGCTGAGGAAAGAATGTAGCAGAGTTTAAATATGCTTGTTAATATGCTGTCATCTTTATCCATAGGCTGCTGAGACCTGGGCCATTTGGGATACCCAAGAAAGACAATGCTGACAGTTGGAACAAGAGGTTTCCCCAGTCTAGAGGTGACTAATGCCCGCATACACTGGGGGAGGGGAGGATATTTTTAAAAAACACACTGCCTGGTAGAAAGTGAACTGGAATTTGAATGAGAAATCCGATTATGGTCTCCGTCCTATCACGTCACATCTCGAATTCAGTTTCTTCACCTGTGACATGGGAAGCAGGCGCCCTGTGTTCCACAGGCTTCCTAAGAGCTCAGTGAGACAGGACATGGGACACACCGCCCAGGCGGCATCTCGCCTCCGCTCAGAGACGGTGAGGTCACTCGCTTCTGAGCCAGACGGTTGTCTCATCCTGTTCTGGTTCTGCGAACCTCGGAGCCAAGCTGGAGGCAAAACGGTATCCATCCGCCTTGCCCACCTCCTTCCTGGTTGGCCCAGGGGACGCCCAAGCCCAGAGCGAGCACAGAGGAGTCAGCCAATCGGCTGCACTGACTCAGGCCAACTGCTGTTTACCTTGTCAATTCCAAATGCCAGGCAGGACTGCACTAAGGACGTGGGCAGAGCTTCAACAGACAGCTGCCCATCCGGCCCACAAACATGTGAGAAAGACTCCTGCTGCCTGGGAAACATGCCCACCTGGCATCGGAGGCGGAAGCACAGCCAGCCGCGGCCAAGCCAGCCATCGACAAGCTGAAGAGGCAGCGGGGCATCCCCCGGAGCGCTCTTCGCCGTGTCCACCGCCTCTCTCACGGTGCCCCCTCCTCTCCCTGGGCAAGCAACCGCGGGCATGACAACGGAGTAGGGTAGGGCCAGTAGACATAAGACAGAGCCCACTGCTCCGCACACATGACGTGCTTAGCCCATTTCCTTCACTTGCTTACCGGTGAGTGGGCATTTGGTAAGTGCCTGGGTCCCACGCACAGTGTTAGGAATTGCGACAATATATGAAGCGAGGTCCCTGCCATCTAGTAACTCCGTTTGGGAGGAGCAAAGGGGCAGGGAGACACATCTGTGAAGAGATCACAGCCATAAGCATTACAGATGCCAGCCTGTTATACAGATAGGGCCTGGCGGGAACCCAGCAGGGGCTCGGTGGGGACAGTGGCCAACCGCACCTGAAGGGGAGGCTCAGGTAGGGCCCTGACCTGTGTCACTTAGGCTGAGCGCGCGTGCGTGGAGCAGTCTGGAGGGACCAGTGCAGTGAAGGCACCCATGCCTGGACCAGTAAGGAGTGGGGAGCTGCTGATAACTCAGTAAGACTAGTGTTGGGCAAGAGGAGGTCCCAGGAGAGACAAGGTTGGAGAGGAGAGCAGAGGACAAAGCAGGGCGAACCTCACTTTGACCCCAGCGGGCAGATGCACCCCACGTTCCTCTGACCAGCACAGCCGTCAGCTCTTCCTCTGTAACTGAAGCAAAGTGCACCTGCATGGCTCGGACATAGAGCACAGTGGAGGGAGGAGGGGGAGAGGGGCCCGTGCGGCTCCGGCCGCCCTGGACCCTGGGAGGGAGAGAAGGTGCAAACACAGTGCATGGCCCCGGAGCCCATTTCCTGCGGCTGACAACGCGACCCACGGGGCAGATGTGGGCCCAGCTCCTGGGACACACCTACAGGGCTCACAGCATGTCGGCTTACAAAGAGCAACAAGGATGATCACAGCCTAGCAGCCCATCAGCACTTGTCCGTGACCTCAGCTGCCCTGTGACTTATCCCCCTGGCATTATCCCACTTGGCGAGACTTGGTAATGCAGCTAAAATGCCGCCCTCACATGGCATAATCCCACCCGTGCTCTCCAGGGCTGCCGCGTGCCATCTTCCCACTGACACCAGCGAGTAGGTGCGATGGGAGAATAATAGGGAACTGAGAGCAGCCTGCACCCGCACAGCACCCAAGCTCCTGGCGCACGCTGTGCCTGTTGCCTCCGAGGCTCTGGCTCCCGGGCGAGCCGCTCACACATGCTCAAGTTAGACTCCTTGCTCAGAGCTGGGGCTCCCGAGTCAGCCTCTCTGGCCATTGCAGACGTGTCTCTTCACACCTTCGTTTAGTGCTGGCTAGGGAGCATGTCGCCATTTCATAGATAGGCGCTGCTCTAACAATAACCATCGCGGCAAGAATGCTCGGTGGGAATGGGCGCTGTGCAAGCAGGTTAGTTTCCACTTTACAGAAGAGGAGCTGAGGTTGAGAGGGGCCGCTTGCCCAAGATCACAGCTGCTCCGTGTGAGAGCTGAGCTCCCCCCAGGTTGTTGAACACTGTCTCCTAATAGATAGCAAATTAAGCAATGCCTGCTGACCCTGAGACAGAAGCACCACATAGCAGCACCCCCAGTGCCCTCTACGAAAGCTCCCTGGGCTGAGAGACCCTGAGGCAGCACACCAGCCCTGTGAGAGGCTTCCGGCAGAGCTGAGCCTAAGCCACCAGGTCTCTAAGGAGATAATAATCTCCTTTGTCAAAGTCCGATAATCTTCCCTATCTAAGAGTTCTTAATGGACTCAGAGGAGGAGGAGGAGAGAGAGAGAGAGAGAGAGAGAGAGAGAGAGAGAGAGAATACTGTACATGTGTGCCTGTGTGTGCGTGTGTGTACATGTGTGTGCAAAGGTGTGCATGTGTGTGTAAGTGACAGAGAGCCAGAGGAACACAGGATGAGACAAAGAGAGCTCTAGGCTGGGAGAGACAGAAGGCACTTCCATTTTCAAAGTAATATTTGAGACCAGTTTTTAAAAATTGCAATATCTCCTTCAGTTGGGATAAATATATTGAGCTCCTAGCTGCAAAATATTGGAGCATCTCAGACACAAAAATGAGCAGTGTCCCCAACATGGGGTTCCTACCCTCACGTTGCTTTTTATCCCAGTTCAGCTCTGATCCACTCTAGCTCAGGTCATGTCACCCCATGTGCACGGCACGTGCACCTCAGGTAGGCAGAACAATTCTAAGTGTCTTCCCAAAGGGCAGGACTTCTAGCTTGTATGTCACTTACCCACTGTGCCCAGCCAGGTGTCAAACACATAGGAGATGCTCAACAAAGACTTGTTGGCTGAAATCCCACATTCCAGAAGGGAAATCCAGCATGAAAACAAGTAGATTTTGGTAGGACCTGGTCACCACATGGAGGAAGCAGGGACAAAGCATAAGAGGACCCCAGATAGATATTTGTACACCCCAGTTTATGGCAACATTATTTACAAGATCCCAAAGTGTAACTGATGAATAAATGGATAGACAAAATGTGGTTTATGCATCCAATGGACTATTATCCTATATAATAAAAGGGTAATATGCAAATTGACCCTAACAGCGAAACAACCAGAACAACTGCTCAACCAGTCATTATGAGGCACACCGACCACCTCTCGGTCCCTCCCCACAGCCAGCAGGCTCCGATTGCCCAATGATGAACAGAGAACCAGGGGTTGGTGGTGGGGGACTCGGGCGGTGCCAGGCCAAGGCCCCCCCCCCGCTGGTCACCCCCCACACAGACGGCAACCCACGGCGGGTGTGGGGCCAGCGAGCGGGTGGGAACAGCTGACCTCTCAGTCCCTCCACCCCCAGCCTGCAGGCTCCAATGGCCCGATGGCGAACAGGGAACTGGGAGTGGGTGGCGGTGGGGGGCGGGGCCAGCTGCCAACAACCGGGGAAAATGACCCTGATAGAAGGCCAGGCCTAGGAATCATACCTGTGCATGGATTTTGTGCACCGAGCCTCTAGTTCATCTATAAAAATGGAAGGAAATTTTGACACATACTACAATGTGGATGAATCTTGAAGACATTATGCTAAATGCAAAAAGTCAGATACAAAAGGAAAAATGTTGCATAATTCCTCTTGTATGAAATATCTAGAAAAGGCAGATTCATAGACACAGAACGTAGATAAGAGGCTACCAGGGGCTGGGAAGGAAGAATGGAGAGTGAGTGTTTAATGGTACAGTTTCTGTGTGGGATGATAAAACATTCCGCAACTAGATAGTGGTGATGGCTGTACCACATTGTGAATGTAACTAATGCCACTGGATTATACAATTAAAAATGGTTAATATGGAAAATTTTGTTATGTATATTTTGCCACAATAAAATAAAAATTCCAAAGGAACAAAATGAATCAGGGATTGATGGATGGATAACATTGACAATTGAAGAGTCTGCCTATTTAAAAAAAAAAAAATAGACCAGAGTGGAGAAGAGTTCATTCATTCCAGAGCATAAGAGAGGGCTTCTAGGAGGAGGTGATAACAGAATGTGCTGTCAAAGGCATTGGTGAAGGTCATTCCTGGAGCAGGAATAGCTCATGAAAGGTTGGCCTCTTACAGTTCCTGGTTGTGAGATATATATATAACCTGTTGAACCCTAGGCACCACCTGTTACCCTCACAAAGGCTCTCAGGGTCCCATGCACATCCCCTGGGGAGTCCACTCTCCACTCTCACCACCCACTGCGAATCTGCAAGAACCCGCTCAGCTCCTCCTCCATGAAGCCTCCCCACTTGCTCAGCCAGCACTGACTCTCCCTGCTCTGAATTCTGTTGTACTCCCAAGCTGTTCCACACATCCTAAGAACTTAATTACACACTACTTTGTATTATTTCCTAATTCAGGGTCCCTAAAGTCATTGGTGGTTTACTAATCCCCTGAAATGCCCTGTGAACAAGCGTTTCCATCACCAGATGACTTGGGGAAATGTGGCAATCATTCCCTCTTGAATAGCCCAGTACACAGGAGCTTAGTAAGGACTCTGAGAAGCAAAGCAATGTTTAGCTTTGCCCAGTGTGATTTGCAAAATTATTTCCCACATGACTTTCTTTTATTAACACTGATTAATATCTTGCTGGACTCTTGCTCCTTGGGACCTAAGCAAGGAATTCTGCCTTGAGAGATTCACACACCAAAACCTTGTCTTCCGGAGAAGAATGTAGAAGAATGTAGGCTCGTGGAGGGTAGCATCTGCATTTGCAATTCCTCCTCTCCCATCCCCTCCCAGTGCCAAGCACAGCACCTCACGGTGCATCCTTGAAGGATCCTGTTGCCTTGACAACCAACACTGAGTTGCTATTTTCAGGTCTTTCTCTCCATCTTTGGAGCCCCAGGAAAGCAGCAAATGCCATAAGGCATTAGTCTGAGTGTGCAGCCCTTTCGGCAAAGTGGCGTTAATAATGTTCAGCGTATCTCATCAGCCGGGGCTCCCCAAGACAGGCAGGACCTGAGGCTGCCGGATGTCACCGTAGCCTCAAGAGCCTGCTGCTAAGAGTAACGCCCCATTCTCTTTTATTTTTCCAGCTAATTTGGAAGGTGGGAAGTGGTGCTGCATTGTTTACAGCCTCGTTCTTGGAGGTAATATGAGCCCTCCAGTGAGTAACTCCGATCTCTGTCACACCATCTGTTTTGTCATCGTCAACAGCTCCACTGTGCTTGCGGAGCACTTTATGGGGACACAGAGGCCCAAGAGTGTTCTTTGTGCCTCTAATTATAAGGAGAACACCATCTCCACCTGGTCCCAGGGCAGGAGGCACAGACAGGCTTCCTCCCTCTTCGACTAAGTGCCAGTGGCAGCTCCCCACCTGGGCCCGCAGCTGCCTGTCCTCAGTGCTGTGTGAGCCCAGGGACTCTGCGTGGGATAGAGAAAAGCCTAAAGCTCTTCCTAATAGCACCAATCTGCCCACAGAGCTCAAAGAAACAGGCCTAGTGTGAGTGACGGATGCATCTATGGCCAGTTGACTGGAAATGGTCAAATAGCCGCAAATAAGCCATGCTTGTGATGAACTTTTATCCACGGCCTCCCCGGTGTCCAGCACACTGTTCGTGTCATGGTATGTGTTTGCTCCAGTTATCTGGGGCTTCCTAACAAATTGTCCCAAGACTCAGTGGCTCCAACAGCAATCACTAACTTTGCCCAAATCTTCAGTTTGGGCAGGCCTGGGAGGGGCGGCTCATCTCTGCTCCATGGGTGTAAGCGGGGGGCTCACCAGGGCTGGAGGGCCCAGTTCCACAATGACCCACTCACTTGGCTGGCACATTGGTGCTTGCTGGGGATTCCATCTGAAGGCCTTGCCTCCTTTCCACATGGTCTTGCTTTCCTTTCCGTGGGGCTGCTTGGGCTTCCGTACAGCATGGTGGCTTGGGGTGACTCCAGTGTTCCAAGAGCAAGGAATGAAAGCTGCCCATCTCTTAAGAGCTGGGCCCAGAAACTGGCACAGCATCACTCCATTATCCTATTGTTCAAGCAGTCGTTGAGCCCTCCCAGATGTAAGGGGAGGTGCCACAGGCTCTATCTCTCAGTGGGAAGAGTTTCAAAGACTACTTAATCTATTACAGTGCTAGACACTCTACAGTGATTTATGGGAAAACCTCACTTTAAGCCATGTGAGCTGGTCCAAAGAAGAGCTGTGCTGTTTGTCCTCAGCACCAGTCCCCATCTGGAGTGTTTAGCTAAACTGTTCCATGGTATTGCTGCCTCAGCATCCGTTTCATTTAGCCAAGCAGCCTGCAGGGGCCCAGACAGACATTGCTCCTCAGAGAGAAGCCCACAGAGTTACCAGCAAGTTACTAATATGACTCCCCTGTGATAAACAGTGCCTCCATCTTCCAGGGCCTGCCCCTACTGTGCCCCATACATAAGACCCTCATGGAGCTTATCACAACCCCACTCTTTTTGGTCTGAACTGACCAATCTAGACTTAGCCTGGGAACCCCAGGAATTCCACCCACAGACCCTAATAAAGGCATGTGCAGCCCCTACTTCTCTCTGCACCCTGCCTTACCTCCCCGCGTAGCCTTCGAGGAATGCCACGTACCTCTTCCAGGACCTGTGAGAAAGCTGCTCTGTTTTGATTCCCTCCGGTCTTTTGTTGAAAATGGGCTCACTGTCACACAGCCAGGGCTCTACTTCACAAGTGTTAATGTAACAAAGTCACAACTCCATCTCAGAAGGAAGGGAGGATGGTCCTTTATGAAGAACCCACACTGGGCCGTTCACCAGGAATGAGTCTTTCAAAATATCATCTCCCTTGTTTCTCATAATGACGCTGGCAGGAGAGACTTGCTCCCTCATTTTACAGGTGAGAAGAATGAGCTCAGAAAAAAAAAATCAGAAGTATCCTAGGTTATACATAGTGGAGTCAGGATTTGAACCCAGGTTTGCTTGGCTCCCAGGGCTCTGTTTGTCCTATCTTGGCCGGGAGGGCATAAGTCTCATGAGCTAGAGCATCTTTTGGTTCATCTTGGAGCTGTCTACCCAGGAACCCTAAGGGCCCTACTGAGAGATGGTTTGGTCCACAATGCTGGTGATGTCAGGGCTACTCTTTGGCCTTTCTTCTACCTTCATGTGGCCATTCATTTTTTTTCGAGATGCCTGCTGCCGATTTGCTGGTGTAGGTAGGGATGCATTCCACTGCTGGCCTCCTGGCTCCCAGCAGGCATTTTATGCCCTTGTACTCCTCTTCCTCCCCCATGGCCTTCAGGGTCCTCACTTAGCCCTTCAGCCCTAGTTCTTGGACTAGAGCCCTGTTGAACTCCAGCCTTCCTGGCTAGAACCCTAAGATGTTGCCCAGCTCCTCCAGTGTCTTTCTAGGTGGGATCATTGATGCACACTGTTCATATTCTCAGCACCCAGCTGGGGACCTTACACAAGTGAACCAAGTGCTGGTAAACCCCACAGTGATGCCTGGAGGCCTGGCATGACCCCTGATGCTTGAAGGCTTCCACCTTTAAGAGTCGCTGCCAGTTTGCAACTGTCCCTGCGATCTCCACATCTGCCCAACCACACCTGACTTCCCTCTACCACACCTCTGCCACTGCGGCTGTGTGCAAGATCTTGCGTCTCTTCTGTAAAGTCTGGCTAATGTTCCCAGTCCCCAACCACTGAATCTGACTACCCAGCCTAGAGTTGTCATGCCTCAGGGATGGAAAATAGTGGGAAGGGTGTGAGGAGTAGCACGTCAGAATTGTCGGAGCATTTCTAAGCTGCAAACCTCAACCTCCAGTGCCCACCCCACTGGATGACCTACCACAGAGTCCCAGTAGCCATCGCATACCACCCATCATTTCTTCCTCTCTTGGGTTTTCACCCTTTCTCTCTTTATGGCTTATTCTTGATGTATAGAAATGCTTAGTCTCTCCCATCCTACATCCCCTCCCTCAATTGCATATTCTCTTATACCTTTTCCCTTGTGGGACGAAACTTTTGGAAGCATTGAACTTGCAGACACTTAGTGAGGGTGGTGGAGCAGCTGGTAGACAACTACGCTAAAAAACTATATTGTATTATCCTATCTAATAAAAGAGAAACATGCAAATTGACAGTACCTCCACTATACCCACAAGCCATGCCCACCATCCAATCAGGAGTGAGTATGCAAATTAACCCAACCAAGGTGGCGGTGGCCACGGAGCTGGAGCAAGCAGGAGGCTTGGGTTGCCCCCGGCGATGGAGGAAGCCAAGCTTCCCCCACCCTGGTCTGCCCCGGCCTCCTCTCAAGGCTACAAAGTTTCAATTATAGAAGATAAATAAATCCCAGATACCTGCTTCCAGCCTATGCTTGGGTCTCCGGGGGGCATTGCCAGCCTGCAAACCACCAAAGACCCCTTGCCCAGGCCGCCCCATGCCCCAAAGGAACCCCCACCCTGATCTGGGACACACTTTAGGGCAAACCAGCCAGCCCCCACCAGTGCACCAGGCCTCTATCCTATCTAATAAAAGAGTAATATGCAAATTGACTGTCACTCCAACACACAAGGTGGCTGCCCCATGTGGACACAAGATGGCTGCCACAAGATGGCCAGAAGGGGAGGGCAATTGGGAGGGACCAGGTCTGCAAGGGAGGGCAGTTGTGGGCGATCAGGCCAGCAGGAAAGGGCAGTTGGGAGGGACCCAGGCCTGCAAGGGAGGGCAGTAGGGGGCAACCAGGCCTGCAGGAGAGGGCAGTTGGGGGAACCCAGGCCTGCAGGGGAGGGCAGTTGGGGGGGACCAGGCCTGCAGGAGAGGGCAGTTAGGGGTGACTGGGTCAGCAGGGGAGGGCAGTTAGCAGTGACCAGGCCTGCAGGGGAGGGCAGGCTGGCAGGGGAGGGCAGTTGGTGGGAGGACCAGACCAGCAGGGGAAAGCAGTTAGGGGCAACGAGGCTGGCAAGGGAGGGCAGTTAGGGGTGACTGGGTCAGCAGGGGAGGGAAGTTAGCGGTGACCAGGCAGTTGGGGGGGACCAGGCTGCAGGGGAGGGCAGTTGGAGGTGACCAGGCTGTCAGGGGAGGGCAGTTAGGGGTGACCAGGCTGGCAGAAGAGAACAGTTAGGGGTGACCAGGTCATCAGGGGAGGGCAGTTAGGGGCAATCGGGCTGGCAGGGGAGCAGTTAGGCGTCGAACAGGCTGGCAGGGGAGTGGTTAGGGGGTGATCAAGCTGGCAGGCAGAAGCGGTTAGGGGCAATCAGGAAGGCAGGTAGACAAGCAGTTGGGAGCCAGCAATCCTGGATTATGAGAGGGATGTCCTACTTCCCATTTAAACCTGATCCTACCGATCCTACTGGGATCGGGCCTAAACAGGCAATCAGACATCCCTCAAGGGGTCCCAGATTGGAGAGGGTGCAGGCTGGGCTGAGGGACACCACCATCCCCCGTGCACGAATTTTGTGCACCAGGCCTCTAGTAAAGTTTACTTTACAGAAGTCCTATATTCCAGTTGCATTGAACTTCTCTCCATTCCCTCACTTGTCCAGAGAGGTGGTTTTAGTCAAGACAAATGAACAAAACTCAATACATTTCTTTATTCTCACAATATTCTTTTTATGATTGTGTCAAAAACTATAAAATAGTTATAAATACACTTATGAAGAAAGGTACATGACACACATGAAGAAAACAATAAATGTTTATTAAAATGCATAAAACAAATTCTTAAAATTGGGAAAATATGACATGTTCAGTGTTCCCAAAAGTAATACAGTTCTGCATAGAATCCTGACAAGAGGTTGTGTGTGTGTGTGTGTATGTGTGTGTGTGTGTGTGTGTGTGTGTGTGTGTGTGTGTTAGATTCTGGAATTGTATAAGTGTCTTAAAGAATAATCAATCAATTTAATTTTGACCAAGGGATGGATAAATCAGTGGAATATAGCAGAGAATCCAGAATTAGATGCCTTTGTATATGAAACGTTAATTTATGACAAGAACGGCAGTTTAATGGGTTATTTATAAAATGTACTAGCAAATTTGTTATCAATCTGAAAAAAAAAGTGGAAACAGATACCCCATATTATCTCCTATTAAAAAAAGAACTTCCAGACATAGTAAAAACATAACATAAAAAATAAAACCTAAAGCTTTGCAAGAAAATCTAGGTGACTACATGTAAAATCAGAAAGTCAAAGTAAATCTCCTAATACTAGAAACCTACAACTACAAGATAAAGGCATATGTATTTAAGTATTAAAAATTTAAACTTCAGTGTACAAAAGAACCATAAACAAAGTCAAGAGACAAATAATCAATCTGGAAAAGGTATTTTATTGCAGATGCTAGACAAAAGTTAATATCCATGATATAGAAAGAACTCTTGGGAACTTAAAAGAAAATATAAACACCACCACTATATAAAAATGGAGCCAACCAGATATTCATAGACAATTCACAGAAGAGCAAGCCTACATGGCTGATAAATGCATGAGAAGATGTTTGATTCACTGCTATTCAGAGAAATGCACATTAAAGTCATAATGAGATATCGCTTTACACTTGTCAGAGTGGGAAATACTGGGAACACAGCTATAGCACCTATTGGGAGCAGGGAAAGACTCTCCTCAAATGTGAGACATTTTCGCCTTTGGGAAAGCAAGCTGGTAACATTTACCACAAAATTAAAAACCAGATATCCTATGACAAGATTCCCACTCTTTACCACCATAAATAAAAGCAACAGGTCTCCCTCACCTGCCCTCCCACTGCAGCCTTCTTTGTATGGCAAAGATCTAGAATCAGAATGAATGGTCATAAATGGAAGAAGAGCTGAACAAATGGTGGTCCATCACACCCTGGACTAGAGTGCAGCCTTTAAAAGAGAAGGTCATACCAGATGGTTTAAAGCAGTGTTTATCAAGCAATTTTTCAGGATCACCTGCCCCATGAGTTTTACTACTGCAGATTACTGTACATCTGTTTATGTGGTCAAACAGAATTGAGCTTTATAGGGCCATGGACCATTTTAATACCTAAGATTTTGTTAATCTCCTAAGAATTAATTTTTGTTCCTTGGGGTTGATATCACACCTGTTAAAATGCATGATTTAGAGGGATACCCACAAGGTCCTGTAGAGTAATGCAGAAGAGCATTTATTAAAAAAAAACATACACACACCATTATTTGTAAAATAAACAGTGACCTGAAAACTATATGTTTGTGTGTAAACGTCTATACAGCATTAGATAAATAGAAACAGGGAAGAATGCATTAGTAACATGGGCATGTGGGAGGGGTACAGTGGTGGGGGTGGCAGTGAGGTGGGGAAGAGCTGATATGATTGGATGGAGGAAGAAAAGGGTGGTATATGCAAGAAAGGGGAAGCAGGAAAAGAGTGTAGAGATTTTTTAAGCATATGAATGATTGAAACTATGTATTATGCAAAATTATGTATATACTAGAGGCCCGTTGCAGGAAGATTCCTGCAATAGAACTTCCTGCGGCAGTCTGCTTCCCTCCCTTCTCCCCCACCCCGCTTGCTTGCTTCTCCACAGCTTCACTCCCTTCTTCAGTGCTTGGCTTCCTTCTACGCTGTCTTCAGTCTTCACTGTGCGCCTAGATATGCAAATTAACCGCCATCTTGGTTGGGTTAATTTGCATACTCACTCCTGATTGGCTGGTGGGCATAGCAGAGGTACAGTCAATTTGCGTGTTTCTCTTTTATTAGATAGGATGTGACTATACAAATAAAGACAGTAAATAAAAAGTAATTATTTTTAAAATTGTGAGGACTCATTTAACAGCCTTGAACATTCCTTTAGAGAAATCCCACCAGTGGCTAGCCTAACGTCACTGCCAATCCAGCTACATCCATGTCTCTCTGTCTTCCAAATAGGCTGATCCTTTCAGAAGTCTTTGCCTTTGTACACCCTGTTTCCTCTGCCTCACATGCTATTTTGGGTTGAATAGTGTCCCTGGGAAATTCATGTTGAAGTCCTAACTCCCAGTACCTCAGAATGTGACTTTATTTGGAAACTAGTAGCCCAATGCATGAAATTCATGCAAGAATAGGCCTTCCTTCCCCTGGCTGCCGGCACTGGCTTCCCTCTGGCATCTGGAACCCAGGCTTCTCTCACAGCCCCAGCTTCATCTGGAAGGTCATTCAGAAAGATATCTGGTCTAATTAGCATATTATTATTATAGATAGGATATTTACAGAGATGATCAAGTCAAAATGAAGTCTTAGAGTGAGTCCCAATCCAATATGATTGGTGTGCTTATGAAAGGGGAAAGTTGGGTGCAGAGACAGACATGAATTGAGGGAAGCTGATGTGGAGATACACAGAGAATGCCATGTGAAGATTAGAGTTACACTTAACCACAAACCAAGGAACCACTGAATGCTAGGAGTGAGGCCTAGAGCAGATCCTTCCCAATAGCCTTCATAGAAAGCATGACCTTGAGTACACACTTGATCTCTGATTTCTAGCCTCCAGAACTGTGAAAAAATTAGTTTCTGCTCTTTAAGTCACTCAGTTTGTGGTATTTTGTTAAGAGAGTCCTAGGAAACTGATACCCTTTCCTCTTATCTGGCTGGTGAATGCCTATGTATCCTACAAGATCTATGTAAAATTTCATCTCCTCTGCAAAGACTCCTTTTCTGTGTCCCAGTACTATTTTGTGCATGCCATCCTATAATACTGTGCACCTACTTTTGCATCCTCTAGAGCCTAGCACAGTGCTTCCGAGCACAAAGCAGTGGTTCACCAATATTTACTAAATGAACAGATAATATCCAAAATTAAGCTTTTGGCTCTGTCACCTCAAAGCAGGAAATGAGAGCGCTCTCCTCAGACAGTAATTCTTCTGTCTTGGCAGTGCTCCTCAGTTCTAACAAGTTGACTTAATAATGAAAATGTCTTTAATGGGGGCAATACAGCAAAAAGTAATTGGCTCCCTCATAGAAATCTAGAACTTTAAAAGTAATTAATGGAAAGGCCAAATTGTCCTTCAGAGCAAGAGTATGGGAGCAACTAACCTGTGGGAAAGGACTCCAGGAGGTGTCATCTGAGCAAACCACATCATGGTCAGTGTTCCCCTTAATCTACACAGAGATGCCATCAACCAGGGCTGGCAGATGCCACTTTGCTCTGGAAAAGGGAACTCTTTTTTTAATGAGCAAAAATTTCTATCACCACTCTGGGCTCATGTTTGGCACTTGAAGGAAGAGGAGGAGCTCCTCTTTCTGAGTCAGTGAACATCACACAAGTGCCTGACTATTCAAGACTCTCAGGATCTTGGGATTCTGGCATCCTTCTGTCACTTTGGAGGTCCTGGCGTCCCACACAACTGCAGGATGGTTTCTGGCCTCTCACTGGCTCGGATCCACACAGAGGGCCAGTCCCCTCTGGGTTTAATGCAACCCTTCCCCCTGCTTATAAAAAAGCCACTGTTAATTGGGGATCAGTTATCACATGCTGCAGAGCAGCAGATGGCATCTATATTTAGAGGCCCTTCAGAGGAAGGATTAATGCCATTAATGAGAAAATGAAAGTGGAGTGTTCCAAATGAATTCTTTAAAAAAAAAAAATCAGTTTGTCCCCTGTTATGGACTGAGTTGTGTCCTTCTCCAAAATTCATTATGTTGAAATCTTGACTCCCAGGACCTCAGAACGTGACAGTCGTTGAAGATAGGGGTTTAAAGAGGTAATTAAGTTAAAACAAGGTCATTAGGGTGCACCTTAATCCAATAGCACAGGTGTCCTTATAAAAAGAGATTAGGACACAGACACACGAAGGGACGACCATATGAAGACCCAGGGAGAAGACAGCCATCTGCAAGCCAAGTGGGGAGACCTCAGAAGGAACCAACCCTGCCAACACCTTGATCTCAGACTTCCAGCCTCCAGAACAATGAGAAGATAAATTTCTGTTGTTCAAGCTGCCCAGGCTGTGGTACTTTGTTATGGCAGCCCTGGCAATCTAACACCTCCCCCCTACTCATAGGACACAGCACCATCTCCTTAGCTTGGCATATATTGCCCTTGCTACTCAGGCGCCACCTACCCTATCGGGCCCCTTCCCAGGCTCTGCTTGATCCAGGCATGTGACCCTTCTCTCCATTACCCCAAACATGCCATGACCTTTTATGCCATGGGCCTTAGCACATGAACTTCTCTTTGTGGAGATCACTCTCCTCACCATCATCACTCTCCTCTTGAAAAGTCCTGTTCACCTTCCAAACTCAACACAACCAAGACCTCCTCAGAAAGACCACCCCAACTTCTCCTTCTCTCCCTTCCCTGCCACACACACACCGAAGTCAAAGCTCCTTGAGGGGCCAGACTGTGTCTTCCTCAACTTTGAACTCCCACACATAAGCATCACTCAGTCAGTGTCTGTGGAGTTGGGGAACTCATTCATTAAGGCCATGTCCTATGAAGGCGCCACAGAGCTCCTTCAGAAAGGAGTCTGCAAGTGGCCAGCCTGTCTTTGCTGCCTGAAATGGCCACATGGATGTGACAGACACAGATAACTAGGACAACTGATGTAATGACAGAAGCCACATAGAAGCAAAGAAAAAGTGTGGGGCTCGGAATTAAGAATTCTGTGTTCTAGTCCAATTCCTGGCACTAACTTGCCACATGGCATTAACCGTGACCTACCCTCACTCTCAGTCTGAAGTTGGATCAGCTCATCTCTAGCTCTGAAAAAAATCCTAGGAGATTGTGATTGTACAGCCATGGACAAAATAAAATAAAAGGCCTTTTACCTTTCCACTTCCTCACTTACTCAGGAATTGATTTATTGTGCATTTATTGAGCACCTGTAACTTACCAGGACAGTTATAAGTTCCCATCGAACAACATGATTGAGCAGGAGCTTGCAGGAGACTTAGAAATGAGAAAATAACATTTCCTAAGAAATTGACTTTCCCAACTTCAAAGAATCTTTCCAACTCTGAAAATATTATGTTTTGCAATTTCAGATAGTACTTATCCTAAGCATGAAGAATGAGAGAAGGAATAAGACCCAGTGGTGGGAACACAGCAGACAAAGGTCAAAGGGGAAGAGCAAAGAGCCCATTGTGGAGCATGAAAGCCACGTTCTAGAAGAGTGAGATACCTGTGGGAGTGGGGAAGAGGACACACTTTAGTTTTGGATGCACTTTGAAGGTCGTTAAATATTAACCTGAGGAGTCTTTACCGAATTCAGTGGGCAACCCGTGAGTGTTTCTGAGCAGAGGAGTGAGCTAAGCAGTTGTGTGTGTTGGAGAAGAACCTATTGAAAGATGCTTGGAAGTGAGGTGGAGAAGGAAGTGGGGCAGGAAGCAGTTTGGAGACCAAGGAAATGACTCAGAAGACAATGATGAGGTCCAGGGCCCGGAGGAAGGGAGGGGAATAAGTTCACTCAGGATTGCTCAGGTCTCAGAGCCCACGGCTTCCTTCTGTCTCTGTCCACGTCTGAATGGTGGGCCGAGCCCAGCAGGACTGCAGATCATTTCACAGATCCCAAATCCCCAGGAGCTTTAAATTCAATCATCAGTTGAAATGCCTCTCTTCTCATCCCCCAATCTATTGCCACCATCGTGAGCACGCAGACACACACACACACACACACACACACACACACACACAGAGTTTTTGTCTTTTCACAGGAAGGCAGAGAGTTGTGTAGCCTATTATTTAGTTTAGAGAAGATCTATGGGGTTTAAATTGGAGGCTTCAGACAAATTGCTTTTGAAATTGAAAGGGGGTGAAGTAGCCAGATGTATCATCAATTTAGGAAGATAACTAGAGTTTTCAGTGGCTACCCTGGCCTGTTTATCCCACTGTTACTTAAAATAAAAGGCCACAAGCTGAGTGACTCTAAATTTCTCAATCTGGGCCTTTGACAGGACACTGAAGGATCCATCTGCAGAATTCTTTATTTTTCATTAAGACCCAGGCCTTTTGTTTCCCAATGAATGAAAAAGATGTGTCTGAATAGCAAACTGAGCCTCATTCTCTTCCTCCCTCTCAGCAGAGTCCATTTGGAAAACAGGCCAGTTAATTCAGAGGGAAGGGAAGTACAGGACCAGGGTTTCTGAGAACTGGGAGGAGACAGGGTTTCAGGATACAGCACTGCCCTGCCTGAACATGGAGAAGAGAGCATCTGTGAGCCTGTGAACGCCCTGGGCTCAGGGGACCTTGAGCAAAGAACAGCCTGTTAATGTCCTCTATCTGCAAGAGCATCTTGGGAACTGTGCGACAGGTTACAAATGTGCTACTGCTGTTATGCATATAATCATGACACTGTTTATCAAGAATAGAACTCCCCTGGGTGATAGGACCCTAATTTTACCCAGAAACTGAAATGAGAGTATTTCCCTCTCTGAAACACCACCTTAAAGGCCTGCTTCTATACAACGTGAATTTAGGATCTCCCAATATGTTAGATGTCAGAGTCTGAGCTGTTGACTCAGACAGCATTGGGCTGGAATCCTGGCTCAGACACTTTGAGACTCCGTGATGTTGTTCCGGGGAAATAACCTTTCTGAGATTTGGGTTCCTCATTTGTAACTTGGAGTAATGATGGCACTTATATCCTCCCACAGTTGCTTTTGGAACTAAATCAGACGATGCATGTTAAAAAAATGGTAAATTGTTGAATATAGCCCCCAGCATGGAGTAAGTGCTCAATAAATCATAGCTATTACAATCATCACTGTTTTCTTTTATTAAATTTAGGAAAAGCCAACTCAGAATCTCATCCTAGTCTCTAAAAAACTACAGCTACTCCTGCTCTCAGGTCTGTTTAAAAATATTTCACATGAAAGGCAGACTGGCTATGGGGGAGGGAGGCCTGAGGTATGGGGAAGGGGAGACTTCACAGATGGCCCATCAGGAACTTCACAGAGTGTCACATCCAGAGGTACCTGCCAGCTCAGCCAGGGATGAATCTTCGATGAGGACCAGATGCTACTAATTGGCGAAGGATCCTGTGGCTGCCACCCAAAGAAGAGAACAAATTCTTTGTCGCCACATGGTTGTTTTTTCCTTCCAAATGGAATGCGTCCACTCTTTCAAATAGTCACACCAGCTTCAGTCTCCAAAAGCCCAGGTCAACATTTAGGAAATTCTTCAGGACGATGCTGGAGCATTTATTTTATCACTTCTGATTCTCTGCTGGACAAGCAACCCTCCATCCATCTGCTCTTTGGGAGAACCATTGATGATACCCTCTGGATGAGACTTCAATTTAGTGTCCCAGTGTGGGACTGAGAAGCTCCCTGCTTCTACTCTCTGCTCACTCCTCCTGTCCAATCAATCCTCACCACATCTCTCTCCCTTCCAAACTGTCAACTCTTTCAAAGACAGGGACTGGCCTTCTTGCCCTCTACTGGGAGTTCCCAGAGCCTAGCAAGGGCCTGCCACATGGTAGAACTTTGCTCAACAAGTACATAAATATGATCTGGACCCCAATTACATTTTCAGCATTTCCTGCCTCCTCAACACCCATACCTCAAATTCACACCATCTGCTCCTGTCTCATCAAATTATTATCCATCTCTTGAATACATCATGCACTCCCACACATCCATGCCTTCCTACACACTTGTCTTTCTGTCGTCAGTCCTCTGCATGGAATGGGCCAAACCCCATAAAAGGAGAATATTATAGAGCAGAGGTCATCAAAAATATGGCTATGACTCTAGCCCACTACCTGTTTTTGTCAATAACAATTAATTAGAATACATCCATGCCTGTTTGCTTTCATGTTGTCTGTGATACTCTGTGCTATAGCACCAGAGTGAAGTAGTTACTCAAGATGATGTGTGACCTGTCAAGTCCTAAATATCCACTTCCTGGCCCTTTTGCAGAAAAAGCTGCTAACCGTCATTTTAGAGGCAAAAGCATGGTCTGCAGAGTGAGACAGACTTCCATCTGAATCCTTGTTCTGCTAGGATTCATTAAATAATGGTGGAAAATTTTCTGAACCCCTTGGAATTATGGTTATTTCTCTATAAAAAGAAGATAATAAAATATATTTTATGGAGTGATTATAAAGACAGGATAAAATAATATGTGAAAAAGGGTATTTATGCCCAACAAATATTTCCCCCTCTCCCTTTTTCTCTTTCCTCTATGTATCAGTCAGCTCAAGCTGCATAACAAAGTGCCACCAACTGAGAAGCTTAAACATGAGGATTTATTTCTCTCAGTCTGGAGGCTGGAAGTCCAAAATCAAGTCACCAGCATGGTCAGGTGAGGACACTTTTCTTTGTTCATAGACAGCTGACTTCTCAATGTGTCCTCACAAGGTGGAGTGAGAAATCTCTGGGAAAGGCATTAATCCCATCCATAGGGCTCCACCCTTCTGACCTAATCATCATCCCTCAAAGACCCCCACATCCTAATACCATCAGCTCAGGCATTAGGCATTCTATAGTGTGGGAGAAACCTAGGTCCCAAAGGAGGCAGAGAGATACCCTGGGGAATAGTGAGACCCACATCAGACTATATCAGGAGCAGAAATGTACTTATTCTGCTTGAGCCATTGAGATTTTTCAGGGTTCATTTGTTAATGCAGCAAAGTATAGCCTCTCCTATCTCAATACATTCTTATCACAGCCAAAACAGACCCAAAAACTTAGCTAAATTCCATTTTCTAAGTACTCTATTCTTTGAACATATGTATTGGCAAATCATAGTGGGCACATGGGTCATATCAAAAGTTGGCAATCCAACAAAATGGGAAAGATAGCAAATATCTATACAGACAGCAAAATGGCATACCTGTCACAAGGGAGTGACTAAAGTACCCTTAGCAGCCTTCTGGCAGTGGTGTGAACTAGATAGATCAAAAAATAAATCACTGCAAAATAACTAAAAATGCTGGATTTTTTCAAATGTCTTCTTACATACACTGCCTAGTAGTCTGAAAAGTAAGAAAATGCTTGAAATTCAAAAACTGAAATGGGAGCAGAAATCCAGGGGCATAGCAGAATGTTGAGTCCAGCAGCTATCAAGTCTGTGATCACGTTCAATCCCCCTGAAATTGCACTTTGTGGCCACACTGGGGAAAGAAGACAATCAGGATCTGCACCAGGTTGGGAAGGTACACTCCTGTACAATGCCAGGCTCCATGGGGGCTAGACTTTCAATGAGGTAAGAACTCTCCCCTTGCAGAAGATAAAGAGGTAAGCTTCCTTGCTTAGAAGGAAGGTTATGAGGGTGGGAGATATTCTTTCTCAACCTCCATTGAAAATTCCCAGTCTCAATTGTATACTCACAGAGGTTTGAGAACTGAATTTATTCTATTTTGTTTTTATAAGCCCAATTTGGGAACTTAGTTTAAAGTGGTCCTGAACTGGTAGTGCCTCCAAGTGACTGGCCAATGTCCCCAAGGAAACTGATGCAAATGTACATTCTCTGAACATACCCTCAAAGAGCTATCATAGATATGTATTTCAGTAAATGAGTTTACAACCAAAGTCACAAAACTTATGAACAAATACGAGATTCCACAGCAAAAATTATAGGATCAGAGGCACAGTGAGAGCTTTGCTATACATACAGAATGTCCTATAAGAATGTCACACATCCTTGTACATGGTCCCAGGGGACAGTGAGGAGGCCCAGTTCAAGAACTGAGTGTGAGGGTTGAAAAGGAAGTGCTCACAAATTGCCCAGAAGTCTGGAGTGATGTCCCTAGTAGTAGTAGGGGTGTCCCCTCTTGTGGGAACAAAAAAAGGGATTGGAGGGTCACAGCAGTGTCTGAAGGAATGGCCCCATAGCAAAGGAGGCAGAGTTCAAACACAGGATCACAGAACACACAAAGCTGGTCAGGGAGGCCAACATCTGCCCTCAACCCTTGTCATGGGTCTGGTCCCCAGCTGTGTGAGCTTCTGCAACTGGCACTTGTCTGGCCCATCCTCCTCTGTGTCAACAAAATAGGGGGATATGGAAATGCAGCCCATCAGCAACATGATGAAAATGAATGAACACTAAAAGCTCAGTGTCTTGATCATCTCAGGCTGCCATAGCAAAATAACTAAGACTAGATGGCTTATAAACAATAGAAATTTCTTTCTCACAGCTCTGGAGGCTGGAAGTTCAAGGTCAAGGCCAGGTTCTGGTAAGATCTCTTTTCCAGATTGCGGACGGCTGACTTCTTATTCCTCACATGGTGGCATGAGGACAAGAGAGATTTTTGGGGTCCCTTTCATGAGGGTACTAGTCCATTTCCTGACAGCTCCACCCTCAGAATCTTATTACCTCCCAAAGTCCCCACTTCCAAATATCATCGCATTGAGGTTTATGATGTCAACATACGAATTTGGGGGAGATGCAAACATTCAGTCCAGAACACTGTTTTATTTGACTTTGAGTAGAATGTAAACTCAGAACTGTGACAGAAATAAAGTTATTGAAGGATGAAAAAGAATTAGCCAAACTCTGTCAAAATAAAAAGGCAGAGGGAAGAGACAAAGATATCTGAGTTCAGAAGATGCTAAGATCGAGGGTAAATAGCCAACTTCACAAAATTACCCCTTTCAGTTTCAATCTTTTATACTTTAATCTTCTCCAGCCGTGGACATGGCTCTTACCATGAAGACAGCACAAGGATAATGAAGGTGAAATATTATTATATTTAATACTATAATGTCATTAATGCAACTGCAGCCAGAGATCAAGGAGTTTTCAAATTAATTATTTTTGTTCCAACACATACCATGAAATGGGCTTTCTAAATCAGAATGACACCTCCCAACCTTTCCTTTATTAAGATAATTCTATTTTATTTCTTGGCTCTTTGCAGCCTAGGCAAGTTTTATAAATATTTAAGAGAAAAATTAGGCGGGAAAATGCTGGATAATGCATGAATAGCAACCAGTTGACTGAGATAGAGGTGCCCTGAACACTCACTTTAGAATCTCCCTGCCTTTAGTACACAAATTCTGCAAATCTATACTGTCCTTCCCCTTTGGGGAAAGATTAGCAGTCCCTGTAAGTACACTGAGAGCTTGGATAGTCTTCTTGATTTGCATTTTCCATTTTAATGCAAGTGTAAGGAGGGAAAATCACTGCTTGAAATATGCTCATTAATTCCCCCCTGAATTGAGTCTTTATGGTCAGCAGTAAAAATTAGGTAAAATATTGATAACTTGCCTAGTAATGGTCTCTCCAGGGTGAGCCTCTAATTGCTCGAATGACTGATCAATGACTGAAACCACTTTCACCCCTTGTTTTGGTCTGCAAAGAAATATAAGTGTGCACAAAGACCATGCGCCTTGGAAATATTGGAGGATCTTGTCACTCGTCCACACAGAGCAGGCAGGGGGATGCGTCCACTATGAAGGTGACAGCCCCCTTTGTGGCTGGCAGAGCAGTTTGCAGGACCATCAGCATTACCCCCTCCCCTCCACCTCTCATCCCTGCACTGAGGCACTTCTGCTCTCCGTGCAGGCAGGCAGCTTCTTCAAAGGAAACGCTTTCTGTGAAATGCCTCCAGTTGGTGTGTCACCATTGACTAATTGCCAGGATAATCGCTTCTAACCATTTACCTTCTGAAAGCATCACTCTTGACTTGATCACTTAATTCTCAAAATGCCTTCAACTGACGGGAAAGTGTGCTATTTTACTTGCAAAGCTGATTGCAAATTATTTTCTGATTGCAGGTTTATTTTGTTTGTGACAAAATGTTTCCTGCTAATTGCTAACATAATCTTGTAGGAACTGGCAGTTGAACACCTAATTTATTAACCCACTGTAGTTTCTCCCTAATCCCTGCTTTCGTCCTTTTATTTATTTTAAACACCTATTTACAGGATCATTAATCCTCATCAATATTGTCTGGAGTCCTTGAACTACCAGAGCTGTTTCTGCAAAGAAAACCATACCGTCAATGAAAGTCAACACCCAACAATCCGCCTTGCTCACCGAGCTTTCCTTCTGGAGGCTGACCTTGAAAAGAAAAGGTCAGTTTGATGGGTGACGGATGATGGAAAGCAATAGAAGTGAATCTTGTTGATCAATAAAGAACTGTTTGTTCTTCTTTTGCCTCCAGCCAGCCAGAAAATTTATGGTTGCCGGAGTCTTTTTTTTTTTTTTTTTATGGCGACAGGTAGACAGAGCAGTAAGACTCTTGCAACAATATCCATAGCTAGATAGCATGCTTTAAAGATATTTTGACCTCATATTAAGCAGACGTGAAATTAGTACAGACTCATCAGACCAAGAAACACTGGTCACAGAAGTGACCTGGTACAACACACTTATTTTACATGTGAGGAAATTGAGGCCCAGGGCAGTTTGAGCTATTTGATGGGAAATCCTGTGTTAATTAGGACTGAGTTGAAATTGACGAAGGGAAGCCCGCTGCAGCTCAGTCAAGTTTAGCTTCCATCCTCACAATTTCCTCTGGGCTATTTTGCATTTGAGATGGAAGGAACATGCTGCACAGAATTGTTCGTTTTCCTAGGGTCATTTGCACAATTTCCTGAACACTCACCATGGAGATTGTTTTATTTCTTTAAATGCTGCTGAAGGTTAAAGGACATCACATCTGAACCCAAAGACCTATCTTGGAGACTGCCTTTTATGGAGATATCTTGACAAATGTCAATCTATGCCAAGCACCAGAGAACCTTCTCAACACTGTCTGCCCCAGCCCCCACCAGCCAGGCAGAGAGAAAGAGCTCAGATGTTTGGTTGAATAAACGAGCCTACAATTTCTCTGGGTTTTGTTAGGAAGCAGTAATTCTCAAGAAAGGACTTTTATCTGACTCTAATTTTCCCAGCTTTGCTTGGCCAAAGTTCATGTCAAATTGACCTTAATTCGTTCACCTTCTTGGATATGCTTCAAGCTCAGGTATATTAACTCTCCCTTCCTGGTGGGTTTCCATGTTCATTTCAAACCTGTTTTCTGGGTCTGGCAGGGAAATGCCTATAATTACCCTTAATGTACTCCTGGAGTAAAGATATGCACATTGAGAGCCAAAATAGAAGGTTAACTACAAATTGTGTGGTAATGCAATTACCTCCCAATTATCCCTTTCAACACCAAGGGAATGAATAGGAGACATAAGCCCGATTCTGCAGTAGAGCCTCTGGATATTGGAGATGGGATGGAGGTAGGGAGGGGCAGAAGGAGAGAGAGAGATAAGTAAGGCTGCTATGGGTAGTGAATGCCAGAAAATTGTGGTGACACCTAACTGGAGTTTCTCCTATTGGTATTAGATTTCTTTCAAATTCTTCTGTTTGGTGTACCCTGCAGAGGTGGTTTGGGTTGGCTGACTATCCCATATCTATGTGATTAAGCCTCTCTACTCAGCAATAGTCTAGGGCAAAAGTCTCTGTATAGGAGGGTGCATTCCCCCCAGAAATATATATTGGGGGGTTAGCTAAGACTTCTGAGACGAGCAGTTCATCAGACATTGGCCAGTCATTAATTCTTGGCTGGGATGAATAGGGTACATATCCTGTCCAGGTTGGGCTAAACCATGAAACAGGGGAGACCTGTAAGGGGTGTTCAGTCAAAGCAACCTCATTTTAAAGCCAAGAGGAAGGATCCCAGTACAGAGAGAGATGGGGGAAAGCAGTTCAGAACTCAGCCCATCCAGAGAACACTAACATTCCTCTTTTGCTGAACATGATACAGCATCTGCATCCCACTGATGTCACCTGTGAGATCAATTAGTCTTTCTATTAACAAGGACTTTATCATGTGGGCAGCTGCAGCAAGCAAACCAATATTCAACACATATCTTTAACTTCTTAAATTTCCTCCTGTTTTTTTAATCCAGTTCAGAGAGATCATTTTAATTCTAATTGTATCTTCGGTGATCGTATTGGCTGCTATGGTTCCCTACTGCTTTGTAATAAGCCATCCCAAAACTTAGTGGCTTCAACAGCAACTTATCGTTGTTCCTCATGGTTCTGCAGATGAACCAGGATCAAGTGGGTGAGTCTCTCTCAGAGCGTCCCATGTGGAGGCAACTGAGAGTGCAGTCATCTGAAAGCTCACCTAAATGCCATGTCTAAGGTGGTTTGGTCATGCACCTGGCAGTTAATGCTGACTGCCACATAGGAGCATAGTGGGGGCTGTTGACCTAGGCACCTATGTGTGGCCACTCCATTTAGCTTGGGCTTACTGCAGCCTGGCAACATGTTTTGAGAGAGAATGTCCCAGGGACAAACATTCCCAAAGATCCAGGCAGAAACCACAAGGTTCCTGATGACCTATCCTCAGAAATTCTATAACATTGTTTCACCACATGCTATTTTTCAAATGAGTCACCAAGGCCAGCCCAGATTTAAGAGGAGGAGAAGTGGGCTCTGGCTCTTAATGCAAGAATCACCACTTACTTATAGAGAGGAAAAGAATCGATGGTGGCCATCTTCAGAGACTGCCTATCACATCAGCAAGAACTCAAGTTTATGTCATCTGAAAATCTCTATATATAAAACCTTAATATGCAAATAGACCAAATGGCAGAACAACTGAACAACTGGTCGCTATGATGTGCGCTGACCACCAGGAGGCACGCACGGAACATGGTGGGTGTTGGCAGCAGGTGGCAGAGCACAGAACATGGTGGGTATCGGCCACGGCGGGATGGTGGAGTAGGTGAGCAGGAGTGCCAGACCAAGGCAGGGCACCTGTCGGTGTCATCAGGTAGAGCCTCTGGTGGTTACTGAAAAGTCTTTGCTCCCGTGCACCCCGGTCCCACCAAGTGCTTGCATCTGCTGCCAGTGCCAGCCCCACTCACACCTGCTGCTGGTGCCAGAGTCGCTGCTCACACCCACTGCCAGTCCCAATCGCTTGGCACCATCAATGGGTGCAAGCAGGGCTGGCGCTATCAGTGTGTGGGAGCAGTGGCGGTGGGAGCAGGGCTGCTGGGAGACAGGGGACTGCGGCAGGAAGGGCTGGGCAGGGGCACAGAGGATGGGCCAAGAACCACCCGTGTGCCCACCACAGCCTTGCAGTCTACAGTTCCTTTCAAGGTGCACGAATTTGTGCACTGGGCCCCTAGTCTGATATAAACCTCTTTTTCATTCAGTGCTGTCACTGAGAAAAAAATCGTGAACAAGGGAATCCTCCTTGTAGGCCAAGGTTTCTCAAGTTAATTTTAATCTTGTATTAATGGAATTAGGTTCACCTTTGAGTCACAGAGTAACCCTGGCTTTAACACAATAGCAATTGATTACTTGCGTAAAATCTTTCCAATGGGGAAATGCCCTGGGCAGGTTTTTATAGGCTCTGTCTGTCCCACAGAGTCCTCAAGGACCCTGGACCCTCTACTTCAACATTTGGCCATCCCTGGGTCATGACCCTCATTTTCTAGGTCCAAGCAGCAGAATAGAAGTAGGGATGAAGAAAAGAAGGAGCCAAGGACTAAGCTTCTCTTAAACTAAGCTCCTAGAATCTGCTATCTGACACTTCTGCTCACATCCCATTGACCAGAACCTACTCACATGGTCAGACCCAGCTACCAAGGAGAGCCAGGAAACCAAACCTTATTCTGGGCCACTATTTCTCCTGTTGAAAATCCAAGTAGAATCCAGGAGTTTAGATGCTAAAGGAAGTATGATTGGCTATAAAAGATTCCACTATAGCCCCTCTATTTACCCTTTGGGTAAAATCATCCCCTTTTGCACAATCATGGAATTCACACACTTGCTCTTCCCTCCAAGATGCTGAGACAGCCCCTGAAGGGAGCCACTCCCTCTTCCTTGAGAATCTCTGCTCTTCCTGTGTCTTGAGCCAAGATGTTTTGGTGGAATTTTACTGTCTATAGTTTTTATTAAGGAAGTAATAAGCATTTTGTGTTTTCAGTCATAAAAATGATATTATAATATTTAATGTACTTGTTCAAATATTCCTCCTCTCTCAGATATTCTCAATAATTTGACTGCTGTTCCAAATACACACAATTTTCTGATTGAGAATCATTCTTTCAGGCCAAATCGAGCAATAGACTTCATGCTGGGTGCCAACTCAGATTGGAAGTGGTTCCCTGGAGAACTGCTAGGCTGAAAGCCATACCTTGGATTCATGTGTAATATCCAGTTTGTCTCACTGGGAGGGTCTCCCTATTGAACCCCAATTAAAAGGTCTCGGATATAACATTTACCTCCCACTGTCAACTTCTCCCCTGTCTCCCATCAACCCATGTTTATCAAGTCCCATTGCCATTATGACTTTTGGCCACTTTTTTAGGAGGTCAGCCCCACAACCCAGTCAATTTCCCAGTTTCTACCCTACCTGATCTCCAAGCTTCCTCCTCTTCATCTGCTCCTGAGAAGCTGAGGTCCCAGCATGCCTCTCATCTCAATGCATCTCAATAGCCAAGAGTGATGGTATCTAAGGCTAGGTAGATAATAATAATTAAAACAGAAATCTTGAAAAGCAAGTTATTTGTGGTTAAGACTTCTCAACTCCCATCGGAGAGAAGGCTGACAATGGATGGGAGCAGGATGATTTCTCAAGATCAGCAATTGACAAATGGGAAGTGAATGCAAACTGGAGCCAAATAAGAGTCTTGGAAAATTACATCAATTGTCAGGGGCCAGACAGGAGACAAAGCTGCCACTGAGGAGCCAGATGAGTGCCAGACAGAATAGGAGGTAGGAGTGACGGTAGAAACAAAGAAAAGAGTCCAGAACGACCGAAATGAGCAGGCCTGGATGTCCAAAATGTCACCATAACCTGGCACAGAACACCTGACAAAGAGGACAATCAGCCTGGCAGGGTTAAGAGAAGCACTGCAATAAGAAGAGAAACTACTCGGTTGGGAGTCTAAAGGTGAAAGAGAGGAGAAGGGCTTAATCCAAGCAGGCCTTGACTAACTTTGAAGAGACTAGAGAGCCGCAGCCACTTCACATGAAAAGCTGCCCAGGCTCCATCGAGCGCTTCCCAAGTACAGCCCTGGGAAGTGACGGCTGCGGCTTTAACAAAGCCAGCTGTGCCCCAGATAAGCCTTTTGTAAGGCCAGTTGCTCCATTTTGTTTCACATAATTTATTGCTCAGTACATATCGATAATATGATTGTCGGCCCAGCAGACATTTTCCATTTTAATAGTTCGCATGAGATACCACATTATTGATCCTACACCACTAAATAAAAAACTCATTTGTTAGGGAGCACAGAATGGCTTTTAATGGACACAGCCGAACACCTGCTACTAGTTAGGGAAGAAAAATAACCATCCTGCCGTACGGATATCTGGATGTGGCATCAAAATGCTCCATTTTAGGGATTAGTGGGGCTCTCAGAAAACAGGGGTGCCTTCTCCAAATGTCCACAGGCTGACATTCTCTTTGATCATAAGAAAAGCTGCCATTGTCTAGGTATCTACTATGTGCCAAGCCTTTTGATTATCTGTACCTTATGTAGTCCTCACAGCAATCCTGCGAATGCATGAACTGCTACACTAACAGGATGCTCTGGGAAGCTAGGCACAAAATATACCAGCAAATGGGGAAAGTCATCACGGGGGTCTGTTCCTCACTTAGCAGAAGTCTGATGGTAGCTGCTCCCAGGCTGGCACCGCTGCTCATTGATTTTAGGTCTTGAGCGTCCTCTCGACTTTTCCCACAGGGTCACAAGAGAGCTGCCAAACAAGCAACCAGCAATGCCTGTCACTTCAGATGAGGACATCGGAGGGACCATGAGTGACTTAACTGACTCAATCCACATTCCATGACTAAAAAGGAACAGAGAAGACAGAATCTTTATCTGCATGGTTTTAAGATGAGTTTTCTTGCCATGCACAGCACCATTGCTTTAGCAAATACACCATATTATGGGCTGAATTGTGTCCCGACCACCAAAATTCACATGTTGAGGTCCTAACTCTCAGTACCTCAGATGAAACTGTAATTGGAGATAACTCTTCAAAGAGGTAATTAAGTTAAAATGAGGTCGTTAGGATGGGCTCTTAGCCCATCTGACTGATATCCTTATAAGAAAAGAAGATCAGTACACAGGCACACACAGAGGGAAGACCATGCGTGAACACGGGGAAAAGATGGCTGTCTACAAGCCAAGGAGAGAGACCTTAGAAAGAACCATCCCTGTTAACTCCTTACCTTGGACTTCAAGCCTCCAGAATTGTGAGAAACAAATTTTCTGTTTATCTGCTTAATCACTTCTCTCTTCAGGAATTTTCCTCTCCCAATGAATTTGTGAGTTTTTTCTTCAGTCACTAATTAATATTTAACAGTGTTAATTGAGGTATAATCTATATATATAAAAGGCTAAGCAACCAGCCAACCGGCCAGTAGCTATGATACGCACTGACCACCAGGGGGCAGATGCTCAATGCAGGAGCTGCCGAGGGACAGCAACTTTGCAGAGTGCCCTCTCACACTCCGGGACCCCTCAGGAGATGTCAGACTGCCAGTTTTGGCCTGATCTCCTCAGGCCAGACCAAGGGACCCCACCTACTGGAGGGACCCCACTCACTCTGCAGACACCCTTTGAGCCAAGGCACCACCCCAGGTGTGGCCAGCCAGGGAGGGACCTCGGGAGCATGGCTCCAGGGTGTGTCCAGCCCGTCTCACCAAGTCCCGGCCCCACCAGCCACCTTCTCATTAATTTCCTTTCAATGTGAATCTGTGCACCGGTCCTCTAGTCCTATATAATAAAAGTGTAATATGCAAATCAACCCAATGGTGAAACAGTGGATGACCATCTGGACAACTATCCGGATAACCATCCAGGACCACGCCCACTGGTGCCAGGCGGGTGTGATGCAATTGGTCAGGGGCCAGGCCATCGCCCCATGATCGCCTGCAGAGGAAGACCCAGGCCACCGACCAGCGGGCTGCAGCGGGTGGGCAGGGCCCCCCTTTGCAAGGGAAGCCCGGGTCCCAGGTGCCGGAGGGAAGCAGGTGCTGGCAGCCGGGGGAAGGAAGGCTTACTCTTGCATGAATTTTGTGCATCGGGCCTCTAGTTTATATATAATGAGGTGCACCTATTAAAATTGTACAATTTGATCAGTTTTGACATGGATACACTTGTGAAACCGTCACCGCCTTTAACAAAATGAACATATCATCAACCCCAAAAGTTTCTTTGTGCCCTTTTGTTATCCTTCCTTCCTGCCCGCCTCCCCACCCTAAGATAGACAACCATTGACCATAGAGTTTACTAGCCGAATCATCCAATAAAGTGTTTTGTTTTGTTTTTGTCTGACTTCTTTCACTTAACATACTTATTTTTAAATTCATCCATGTTGTTGCCTGTCAATAGTTCACTCCTTTTTATTGTTGGTTAGCATTTCATTGTATGGATATAGCACAGTTTGTTTGCGCATTCACCTGTGGGTGAACACTCAGGTTGTTTCTAGTTTTTGCCTATTATAAGTGAAACTACATGAACATTCATGTACAAGTCGTTACATGAAAAAATGTTTTTTCTTCTCTTCAATAACTATCTGGAAATGAACTATCTAGATTATATTGTAGGTATGTGTCTAACTTTTGAAGAAACTATCAAACTATTTTCCAAACTGACTGTATCATTTTACATTCTCACCAGCCAGGTATGACAATGAGTTCTCTGATTCTTCCTCAATGCTTTGTCAGTCTTTAATTCTTTTAGCCATTCGAATAGGTGTGTCTCATTGTTACTTTAATTTGCATTTCCTTAATGATGAATGACATTGAGCATTTCTCACGTGCTTGTTTCCCATCCATACATCTTCTTTGGTCAAGTGTCTATTCTGGACACAAGTCCATTATCAAATATATTTTCTCCAGTCTGTGGCTTATCTTTTCATTCTTTTAACAGTGTTTTTGAAAGACCAGAAGTTTTTGACGTTGATGAACTTCAATTTAGGAATATTTTTTTCTTTTACAAATTATACTTATAATTTGATATCTAAAAACTCTTTGCATAATCCAAGGTCAAATATGACCCAAGTAAGTCCCCCCTCCCTTCATTGCCCTTCACTACCTGACAAGCCTGAGAGCATCTTCCCAAAACCCAGGCATGAGACAGCCTTTTGAGTTTAGATGAGAACACGGTGTTGGTGTCCCACTCCTTACTCTTCAATGATGTTTTTTCTCACCCAAGGACACAGGCAGCATTAGGAGTAGACAACCAATACAGGTGAGTCAAGAAAGGCTTTCTGAGAAAATGTCTGTTTTTCTCCCCTATTACTGTCTAGGGCAATGGTCGGCAAACTCATTAGTCAACAGAGCCAAATATCAACGGTACAACGATTGAAATTTCTTTTGAGAGCCAAATTTTTTAAACTTAAACTTCTTCTAATGCCACTTCTTCAAAATAGACTCGCCCAGGCCAGTGGTATTTTGTGGAAGAGCCACACTCAAGGGGCCAAAGAGCCACATGTGGCTCGCGAGCCGCAGTTTGCCAACCATGGGTCTAGGGTCCAGCCGCATAGGCTCTATCTCACCCTGCACACACCCTTGAGTTGCTCTCACTCTGAACTTTGCTTCTCTTCCTCTGGGTTCTTATTTGGGGAAAAGCAGCATGAGTTTATGAAAACTAGAGTGATAGGGAAGATATATGTGTGCCTGTTTAGGCATTTGTATATATTAATATTAATAATCATAAAAATAATAGTAATAATATAGATAATACAATTGTAATAAGATAATCTAAGGAATACTGCAGAGTATTAGGTCATTTATATACTTCATCTCACATGATTTTTTTCTAATACTTTTATGCTTTCATATTTTATTAATAGGCCTTTGATCCAGTTGGAATATACCCTGTTGTAGATATACTTTTTTTTTCTTTTTTCCAGATGGCCCAGCCCAGTGTATGGGTTGATCGGTGATTAGTTCCCACTGATTTGAAATCCCTCCTTCACCATTTACTAAATCCTTTCATGTATTTGGATCTACTTCAGAAATTTTTATCCTGTTCTATTGATCTGCCTAACTATCCATATGTAAGCATCTTACTGTTTTTATTACCAAGGCTTTATAAAGTTTTAATATCTGCCTACTCTCCCCAACACTCTTCATTTTCAAAAGTTTTCAGTATAGTCATTATTATTTAAACTTCCATTTGAACTTTAATATCATCTCACCTATTTCCCAAATGGGAATCATTTAAAAAATACTATAGATTTCCATACTCTATGCCACACCTACTAAAAAGGAGTCTGTGTTTTTAACAAATGACCCAGGCACCAGTCAGCCGACCAGCATATGGGAACCAAAGCTCGGGAGAGTTGATGCTCAATACAGCTAAGTGGCATTGCAACTAACCAGGGGACAGCCTGAGAGGTACATGTGCAGTCTGATCGCTACAGAAACAAGGGGTCTCTGGCAACTGGTGACTCAATGCATTTACACTTGATAAATTAATAAACAAAAGAATGAACACAGAGAACTTGCATTTCTAACGGAAAGGGCCTTTAGAAAGATGTGTGGGAGACTCCTGCCAATTCAGACCCCACTACAAGAGAGCTCTGCCAAGCAGAGAGGAGTGGGAGAAGAGGTGCCTTCCCCGAAGGGACCAGCAGTCAAGAGAAGGAACACCAAGAGGTGGACAGTGACACACAAATGACACACAAGCCTAGAGATAACACCACTGGTCTTGCATGTGCCCAAGTCACTGAGGCAGATGCTACCGCTTCACATTTGGGTGGAAGTAAAGGAAGAGTTAAAGGAGCAATGAAAAGTGAAAAGTCCCTGCAAGGCCTAACCAATGACAGCCAGGACTGGTCTCCAGAAGAAGGAAGTCAGGGGCGGAGGTGTCAGTCCTTCTAGGACAAGTGGCTCCTGCTGCTGGGAAGGAAGCATTCACCCAGCAGTGCACTCAGGGCTGCTCCACGCAGCTGGTTTGGGGGAGGCTACTCAGCATAAGGGAGATCTCTCTCTCTCTCTCTCTCTCTCTCTCTCTCTCTCTCTCTCTGTCTTCATGTTTCTGCCTCTGCTTATAAAGATAATAAAATTCCTGCCCAACTTCTTATCTGCACTAAACAATGCAATATTCAAGGGAGCACACCTGCTCCTCTCCTGTTATTAGCTCCTCCCCCCTGAAAGGTCTAATCATCTAAAAGCAGACTTTCTGGAGGAACGTGTCAGCACGGACATCTAGGCAGGAGAGGCCCAGAGCCCCAAGACTCTTCAGGCAGCAGGAAAGGATTAGAATGGACCACCTGAGGCATGCTATGTCCGAGAATGTGTTTGCATTGCTTTGTATCCATTTTTGTACCAGCTGAGCAGGCAGGCACTTGGCCAGAGTCACCAAAGTGTGTGTAGGTGGAAGGTGGCCAAAACAGTACAGAAACTGCTCTGAGCCTCTCTGGCAAAGGCAAGACAAGCTTCTTGCACCTCATAAAATCTTCACGCCACAAAAATGGAATCAGCAGCAGCTGCACATCTGCACGGGGGCTGTGGGCATAGGAAGCTCAAGCCACCCCCCAGGCGCTCCTGCTTTAGGTAACTATCTCTATAAGTTCACATAGCCTTGGCCATTACAGAAATAGCACTCCCTCTAACTGTGTCTGTTGGCATCTTTCCATCCATCGTGTCACTGCCCCACTGTGACAAGGATATAGTGACAGAGGGCCCACTATCTCACCTTGTTCCCTCTCACATGTAGCTCATTCACAGACATAGAGGGCAGGTCCTGGATTCCTCCCAGCTGGAGGCATGAGTCATTTGTGCTAGCAAGGCCTTGGTTCATCTGGGCAATAAGCTTTCAAGAGTAGCGACCGTTCCATGGAACCATCTAATGGGCTGAAGGCTATTGCAGTCTTGAACAGTTGTTCTCAAAAGTATGATACCCACAGCATCAGCATCTATATCACCTGGGAACCCTGAAAATGCAGATTCTCAAATCCCACCCAGAACAACTAAATCAGAAACTGTGGGGGTGGGGTTTGCCAATTAGTAGTTTCAACAAGTCCTCCAGGTGATGCTGATGCTCATTCAAGTTTGAGAACCACTGGTCTGCATATCAGGGGAGAAACCTATCCCTAAGTTCCCCTCAAGGCTTCAAAAAAAAATCCTTTTCCCCAGGGGCTGAGTTTAATGAAGACACAGGACAGACTGGCCCATTGCAGGCTAGGAAGGTCCCCAGTGGCAAGGGCCACTCTGCCTTGTGCACAGCCTTCCCACCACAGCTTAACGTAGGACTCAGAGCCAGGGGACCCTGCCCATGGTTGGAGAATCATTATTATTCAAATCAGAGAGTGAGGAGCAGAGTCCTGGGTTCCCACCAGCCTATGAGAACCTCTCTCAGCACTTTCTGGAATTGACCTGCAGACACATATCATTTATTCTGGCACTAAGGTCAGAGAAGCAAAGTCAGAAGTCAAAATGGGCCACCAACACTCATCCCTTACTGGAGTCTGGACCTCCAACTTCCTGACCATCAGGAGAGCTAAGCGGTCTCCAGGGAGCAGGAGTATCACCCACCAGCCTTCAGTCTATACTTTTGCATCTGGAGAAAATTAAATGAAAAGGACCAGATGCTGCTTAGAAAGAAGAGAGATATACAGAATTTCATAGTTTATCCAGACACTGTAAGAGAAAGCCTTTACTGACTGCTCACTAGGTGTGAGCACTGAGCCTCCCACATTCTCTCCTAGTGTCCCCACAACAGCTTAACAACCCTGTGGGTATCAGTATCATTATCCCCATTGTACAGATAAAGTAACTGAGGCATTGAAAGATTAAAGGCTTTGTCCAAAGTCACACAATTAGGAAATGTTGAAACCAAGATTGAAATTGCAGTGTGTCTGACAGCAAAGCCTGCAACCCTCATTGCCCCCTAGAATAAAAGGAGTTAAGTATATGTTTATACATTTGAGTGAGTGTGTGTATATGTGGGGAGCAGGTTCTAGGTCACAGATCTTCACAAATAACCTTTATGGTTGCCTCTTTGTAATCTTGAGGTAAACACTTCCCAGGGAGTAATAAGTGAGACATTACTACCCCTGATCAGCCATGCAAATGGGGCTGGTTCAGACCAGGGAGACAAGATGACCAGCCTGGGGTGAGAGACCAGCAGGGTCTGGGCCTATCTGGGTGGGACAGGCAAGCAGCCCTTACACACAGAGCATACACAGCACAGGGACAAGCCCTGGCAAAGGAGGACACCCACCTCCTTTATTAAGTGTTTTAAAGTACAATTACGTTCAGCATGTAACTAGAGACGAAAGTGCTGCCCCTCCATGAGATTCTGGGCTCTTGACGGTGATAAAATGTTCCACTTGTGAGGAATTATTTAAATATCCGGCACTGTGCATGCATGACTGACTCAGCACTGTAATCAGAATCACGGGAACACGAAATTTTGGCATGGAATGAACCTTAGAGGCCGTATCATTCCATACCTTGATTTTTACAGATGAGGAAACAGAGGTCTAGAGAGATCCTGTTATTTGTCCAAGGTCTCTGGGCAAGGAGCCCAATCCCCCTGATTCCTGGTCTTCTGTCATTTTAGAGAACAGGGCAGGGGGAGCGGCAACCTTGCTGGATCATAGTTTTATCCGTGCAATCATCTTATAATGGAATGCAAACCCTGGTTGCCAAGTTGATGTCCAGCTATGATTCCATTCTCAGGGTTTATCAAACACTGCAAAGGACGGAATCATATAACCATGGAACCATATAATGCTTAATTTTTACAAAACATGTATTGGTGAAACCAATAATGCTTAAATTATTCAAAATCTTAGCTACCTGGAGTATGTAGTAATATATAAACAGTTTATATGCCTTCTCATTTCACAATAACCTACTAGTATGTCTTCATAGTTTAATAAATTGTTCCTTCCTATTTCTCTGTATTTCTAGTCTTGCAACTTACAGTTCATATGTATTACATAGAATGCTAGTTGACATTCAGTAGACATACCCATGACCAAAAAAAAAGAATAGGAAAAAGAAAACTGGTCATTTCTCAATGTTTCTTAACTCATATATGCACAAAATTTTCATTGGAGGGGTTCTACATATGCTTAAAAATAGAAATGTCAACTTAAGTTCATCAAGACAGGAATGTTGATTTATTTCAATAGATGTGCAACAATTCTGCCTTAAAAGGTACCAGCCCAGGGTGAGAGACCAGCAGGGTCTGGGCCTATCTGGGTGAGACACTGTATTCTTAAAATAAGAATACACTGTGTCTTAATACCTTAATACCTCTGTTTGCTCATCCGTAATATGGGTCAGTAATATGGTACCTACTTCATAGGGTTGTTGTGAGGATTAAAGGACTTAGAGCAGTGCCTGGAACTGGTAAAACTTCAGAATTGTGGCCATTTCTCTCTGCCCATCTAAACAAATTGGCAGGATTCCCTCCTGCACTCCAGATTCCTTAGGGTAGTTGTTTTCAAATTTTATTGGCCAGTACCCCCAATAAAAACACACACTTTTCATCACAACTCAGTACACTCCAAGATTTGTACATTTGTATGGCACAAATAAATGTTTCACAAACAAAACTTAACCCCACTATGTGTCATGAATTCTGACATGTTCCTTTTGGGTCCATTTCATTTTTCACACAATGAAGTAAGCTGGTGAAGGCCCTGGCATCCAAATGCAACATCTCTTCTATTTCCCACCTGGTGCAACCAACAACCAGCAGAAGTTGTGCAAGGCTGTCCCTTCAGGTGGGCTGGATAAACTGAAAAGAGAGAACTGGAAAATGGGGGCCATTACCTGCCATCGCAGGCTTCTGCCTTCATGTGTCAGCATTCAGAAGCGTATGATCATCGAGGCCTTTAAGGACGCTGACAAGCTTTAATTTGTCAACCTTCGTGTATTAACGCCGGGGAGCACCTAATTGCCCTGTCCTCCTATTCGCGACGCATAACTGTGGCGAGTTGGCGCTGGCTCATCACGCCAATGAGGTTTCATTGACAGCTTCTCTTGTCCACGCAGAATCAAATCCGCAGAAGCTGTCATTCGATTTGACAAACTGACAAGACAGCGCTGTCAATCTCCCCGATGGGCGAGGAACCGCAGTGACTGGCAAAATCTAAGGGTCACTACGAATGCGATCGCTCCTGTCTGTGTTCCGCGGCTGACAGCTAATGAAGCATTCCTCCAGTGCTTCAGAGCCTACGCATCTTTCCCCTCGGCTGGCCTGAGCAACGCATAAAGGGGACTGACACGCGTATGTGTTTCACTTGGGATATGTCAGGCCCTGACTAGGCCTTTGAAGACGTGGCCAGCGTGGTCACCCCTCATCCTTGCCTCTGGCTCCCAGGCCACTTGATGAGATTGTGAGCTCCCCTGATTCACAGACACCTGGGATGTTAGATCTGAGGGGCCTTAGGCCTCCAACCAAGCTCCACAAAGGGGAGGCAACACCCACGGACACTCATGAGTAGAGAGACCTGAGGGGGGCCAGATATCCTAATTAATAATCATGGGCGTGATTCTCACAGTTACACTGCTGTCAGTCATTCTCAACCCTGGCTGCACACTAGAATCCTCTAGGAGTTTTAAAAAAATATATCCATGCCTGGGTCCAACCCCAGAGATCCTGATTCTGTTGGTCTGGGGCAGAGGCTGGCATTTAATATTTTTGTAATAGTTCCCAGGGGATTGAGTTGCACAGCCAGGGTTTAGAGGCCCCTGGAGCCTGGCTGCCTGGGTTCAAATCCAGTGTGGACCCCACAAAGAAAGAGTCATGTGATGTGAACCCCGAGAAGGAATTCATCTGCTGAGGTGGACTCCCCATGGTCAACCGAGGGCCCAAATTTTATGAATCAGAAGAGCCTAGTGGCCGTTTGCTGACAGAGGCCCCTCACGGTCTCTGCATACTGGGAAGAACCTCAGAGTGAATCCTCGGCTTCCTGAACTGTGCCCTGCTCATTTACACCATCTGAGTCCACCACTGCAGGGAAACCCTGCTTTTGATTGGTAGATCTGCCCCATCCAATCAGAGCTACACAAATTGTATCCTCCTTTGCACATATTCCAACCAATCAGAACAGCACAACTTGGATACCTCATTTAATAGGGTGAACCTAATTGAGAATCTGGGCAACAACTTTCAGTATAAAAAGTGGCCTCCCCTTCATCTAAGTCAGTGGTCGGCAAACTCATTAGTCAACAGAGCCAAATATCAACACTACAACGATTGAAATTTCTTTGGAGAGCCAAATTTTTTAAACTTAAACTTCTTCTAACACCACTTCTTCAAAATAGACTAGCCCAGGCAGTGGTATTTTGTGGAAGAGCCACACTCAAGGAGCCAAAGAGCCACATGTGGCTCGTGAGCCACAGTTTGCAGACCACGGATCTAGGTGGAACACAATTTAGTTTACTACCTGAATCTGTTTCTCTGGGGCTGCAGCTCCTTTTTGATTAAAAAAAAAATGCTTTATATTATTTATCACAGTCTAAAATTAATTTTGGTTTACATCAGGGACCACCATTTACTAGCTATTGGACAAGTTACTTAATTTTTCTGAGCCTCAGTTTCCTCATCTGTAAAAATGGAGTGATGTTAATAACATTTACCTCATAGGATTATTTCAAGGCTTAAATGAGTTAGTAGATATAAGGCCCTTAGTGCATTGCCTGATAGAGTGCATGATCCATAGATGTTAGATATTCCTATTATTTAAGATGTTAAAAAATGAAATTCAACTGAGTAAATTTGAAGATTAATTCGCTTTATTAAACAATTCATGAATCTACAGCACCCCATCTAACAACTAGAAGGCCACTCTGAGGAGTTGTTCAAAATTGAAGAATTCTGTACAAAGAAGGGAGCTATTAGTGAAAGAACGTAAAGGAATATTTCGGGACCAGGGCATCTTTTCTTTGAGGGAAGAGGAAGAGGAGGGCTTTTATTATATAGATTCCCCCTCTTTTTATGAGGAATAAAGAGGGTCCCTGTGACAGATTACCTTACTGGTGCTTGACCAGAAAATTCCATACTGGTTGATAAAGATTATGTTTTTGGGAGAGGTTGAAATTGCAATTAGATCAGGTATTAAATCTAGGTTTGGTATCATGGGCTTTTAACATGAGATGCCATTTTGGGCCTGTGTTTTTGTTTGTTTGTTTGTTTGTTTGTTTGTTTTTAAAAATACTTCCTATTTAAAAAAAAAAAGGCTCAAAGAGGAGACTTGACTAAATCGTGCAACACTGAGCTTCTTTTCAGGGTCTTTTTACTAATGTGGGATGTAAGAGAAAAAGTAAAGGGTAACTCTAATGGTTTTGGCCTAGATAACTGGAAGAATGATTTCTTCTGCTTCATTTGTCTTGTTCAATCCTTGCAATATTCCCATTATACAGATAAAAACACTGAGGCTCTGAGAGGTTAAATAACTCACACAAGATCAGATCTTAGGGAGCAGCCAACCCAACGACCTAACTCCAATATGTCTGGCTTCAAAGTCCGTGCTTTCTTCCTACTCTCTCATACTGCATTCCCACATGGATCTGAGTCCGGTCTTAAAGAAGGTGATGAATATGGATAAGAGGTGATGAAAGAAAGGGCACTCTGGCTGGATGGGAGTCATGGACATAAAACTGGTCTAGGTCCTTTGTGCCTTAAGGGTCCGTGATTTTGTGGAAGAGATAATGCTATTCAAGGGTGACAAGCAGGCTGGCCTCGCTAGAGTAAAGGAGCCGCAAGCAGAGAGGAGCGTGAGCCCAGCTGGAGAACACATTGATGAAAGGGCCCGATGCCACAGACCGCAGTCTGGCTGTTGTGTTCTAGGGAAATGAATGCGTATTTCTGTGGAAGATTCTTATTAAATTCTTTTTAAATGTGTTATGCTAAATCATGCAAACTGCCAAAAAAAATGCTGTATGAGAAATTTTATAGTACGAATGATCCATTTTCTTTAACAAAAATTATAAGAAAAACAAAAAGAAGGTAGGAGAAACTGCAAATTAAAATACAAATGTATTGGGTGTTCTTTGATTGGACCCTGATTCAAAGTAAAGTGAGTACATGCAAATACACACACATTTGAAAAATAATCTTGGCAATGAGGTTGTGGGTTCAATCTCCGGTCGGGCGTGTACCAGAGGCTTCTTATAATTAGCAGTGGCTTTCAGACTGCCTGACTGAATCCAAGGGGCCTCTTTGGAGTCCTGCCCAGGGCCACATTGGTGGCAGAGATACAACTGAATGGTGGGACTTCTTTAACCAGAATGAATAACTCAGCTCTTTTTGACTCTTCTGGGCAGATTTGAGCCCAGGGAAAATGTTTAACTGGAAAGAACCTTGAAAATCCCTGGTTTATGGGTTTCCTGGTCAGAAAGCTGCCCCTGCTCTTTCACAGGATCATGTTTGCCATTACGGACTTTGCTGAAAGTAGAAGAAAGCCTGCTTTTCCATGAGCTGAACACAGACACCAGCCAACTACAATTCAGCTGAAATCCCTGATTTAAGTCATACAGAGCACGTTAGAGTAGCACTGTCTGATTGCCTTACTAAAAAGGACACTGGAGCAGTTCAACTTTATTGCAATAGGTCTCATCACTAACAAATGGCAGTCTTATATCTGCATGGTGAATCTGATGATTACAAATTGTTTCAACTATTTATTGGGCCAGTGAGAAAGGCATAATTTATAGCTAAGAGCTGCGACCATATTTGTGGGTCCTTATAGGGAAAATAGGTCCTGAAAGCATCTCTCGACATGAGACCTGCTAAGGGAATTGAAAATTGGAGAACGTGAATAGGTCCTTCCAGGTTTGACCTCTCACTTAAGGGACCAGACGATGGGAGGAGGAAATTCTGTTAGTTGTGAAGAGCTGCCCTAGATAAATGCTTGTCACTCACCAGCGATGTGGCTAAGGGCTGTCGACCTGAGATCTAGAAAGGGAATTCTGGCAGAATGCAGGCAGGAGATGAAGGAAATGAAAGAATATATAGAACCTATCAGCTAGCAAGCATGATCTGGAAAAAAAATCTCCTTGCTCAAGGATATATATATGTTTGTAATATATATATGAAATTTAAAATTGGGTCCATAAAAATACTGTATAATATGCACATGAAAACTTCGCCCTAGGTGTGCAGAGGAAGAATTTACCTGGGAAATCAACTGATTACAGGAAACAGAAGAAATGTTTAGAATGCATCTGTTTTGTGTCCTTAGGTGTGTTTTTTAATTTAGAAAGAAATTTCTTAAAGCAACTTTTGAATGACAAAACAAAAACTCAGAAATGGATACTCAGATAAAAAAAGAAACTGGCAGAGATAAGAAGAGTGTAAGGAAGCTAAAAACAGTAACAATTAAAATCCACCATGTAGCCCTGGCTGATTTGGCTCAGTGGATTGAGCATGGCCACGTGGACTGAAGGGTCCCAGCTTCGATTCCAGTCAAGGGCACAGGCCTAGGTTGCGGGCTCCATCCCCAGTGTGGGGCGTGCAAGAGGCAGCCAATCAATGATTCTCTCTCATCGTTGATGTTTCAATCTCTCTCTCCCTCTCCCTTCCTCTCTGAAATTAATTTTTTTTAATGTTTTTTAATCCACTGTGTAGGCACTAACAAGCAAAAACAAAAAAGTTGAAAATAGACTGGTGGTAGAGATGATTAAACTAGGTAAACTCAGTAGATTGAAGGGGGTGAGAGGAAGTACAAAGACATAAATATAATAAGAGAAAAGATAATACACATGTAGGCTAGAAATCCAACATCTAATCTCTAGATTAGCAGTATTCTTAAAGAAGAAACCAGAATACCGGGCAGGGGGAAGCCAAAAATCAATGAGTTAGTGGAAGACAACTTTCCTGCTCTTGAAAAAAACATCTGAGCATGCAAATCAAAAGGGCCCACTTTTACCCTAGCCGGTTTGGCTCAGTAGATAGAGCGTCGGTCTGAGAACTGAAGGGTCCCAGGTTCTATTCCTGCCAAGGGCACATACTCGGGTTGTGGGCTCGATCCCCAGTGTGGGGCGGGCAGGAGGCAGCTGATCAATTATTCTCTCTCATCATTGATGTTTCTATCTCTCTCTCCCTCTCCCTTCCTCTCTGAAATTTAAAAAAAAAGGACCCACTTCTAAGTAAAGTTATGAAAAAAGACAAATTACATATATTTTAGTGACATTTTTTAACATCAAGGTTAGAGGGGAAATGCCACAAAACTAAGTAAAAAATAAAATATAATGTCAGGTCACTTAATAAAAGAACCAAAATTCAGCTGACCACCTCCCCCCCTAAATTCCACGAAAGTAAATATAGAAAAAAAATCATGTCTGTGGAGTGTCGAGAGGGAATTCTGTGACCCAAGAATTCCTTGGCTAGCCCAGGTGCTGTTCATGTGCCAACACAAAGAAAGGCAGTCTGAGATAGGTAACACCACGGAAAATTCTGTTACTGATGCACTCCTCCTGAAAACCTTAACTAAACTTATGATTCCTTAACCTAGAAGATGAATCAAAGTAAGGATTCAAGCCCTTGTTGGGTGTCTCAGGTGGTTAGAGTGTCACCCAGTACATCACAAAAGGTTGTGGGTTCGATCCCTGGTCCGGGTGTGTACCAGAGGCAGCCAATCGGTGTTTTTCTCTCACATGTATGTTTCTCTCTCTCTCTTTCTCTCCCTTCCTCTCTCTCTCAAATCAATAAACATATCATCAGATGAGAATTTTTAAAAAGTAAGGACTCAAGCTCTGAAAAGTCATAAAATGAGGCATTGCCACCATTAGCCAGAGATTGCCTAAATAATTGACATAAAATGGTAATTAAATGAATGTCCAGTTCTACGGGGACTCCTGAAACACAGATTATGGGTTGTAAAAATGAATAAACACACGTGTCCTCAGTGTACTCCAGATGACATCCACATAGCCTAGGAAGTTGAGCCGGGAGAACTAAAACAGATCATTAATTCCTCATTTCAATAAGGAGAAGCAAAAGTTCCCGTATCATTCTTGCATTTATTTAGTGGAGGAAATGTATAAGCAAAGATGTTTTTGAAAAGTGTAAAGTTAACCACTTATTAAATTGAATATTGGCTGCATACAATCAACTATCACAAGAGAAAATGAAAGCAAAGAAACATGGTCCATAACACAAAGTCATGAAATGCGAATGAGTCTAGGCATGAAGTGATGTGATAAAAGTGAATCCAAGCATGTTAGTTAGGATAACAAGCAAAAATGGGTTCAGTTTTCCAATGAAGAAAGTGCAACTCCAGATTAACTGGCATTATACTGAAGGCCCCAAGTGCTTAAAAAAATACACATCGACAACCTTCCAATATACCACCTTTTCTTTTTTTGTTGGTTTTTATTTGGTTTGTGTTTTAATTACAATTGACATACATGACTATATTAGTTTCAGGTACACACCCCAATGATTAGACATTATAATACTTACTAAGTGATCACCCCAATAAATCTCACCCCATCTGACACCATACACAGTTAATAGAATAGTATTGACTATATTCCCCCTGCTGTACTTTATATCCCCATGACTATTCTGCAACAACCAATTTGTACTTCTTAATCCCTTCACCTTTTCCACCCAGCCCCACAACTTCCCTCCCATCTGGCAACCATCAGAGTGTTTTCTTTATCCATGAGCCTGTTTCTGCTCTGCTTGTTTTGTTTTTTAGATTCAATCTTGATAGATATGTATTTACTAGAGACACGGTGCACAAAATTCGTGCATGCTGGGAGGGGGTATCCCTCAGCCCAGCCTGCACCCTCTCCAATCTGAGACCCTTAGAGGGATGTCCGACTGCCGGTTTAGGCCAGATCCAGGATCGGGCCTAAACCGGCAGTCGGACATCCCTCTCACAATCCGGGACTGCTGGCTCCTAACCGCTCGCCTGCCTGCCTGCCTGCCTGATTGCCCCTAACCACTTCTGCCTGACAGCCTGACCGCCCCCTAACTGCTGCCCTGCTGGCCTGATTGACACCTAACTGCTCTCCTGCCTGTATGATCACCCCCAACTGCCCTCCCCTCCAGCCCAATTGCTCCCAACTGCCCTCCCCTGCTGGCCTGATGGCCCCCAACTGCCCTCCCCTGTCAGCCTGATCACCCTAAACTGTCCTGCCCTACAGGCCTGGTCACCCCCAACTGCCCTTCCCTGCAGCCCGATTGCCCATAACTGCCCTCCCCTGCCAGCCATCTTGTGGTGGCCATCTTGTGGTGGCCATCTTGTGATGATGTGAGGGCAGCCATGTTGTGGCAGCCATTTTTGTGGTGGCCAGCTTTTGACGACATTGCACAATGCCACCTAGGCTTTTATTATATAAGATTACCATTGTGTTGTTCATTCTCCTTCTCCTTCTTTTCTTCTTCTTCAGGTAGACCCTTTAACATTATATATATTATTGGTTTGGTGGTGAGGAACCACCTTTCCTTTCCAAATTATATTATAGTTCAGTATATATTTTTTAAATTGTATCAATTTTGTAATTATCTATTATTTTTTATTCTTATTTATCAGATACAGATGTGTGTATAAAATATAAATGATAGTTGTTGTTTTTAATCCTCACCCAAGCATATTTTTTCCATTGATTTCTAGGGAGAATGGGAAGAGAGGGAAGAGAGAGAGATAAACATTGATGTAAGAGAGACATATTGGTTGGTTGCCTCCCACATGCACCCCTACTGGGGTTGGGGAACCTGCAACCCAGGTATGTGCCCTTAACTGGAAATCAAACCTGAGACCCTTCAGTCCACAGGCCGATACTCTAACCACTTAGCCAAACAAGCCAGGATGATAGGTATTTTTTTAAAGAAAAAAATCATTTGAATTCTCACATAACCACTACCAGATGAAAAAAACATACATTGCCCATATTTATCAATAAAAATTTCATAAAAATGCAGACATAAAAAATTAAACAGGAGCCACTTGTATGCAATGCACATAAATAAAATTTATTTTAAATACCCTGTAATTTTCTGGTCAATTGGTCTTTATGGCTACTGAGCTTTTTGCTGCTCTCCAACCCTCCAGCTCCTTCTCCAGTGCCCAACAGCATGAAGGTAGGTGAGTTCACATTCCAGAATTTTCAACAAACCTAGCACACAGCTCTTAAACTATACCTCATTTTCAGGTTATGAGGATCCATAGGGCTCTTCCTCCTGAAGTCTGGAAATTGGAAGAAATATTCTAATTTCTTGATTTTACTTATTCATGCCTTGGGGTAAAATAATCGAGCAACTAAGAGGCAGTAGAGAGACACAGCATGATCTCTCTTTCTCCAAATTTATCTTGAGCTAATAGAACCACTGAGTTACCCCTTGTCTGTTTGCTGGTCTCCCAGTGTGCAAACCTAGCACACAGCTCTTAAAACTATACCTCACTCAGGCTTAACTTCCTAAGAAAAAATTCTAAATATTTCAGTTCAGAAGTTGAAAAAAAAAAAATGAAAGCATTAAGAGGATAAATGGTTGCTGTCCTTGGAATACTATGTCATCGGTGGGACTCCTGGCATCAAAAAGTGAGAAAATGCAGACAAAACACCAGGTGGTGTGCAAACACACTTGTCAAATTCACAGCCAGAAAAAGCTATTTCTGCAGCTTATCTGTCCCAAGTGGATTGCATGCTAGCAGAGACATGGAGAGTTTACAATTTTCATTGTTACATTTGAAAAGAGGAGGAACATGAGAAAAATAAAATGGAGAGAGGGAAGTGGAATGTCAGGGCTGGAAAGTTGCTGAGAGATTTAGTTCGACTCCTCCTTGCACAGATGAGGAGGCTGAAACCCGAATAAATAACTTGACTCACCTCAAGTCCTTTAAAAAAAAAAAAAAAAGGAACTCAGCCCTGGCTGGGTACTCATTGGTTAGAGCATCGTCCCAATACACCAAGGTTCCAGGTTCAATCCTGGGTCAGGGTACATACAAGAATCAACCAATGAATGCATAAATAAATAGAATAACAAATCTCTCTCTCTCTCTCTCACTTTATCTCTCTCTCTCTCTCCTTTCCTCTCTCTTTAAAATCAATAAAAATAAGTTTTAAAAACTCACATGGATATGATTAATAACAGACTCAGGGAGGGAAAGGGAAATGGGGAAATTGAACGAAGCCTAATCTCATGGGTGGTCTCTCACCAACTACAGTGTGGACCACAGTGATCAGGGGTGAAACAAACAGAGGGGCCAAGGTTTATTCCAGAACCCATCTCTCCCATAATCTGCCAATAACATAGTCTCTTACCTGTTTTGATTTTTCTTCCAGTTACTGTTGCTACATGACAACCACTCCAAAATGTGGAGGCTTAAAACAACAATTATTTATTTTGCTGGTGGACCTGCAATTTGGGCAGGACTCAGTGGGGACTTCACATGGCAAAGAGAACTTGCCAATTTATTTAAGGGCAAGGATCTTAAAATGGAGTGATTACCCTGGATTATCTGGTGGGCCCAATCTAATCGCATGAATCCTTAAAAGTAGAGAACCTTTCTCAGGTAAGGCCAGAGAAAGATACATAGCTGTGGAGGAATGGTCGGAGAGAGGCAGCAGTGCTGGCTTTGGAGGGAGGGGGCCATGAACCGAGGAATGTGGGTGGCCTCTAAAAAATGAAAAAGGCAGAAAACAGATTCTCCCCTGAAGCCTCCAGGAAGAAACTCAGCCCTTCCCACACCTTGATTTTAGCCCAGTGAGTCCCAAGTCAGATTTCTAATCTACAGAACTATAAAATAATAACCTTTATTATTTTTAGCCACTAAATGCATAGTAATCTGTTACAACCACAGTAGAAAATTAAAACAGACCTTAAGAAGGTCTTCTGTATCTATTGATATTTACCATATTAGAAATTATACTCTGAATATTTAAAATTTTTATTTAAAATCCTATATAATAAAGAGGTAATATGCAAATTGACCATCACTCCAACACACAAGATGGCTGCCCCCATGTGGTCAAAGATGGCTGTCCCCATGTGGACACAAGATGGCCACCACAAGATGGCCGACAGGGGAGGGCAGTTGTGGGTGATCAGGCCAGCAGAGGAGGGCAGTTGTGAGGGACCAGGCCTAAAAGGGAGGGCATTTGGGGGTGATCAGGCCTACAGGGGAGGGCAGTTGGGGGCAACCAGGCCTGCAGGGGAGCAGCTAGGAGTCCATCAGGCTGGCAGCAGAGTAGTTAGGTGGTGATCAGGCTGGCAGGCAGAAGCAGTTAGGGGCAATCAGGCAGGCAGGCAGGTGAGCGGTTAGGAGCCAGTAGTCCTGGATTGTGAAAGGGATGTCTGACTGCCCGTTTAGGCCCGATCCCACCAGGATCCCTTGAGGGGTACCAGATTGGAGAGGGGGCAGGCTGGGCTGAGGGACAACCCCCCCATGCATGAATTTCATGCACCGGGCCTCTAGTAAGAATAATAAAACAATTATGTATTAACATTAAAAACCTATTCTCATGAAAAACACTTTTATTTTCCAAAAAAAAAAAAAAATGTAGTGAGAAGAGTGGCATTGTTTTACATTTTTATAAATCTCTGTATTGCCTGGCTTCCTGGAAGAAAGCTGGATTCTCATACCTGCTTCTGCGTTCAGCCTGGAGATGTGTTTTTGGTTGACCCAGGTAAAGAAAATGTAGCTTCACACAAGCATGAGGTTGGAAAAGGGAGGGCATTTCAATAGCCTTTGCACATAACTGTGCATATTCTTGAATGCTACACCAAAATGTAGCAAGGGGTGACTTTTTAAAGGTTACATACAATGTGGGATCTGAAACACGTGAATGACATTCTCAGACGCTGTTACTTTAAAACCCACTGACTTATCTTGCACTTTGAATGGATCCTTTATTGGAACAGAGTTTGTAACTTGGTCATTTGGAAGATACATGGTAGCTCCCTGAGTTAGGCAGGTCTTCCAAAAGTTGGCACACCTTATAAAACTAGACGGTATCAAAAAATCATATCCGTTCATGTCCCCCCCAATCTCATCAGCCAAGTCCAACCTGCAGTATTGGGAAGCTGGCAAGCTCAGAGCTTCTCAAAATTCGAACAGCCAATTAAAACCTTGAATTGTATCATTAGTAACAAATCCTGTGAGTTGTTTTCCTTGAAGAGACACCCTCACTTTGATCATTTTTTTAGGAAGCCTGCGCCATGGCTTCTCTGCCGATTGTGCTTTCACGCAGAAATGCTACTCCATGAAAAAGAGGCGCCCGTTCAGCTTACGGCCAGAACACTCGCACAGGCGCTGTTTTCTCCGGCGACCCTGCGCTTCAGTGAGCTTACCGCCCGTTTGCTCACTCTGAGCAGTATAAGGAAGTGTAATCCATGGTCAAGAGTTAAGAAAATCAACAATTTTTACTGCTTCATCGAGCACATTTTTAAGTGACACTGGCTTTTTTTTTTTTTTTTAACTGTGAGTGCATGGGCAAAAAAAGAAATGTGATGAGACCAGTGGTTTGATCCCACTGCGCAGGCACCATTGCTTTTACACCATCAGTGCAAATGGCAACTCGGTGACAAGGACAAGTGATTAGTAGCAATATGGTGAAAATTGTTTTGCCCTCATGGATGTCCTAAAAACATCTCAGGCACCCTCTGGGTCCTATGGGCCACACTTTTGAGAACCTCTGATCTAGCACACAGTTTGCATTCTAAGGATGAAGCAACTGGGGCCCAGAGACGGAATGCCCGACTCCGGGCTTCAGCATTTTCTCGCCGTCTGTCACAGGTTTGGTTTTGCAGGAAGCAGACCCTGAGATGGAGCTTAGCGTACAGGATATATCTAAGTAGGGCTCCCCTCCACCGCTGTGAAAGGCAAGGAAGGAAGCATCAGGGTCTGGGGAGAAGCTTGGCTGCAATCAGGCCCATCCAGCTGACCATCTGAAGCTGGAATGACCTTTCAGAATTGCCCTGGGTAGGACAGAGGTGGTTTGACCCTTATGTTCCCATATTGATGGGTCACGGGAGGAGGGGAAGGGGGCTCTCCGGGAGGGTGTGGCTGGCCCCAGAGGCTCTGCACAGCAGGGCAGTCCATGAACAGGCCGGCAGCTCCCTAGGCAGCTGGGCAACAAGGTCTTCATCGAAAGGGATCACCACAATGTGACCACAGGCAAGTAAATTCCCTTCTCTGAGCCTTGATTTCCTCCTCAATAAGTTCTTTCCCGGGGAAGCTTAAGGTTAAATAAGCTGTCACCGGAAAGTCTTACATGGGACTCATTATCTGCGGATTCCGGCTTCCCCGCGTTCCTCACGGTCACACCGTGGGACTGTGACCGAGCAGGTCCTCAGAATCAGGTCCCCTGCCTGCCAGTCACTTTCCCTCTCTCTTTTGCCTTTGCCCTGAGCACAATGCCCTAGCTAATCAGACTGAGGGAAAGCGCTGTGTGCGCCAGAGAGGCTTACTGTTCAGGGTTTCTCGCTGAAAGTTTCTTTGCACTGAAAATACTCTGCCCTGGAAATCGACAGGCTCCGACTTGTGAACAGATCCACAGACACAGAGGCTTAAGGATTTCATTTGACTCCACTTCAAAGCCATCTCCTATTTCCAAGGTGTCCCCCGGTTCCCTGGGACCTGGATAAATATTCTATTTGCTTGCACAAAAGCCTCTGAGAATGACTTATTACTCGACACAATAGGTGACTTAATCTGTAGGTCATGGTTAAGTGGCTGCACCACTTGGCAACACAAGACAGACTGCATAATCTCCCGGGAGGCTCGAATCAGACAAGAGGCTGAGGGTGGCGGTGCCCAGCGCCAGGTTGCACTCTCGGCCTCCTGGTGTCAAGTGAACATGGCCGTTTCCAGTCCTCCGTGCCCGGCTCACACCATCAATTCATCTGTGCAGCCACCGGGTCAGCCTTCTGAGAGACTCCCAGGAGGTCGTTCCACCTCTGAAGCTTTCTGCATCTCTCTCCAGTCCGCTGCCTGGAGCTCCAACTCCTGCCCCTTTTTCGAGGCCCTCCATTGCCCTCTAACCTCTAACATACACTCTGCTCCAAAGAAGCTAGCTCGGGACTCCTTCTGTTCAAATGATATGCACCATATCACTTGAGACTTAATTATGCACCATCTTAGATGTTCGCCTTTGCTTCATGTTATGATCAATTCAGAGCAATTCGCTGGAGTGGTACAGTGTTCCAAGGTCTGATCTGAGCAGGTGACCCAAAGATGAACCCCTCTGACCTAAAGGGGCTGAGGTTGGAGCCCCACACACAGCAGCCAAGCTCCAAAACAGGCTATCACTCTCTTCCTGGCCCCAAGGGGCCCCAAGAGGCAGTGAATGACCCCAGCTCTGGAGCCCAGCCAATCCAGGTTACCTCCAGGCCCTTCCCCCTGACAGCCTCAAACTACTCACTTTCAGCTGGCCTTACACAGGCTGAACTCCTCCCAGTTTCAGCACAAAAAGCAGCACCTCCTCTACCTGTGAAAACTTGTAGCTGAACACAGAGGTAAGTAATAAATACTATGTGCCGGGCTCTATGCTGAGTGCGTGGAATGGATTAACACACGTAATCTATTTAACTCTCTGAAGTAGGTACACCTATTATCCCCATTTTATAGATGAAGAAACTGAGCCGTGGGGGAAGTAATGACTAGCCCAAGATCACACAATCCGTAAATAGAAGAGCCAAGTGTTGAACTAAAGTGGGTCTTATTCCAGAAACCCAGCTCTCAATGTTAATTATTATTATACTTGGAATAGCAGCTAACTGTGCCAAGTGTATTCCCTGGATTGTCTCATTAAATCCCATAAAACCCTATGAGATAGGGTTATGATACCCATTTTACAGATGAGAAGGTGAGTCTTAGAGATGAACTAGTATAGGATCTCAAGGCTAAGTGGGCCAGAGGCAAAGTTTCATTCATATGCTATCGCACTGTCACCTCAGCTATCCAGAAATCAGATGCTTACATAGCTGCTCCTCTAGTAGACTCACCTGTGACTCAGGGGAAGACCATGACCAGTGGCAGAGTCTGAACTGGCTCCCAGTCTTGTCCACTCACCTCTGTGTTCATAGGAAACGACTGCCTTGCTCTGTTGAGGGTCTGTCCCTGTAACTGGTGAGCCATCTGGCCACAAAGGCCCAGACAACACCCAAGGACAGCGTCCACAAAGACCTGTGCTATAGGCTGAATGTGTGTGTGCCCCAAAAAGGAAGATGCTAAGATCCGAATGCCCGATGTAAAGGGGTTAGGAGGTGGGGCCTTTGGGAAGGGCTTGGGTCATGCGGGTGGAGCCTTCACGAATGGGATCTGAGCTCTTATGAAAGAGGCCGGCAGAGCTCCCTAGTCCCTTCTGCATGTGAGGATGCAATGAGAAGTCTGGGACCTGGAAGATCGCTCTCACCAGACCATGCAGGCACCCTGACCTTGGACGTCCAGCTCCAGAGCTGTGAGATACAGATTTCTGTTACTAGCCACCCAGCCTGTGGTGTTTTGTTATAGCAGTTGGATTCAGACACCCTGGCTGGGAATTTGCAGCCTCCACCTCCCAGGCCCCTCAGGGCAAGAAGCTAGGGCACCGGACTCCCGTCCTGAAAAAATAGGCTTGAAGTTCCTCCCCAAAGAAGTTCTGTTTTCAGAGGCTGAGAGACCTTGGGCAAACCCCTTCCCTCTTTGGCCTCCTTTTCCTCTGTCCCTGAAATGACGATTAAACAAGAATGTACACAAAGGGCTTGTCCTTTCTAGAAGTTTGGCAAATGGTAGTCATCATTACTCACAATTGTTATTGGCTCTGTGCCAGACTGCCTGGACGATTCCTTCCGTTTCCTCTGGGAACCAGGGACTGATATTGGGGAGGACCTAGCTGGATCCAGTCCCTTCCATCAAGACACCTCCTCCACGCCGCCCTCTTCATCATGGCACATTCAGGCGGGATTTCCATTTAGAAAGAGCACCCGGGGCCTCCGCCTTCCCCACCCTCGTCCCCGGGGCAGGCTTTGAGGCTCTCCTCGGGATGTCCTCAATGTGCTGAGGCAGGCAGAGACAAACATTCTGTTACAGTTTCCCTGTACCTCATTCATCCCAATGCAGAGCTAATACGATATTTTGCAAGTTAATATGGTAACATGTATCTCAATTAGCTTGCCGCAGCCCCTCTCAAGCAGAGACTGCGGACTGGGTGAAAGCAGGCTGGGGCTCCATGCTGAGGGATGGACTCCGCAAACAGTGTAGGGGGCAGATAGTCTAGGAGGCAGGCGGGGGCAAGAACGAAGCCCAGGTCTGGCAGGAAGTGCTGATGAGAGCTGCTCGAAAACTTCCCCACGTGGAAGACCCCAGGGCTTCGTTACGTTAACAATGTGGCCTCAAGGTCCCTCCCTCCTTAGGAGAAATGCACTTGTCAGCAAGTTACTCTATGGCCAGTATTTCTCAAGATGGCATTCGAATACCAGAAACCTTCCAACAGGGCAGAGAATGCAGCAATGCATACTCAGGGTCCATGGTGGCTTTGGGGTGGGTTTCTGGTGTTGCACCAGGAAGGTAAAAAGGGGGCAGATTGCTTTGAGAGGAGGGGGCATGAAGGGTATTTCTCCTCTTGAAATGCACGCACATATTACTGCCTTTTTTTCTCCATAATCACGTACTCCAAGCAAAGCCTCATTACTTTAAAAAAAGCTGGAGCATCCTAACAATAGTCCATAATTACCTCGCAAATGGTTCTGTAGAGTAATTATGTCATTAGTCCAAGTGCCTCTACTTCAAAGATTTCTCTCTCTCTCGATGCCATCCATCTGGGTTAGGGAATGCGAGGGAGCTCCCAGGGACCTGAGTGACAGGGACTCAGGCTGTACGCATGGGATTTAGAGAGGCCCTTCTTAGTGTGCCCGTTGTCAAACCAACCATTCCTGCAGGTGACACCTCCCGCAGGAAGGCAGGACACTAAGGCAGTTTCCGAGGAAAAGAGATTAACCATCAGCATTAGGGGAAATATGGACTCTGGCAGCTGCCTCTAAGATTTCTGGTCACACTAGATAGACACAGCGCCCTCTGAGCCTTCTTTCGCTTTGCTCATCAGTTTGGAGGGACGGGCTGTGGCCCTGTGAAGGTCACCCCACCCACAGTTAATATAACCCTGTGGGAAAACCTGTGGCTCCCCTAAATCTTGATGAGAAGCCAGGAAAGGCACAGACCTCTGGTTGGAGCACCTACTCCATGTCAGCTCATGTGTTTGGCACTTCACCCACATTATCCGCGCTGTGTTTGTTAACCCCGTTTTACAGATGAGAAACTGAGGCTCGAAGAAATGAAGTCGCTGTCCTACATCACACATCCGGTGAACTGCAGCGCCAAGAACACACAGATCTGTTGGGCCCCAAAAAGGGCGTTCTTCCCTTTGCAATTCTGCATGTCACATGGCCTCAGGAGTACCGCTGGTCCTGGGTTTGAGGTGTCATTTACTGTCAGCTGGAGGTTGGCCGAGTGGCAGCTTCACTTCCCTGAGCTTCAGTTTTCTCGTCTGATGATACTGTGGGAGTCAAGGAACAGGTCAGTGTTGACATAAGGAAGAGTGGGATGAAGCAAAATGCGAAAGTGAAGGAAACGTCGATTGTTATCATTTCCGTGTGTGTACCTGAAGTGGAACCTCAGGCTCTAAGCTGGGAAAAGCAACACCAAGGCTTTGGACCGTTCCAAATGGACATGTCAACCTTGTCATAACCACGATCATAACAACATTCATGACAGGTACCATTTGGCAAATGCTTACAAGGGGGTAGGCACTGGGTAAAGTGTCTGCATCCATTTAAAGTTTTTTTCTGGCTGATATGCCAGTAATAGAGACCACTTCTGGTGGTGGCTGGGGAAAGCCTGGCTTATGATGGATGTAGCAAACCCATAGGACTTGGGGGACTCCACTCTGGGAGGAGCCTTCAATCCCCCATCCTTAGGTGCCTGACCCCAAGTACCCGACCATAGACATTCAGTAAACATTCATTGAAAGTAAAATAAACTCTTTAAAGGTTTTACTAAAGTTAATATAATCCTCCAGCCTCCCCACACCCCAATTACTGGTCCTTTTATTATAGATGAAGAAACTAAAGGTAGATAACTTGTAGACAGCACAGTAAATGAATGGCAAAACTGGAATTTGAACCCAAGACCACCAGAGGTCAGATGTATCAGCTATTTAGTGCCGCATAACAAATTGTCCAAAGTGTATTAGCTTAAAACAATATTTATCATTTCAGTTTCTGTAGGTTAAGAATCCAGGCTAATTCCTCTGGCTGAAGATCTCTCAGAAGATGGTGGCTAAGCTGTTGGTTGGGGGAGAATTTGCTTCCAAGCTCACCCCATGGCTGTTGGCAGGAATCAGTTCCTCAAAAGCTGTTGGGAGAAGACCTGGCTCTTAGCTCAGAGGCCACCTGCAGTTCCTTGCCACATGGGCCTCTCCATGGCATAGCTTACAACGTGGCAGCTGGCTTCATCCGAGAGAATGGGAGAGAGAGGCAGAAATCAGTCTTTTTGTAACTATATTCATCTGCTAGGGCTGCCCTAACAAATGCCACAGACTGGGGGCTTACCCAGCAGAAATGTATTGCCTCACAGCTCCGGAGGCTGGAAGGCCACGATCAAGGTGGCGGCAGGTTGGTTCCTCCTGAGGGCTGTGAAGGACAGTCGGTTCCCTGCCTCTCCCCTAGCTTCTGGTGGTGTGCCAGCAATCGTTGGCTTTCCTCAACTCAATGCATCACCCCTATCCGCCTTCACCTTGGCATTCTCCCTGTGTGTGTCTCTGTGTTTGTAGTTCCCATTTTTATAAGGACACTACTCATGTTGGAGTAGAGCCCAGTCTAATGACCTCATCTTGACTTGATTACATGTGCAAAGACCCTATTTTCAAATACAGTCCCATTCTGCAGTACGAGGGGTTAAGACTTAAACGTATCTTTTGGAGGGAGGACACAATTCAACCCATAACAGTAACCTAATCTTAGAGGTGACATTCCATCATTTTTTTCATAATCAATTTTCTAGAAGTGAGTCAACAGGTCCTGACCACATCTAAGAGGCAGGGATGGCACATGGGCATGGGTGTCAGGAAGTAGCAAGCATTGGAGCCATTGTAGAAGTTGTCTCTCCCACATGTCTTCGCAAATACTGCTTGAAAGAGTAGTCTACTATCTATCCTACTTCTATAATTGTTTGTACATTGATTTCTCTCCCCGCCCCCAGGCTGTGGCTTCTTGGTAGCAGGGACTGTGTCAGATTCCTCAGTAGAACAATCCTAGCACCTAACACTAGAGCTGCCACATGACGTGATAGGTGCTCAGTCAATATTTGTTGAATAAGTGAATAAATAAGTGAATGAGTGAGAAACAGATAATATTTCTCTCTGTCAAAAGTAGCAATTACTTCTAAACTCTGTGTCAGGAGAGCACCACAATAGGCCATTGCCATTATGTCTGGGATTAAACAGATTCCCCTCCAGCAAGCCCAATCTTAATTATTGATCAGAAAACCAAACACTTTTTATTTAAGGGGGAAAAGGCAGCATCTTCTGCCTACAAAGAATTCATGGGGCTAGTTAGCTGTCTGATGAGTAATTTTCCCTGCCGTGTAATAAGACCCACAAGTTACATCTGTTTCAATCACTTTGATCAGAACTTAGAAACAACTTCAAACATGCTGCCTAATGCAGCATCTACCTGACAGGTGCCTGGGGAGCAATTATATTATCTTGTTCCATCCTCAGGAGCAATTAATGAGAGACAACATGACTGGCAGCCTTAGCTGTGACTTTGAAAGTGTGTGGGGGCAGGGGCAGATCAGAGCAAACAGACTCCACAGAGAAGCGTGGGATGGCGTGCACAGGGCCCATGTGGAGCTCTTGACTAGGAGGAGAAATGAGAGCCAAGGCCAGAGCTTTGGGACGCCGTCCAACAGCAGGCCAGGTTCTCAGAACTAGAATCAGGCAATCGGGTCTTCTCTTACCACTCACGGGAAAGCCAGCGGATTGATGCTAGAGAGCCAATTTGTCAAAATAAAATAATTGTCGACAGAGCATAGGTGGGAAAGGGTGTCTGCATTTTTCTGGACGTGTACTGGGACTCTGGAGGCCTGTGTTTGCATCCTGTCCCTTTCCCTTGCTAGCTCTATGATCTAGAGAGATCTGCTTGAGCCTCAGTCTGTCCAACTGTAAAATGGGGATAACAGTCCTCAGAGTAAAGTGTCATGGACATTTGTTTATTATAAAGTCTGTGAAAGAGCCCAGCACAGCACCCAGTTCATCAGTGGCTCTCAGAACACATTTGGTCAGTCAGCTTCCTGTTGCACTAGTCAAGCTGAACCTCAAGAAGTTTGACAATGATTTCTAAAAAAGAAAATTTTTTGGCTGAGTGACTAGGGAGAAATCAGTGTGTCTGTTCTGTATAGCTGTGTCATTAACTCTTTTACTTTGGTGACTTTCGAGCTATGTCCTTTTGTCACATGTGTATGTGCATGTGTGTGTGTCCCTGAGAGTGTGGGTGTATATGTGCACATGTGTGCATATGTGTGTGTGCATGCACACTCACGCCTGCACATATGCCTTCAGCAATTACTTTTGCTGGCCAAAACTTTGATAAAGTCCTAATAGCAGGGCAATTGATAGTCAATTTCTAAAGGTTCCATTCAGCCCACTACATGGAAATCGTGGACTAAGAGCTCCATGTGGTCTAGTTTCAACCACCACTCATGGGGGAATATAAAACAATATTGATGAGCCCAGACTCTGTTTCCGAAGTGCCTGAGTTCAAATCCCTGCTCTGCATGCTCCCTGTGTGACCTACCCGCTGTGCCTTAGCTTCCACGCCTGCAAATGAGAGAGAGTAAAAGCCCACCTCGTAGGGTTGTCGTGAAGATTAAATGAATTAGGTTTAGTCACAGCCCACAGGGGCATCTCCTGGTCCTAAGGTGGCCGAGTTCTGTTTTGCTTGGATGGCTCTGGGAGGGAGGTAGAGCACCCCTATCCTCACAGTGCACATTCGGGAACAGCAATTTCATCCAACACCCAGCGCACAGGTAATGCAGGCTTGGCAGGTGAAAACAAATTAGTGAGTGAATGCAAAGAATTGCACCTGCTGTAATGGAGCCCATTGAGAAAGAGAACAACCATCTATAGTATAGACTGTATACTGTATGTTAAACCTTTTAATAGACGGATGCTGTCCAAGTATTGGTAAGGAGGAAACTACTGGCAACCGATCCCTCTATGAATTGTTTGCATGTTCTCGTGCTGAGCAGAGCTGGACAGTTTAAAGAGCGAGGAAAAGGGCTGTCCTAGGCAGCCCACTGGAAGCCTGACCACAAACTGGCTTTCCCATCACTGCCGAGACATGTCTACATACAACAGGGCACCCGCATGACCCAAAGCCCTGGGGCAGCCATTCCCTTCCGGCCAGCCCCAGTGCAAAACTCTGAAAGGTCTCCTTCCTCATCTTGTCAAAATCCCCCTCCTGCATGACTGGAAGCTGTCAGTGTGATCTATAACCCCCAGGCAGGCCTGGAATATGAGCTAAATTGCCTGAGTCACTAGCGATGATAGAGTCATTCTGCAGGAAATTGGAAATCAATTCTTGTCATCGCTGTACAGAAAACCTTTATCAAGAGTTCCAGCTCACCATGTAATGCAACCGAGAAGGACTTAAAGGCCAATACGGCAACAATGAGAGACAGGGCCGTGTGTGTGTGTGTGTGTGTGTGTGTGTGTGTGTGTGTGTCCAAAAACATATCAACATCCAAAGACAGTGCCAGAGCCCTTCAGGCAGCAGAAGACCTTGCTTCCAGCGGATGGAGATGTTGCATCCTAGGAAGGCTGAGGACTAAGCTGTGCATCCACTGCACAGTCAACTTGACAATGAGACTCTTTCCCGGGAGCCTGCTGCACGCCTCTCTCTATAGAACACCTCTGTCTGTGCCGGGTTAGTGCAAAACAGAGAATAGCACAGTCATGTGCCACTAAATGGCAGGGATACGTCTGAGAAATGCATCGTTATGCACTTTTGTTCTGTGAACATCACAAAGTGCACCTACACACACCTAAATGGTACAGCCTACTACACATGTACTCTGTACGGTATAGCCTATGGCTCCTAGGCTACAAGCCTGCAGACTACATGTTACTGTACTGAATAGTATAGGCAACTGTAACACAATGGTAAGTATTTGTGAATCTACACATAGGAACGGTGCAGTAAAAATACAGTATAAAAGATAAAAATGGTACTTGTATTGGGCACTTATCAAGAATGGAGCTTGCAGGACCGGAAGCTGCTCTGGGTGAGTGAATGTGAAGGCCTAGGACATTGCTGTACACGCTGTAGACTTTACAAACACCGTCCACTTAGGCTACACTAAACTTATAAAACAACATCATAAATCATGCGCTTGCAAGAGAAAATGATGTAATCTAGAGATACGGTAAACACGAGACATATGAGGCTGCTGCTGCTGGTGTAACATAGCGTACTGTGTTTTACAGCAATTTTTTTTTATAAGTAGAAAGCATACACTCTTAAATAATGATAGAAATGGTATAGTAAATACATAAACCAGTAACATAGTGGCTTATTATCATTATCAACTATTGTGTACTGTACATAATTACAGGTGCTATACTTCTATACAGCTGGCAGTGCAGTAGGTTTGTTTATACCAGCATCTCCACAAAAACATGAGTTATATGTTGCACTATAACATTACAATGGCTATGAGGTCACTAAGCGATAGGAATTTTTCAGCTCCATTATCTTACGGGACCACAATACTATATAAGGTGCAACATTCGCTGAAAGCTCATTTGGAGCACATGACTGTAACAACGATGCTCTCCCTTCACAGGACACTGGGACACCCTCAAGGCATCCTCAGGTATATCCCAAGAGGCAGCACAAAGGATTTACATTTGCTTTTGACCTTTGATGGGTTTGGCTTCCATTGTTTGATTGTTTTGTATTTTGAGAGACCACAAGGGCATATAAGTTACCCAAAAGATCTGAGTTCCGGTTCTGAACCTTTTACATATATATATATATATATATATTCACATATATAACAAGTGCTGAATTTCTCCGAATCTCATTTTGCTAAAATACAGAAAGTAGCACACACAGAATTGTGATGAGCAAAGTAAATGTGTGTGCGTGAAGAAATGCCCTGCAAATGCACAATGATATATAACGATTGGTTACTAATTTTGGTGGAGCCACTTACCCATTAGGCCAACGGGTAAACTGAGCCCTACAGAAGGGAAAGGACTTGCCTAAAACTAGTTCATGTGAAAATAAGGGGAATAACCAACATTCATTTCAGATTATAAGACACTTATCCATAATGGGTTTTGCAATAAGTTTCTAAAAAGTCACTCTCCTCCTTTTAAGGAAGCGGTTTGAAGAGCATTAGGGAAGAGCTCACAATGGGGGTTAGGAGGCCTTGGTTCTCTTCTCCACTGGCTCTCACTCCTGGTTTGCAGAGACCCCAAACCTCACGCTTCCTATTGGTTCTAATAAGCTCCCCCGTGAGAATCATTCTACAGAATTCTGAGTCTTATGGACCCACACTATCAAGTCCCTCTCAATGCTCACTGACAGAACAGGCACACACATGTTGAAAAGGGGCATTGGGTGGCTGCTCCTATGTCATGCTTATCAATCTTCCCCTCCCACAGCTTGGCTCAAGGAAGCCTCCCTGGCTGCACCTCAATGATCTCTCAAAACCACTGCCTTGCCTGTAACATTTATTTGGCACCTATTTCCAGCTCCCTCACCCCCATTTTTTTTTTTTAATATGAAAATCTTGACTGCAAGTCTCTTAAGGGAGGAGACCACATGTGTATCCTTGAGTGCCCAGGCACTGTGCTATGGACTTGGGGGCCACCAAGAGATGCCCAAGAAATCTTGGATGAGGAGGGGATGATGGGAATGACCTGTTTCCATTCCTCACTGGACTCAGACAGTTGTAGGTGGAGTGGAGAGGCCAGAGCTAAAAAGTCACATATTTGGAAGACTTCATGATATGACTTCAGGACATCACCCCAAAAGCTGGGACCCCATGGCACAATGCTGGGGTCTCAGCAACATAGCTGCCAGAAAAAGAGAACCAAAGCCACCAGCCGTATGCTGGCCATCGCTGGGAGGGTTAGCCAGGGCCCAGCAGAGAGACCCAGGGTTGTGGTGAGCTGAACTGTGGCTCAGGAGTGCGCAGAGATCCAAGGAGCCCGTCCAGAGAGCAGGACCCAGTGGAGGGAGGCCCAGCAGCAAGTAGCGCTCAAATCAGGAGGTCACCCCTTCCCTGTCCCTAGTATCAGGCCGCAGCCCCAGAGGACCAGGTACGTGAGGGAAGCCCAAGGGAGAGAGAGGGCTGGTATAATTAAGGGTCAGACTCTATTTGAGATGTTTAACTGCTGACAGCTTCCAAGTCCCACCACTCCTCCTTCCCCTTCTACCCACCCCCCCCCCCAATCTGAGCAACATGGTAAGAAAGCCCAGGCCCTCCCTGCTTTGGTGTAGGTGCGAAGATCAAACCACATGTGCTTGGGAATTTGCACTTTCCCCACCCACCCACTGACCACCTGCTGTGGACTAAATTGTGTCCCCCTAAAATTCATTTGTTAAAGCCCTAACCCCAGCCTGAGGTATTAGGAGGTGGGACCTTCGCGAGGTGATTAGGTCATGAGGGCAGAACTCTCATGAATGGGATCAGTGCCCTACAGAAGAGGCTCCAGGGGGATCCCCAGCCCCTTCTGCCAGGTGAGGTTATGGCAAGAAGACCACCCTCGATAAACCAGGGAGCAGGCCCTCAGCAGACACCGAATCTTCCATCGCCTCAGTCTTGGACTTCCCAGCCTCGAGAACTGTGAGAACAAATTTCTGTTGTTCAAGCCACCTGGTTTATGCTATTCTGTTTTGGCTGCCTGAGCTGATGAAGACATCCCCATAAGACCCACACCAATCACCTCTCCCTGTTCTCCCTTCCCTTCTCACAGCAGTTCAGAATCTCCCCCGCTCTCTCCAGGAAATATTATGTGAGCAATAAAACCCTTTTATGCTCTTAGTGCACCAGCAGGCTCAATATCCGAGCGAAATTTGGGGAGGGGGCGTCCATCCCACCGTTGTGGGGTGAGCACAATCGCTAGCAAGCCTCAGGGAGGACGTTCTGCTCTCCGCAAGCTGGGGCTTGGGGCAGGGAAACTGGAACTCAAATCAGAGTTCTAGCTGGGCTGACATGGAAAATGTGAAAAACTGTGGGAAACTCTGGGTTCCCACAAAACCAGCGTCAGACCCCACCGTCTGGTCCTCTGGGGCTGACTCTGGCAACTGCAGAGGCTGAGCCCACAGGAGAGGCACATGAGCTGCCACCCAGGACAGACTGAGGACAGCAGGTGCCGATTTGGTACAACAGGCTTATGTAAAGAAACTCTCTCTCTATGGAAACCCTTGGCTCTGCCCCCGCCGTGCCCTCCAGTAACCTTTGGGGCAAAGCATTCAAGATGTAAGCTGAGCAGAAACTGTAGGCTGGCTATTCCCAGCCCTGAGTTTCAGACTGTCGTCATTTTTTAGAGATTTAAAAAAGGTGTGGGGGGGGGGGGCCTAAAATATTCCATCTTTATTCTCCTTTCTAGCTAGGGGTGACATTGTAACATAGTTTTAGACAAGGAAATATAAACAGAAATTTTCTAAGGAAATGAGGTCCTCCAGGTAGAAAAAATAAAGCCCAGCGAAGAGAAATCCCTTTGTCTCCTCCTCCTTCTTTCTGCCTGGAATACGGGTGCAAAGCAATGAAGTACAGCAGCCACAGTGTGCCCAGGAGAACAGAGGAGACATGCTAAGGATGATGGATCCGAACAACAGAAGGACCCGAACCAGCCCTGGATCGCTCTCCTATTAACTTCTGGTTATGTGGGGGAAATAAACTCTTGCTTGATTATGCCACTACAGTTGATTTTCTCTTGCTCACAGGTAAACTGCAAGTAAAATATTAAATATTAAATATTAAAAACACTGGCACATCAGCAAAGCTAGAAGAGAAACCCATTAATGGCTGACCGAGAACAGTCTTTAGCCTCCAGCAGACCTGAATCTGTGCCTGCTCCCTGGCTTCCTACAAGCTGGGTGGACTTGGACAAGTTATTTATCTCTCTAGCACTTCGTTTCTCCTTCTGAAAACTGAACATGATAACAGCACCCACTTCAAAGAGAGGACGCCAGACTTACATGCAAAGCCTTAGCCCAGGGCCTGGCCCAGAGTAAGTCCACAAAAAATGTGGATTATTTTTGCTAAACTGGTTGTTTCAACAGGTCAATGCTCCATTTTCCTCAAAGTAACAATTACAGTAGCTCCCCACCCCACCCCCCACCCCCGCCCACTCTCCTTATCCATGGTTTCACTTTTCACAGTTTCAGTTTCCGAGGTCAACCGAAGTCCAAAAACATTAAATGGAAAATTCCAGAAATAAACAATTCATACGTTTTCAATTGCATGCCACTCTGAGTAGCCTGATAAAATCTGGCACCATCCTTCCCCATCCTGCCCAGGATGGAAATCACCACTCTGTCCCGCGCCTCCATGCTGTAGAGGCTCCCGCCCGTGAGTCACTGAGTAGCCTCTCCATTACCAGACCCACTGCCTCAGTATCACAGTGCTGGGTTCCCTCAGATTTTCCTTAAGAATGGTCCCAACGCGCAAGAGTAGGATGGCAGCAATTCAGAGATGCCAAGGAGAAGCCGTAAAGTGCTTCCTTTAAGGGAGAAGGTGTAAGTTCTTGACACAATAAGGAAAGAAAATAAATCCTATGCTGAGGTTACTGAGATCTATGGTAGGAACAGGTCTTCCATCCATGAAATTGTGAAGAAGGAAAAAGAAATCCGTGCTAGTTTTGCTGTTGCGCCTCAAACTGCAAAAGTTAAGGCCACCGTGCGTGACAAGTGCTTAGTTAAGATGGAAAAGGCATTAAGTTTGTGGGTGGAAGACACGAACAGAAAATGTGCTCTGGTTGACAGCACTGTGTTACACCAGAAAGCACTGAGCCTGTACGAAGACTTGAGCAAGGGATCCTCTGAAAGGAGTGACCCCAAGCCATTTACTGCAAGTAAGGGGTGGTTACACAGATTCAGGAGTAGGTTTGGACTGAGAAATGTAGGAACTACGGCAGAGGCTGTGCCTGCTGTTGAAGAAGCTGCTGCCACATTTCCCGCAGAGGTGAAGTGGGTTAAGGAGGAAGGTATGTATGTGCAGGAAAAACCTGGTATATGCAGGGTTTGATACTATCTGCAGTTTCAGGCATCCACTGGGGGAAGTGGGAGGTGGGGAGCGGCGGGTCCTGGAAACCGTATCCTCCACAGATAAGGGGGACTATTGTATGGATAAACTCACAATACCTTTATCTTTTTTCTTACTTTTCAACTCTTTAGGGGCTTTTGTGCTGCCACGATGTTCATATTCGAAGGCCAATGGGTCACATAAATGAATCTTTAAAGACTCACCTAGAGGGAGACTGGGATTGTCCGCTGTTACGTCCTCCTTAAAAATCAAGAGCAGAGACAGGCCATTAACAAAGCTTTAAATGTGTCCAAAGAGGAGTGTCAAGGTCAAGGCCCTGTGTTCCGAGGGCAGTGGACTGGACACGTGTTTCATTTAGGAATCAGAGAGAGAAATCTAGGGGGGCAAACATCAGAGACATTGGAGAGTCCTTCCCCTGACCTTTCTCAATGAAATCTTTCTAGCAGATGATTGACGCTCGCTTCCGTAATGAGCATTGACCGTCAAATACAAACCCACTGGGGACAGAGGATACATGAATCTCAGTTCTCGTTAAAGTGTAGATGACCGGCACCGGGGTCTCTCTAGAAGCAGTGGAGGAAGAGAGAAAACGCAAGTGCAGAAAGAGGCGGCCAACTGTCCAATGACACACTTGGCAATGTCCACAGTTTCCCCAGGAGCTGGTGTTCAATGTTGGTCCAGTCATAATCCCTGAATAATACACATCCTGTTCCTGTAGGCTTTTCAAGGTCTTAGCCTCACATCTTCCTCCCCACCCAGAGAGCACCAGCCAATTGGGAGCCAAAATAGCCAGAACTCCTGCAGGGCAAGTGCCTAGTCGCCTCAAAACACAGGGCACAATGGAGCCTCCCGCCTGCTCCCTGGAGACTGGGATCATCCCAATAAGGATCCCCATGGATGTGCTGTGGGCTGCAGACCCCGCATGGAAGGCTGCCCACAGCTGGCTGCATGATGAAGTCCACTGGGGCCTCTGGCTCCCTCAGGCAGCTGGGGCTGGAGCGGAGAGCACTCGCCAAGCTCTCCTGGACTCGCTGGTAACCCTCAGCCCATGGCATCCAAGCACTGAGCCATCAGACAGGCCTCTCCTCTCCGGTGGGAAGGAGTAAAAACAGATCCTCTCTCTGAGGCAGGATTGTGGGTGTGTGCCCACGCACACACAATTGAAATATGACCTCATTTGATCTTCTCACGGTCTGGGCAAATATTATCATCCCAATTCACGGGTGATCAGACTGAGGCTCCGCCAATTTAAATAACTTGGCCAGCCTCCATCCAACTGGTAAACGCAGCCCCAGGCGCTCCGCACATCCCTTCTCGGCCTCTCTGGGTAATTGCCCGAAATAACTCCCATGTGCTCCCCGCAGAGGATCGGGAGGCCACCTTGCCCCTCAAGGGCAGCAGGGAGGTTTTACATTTTAATTTTTTTAAGTGCGGAGATGTTTTCAATAGTTCCTGCCTCTGTGAGCGTCCTCTGGATGAAAAAGAATCTGGCTGGCGAGCCTGCCCCGCAGATGGCCGCAGCTAAATGCCTAACAGCTTGGGGCCTGCATCTGATTGCCAGGCATGAGGAAAAACAAAGGGATCCTTGCGCTGTGAAGAGGCCTGCCGGCTGCAGCACATTCTTTTATGCGGGGATTCAAGATGTGCGCGGGGCCCACTTTCAATAATTTTTAGTGTGTTGTTCCCTAGGATCTTTGAAGTTGCTCTTATGGAGAAAACATTTTCTTAGGTTATTGGCTTTTTAAAGAAGCAAAATATGGGAGCCTTATGATCTTAACGCTCACAGCTCATAAATACTCGTGCAGAAGCGGTAGCCAGGCCCCCGGAGGACTATTCCCTGTTCTCCAGGAGGAATAAAAGCACCTCACAGCGTGACCCAGCTTCACCGCCCCTTTGTCGGGGAGGTGGGGGGAGGGGTACACTGCATTCCAGCCTGGCCTCCAGGTCTCTGCTGGAGACGAGGAGGAAGCCGCTTTGCCTGGGCAGTAAGGTCTGGATGCATCTGAGAATGGAGGCAGCCCACTGACTTTCCTCTTAACATGTCTCCCCAACCAACCGCTCCTTTTTTTTGGAAATACCGCCTTGTACCCAATTGCACAATTGTTTTTAAATACCATGGCGGACCCAGCATTCGCTTTTTAGGAACCTCTCCCTGGCCCACTGTATCAACCCAAAACTCTCTGGCCCCAAGCCTGTTTGCCCACCCACTGTGGCAGCTTGGTGAGGGTCCCACCTCACCTGGTCTATGGCCCTTTGCCTAAGATGCCTCCTTCGCCTGTCATGCCCTCCTGCCCCAGGCCTCCGAGGGCCTCTTCCACTGTTGTGTTTATGAAAAGGGTGCCTTTGGCTTGGCAGTCAGGCAGACCTGAGTTCTGCCATTTAAGCATGGCTCACACCTTTTGGACAAGTGAGTAGGAGAACTAAAACCAATCGGATGACACATTGGCACAGAGAGGTGTTCGTCCACAGCTGGGTGAAGACACCCAAGTGTTTCCACCCACTTGTGTGGAGAGATGCAAAGTGTTAAACTATGTGTGCATTATTTGGCTCTATCTTTTAGTAAAGATACTCAAATGCACATACTACAAGTATTTAAGATTCTTAAACAACCCTTTCCCCCAAGCAACCTGACCTGACTCACCTGACATCTCTCCGACACTCCCCTTCCTTTCTTCCTAGTTGTATATCCCCCATGGATGCCCTAAACCAGACCAGTTTGGCAGCAGGGTGCACGGGACTGAGGCCATACTGATCAGAGGAGCAAGCGATGTAAGGGTGTGGGAGGGAGTCAGAGCAGACCCCAGGCTCAGGAGCACCTTCATAGAGGCTGGTCCCAGTGGTGGAGCAGCCCAGGAGTGAGGATCCAAAAGATCTTCAGGCCTAGCTCGTTTGGCTTAGTGGATAGAACGTTGCCCCACGGACTAAAGGGTTCTGGGTTCAATTCCAGTCAAAGGCACATGCCCAGCTTGTGGGCTCGATCCCCATAGGGGGCGTGCAGGAGGCAGATGATCAATGATTCTCTCTCATCATTGATGTTTCTATCTCTCTCTCCCTCTTCCTTTCTCTCTGAAATCAATAAAAATATATGTTTTAAAAAATCATCAGAAAGTCTGGCAGATTCCCATCTGGCAGGATGGTAGAGCCCAGGATGATCCCTGCTTTGGAAAATAAATAAATGAATGAATGAACAAAGAAACAGATTGCCAGATTTAGGATCCTGCAGATCAGAGTAGCTGCTTCCTGCATCTGAACAACACTGAGATATGTTCAACCTACCCACTAGCACCCTGGTACATTGAAATGTGAAGGCCAAGTTCCTCAGTGACCTTCTCCACATAATGCATACTGGAGGTGGTCTCACATAGGTCTGTGGGGTCTTGGGAGGGCTGCAGGGTGAGAGGGAGAGCCATGAATGTCATCCTGAAGAGAAGCTAGGAAGCCAGGAGGTTGACAGTCCATGTAACCAGCTCTGTGGGGTGGGGTGCACTCAGACTCCATGGGGTGAGGCAGGGGTCAGCATCCAGAGGATGTATAATGCAGGTTTAGCAGGGAGCTGATGTTCAAAAAAAATCCAAATTGGCATAGCATGTAGAGAAACCTAACTCCAACCACCTCATTAGCAGAGAAGGTGCCTTCAATTTATTGTGTAAATCAGTTTAGCAGATGGCAGTAGCAATAAGATTTGTTTTTTGTTTGTTTGGTTGCTTGGTTTTGGGAGAGGGGTGTTTAATGTTTCCTCTGGCAACAGAATATATCCTACTTTCAAAGGCACATCCAGATGGGACAAATCCCATCCTCATCTTCCGGAGCAGTCATGACACTAGGGTCTGTATTCCATTGCTTTGTATAGTGATTGGTTGGTAAAGGGTCATGTGACCTGAGCTGAACCAATGGGAGTCATCCTTGAGACTTTAACTAGAGCTGTAGTTTGGAGGAGGGAAGGATTGCTTTCTTTTCACTGGGACTCCCAACTTCAAGAAGTATGTATAGATCTACAGCTGTTGGAAGCCATTCTTACCAGCACATGGGGAGAGCCTGCCTGGGAATGAAACTCCCCAGAGGAAAAGAACCAGGAAAAGAAAAGGGAGAGACTTCTGATGATTGCTGGACCCAACCATACCTGAAGACCATATTGCTTCCCTTGTACTTCCCTGGGACATGACAGTAACTATCTTTTTTCTTTTAATTTGGGTTTCTGATACTTAAAACTAAAATCATTCTGACTTACACACCTGGCTCATTGGCCCAGGGCCAGGCTGAGCTTCATTCTCCAGGTATCTTGTCTTCATTCCAGGATGCTAAGCAGGACTGGGGCAAGCAGGAGGACAGCACTGCACAGACGCACCAGCCCCACAAAAGCAGGGCACCAGCCAGGTTACACCCTGTAGACACCATGAAGAAGAACCAGAATTGGGCATCAGGCCCACTGTATTCAGGTCTCCATCCATCCGTTTACCAACCGTGTGACCTGGTTGGTTACTTAATCACTCTAGACCTTCATTTTCCCATCTAAAAAAATGGTATCAATAACATCTACCTTGTAGGCTTTTCTGTGATGTTTTAATGACATCAGGAATGTAAAGGACTTGATCTTGTGTCTGGCTCACAGCGGGAGTTTGATAAATGGCAGCAGTTCGGTGTCACTGTGGTATATCTGTCCTTGCCTGTTCAGCACTGGGAAGAGGAACAGCATAATTTACTGAAATGTGTACGTCAGACCCTCAAAATAGCATTGCCACCAATGGTTTCAATTTCCTATGTCTCTTTTTTTTTTAACAAGAGCTGCTAAACACCAACCGAATTGCCCAAAGGGATAGCAACAGAAGAGAAAAATCACAGTGCTGTAGCCCCTGGGTGATGACAACTAGACCAGGGGTGGCATCCAGAGCTGCCTCCTCTTTGGGGGTAGAGAAGTGAGCATGAGGGGCCTGCGTCTTCCCTGAAGAGCCCTTGCTCTCTGCAAGTGGCACCTGTGAAGTCTGCGTCTCAGCCCCTTTCCCTCCTGACTTAGACCCAGAGACAGACACCCAAGTGGAATAGAGGCGCCAGCAGTGAGCTGGGAATCTGGAAACCGAGTTCTAGTCTGGGTGTTACGTTGCTCCATCCATTTGTCTTGGCCATTAACATCCCTTTCAGGAAACCCCCCTTCGACTGGATGGGTAAACTGAGGGCTGGCCAAGTGTAGTCGACTGTGACAGGGATGCCCTGGACCAGAAACCCTAAGCTCAAACTCCACTCTCATTCGCTAGACCCCAGACAGATCCCAAAGCCTGCAATCCTGCTTTGCTAATGTATGAACAAAACCAAAGGCCAGCCCGGCCGCCATGGCTCAGTGGTCACAGTTTGATTCCCAGTCAGGGCACATGCCCGTGTTGTGGGCTCTATCCTCTCAGTGTGGGACATGCAGGAAGCAGCCAATCCATTATTCTCTCTTATCATTGATGTTTCTATCTCTCTCTTTCCCTCTCCTTTCCTCTCTGAAATCAATAAAAATATATATTATAAAAATGAATACAAAAAATAAAGGCTAGCCCCAGACTCCAGGGACCCAGAATGAATCCATGTCTTTTCTTCAGCTCCAGCCTGGCTGTGAAGCCGACATCAGCAAAGGCGCTCTGGAAGGCACCGGGGGCTGAGTCCAGAGATCAGGGTCCAAGCATCAGCTCAACTGCTTGTTAGGCCTCAGTTGTCTCATAAAAAAGGAGGGCGGAAGAAAGAGTTCCATTACTGTGCTTGTATAACCAATCACCCTAAAACTCAGTGGTGTGAACACCCATTTGTTACGGTCACAGATTCTGTGGGTCAGGAATTAGGATGGAGCATAAAGCAAGACGCCTATCTCTGCCCTGTGGTGACCTAGGCCTCAGCTGGAAGGTTCCAGTGGCTGGGGCTCCTCCAGCAGTTTTCTCTGTCTCTCTGCACAGAGGAGAGAGAGAGAGAGAGAGAGAGAGAGAGAGAGAGAGAGAGAGAGAGATCTCACCAGGGGAAGCTTTCCTGCCTTGGATGAGCTGGCCTCAGAAGTCACACTGCATCGCTTTTGCCATTCTGTCAACTGGGCAATTACAAAGTCTGTCAGCTCCAAGGCGAGGGCACATAGGCCCTACCCGTCGATGAAGGACTGTCGATGTCACATCACAAGACCGTGAGGATGGGATGCGCATTAATGTGACCATCCTGGAAAAAGCAATCTGAGCCATAACATCTTCCTTAAAGAGGTGACCCCGGATGAAAGGCCATGATGGCTGTAAACGCACGTGGAGAGTGCTGCACGTGTGTTCATGCTCTCCGCAAACACTGCCGAGCGCCTGCTGGGTCCTCACCACCACGGATGCCCTCCAATCCCTCCTGCTGGGAGCCGGTTCTCATTCAAGGGGGGAGGTGCGAGACAGGTGGGCAGACAGGGATAACATGAGTGAAAGCTCTTTGCAAACCATCAAGGGCTAATATTTTGGTGGTAGCAGTAATGATGGCAAAAATCCTGGCGAGATGAGAAGACACTTGAAAATGCTTCTTTTTTCTTTTCTCTCTTGAAGAGCTGCCCTGTCTTCTTTCTCCAAATTCAAGATTCAATCCTTCAATCAGTCAATCATTTATTTTCCTGACAACCATGTATGAGTGTCTATTGCGTGCCAGGTATTATGGCAAACTGAACAATGAACAAGACCTGGTCTGAAATTCACACTTTAAGTAACTGACACAAAATGGGCACAGAAGGAGGAAAGCGGGAGAACCCCCCCCCCCCACTGCCACAGCACCCCCGTCGCCCTCTGCCAGTTTCCACAGTGGACTTGGCTCTGAAAAACCAATGCTGACTGCCTGGGGCTGCTGAGAAAGCCCTAGAACACCCTGGAAAGCCCTGGTAAGCAGAGCGCTCAGCCTCCCCCGGGAAGGATGCCAGCCCCCAGCAGCTTGGCGGTCACTCCTTTTTGGCCCTGCTCCTGGCCCTGCCTTCCTCCAGGCTTGGCCTCCGTGGTGAAGAGCCCACGTCTGCCTCCAGTTCCTGTCTCCCCACCATTTGAGGGTTAACTGTCTGATGTTCCCTGCAGGGTTTAAGTGCAGCTGCTGTTGCCATTGGGAAATTGCTTTTTCCATTTGCTGGGCTGGCTCTTGGAAACGACCACAGTGCCATCCTCTGGTGGAAGTCTGGATTCCACGCACTACAATCTTCCTCTGTGGCTGGAGGAGGCTTTTAAATGACTCCTGGGGCTCCTTCTGAAGGACACCCCGCTCAGTGTGGGACCTCACTACCCTCATGTAGCAACATCCTGGAAGGAGAACTCAACAGTTTGCACTGAAGCTTTCTACCCAGGAAAAAGAAGAAGAAATTAACAGGTAGTTACCCGTGTATAGAATACATATTTGTGTCTGCTATTTTCTCAATATTTAATTTCATTATTGTGTTAAAATATGAGAGATATGAGTTTCTAGATTCATTTATTCATTTTCTAGATTCATTTATTCATTTTCTAGATTCATTCATTTGTTCACTCAACACATATTTTATAGTGTCAGGAACTGATCTAGGTGCTAAGAATACAAAATACACAAAATTCCTGAGTTCATGGAGCTTGCTTTCTGGTAGAGGAGACAGACAATAAATAAAATATATAAGTAAATATATAGTATATTAGAAACTGTTAAAAAAAAAAACAATAACAACTAGAGCAACAAAAGGTGATAAGGAGTGCTGGTGGTGAAGTCATTACAAACGGGGGAGCCGAGAAGGCCTGAAGGTGAAGATGGTGAGGAAATAAGCCACTGGCTAAGGCCTTGAGGTGAGAGTGTGCCTGCCAAGTCTGAGGACATTGGGTAACCAATATGGCAGGAAGAGAGCAAGTGAAGAAGAGACTAGACCGAGAAGCAGAAAGAGAAGAAATTGAAGGCCAGGTGCGGGCTTTAGCTTTTCCTCTGATGAAAAAGGGGCCCTTGCAGGGTTTGAGGACATGGTCTGACTTATATGTGAACCTCTGAGCACACTCTGCCTGCTTTACTGAGGACAGAAGGAAGGGGGACAATAGCAGAAACAGGTGGAGTAGTTAGGGGGCTACTGCAATAATCTGAGCAAAGGAAGAACGTGGATTAGACCAGGGTGGGAGCAATGCGAACATGAGGAGTAACTGGGATATATCATGACAGTTGAGTTAAGTGTTGAAATTGCTAGGAGAATTGGCATGGTGTGAAAGGAGAAAGAGAGTAGCTAAGCAGGATGCCAAGGTGTTTAGACAGCAGCTGCAAGGCGTTAGCCAGGGACTGATCAAGTTCTCCCTCCCAAGAATTCGAAATAAGAAATTGAACCTTTTGACAGTCAGTGGCAGGTGCTGGAATGGGAAGGTGGTCAAATAGAGAGAAAACAGGATGGGACGCCATGTTGGGCCACAGGCAAGGGAAGTACACAGAAGATGGATGAGAAAGAGGAATGGGCCAGATGTGCAAAAATGAGCCGAAATGAGAGGGTTCCCCTCAAACTCAGGGCCGCTGTGTCACACAGCTTTAGGGATTAGCACGCACATCACAGGACATAGTGCCTCTGGAGTTGTGCCGTGCACAGCTTGTGCCCCCTCCCCGGCTGGATGTCATCCCTTTGGCCAGTTGTCCATGGAATTGCCAATTGCATCTTCACCGAGCTAGCACAGCGGGCGTTTGTTCCTTTCCAGCAAAAGAGTTTTAACTAAAAACAGACTCAGGAGGCAAAGACCATCATGTAGGCCCCCACGCCCTTGACTAACTGACTGGCTCCGAGACCATCACTCCCTCTGTGTTGCACAACTCCAAGGAGCATCATTCCCCTAGGGCAGTGGTCGGCAAACTCATTAGTCAACAGAGCCAAATATCAACAGTACAACGATTGAAATTTCTTTGGAGAGCCAAATTTTTTAAACTTAAACTTCTTCTAACGCCACTGCTTCAAAATAGACTCGCCCAGGCTGTGGTATTTTGTGGAAGAGCCACACTCAAGGGGCCAAAGAGCCGCATGTGGCTTGCGAGCCGCGGTTTGCCGACCACTGCCCTAGGGACACAGGACCTCGCTGTTTGAGAACCTGAAAAGCAAGTGCACATTGTGTGTGCTGTTGCGGAGACTGGCCATTACCTTCTTTCATGGACACCAGGGTCCCGGCCCCTTCTGCATGTTGCAGTATGTTGGCACTATAGACCTATGAGGATGAGACTGTGAAAGACAGTGTCCTGCCCTAGCTGGTTTGGCTCAGTGGTTGGAGTGTCGGCCCTGCGGACCAAGGGGTTGCAGGTTCGATTCCCAGTCAAGGGCACATACCTGTTTGCAATATCCCTGCCATGGTCAGGGCATGTGTGGGAGGCAAACAATCGATGTGTCTCCCTCACATTGATGTTTCTCCCTATCTCTCTCTCTCTCTCTCTCTCTCTCTCTCTCTCTCTCTCTCTCTCTCTCTCTCCCCTTCCTCCCTCCCTTCCACTCTCTCTATGAGTGGAAGAAAATATCTCAATGGAGAAAATATCCTCAGGTGAGGATTAACAACAACACCAAAAAAGACAGTGTTCTAAGGGTCTCATCAGACAGCGGGGAAGCTGGTTGGGTAAGGGGCCGAGTCCCCCCACCCCAGGTCAGGGACTTGGAGTCAGTGCTGAGTGGCTAGTGGGTCCCATACCTGGGATTACCTAAAGGCTGCGTGCACTATCCATCCCTGTTAAGCAAACTCACCTTATACATCTCACCATCATTCCGCTGGCCCCCCCACCGCAGTCTTCGCCAGGGAGAGGCAGTGTGACACAGAAGAAAAGCCATTGCCAGACTGTCATCCACAACGAGCACTTATGCAGAGAGAGGCCGCTGGTCGAGGATATTTGAAAATCATTTCCCTCCTCTCATCTTCTTTCCTCTCCAGCTGCCTAGAGTCTGAGGTCCCTCGCATTTAAATCTTCAATTTATCTATGTTGCAGCTCATGAAAAGGAATTTTTTAACAGCATCTTAATATTTATTCGCATTCCACGTACCATCTACATTTTGGATAAAGTACATTTCCCCAGAGATCCCCCCATTTATTCTAAACGCATCGGAAAGCCCACTGCTTGCATGCTCGATGGTTTTCTGAATATCAGAGCGTCCTCCTCTCCAGGCTGCCACTGATACATCCCATAACTTAATGCTGTTTTTCATAAATGGAAAGATCAGACCGTGATTCAAACGCTGTGGCATGTGGCATTTGTTTGATGGAGGTAACATTTTCCACAACAAGATACATTTCTGTTTCCTAGGGTTATGATTAAAAACAGAAATTGAGCTGTGTGGTGATGGAATCAAACCACAGCCCATACACTGTGTGGACTCTAAAAACAAAAGAAGCGATGGATACTCTCAAAGACAGCGCGAGTGTCGCCTGGCACTCTGGTACATGAGTCTCCAGCAGCGGTTCTGAGGGGTCCCCGACCAGCCGCAGCAGCATCGCCTGGGGCTGGTGGCAAAGGAACGTTCTCGAGCCCACTCCACACCTACTGAGTCAGAAACCCTGAGATCTGTGCTTTCACCAGCCCTCCGAGTGATCCGATGAATGCTCAAGATTGAGGACCAAAGAGTCCTAAACATTAGAACTCTTTAAAAAGTAGCAGCAAATGATTAAGGAAGACGTATCTAATTGGGAGTTTAAAAACACAGAGTCACCGTCTCTGAAGAGAGGTGATACCCCTAAGCAGGGATACCAGGCAGCAGGAAATCCTAACCGTGTTGTGTTTCAGGAGGAGCTTTCATTACAACATCAGTGAAGGTTCCAGTGTCCCGGAAGTGGGGTTGGGGGCGAATAAGCAGTGCTCCCTGCCTGCAAGGGCACCCAGTTTTGTGGGAGAGGGACCGAGAACCCTGAGGGTAATTAGATGTCATGGTGTTGACTCAGAAATGTGGATCAACTGTGACGCAAACACAGAGGGAAGCCTCACTCTGGCTGGGGCAATAAAAGAAGTATCCACGGGGAGGAAACCTTGAACTCGGCCTTGGAAGAACAGGAGTTGTCAAGGAAGCTGTGAGAGTTACCTGCGGGGCAAGGAGAACTGCACGTGTAGAAAGGACCCCTGACAGCCCGGGGAGCACTGAGAAATATGTAGGTTTTGTTGCTTTAAAATTATGCTCTAGGCCCAGCAAAAGGTGTCATTCTTTGTGGAGAGGTGTGTCAGGGGGTCCAGAATCCTGTCCCAGCTGTAACCCTTTTGCTTTTTACCCAGGAAGGATTTTAAAGAGTCACCTCCTCATCAGATGCTTGACTTTTCTTTTATAATATTCCTGCTGGTCATACGCCAACACCAGGATAGCCACTAGCACTTCTTCACTCAGAAGGCCAGATCCAGGCTGAGCAGGGCCCCTCACAGAGGAAACAGCAGCACAAGCATGAGGGAAAGAATGCAAATCAGGGACCATAGGGTCAACATGCTATACTGTCAGAAAGTCTTCCTTGCACACCCACCATCCACTGGCTGATCAGCTTTGAGTCAGTTATGTAACGTCTCTCTGCCTCAGTTTCTTCATCTGTAAAATGTGCATAGTAATAATCCCTAATTTATATGGTCATTATGCATAAAGTACATAGAAGAGTGCCTGCAAATAGCAAACATTATACATGTGTTAGCTATTATCACCATTATCATAACCAATATCTTCATTATTAATATCATCATCAATATCACCACTAACCTCACCATCATCACCTCTACACCCCTCACCATCATTATCACCACCATTATCATCATCACCGACATTGTGTCACCTTTGCTTAATCCCAGAGCCTGATGATTGAAGTTGGGAACACCAGGCTAATGGCATGATAATAGCTGATCACAGTGAACTGATAAATATAACTAAATATATTTTCTTTACCTCAATCCAATTTCATTTCTTATTGGGAGCTGGACTGCCCTCTACAACATCTCTACAAAGCAGTTGCCAGCCCATGTTTTAATTCCTCCCATGGTAGGGAGCTGACTTCATTCCCAAGAAGCTCATCTAACTGCCAGATCCAGCAATTTGACTCTAGGGCTTTAATATTTCTGCAAATCCAAGAATAGCAATGCCATCCCACTGTGGAATTACTTCTGTTGGTTAGAATAAAATTAGAAAATAGGCCATTATTTGTGCTACCTCCTTCTTTTCTTATGCCCAGGGCAAATTTTTTGCTGCTCCTCTCATTGAGAGGTGGAGTCTAATTTCCCTGCCCCTTGGATCTGGGCTGGCCTTAGTGACTTGCTGGATCTGTAAAATATAACACAAGTGGCTTCCACCCAGTGCATCCACCCAGCCGATGCCACCTGAAGCAGACCTAGCCATCTCCATCCCGTCCTATTCAAATTTCAAATCCATGAACGAAATAAATAATTATCATTGTGTTAAGCTTTTAAATTTGGAGGTGATCTGTTAAATTGCAACAAATAACTGGAACGTCCTGAAATAGCTGAAACATCTTATCTCTTATCTTCGAATTACCCTTAAACTCCTTCTGTACAAAACATGTAAGGAAGCCATCACAGCTCATCTGAGTTCGCACTACAAATTAAATATAATCCTAGTGCTGGTTAGAGGGTTTTTCCTTACGATGAGGCACAAGCTAGCTCTCCTTAACTTCATTCATCCATTCAACAAACACTTAAAAGCACCCACCATCAGGTGCTATGCTGGAGATTGTGGAAGACAAAGATGCACCAGCCACTCACTGTCTCAAGGACTTCGGAACCTTCCTGAATGAGGCAATGCATCACAGAAGAGGAGCAGTACACAGCTGTAGGAAACTCAGGGATGGAGAAACATGTTCTGTCTGGTGGGGAAGACAGTGAACTGACTGCAGAGGGATGGAAAGGATTCCCCAGATGGAGAAGAGGAGGAGGGTGATGGGATAGAGGGACTGGGGGGGTCCATGAAAGGATATGGCACTTTCAGGGATCAGTTAGGAGGCTGAAGTGGTGGGGAGCAAAGGGCATGAAGCAAAGAACAGAGAGACGAGGCTGGGAAACTAGGTTGGGGTGAGATCAACAAGGACTTCATAAACTGAGAGTATGGATTTTACCTCAAGCACAAGAGAGAGCTACAGAAAGGTTTTAAGCCAGGCCACAACAGAAGCAGATTTGCATTCCTGAAAGAAGAGTCTGGCTGTAGGATAGGATCAAATTAAAAGAGGCCAACCTAGGACTCCTTTCTATAGCTGGTCAGGAGATGAGGGGTACCGACATAGAGCAGAGGAGACTTCAGAAAGTTTACAAGACCCAGTTGGAGATCAATTGGATAGAGCAGAGAAATCAGTCAAGGATGATCCCAGATTTCTGGCTCGGGAGGTGCCATTCCACCAACTACCAATGACAGCAGGAGCAGGCGTGAGGATAGGGCAGACAAAAGTCCCCTTTGATTCTTAGGACATCCCACACCCTGATTCTAGTTCACATGTTCAAAGACAGGCATAACATCCCGAGCTTGTTGCTTGGGCATTTGCTTGAGTCTCTTTGTTCCCGTGATCCTCTTGTTTTTTCATTTCCAATAGGATTAGAGCACACATCTGACTATAGGGAGAGTCTGTTCTAAAGTCCACGCCAAGAAAAAAACGGGTACTGTTAAGGTTTTTAATATCTTTTTAGTTGCTGCCTTTTTCAAGGATTATAACATCAGCACATGGTGTTGAAAATACATAAAAGTACACCCGTAGCCCAGTTTCTCAGAGAGAGTATTAACATTGGGGGATATTCCCTTTCAATGTTTTTCTGTTCATACAGATTTGCTTTATCTGGTTAATAGTGCTGTGTGAGCATTTTTCTAGGCCTCTCACACTAACCTAGAAAATATGCTTTTTAAATGGCTGAACAGAGTCCAACATGGGTGTACCTAAATGAAGCGAACTTCCACAATTGGACATTTCAGCTGTTTTCCTACATGTGTGTGTCTGTGCTTTGCTTTGTTTTTTGTTTTGCTCATATGAAAACCTTATGTCAAGCATGTTTGTGTCTAAATCTTAGCTATTCTTTTCTAATTATTTCTTTCAGACAAATTATTGGAATGGGCCAAGAATTGACAGATTTGAGCATGTTGACGGGTTTTGGGTACTTACGACAAAGTTTCTCTCAAAATATGAAAGCATGGTTTTGTCGGGTTCTTTTTTTACCCTTCCCCATTCGGCTGTGGAGGAAAACACGTGGCCGCACTTTTTGGAGCCTGAAGTTTCTGGAAGACATTTACTGACTCTTTCTCGGTGGAAATTTGAACCGCTCTCCTCCTCCCAGGATGGCCCTGCCCTGTGATTTACAACCGGCCCGAGCCGGCTCGGTTGCCACAGCGCTGTCATCGCAGGCTGTCGGTCAACCAAATGGAATAAAAGCTCCAGGGTTATTTGGCCTCTGAGCAAACACAGGGGAACAGTGGCTGGTCTCTTCTGCTTCCAAAGGAACATGCTGCTTTAATAACACTCAAGAATGCTTTTCAGGAGTCCTGCTCCCCAGAACTTTCCTGTCAGGCCCGGGGCCTCTTTCCTGAAATGTAACGGCCAGCCAGCCAAGTCCCTGGCCACCTCCACTGCCAGGCCCCCAAGCCCCGTGCAAGGACGGTGGGGCATGCTAATTGGCTGGTATCCAAGGAGCATGAACAGTGAGCGTGCCTTGGACCAGACCGGGGAGGTCCACAGTCCAAGGGCTGGACAAACTCCAGCTGGCTGTGTGCAAACCAGGCCCCTCCGGTCCTTTCTGCAATATGCATGGAGTGTCCTCCTCGAAACCAGACTCGCTGCTTACCGAGGACCAGGGAGGAAAGATGTAGGATGATTTTAATCCCAAGCAAGTGCAAATCACTGCAGAAAAGTTGAGTCCAGACCCAGAGAGGAGGGCTCTGTCCCATGGGCTCAGCCAGCAGGGGAAGGAGCTGAATGAGGAGGGATCGCATTCTGCTTCCTTCCCTGTGTGCATGGACAAGACTTGCAGAAAGCAAGACTTTGAGTCTGTAGGATGTTAGGAAGATGTGATAATTGTCAAGGAGAGAGATGTTGAAGGCCCAACCACAGATATCAAGGGGGCAGAACTGATGAAACTTGATGACTGTGGGGTATTCAAGTGGGGACAGTTTACTAGTATAGACTCCAATTTCCTCAACTAACAATGACAATAACAGTTCCTGCTGCAAAGAGACTTTGTGGGTCAAATTAAATGACACATGAAAACTGCTTATGCCCAGCCAGCTTGCCTCAGTAGTTGAGCGTCGACCTATGAACCAGGGGGTCACGGTTCGATTCCCAGTCAGAGCACATGCCGGGGTTGGGAGCTTCATCCCCAGTAGGGGGTGTGCAAGAGGCAGCTGATAGATGGTTCTCTCTCATCATTCACATTTCTATCTCTCTTCCTCTCCTTTCCTCTCTGAAATCAGTAAAAATAATTTTTTAAATGCTTACTACAGTGTCCTGCTTAGTCAAACTCATTAAAGATTAAGTCCTAAAATAAGTAAGACATAACAGTGTCATTATTTTATAAGCCTGCAGGTCATGGCCAAACATACAGAGTCAGGAATCAGCATGTAGATGGCAGGACAAGCCATAGAAATGGACAGGACCCCCAAGGCGGACCTGCAGTGAGGAGACAGAGGAACAGGATGCAAATGTGGGGAGCACTGATGCAAAAGGGGAGGATTTGTGGAAAAGGAGAGTGAGAAAGAGCAGCTCCAGCCAAGCAGGAAAAGCATTTGGAGACGGAGAAGGTGCCCAGTGTGGCTCTAGTAAGACCAAGACGGACCGGGATTCATTGGCTTTGGCCACAAAGACGTCACCAGGCAGCATGTTTTCCGTGGTGATGGTGAGATTGCAGTGAACGGAGAGAATAAGAGTGTGAAGGGAGATGTTCATCACCTCATTACACATCACAGAGAAAAGGGGCATCATCTAAGTGCCCAACAATGGCGGACCAGGTTTGTCATGGTACAACTATTCTGTACTTTTCTTCATAGCATTACACGACCATCATTATAAAACAATTGTTTTGTAGCAGAAAAGGGAGGAGGATTAACAGTGAACAAAGGAAGCAAAAGACACAGGTGTGGAAGTAATACATATCCTAAAAGCCTACAATGATATAAAAAACAACAACAGGCAAGTAGAAAATGACTACGTTATATCTTTTCTTAAGAGATTTGTTAACACTAGAGAGTTCAAAAAGAACAACAGAGCTGACTCAGGGTTTGGCAAATAGGATGGAAAACAAGTAAGAGGAGAATGTGGTCCAAAACGTTAAATGGTGTAGAATGCAGCTTCGTGACTGTATCAAGGGCAATGGACAAACCTAGGAAATGCAAATGCTCATGAGGACGCTATACTAAAAGCGTATGCACTTCCTTACTAGCCAGGAAACTCCATGAGGACGGGGCCTCACTGTCCTGTTTTCTTGGGGAAATGTGGTATCTAAACTAGAACTGTAAGCATTAAAAAATGTGCACAGAGAGGAAAGGGCATAAAAATGTTGAGAATGTATTAGGGTCTGGGATTGTAAATGTGGAGGGTTTTTTTAATTTCCCTAATTTTCTATACTGGGTTTATACTACTTTTATAATGTAAAACAGGAAGGAAGGAAGGGAGGGAGGGAGGGAGGGAGGGGAAGGGGAAAGGGAAGGGAAGGGAAGGGAAGAGAAGGAAGGGAGGGAGAAACAAGGTAGAGAAGGAGAGGAGAGAGGAGAGGAGAGGAGAGGAGAGGAGAGGAGAGGAGAGGAGAGGAGAGGAGAGGAGAGGAGAGGAGAGGAGAGGAGAGGAGAGGAGAGGAGAGGAGGGGAAGGGAGGGGAGGGGAGGGGAGGGGAGGGGAGGGGAAGGGAGGGGAGGGGAGGGGAGGAGAGAGGAGGGGAGGGGAGGGGAGGGGAGGGGAAAGAGGATAAAACTAGCAAGTGGACCTCGGAGCCAGATGACTTGGCTTAGACCTCAACCATGCCACCCACTAGCTGTGTGACCTTGAGTGAGCTCCTTAACCACTCTGAGCCTCAGTTTTGTCTATAAAATGGAGATAAAATGGATCCACAAAGAAACCCAGCAAAATTGTGTTTGTTCATTCTTTCCCAACTGTGGGCTCCTGGCCCCCAGTCCATGCCATTAACACATTGATGTTGTGGGATTTGAGTGGTGCTGAACTCATCCTCGAGTTCGCAAAACAGATTAGAGCCCTTCTTTTTTGTGAAAATATCTGGCGGGGCGGGGGAGGCGGGGGGAGAAGGGGCGCGTTTCCAAAGCTCCAAGAGCCTTGCTTAGCTTCCTCAGCTGTGACCCAAAGGACCTGCCTTATTTACATAGGACTGCCCTGTGGAACAATAAAAGCTGGGACAATATGGGTCCCTAAGAGCAGAAATTTACTAGCGGAGGCGTGTAATCCTCCTCCCACCCAGCTCATGTCCAGCTGTGACCTCCGGATTCTGTACACATTGGCAAACAAGGAGCAGGTTCTCCCTCCCGACATTCCACAGCATCGTTTTCACTGCTAGAAAGCCTAAGAAATCCTGGCAGAGCCGTCTCAGTTTTTTCTGGCCACCACATGAAGAAAAACAGAAATGGGTCATTTGTCAAGGTCCAAAACAGCCCAGGAGGAAATCTCATGGGGTGATTCCCCTGTGACACTCATAATATCAGAAGTCACCTCTATGACCTTAGGAAGTAGTGGATATACAAGCCCCACAACCCACATGTTCTTAAGACCCTTAAAAAGGAGTGGACCCAGGTAGGTCTCCATCCCTGGACTCAATCCTGAATGCCTCTCCTCCACTCTCACACTTGACCCCACCATCTCCAGCTACCTCCCCTTTCCTTCTTCTTGTCTTCCTGCTATGACACATGGGTTACACTCCCCAAACCCTTGGCTTCTCTCAGTAAGGTCTTTGCTCTTGGGAGCCTGGGAACAGGCAAAGCCGATCCCATTAAGGCTCCTTGTCCTTGCAGGGTATGGAAATCCCACCACCACCACCACCAGCAATCCCTTCGGCCGGGTCTCTTCTGAGCTCTCCTCTGAGCACCCACTCAGTACCCCTCTGACATTTTCTCCAGCTCTTCCTTGAGACTCCACTCCTATTGTACAGTGACCCACCATCACGGCCAGCAACCTTGTTTCTGACACTGAATTTACAGTGGGACTGTCCATCATATCCTCCCACCTCAGCATCCTGAGCCACTCAGGTGCCCAAGATATGGACTCTGTCCATGGACTCTCTCTCTCTCGGATGCCTTGGTCCAAGCCTCAGCTGGGAGTTAGCAGTTGGTAATCTCCCTTATCTCCCATTTGGCTTTATTTTTAAAACTAGCTTCTCATCTGACCTTGTTCCCCTTGAAGGTGTTTATAAAAATAATCCAGAAAATGAGGTGCAGAAAACTTCATATATGAGACCATGCCATGCCCTCTGGTCTTTAAATTAATGTTTTCAAAACACTTTGACATCCATGTGGTCACTAAATCTTCAAAATCTCCCTATGAGGTGAGCATCATCCCTGTTTTGGGGTTGGGGAACCAGAAAGCCATGGAGATGAAGGGCATTGCCCAAAGGCACACAGCTAGTATACGGCAAAGTTGGCATCAAGAGCTAAGTTTTCAGGTCCAAAGCCCAGTGTTTCTCTTGCATAGCACACTCTCCTTCTGCAGAGACAGGGACTGAGCCCCGGGCTGACGCCAAGACTAAGGTCCCGACTCAGTGTCATTAGCCATGAAGCACAGACCTCATGGCAGTGACAGTTCAGGGCCTCAGAGCCTGAGAGGACACAGTGTGGGCAAACACTGTCGGTACAAGGAGGCTGAGAGAGGCTAAATGGAGAAGGGGGGTAGATGGTCAACTTCAGAACAGGGCAGGGTCCCATATGGTGCCCATCTCCCACACTGTCCCCGCTGTACACTCGCAGATGGCCTCACTCTGCACCAGCCACCCCTCTTTATTGCCTCCATAGGGCACTGACTGCCTACCCTCCTGGACATTCCTCCCCATCCTGACTTCTTGCCTTGATGAAGTGACTCAGGTTGAGGCCCGACTGTAAGAAAATGGTTCCAAGACCCTCCTCCTCCTTCTGCTTGTGCTGTGCATGGGGACTCCAAAAGATACCATCTTAGCCTGGATCCCCTCAAAAGAAGAGCCTGAGACAAGAAGTTTGGTGCAGGGAGTTTATTTGGGAGGTAATCCAGGGATCAAGAAAAAAGACAGTAGGAAAAGCACGATCAGAAGGCAGAGAAACCTGATAAAATTAAGTAGCAAGGTCACCACTGTACAAAGTATAGCAGTTACCATGTGATCCGCTGTCTCTTAGAGGGCTCAGAGATGAAACTCATCAGCACCACGCTTTTCAGCACAGCCAAGAACAGTCTGTGCTCATAGACAGATTCTATCCCAATCAACCTCGGAGAAACATTCAGAACTCCCTCTGATTTATACTTCAGAAGGACAAGGGACTGCAGCATTTATCACAAGTCCCCACCCCTATTTGCCGTATAAAATAACTTAATCAAGAGAATGACATCCCAATATTTTGCCACTTGCTGTTGGTTAGAAGCAAGTTGTAGGTTTCACCTGCACTCCAGAGAGGGTATTATATAAGGGTGTAACACACTAGTGGTCACCCCAGGGTGTGTCTGCCACACTAGCTCTATGGTTCTGACCCTGGCTGCAGATTAGAATCACCGGGAAGTGTTTTCCAAAAATTAGTGCCTGGGCCATGCTGCAGAGATCTTGATTTAATTGTCCTAGCAAGGGGCTGGGCATCAGCATTTTTTAAAAGTCCCTGGGTGATTCTAGTGTGCAGCTGGGGTTGATAACTACTGGTCTGGGATGTGGGAGAAGAAATGAGAGTTAAAAAAAAAAAGTTGTCTCAGCCCAACCTACAAGTCTCAGCCCTGACCTTCTCAGGTCAAAAGCAATTTCCATTTTTCATCCCCAGCAAAATTAGCCACCACAACTTCTCGTTGCACAGTCTTTGCCTTTGCCTATGGAGCTGGCTAGGCTCCTGATCCTCACCTATGTCCCTCCCGTCTTTTTCCTCTTGCCCACACCTTTTCGTAGTTGTACACCATTCTGGCTCCATACTCTTCTTATACCATTATACTCATCCCTGTCACTTTCTTCCCCTTTCACCTCCTGTATCCATCAGGGTTCTATTGGAGAATCAGAACTACCAAGAGATGTGTAGAATAAAGAAGTTGTTACAGGAAGTTGATTTGACCTTATGTTTCCGTATCTGGGGCCAGGAGCCTTGCAGTCCACAGGGCAGGTGATCAGGAAAGGAAGATGGATCTGAAGTAAGGAAGAACAAAGACAACTTGCAGCCTGTGTGTTTGGACTGGAACTCACACTGGTCTCTCGTTGCCGCTGAGTCTCCACCTTCGATGATGGGGCTGATCTGCAGGAGAAACTAGTGGCCTTTCTTCCAGCGCCAAATAAACACAGAGCCCAGGAATCAGAGGAGCCAAAGCCAATTAGTAAAGCCAGTGGCCAGCACACATGAGCTGTAAATGGGCCCAGGGCCTGCTCCATCCCACCTGCCAAATAAATAAAGAATGTGGCTGCTGTTCCATGTCCACCTTCCAAATATAATGTACGATGTCCCTTGTGGCCTGGGCTAACCCAGAACTAAGCAGGGAAGGGGATTTAAGAAACGTACTAGTAGTTCCAGCTTAGCTAAGCTGACATGGCACAGACCCAACATACTTCCCCTCTTTCTCTCCTTCTTACTTCTTTTCTTTTCTCATTGTCTTCTACAGATTCTAATGGCATTTTCAGTCGTGATAATTTACTCCTATGTACATCTAAATATTGAATTTGAACCTATGGGTTTTCAACTTTGTGCTCTTACCACTGGGGTTGGGGAGCTATCTGGTAAAGGTAGTGGAGGAATGCCCAGAATGGAAGCCAAATCTTTACCTTTGCACCCAGGCCAAAGGTGTTACAGGGGCCCACACTGACCTAGCCCTATTAGCTGCCTCCCTGGGCCTTCTAGGGTCAGGGCCAGGATACTCTCTATCTCTCACTATATCTAGGCCCATGCAGAAAGAGTTTTCATTGGGTCCTGCAAGACTGAGATGGTCTCTGTCCAGGGGCTTGCTGATATCTGCCACTGCAGTATTTCTTTAGGCTGACACCTTTTGCTAGGGAAGTTCAGGTTGGTACCCACTGCTCTCGACAACACCCATCTCCGAAAAAGCTGTAAACGATATTCACAATGAGCATCAGACCTTGAAAACATACCTGGCACTTAAGTTACAAATGAGGAAACTGAGGCTCTGGAAAGTCAAATCATTTGTCCATGATCACTCAGCCAGGAAGCAATAGATTCATGTTTCCAATTCAAGTGTCCTAACTCCCAGCCAGGGACAAGCTATTCTGTGAAATAAAGACTCAGAAAATAACGGGGTTTGGTCCCCAAGGGGCGGGCCAAGCCAGGCAGCCTCCTTCAGATCTAGGGCTGGCGTTTCTTTGAAGTGAGGGTAACACCTCGGGGAATAAAAGTCTGTCTGCTCAGAAGGGATCATGTGGAATTTGGGGCCCTGTTGTAGACTAGACTGGCCTCTTAGCTCAAGCAGTTAACATGTGTTCTGGTCTCCCTTAGAGGTCTCTGAGATGAAACGCCGGCCGCCACACTTCCCAGCGCAGCGGAAAACAGTCTGCAGGGGCCTATCTGGAGCAAATCAGTCTCACTGGAGTGAAAAATAGCAGATGTCAGAGTTCGCCAGCAGCCCCGGGAAACCCGAGCCCTGCTGCCCTCGGCTCTGCCCTCACAAATCATCCTCTGAGCAAATCTCTCACTCACACGAGGCAGCTTCTTGGCTCCTGGCTTCCCTTCCGCCCCGGAGGCCCAGCTGTGGCTGCCAAACAGGTTCACAAGCTGGAAAGGAAACCTAGAATCTCCTGAGGGGGGCATCATCCAGGAGGTTTCCTGGCTCCAAGTCAAAGACTCATAGACCAGTAGGACATTCAAGCTCAAATGGGCCCATAGGGGGCCTCTGGTCCAACTCCACCTAAATACCTTCTGTAACAGCCAGCAATGACTGGATAGGAAGGAAGGAAGGAAGGAAGGAAGAGAAGGAAGGAAGGAAGGAAGGAAGGAAGGAAGGATAAACAAAGGGAAAGAGGTAGGGTGAGAATGAGACAGAGGTAAACAGAGATAAGCAGAAGGCAGGAAAAGAAGGACAGAAAAAGGAAGGGATGGAAGAACAATCAGGGCACTCACCTTTTTGTCTTTGACCCACCAGGAGTTGTAGCAATTCCTAGGTGACCTCCACTGCAGCTCTTCTTACCTTGTCTCCAAGGCCAAGGGTGTTACATGGGCCTGCCTTGACCTATCCCCACAAGTCACCTTCCTGAGCCACCAGTGTCAGGGCCCAGGACCCTTCACTACTGCTCGCTATACTTAGGGATTGCTTTGGCAAAGGACCATGCCCAGAAGGGTGCTCCTTGTGTGTTTACTTTGTCTTTGGAACTTGCCAGAGTTTGCTTCCCAAATATACCTCTTCCTCACTTCCCCAGACAAATGATGCCAACTTGACCATGTCCATCGAGGCCAGGCCCCTCTGAGGTTTTCCTCCCAGTCACCGCCACCATCCCAGAGCATGGCTTACCAGAAGGTGCTTACTCCTGGTGCAGGACAGAGTAGCAGCCCAGCATTGGGGATAGATCCATGGGATCCCACCCTGATTCTCTTACTCAGCAGCAAGCTGATTTTAGCGGAATCGTGTGATCAGACCTGTAAATGGGAGTCATTATGCCCAGTGGTGTTGGGAGGATGAAATGAGAGTAAGCATTTAGTACAAAATGGCATGATAAATGGAGACACTTTTAGGAAAGCACCAAGCATGAAGGCCCAGCAGAGCAGATTCATGGCAGCCATGAGCATTATGGGCTGTACTGCCAAAGCGTGTGGCCTCCATGACCACAACCACATCTGGGATACAGCAAACCCTTCCTGATGGATTGGCTGTTGGCTGATTCACTGTTTTCTCCAGCATGCCCCAGCAAAGGAAAGGAAGAACTGGTTTTGATTTCTTTGCTGCAAAAATGACCAAATTTGCAAAGCCCATGGACTATAGATTTCTCCAAAAGAACACAGTTTGGGTCTCATGTCCAGATCCCGGCAGATCATTATGTACACGCCCGCCCTCCACTTCCTGTAACCATTAAGCACAACTCTGAAAGCGGGATGTGGGGCAGGAGCATTTGTGCATGCGATGTGGATGGCCATGCCAGCTGTGCTGGCGTGGGGGGCGGGGCAGGGGGACTCCATCAAAATTGTATCCGGGGATGGGGAGGTGGGGGGGAGTAGTTTGTGCCCATCAGGATTTAGGTATTCCATCTTTAATCTGGAACTTTAAGGAAGAAGGGAAAAGACTTAATTGAGAAGAGCTAAGAGAATATCAAGTGTGAATGGTAGGCAATTCCTTTCAACCAACATCGGTTGAGCACCTACCGTGTATCAGTCTCCATGGCACCCTAAAGGAATCCACAGTCTAGGAGCACACACAGATTATGTCTCTCTCTGGTCAGTTCTGAAAAGGGGGGCTAGAAAATGAAAAGAAGGGAGGGACACTCAGCACAGCCTAGGATGCAGGTTCCTAAAGAAGTCACCTGGGCTGATATGAAACCACCAGGTAACCCACAAGACACACAGGTGCAATTAAGTACCAAGCACTTCCCCATCAGGAACAGCTAAGTCTCCCAGCCAAAGTCTCTGTGTGGATTCTGGTCCCCACATCTTCTTTCCAGCATCTTCCCCTTGGGCTCCATGGACCACCAGGACCAGCACTTTCTTCAGGCAATCACTTTTCCGGAAGCTGGGTGGGCTCCCGAGAATCCCTCATTGCCTTGGGCCCACTGTCTAACATGTAAGGGTTTCCGTGCGACCTGCTGCGGCTGCCCCTCAGGAACACGTCTGTTTCTGCCTCCGCATGTTCACGTCCGTGCTTGCTTCGCGCTGCTGAATGGGAGGTTGTCCCTGGTCAGGAAGCCCAGCATTCCTCTTCCACTTCTGCACTTGGTTTGAGGACCCCACGTTGTCTGTGCTGATGAGCTCCATTTCCCTAGGTTCCAAGAACTTGGCAACCTTAGATTCTACTTCTCAACGCTACACTCTTTCTCTGGCCACCTGCCTTAAAGCGTAAATCTCAGAAAGACTCCACCCAGACCTCAATCGGGGCCTGCCTCATGACACCTGCTTATAGACCCCTCCCGTTACGCAACCAGTTGCTACCTAGGCTGTTTTGGCCCATAGTCGGTCCTGGGCTCATCCTGGCCATCACGTCTCTCTGATTCCCTCACCTCTGAGGTCTTCAGCAGATTGGCCCTGGAGAAATTGTATCTCAATTGCCTTTCCTTGCTCATTTCCTGCAGAAACACTCTTACTAGTCCCTCTGCTGCCTCAGGCATATGAAGACTCTCACTCCTCCTTTCCCCTTGTCTTGCAATAAGAGCTGACCTCTCTGATATGCCACTGGGGACAGCACCATAGACGTGAACACCCCAGATGTTCTGCAACCCTTTCCAGCTTGCTCCCGACCTGTTCATGGCTACCACTGGTCAGTTCCGGGCAGGTCAAGCTGCAGTGAGATGCACGGGCCAATGGGGGTGGCGGTGGCTCCGTCATGAGGAGTGGAAGGAGGCAGGGGATTAACTTATTCAACAGCCATTTATTGAGAGCCTTCTCTGCACCAGGGGCCAGCCTAGATGCCGGGATTCCCAGTGAGCAGGACAGACGGACTGCCATTGGAAATGTTTTATCTGAACAGAGGGAAACAAACAAGTCAATAAATAAATACATCATTTCAAATCACGACAAGGGCTATGAAGAATAAATGAATAGCAGACTCGAAAGTGATGGGGCAGGGGTAGCGGTGTTGAAGCCTGAGCGGTGAGAAGGAGGAAACTGAGCAAAGATCTGAGGGCAGATGTTTCCTGGGGGAGGAAACGGCACGTGCAAAGGCCCTGGGTAGGGTGTGGGCGGGGAGACAAAGTTAGTGTGTAGCGGAAACAGAAATAAGGCCAGAAAACAGCAGCTAGAGAAGAATGGCAGGGAGCAGTGGGGAAGGGGCTGGGCAGGAAGATAAGGCGGCTGGAGCGAGGTTTGTGGGAGGACTCCTGTTCGCTCCTGAGGAGGGGCTGGAATTGTGTCCGCAATGTTTGAGCCTGGGGCTGCTTCAGCTTCTGAGACTGATCCCTCCCGGCAGGCGTGATCCCTGCAATGGGACGGCCTGCATGGCTTCTCGAGGCCTCGAGGGCTCAGGAGCAGTCTGTCCTGCAGTTGTAGGTCTGTCTACTCAGCCACCCGGGGGCCAGCCTGGCCAGAGAAGACTGATGACTCCCTGAATTGCCTCTCCCAGGAGCCAGATGATTCTCAGCACTGGCCCCACACAAAAACCAACAGCTTCCGGGGCTGGGCATGGTGTCACAGGCTCTGGGAGTGGAGTTCTCTCCACATATCCCAGGCAAGGTGGAAGGAGAGAGGCTCAGGGAGACCTTCCCCAAACACCTGCACCTCAGCCGGCCTGCTTCTGACTCCGGAGGAACACTCCCCCGTTCCCATCCTCAGCAGAATTCTCATCTTATTTTCCCTTATTAATTGTCTTGTTTCCAATTACACATCTAATATTCATCCACCGGAGAGCATTTGAAACATTCAGAGAATATAGCAAAGAAGACAGCAGGTAGGTGCAAACCGAATACCAAAAGAAGCCACTAACCTTGGGCACAGGGATCTCAGAGTGTGGGCCCCAGACCGGCAGCCTCAGCATGGCCTGTGGCTTGTGAGAAATGCAGACTCTTGGGCCCACGTCTGTCCTAGCAACGCAGGGACCCTGGGGTGATGCCCAATCCTCGGGGGGATTCTGAGGCACACTCAGTTTGAGAACCACTGCTTCAGAATACTTCCTGTCTTTCATCTGGGCTTGTACCTAGTCAAGTTCACTCTGTGACTATGCTGCATGTGTTGATTATTTTCCCCAGCATACATCAAGAGATTCTCCCAGGTCATTATAAACTATTCGAAAACTTTCCATGAGTGTCCTTCCTGACGTCTGTGTAATAACATGCCTCATGGTTCTGCCATCACTGACTTAACCAGAACTCTTTTCTAAGCACCTCTGGGGAGTTTTAGAAGTCCTATCTATCCAACTGGATCCTCAAAGTTAGGCTGATATAGAACAAAAGTGGGAAGGCGCAGCTGCGGCCCCTGCTGAGACACATCTGGATTTGGTACAGAGGAATCCTGACTGCTACCAACACAGGTCCAGGTGGGTCAGGAGAGAGTGTGCTGACCAGGAGCTAGTAGATGTGAGCTCCAGGCCAGACTCTGTGGCCTTGAACAAGCTCCATGCCCTTTTGGACACAGTTGACCACTGAAAGGCTTGACCTCCACATCACTGAGGTCTCCTGAAGATCTCTTGCTATGGGTTCTGGACACTTCCAGTTGGCTCTCCCCTCAAGGTGGTCCTGCAGCTCTCAGCATCCTGGGAAGCACAGCTGTCGCCAGCGACAAGGCTGTCTGGTTCTTCTCTCATCCAATCTACCCCTGCTCTCCTGCCCACCTGCCACTTGCTCTGATCACCTGTCAACAAAAAGGGGGGTCTAGTTCTGGCCAGTTCCACCCTCTGGCCCCCTCCTGCTGTCCAGCTGGGACTCCACCTGTCGTCTCACCTGCCCTGCCAACCACCTCCTAATGCAGTGGTTCTCAACCTTTCTAAGACCATCGGAAAACACAGATATTTACATTACGACTCATTAACAGTAGCAAAATTGCAGTTATGAAGTAGCAACGAAAATAATTTTATGGTTGGGGGTCACCACAACATGAGGAACTGTATTAAAGGGTCACGGCATTAGAAAGGTTGAGAACCACTGTCCTAACGCATGTCACAGCCTCTGCTTCTTTACTGCTTACTCATTCCCGGGCCCTGCAGCCAGCCTTGTTGCATTGGGTGGCATTCTGGGAGGTGTGGGAGTGGTCCAGTGAGAAAGGCAGGCATGGTGGGAACTGAGGAAAGGGTAAGGGACGTTCTATCAGAAACCACTGAGTACCACTGAGACGGGGCTCATGAGAGAGAGGAGCCCAGCGTGACTGCCAGGTTTGTTTTCTTCACTATCAGTGCCATTTTTCAAGAGTACACAGGAGGATTATTGGGCTCTAGGGAGGCAGAAAGAACATTAATTTGACCTTGCTGCAAGCATCTGCCTCTTCTCTGACCCGTCCCTCGGGCCTGCTCTGTTTTCCCAACCGCCAATTCCAGGCCTCCTCGCCTCCCACTCCCAGCCCCCATTCCAGGGGTGGCCTAGCTGACAGCCCGCACTCTGTGAGGGTCTGGCTGCCAATGGTTTCACGTGCTCCTGCTCCATTTCCAGAGCTTCACAGAGGCCAAGAAGGCCTCAAGCGCCCCAGTTTTTGGGGGTGGGGACAGCTGGAGGGAGGGAAGGGGCCAAGACTTAATGTAGCAGAGATGTCTGACCCAGGCAGCTCAGCCTCAGCAGCCACCCCAGGTTCCTCCACTGGAATCTCATCACACAGAGGTGGGCTTTGGGGTCTCCTGGATGCGCAGAGGAAGATATGAGGGTGGTCCCCTCACTGTGAGGTTCATCAGAATCACCTGGAGGGCTGTGTCACACGGATCACTGGGCACCCCCACCCAAGTCTTTCTGACTCAGTAGGTCTGGAGTGCAGCCTGAGAATTTGCATCTCTAAGGAATTCCAGCTGCTGCTGCTGCTGCTGCTCCCAGCACTTGAGAATGAGTGGGGAGGGGGGGGGGGGGGGGGGGGGAGTAAAGGCCTGAGGGGGGAGCTCTCAACAATTTCAGGGAGAATGAATTCCACCTGGTTCATTGCTCGCTCCCCAGGGCCAGACACATAGTAAGTCTCCAATGAAGATTTCTTGCGTGGACAACCCTAAGTCAGAAAATAAAGGCCCAAGAGCCCAAGACAAACCTCCCTCTGGGGTGGGAGAAGGCAGCTCTGAAGCAAAGGGCTTCAGGCAATGGGGTTCAGCTCATACCATCTCAGCAGGGCACCCACCCCTCCCTCCTCCCCCCTCCTCTGGGCTGTGAGCTGCCTCATTGACATGCAGCCCGCACAGTTGCAGAGCTCACTTCTGGATCACTGAGAAATGGGTCCGATTTGAAAATGTCAAGATCTCGTTAGCAATTCCAATGGCCACAGCGGTAATTACGCCTTTTCATGTTCCAGTGTGTTACACCGCATCAAAACTGACACAAACGCCTGGTTTTATAATATCACAGCCTGGAAATAAATGTCCAAAATGATATGAAAATGTACTAGGAAGAGATTAATAACTGTTCTTCCAGGAGGAAAGATAGCCCTTTTCAACCAGTATATTACATATTTTTCCTCTTAAGAAAGCCTCTCTGATAGCATCTCTCCTTGAGGGGAACTGAATTATATTATCACTCCCAGGCAGTAATCAGTTCTGTCAGCTACAGGGCTGAGCTGCTGCAGGCAGGAGGGCGGTGGGGAAGGGTGTCTGGGGGAGGCAGTTCCAAGGGGTGGACCCTGGAAGGGACACTCCCCACCCCAACCCACCACCAGCCCAGAGTTTTACTTCCTCGAATAGATAGAACCTGGATCCGCTGATCTATGAGCATTGCAAAGCAGGAAGGCTGCAGAGGGGCAAAGTGGCATCTGTTTACCTAGAAAACCCTGTCTGGCCACCTGAGAAAGCATCCCTCTCCAGTCCCAGCAACGAGCTGGGAGATGCTGGCCCAAGGATGGGCCTATAGCCACCATTTCCTGAGCCCTCTGCCTTGAAGGTCCATCCAGGTAAGGCAGAAGGGAGGTCTGTCACATGCCAAGGATGAGCTGGGCGCTTCATATGCATTTCCTCATTTAATTATCTCAACCTCCCTAGGAGGTTGGCATCATTACCCCCATTTTGTTGATAAGAAAACTGAGGCACAGTGAGACGGTCACTTTCCTCAGCCCACACAGGTCCAAGAGTTGCAGCGTCTGGAATATAAGCAGATCCCTCTGACTTGGAAGGCCTCTCTCTCCCAGGACTCTGTGTCACTTTTCAAGGCGGCAAATGCTAACAGCCACACAGGGACCCAGACAGGGAGCGGATGTCTGAACGAGGGGCGGTAAACTCCAAGGAGGCATCACAGCCAGTGACCTTAGCCCCTGAACTTCACAGGTGCCCCACTGCCCCCATGACCAAAGGCTATGTAAAGAGGAGGATAAGTTTGACAACGTTTGGTCAAGTTCTTAGAGCCCAGGTGACAGGGAGAGACCAGACAGCTTGGAATCCCAGTTGCAAAATGTATGTGGAGAGGATACCCAAGATTAAGTATTTAAGTGGTTATCTTGGTGGGGACCTTCACTCTCTCCCAAGGCCCGGGGAGCCAAGATGAGCCAGGCAGATTTGGGTAACATCCTATGCCCTGTCTTCATGCTCTGTGACCCCAGACAAAGGTCTCCCAGCCTCTCCCAGGGAGAGGCCCCTTCCCCACCCCAGACTCAGAGGAGGTGAGAGGCACCAGGGGTGTTGACAAGCTCCCGGCGCTCGGCCACATGCTCTCCGCAGACCTGGGACACGGGGAGATGCGGGAACCAGCACTGAACAGAGCGTCGTGTCTAAAGCAAACCAGCCTTTTTCAAAAGATGGGAATCGACAAAATTAATGAGGCCGATTACTGCCAGCTGCTTAGAGGAACTTGAAGGCTTTTGATGTCAGTACATTTATGATGACAGAGTAATTAGAGCCAATTAAGAAAAAAACGAAGCTGAGAACCGTGTAGTCGGCTCATACTGGCTGAGTCTCAAGGGGCCTCAGACCCTCTCTGGAGTCCCCAGAAGTGCTCTCTGGGGAGCAGCCTGCAGCCAGGGCCCCCTCTGGCCTCTAGGGACACAGGATCAACTGAGCAAGGACAGAAGGCAAGGAGGAGAAGGAGGTCCAGTTTAATTCAAAATCAAGACTGTCTTGTCTAGGTAAGAATCAGTAACCATTCCAAAGAATTTCTCTTGCAACCCGGTGTGCAGGGTCATACCCACTTAAACAGAGGCAGCGTGAGTGTAGTCCCATGACCAGCAGCTTTTCTAATGGGCGGGTGGACAAAACCATCACCATTCCTTCACTCAGCTTCCATCGCTCATGGGAGGCACAGATTTGCAAGGAGGCCAGCTGGGACTGGGCAGAGTTGATGGTCTGGAACAGAACGAGGATGGCTCTTCTTACTCCAAAATTTAAGACGGAGGAAAGCAGATGGATTCACAGCTCAGGGTGGCTCATGACTCTCAGTTCATCTGCCACCCTCTTCCCTGATCTCCCCAGGTTGTTGGAGAAAGGCATCCCTTGGCCTTATTCACAGGCTAACATGGGAAACACTGACCTCCGATTAGGAGAGCCCTGCAGAGTTCCCAGAAGCCCCTCCCACCATCAGCTTCCCGATCCCTGAACCTTGATACCAGGAATCAAACCCTTTACCCCAACCGGAGAAATCCAGCCTAAAATGCAAACTCCCCCAAGCATGGAGCATGAGAACCAGAATTCTTACTCAAAGGTGAATGGCTGCTCTCTCTCATTCAGTCAAAGGTAAATGGCTGCTACCTTTCATTCAGCCAAAATGCTGTACACCAGCCCCGTGTCCTGCCATGGTCCTCATCTCCCTGGCCCTACTCCCCACGGCAGGCCCAGGTGAGCCTGGGGCAGGGCAGAGTTCTTACAGGGCTGAAAGTGGGGCAGAGTTTCATCAAAGTTGAAATAAAAACCAAGAAGAAACTCTGAAGCCCATTTTTGAAAGACCCACCCCACCAGATGGAAGTAATATGGGCCTCACAACCATTTAGTTACGGTCGCCTTTGTGCTCAGAGATCTTTAACGCAAGAGCAGAGTGGAAAATAAACACAAGCTCGTAAACGGAGAAGTCAGATTCTCCTCCAACAGGCTGAGGAAATCAAAGCACATGTGCTAATCCCACTGCTTGCCCTGACCAGCTGCTTCCATGGCAGGTCTCTCTGCCTCTCTGGGCCAATTCACGCATCTGTAAAGTAACAGAGCGGTACCATATGATTCCTCAGGTCCATCCACCTCTGTGAGTCTAAGGTACTGCACTCAGCTCTGATTCTTAAGTATTTTTGCTAAAGTGCAATCACAGTTGGGGAGGAAAAACCCTACGAGAACCAATGGATATGTTTCTTGGCTAAAAAGAACCATTTATTCTGGAAAATGAACTACATCCCTGATGTGAGCATTAAATCAAGCCGCATCCTGAAAGCACATGTTCAGGGCCGCAAGAGACATGCGAGTCCAATTAAAATATTTAAGCTGGTTTTCTTTCTTCAGAGAATCGCAAAGTCTAACTACATACACATGTCTGGCATTTTCCGGGGATTGTGATGAGATTTTTGCATGAGTTGTTTGGCGTTTGAATTTTATTGGATCAATACCAGGTGTGGGTCATGTAACGAAAAAAACTTGTGGGGGGAAATCTGATGTGTTAGTCTCTCATTACGGTTTCTATGCCTTGCTTTTATTTCTTAGACTCTAAGCACACGGGGCTTGTTCTGTAGTTTCCTTCAGTCTAATGCTGTGTTATCTCAAATGCCCTTGTTCTCATGATCAGTTAGAGATCGTTATTGGATATCGAGGTTGATGCTTTATCTCCATGATGCCACGGCAGGCAACCAGGAATGCCATTGGGTGAGGAGCTGCTGGGCTCTCCAGGAGAACTCATGAAGAGGACCAGTATGAGGTTGAGATTTCATTCACGTTGATGATGGAGAGTATTCTTCTATTTCTGAGGCGTGTCCTGAGTAGGAAGACCAAATTAGTGTATAAGAGAGTTAAAGACGCCTAGATAGCATGCCAGGAACTCGTTCATCGGTAGCAGGAGTATATCTGTTAAGGGACAGTCTGAGCTGCTATAACAAAGAGACCCAAAACACAATGGCCTCACCAGATTAGAATCACATTTATTTCTCGCTCAATCCAAAGAAGCCATCCCAGGGCTAGGAGGGCAGCTCTACCATCCTTGACATGCAGCTTCTCTCTCTGGGTCCAAAGTGGCTACTTCAGCCCCTGCCATTGCATCTGCCTCTTAGCTGGTGGGGAGGAGGAAGGAGAACGGCCAGTGCATGCCCATTTCTCTTAAGATTATATAATGAACCTGCTAACTATCCACCAAGATCTATGGTCCCTTCTTTGGGGACACTACATGTGCCATCCTGTTTGTAATTGGATATGGCCACAGGATAAAATTCTCTCAGATGGAGTGTAAACAGAAGTGAAGGATTAGAAAAGAGGATCTTATGGGCCACTTATAGAAATGGCACACATTAATTCTTCCTCACTTCATTGGCTGGAGCTCAGTCACATGCTCTGCAAGGGAGGTTGGAAATAAGGTTCAGAAAGCTTAAGGAATTTTCCCAAAGCAGAACCATGATACAGTCAAAGGCTCCTCTCCACGGCCCTTGCACTTTCCTCCATGCCAGGATGTCCCTGGATTCTTTCTAAGCAAAGCACCCTCCCTGCCCCATTGAAGGTGCTGGTTTACCCCTTCATGTTGACTCACACTCTGTAACTGCTCAATGGGGACTGAGGCCAATGTCGATAACATAAAGATATCCTTAGAAGATATTTGCTCTCCCGATGAAGGCAGGAGAGTGATCCAGGAAGGGGTCCAGGGCTTTCTGATTCACTGCCTGAAGGGAACGCAGGTCAAGAATCCTACAGGAGACTATGAACTGGGCTCATCATGACAAAGGCCTGGAAGGAAAGAGGTCAGACGTGAGGTGTGTGTGCAACAGCAAGGTGATGAGGATGTGGGGTTATACAACCTCTCTCATCCACAGATACCCAAAACAACTTCTTCTTGTCTCAACCCCAGTCCACACATACTAAGACGTGCCACAAAGTCTCCTGCCAGGCGCTGGGGCTATGGTGGTGCAACTCCAAGGAAATGGTGCTGAGCTTCTGACTGAATGGATGGGCTGCCTCCCTGATTATGGGAGACATGTGCTTTATTTTGGCATTGCTATGAGTTTGTGAGCCAAAATAGTCCTGTATGAGAAAGCATGAAATGGGATCATTCGCTCATTTCTTTTGTTATGAGGCAGAATAGCATAGACTCCAGAGACAGACCGAGTTTAAAACTCAGCTCCACAATTTACCAGATGTGTGACCTTGGGCAAACCAATTAACCTCATTGGGCCTTAGTTTTCTCATCTGTAAAATGGGTAATAGTCTCTACTGGTTCCAGGAGACACTTAGAAAATCCTGCATCTCAGGCTTGGTGGCTTTTGGCATGTGACATTTCTGTTACCTTCTGAGAAGGTAGGACCTTAAGAACATCTTCAACGTTCCCCATCATGGTACCCAAAGCCTGGAAGTTTTGCTCCAGAACATCATTTATCCTTGTTACGCTGAGGGAAGGAAATTAAATCATAAAATATTTTGCATAATCCCTCTATCTTGCTCTTTAGCTTGAAAAAATTTGCATGCTTACTATGTTGCTATTAGAAAACAAATGAAATTTTCCTTCTAGGGTCCCAAATGAGCAAGAAAAAGCTGTGATTGGGTGCCACCACTGCCAGTCACCTCAGATCTCAAGGCTCACCCCCAGGAAGGCCAGGTTGTGCCAACAGAGCTTGCCCATAGACAAAAATCTCTTTTTTCTCATCCCCCTCCACTATTCAGACTTTGGGAAAGGGCTAATGAATCAGGAGGAATATTATCTCATTTCATAATATCTTGAATAGAGAAATAAAAAGGGACTTTGTTTTAAATCCCTTTGGTGGCATGTCTACATCTTAGTTCAGAGTCTTTTGCTCGCTCTGTTACAAAAAGAATGAAGACACTAATTAGGCCTGACAAAGCAGTAGGGTTGCCCCTGACCTCAGAAGCCAGAAGCCACCCAGGTGCTGTTGTAAGGTCCACAGTGTGCTTGGAAGAGGCCTTGACAGTCAGGTACTTGATGAAGAATAGCAAGTATGTTATTTGTTAAGTGCAATTGAGTGCTGACTGGGTACCCAGGGCCTCAGGTCTCAGGAGGTCACAGTCCAGATACTTCAAGGGGCACAGAATACTCCCCAAGGCCATGCCTCTGGTGAGAGTGGGAACCAGTCAGGCAGAATAATGCCAGGAGAGAGCGCCCAGGCAGACTCAGAAGCAGTTGAGCACTTGAGGGAAGGCAGGTACTTCCAAAGAGCTGGAGCGAAGAGAGTCAGAGGAAGTGAGAAGTGGGGATGACCTGAGATGAGATGCCCAAGCAATAAAGGAAAAAGAAGAGAAGATTTTTAAGAATAAGAATGAAGAGAAATATTGGTGAAAGGGGACCTGGGATTGGGAAGAAAGAAGGAAGATGAAAGAATAACAGAACTGGAGATGTTTTCTTCCAAGCACCATTGGAAGAGGCCAAGGAATTCCCTCCAAGCTGACGTGAAGTGAAAACAAAGGGAGCTTTGGCAACGGAGCTTTTTACACTCCGTCCCACTGGGCTCAGAATATAGCAGCAACAGCAATAAAGATATCCCTTCTCACAAATATAAGAAGCCCAGGAGTTAACATTGCTAGATTTGTTGCAGTGGTTCAACCACGTCATCAGAAACACAGACTTCTTCTGTCTTCATGCTTTGTCATCCCCAGGATGTTATAGACTTTCTGTCCTTGAGAAAACATTTCCAGTTCTGCTACTCCTGGTCACAAAAGGGCTGCTGAAGCACCACATAACCATATTCAAGGCAGAGAGATGAGAATGGGTAGGAAAGGAGCCTCATTCCTGTAGCATCCTCTTGTATTAGAGAAAAATATCTTTCCCAGAAGTCCCTAGCAACTTGGCTCATGTCTCATTAGTCAGATAAGCTCAGGGCCATCCCTGGACCAATCCAGCTCCCCTTCCAATGCAATTCTAAAACGACGACTGATAAAGACAAAGTGAATTACCATGACTGATCTAGGGAACTCAAGGTTCATTCTCTGGGTCTAGGGCAGGTTTACCTTCCCTGGGCACATTGCTGCCTGCCAGAAAGTGGAACAAAACTGGGACCTGTTATCCCAGAAGGAGAGGGTAGGAATGGTTGTTGAGTGGGCATGTCCTGGCACAGGTTGTTTTTGCCTGGAACGAATACTCCAACATCTTGGGCAATGAGGGGACTAGAAGAGCCATTCCCAGGGAACCAGAAAGTGGCCCCCTCAGTGACAGAGGGTCAGAGCAGGAATGGGACTTGCCCAGGGTTATTAATCTAAAGCCTGGCAGAGAATTCCCAGCCAGCTCAACCTCCCAGGAACATATTTGTGTTTTAGGGGTTTTCAATTTTTTTAATTGTAGTAAAATCTACATAACATAAAATTTACCACCTTGAACATTTCCAACCATAGTGTTAAGTACATTTATATTGTTGGGCAACTGATCTCCATAACTCTTTTCATCTTGCAAAACTAAAATCCCATCCCCATTAAATAACTCCACATTCTCTCCTCCCTGGCAACCACCATTCTACTTTCTGTTTCTATGAGTTTGACTGTGCTACATCCTTCATACTGGTGGACTCATACTTACAGTATCTGTCCTGTTGTGACTGGCTTCTTTCACTTAGCATAATGTCCTCAAGGTCCATCCATGGCATAGCATATTGCAGAATTTCCTCTCTTTTTAAGGCTGAACAGTAGTCCATTATATGGATAGACCACGTTTTGTTAATTCATCTATCCATGAACACTTGGGTTACTTCTTCCTTTTGGCTACACCACGCTGCAGAGGCCAGAGCACAGGTTGAGGACAGACATCTGTGGTTCTTGGTCCTCATCCAGCCAGCTCTCCGCTGCCCACAACAGGAGCAGGGAGAGAGACACATTCTGGAGACAATGTTATCTCCTGCCCTAGAAGTGGAACTGGTCCCTGGCACAGCCAGACCCCTCAAAACGTACTGTTGTGTTGACCAGCTGACAGTAATGTCTGAAATACTACCATGCACATTTCAGGTGTGGTGGCTCTTTACACTGAGGCCAGCCATTCGTGCCCTAGTGTGTTCCTAAAGCCAAAACCCTCCTCCCCGAGACGGTTATCCTGCAGTGGGCCCTTAACGTAATGTTTTTATTTCTCACGCCACTTTCCATGTAGCATGCTCCCTTCTGAGTGAACACCCAGTAGGCACACAGGAGCCACTTGTGATTAAGTAAAGAAGAAAGGACCAAGCTGGGAGAACAGCAGAACACAAACAAAAGGCCTTTGCCATCATCTCCCCCAGCCAGTTAAGCCTTACAAGTCTTATAGCTTCGGAAAGAGGAATCTTTAACCCAATTATGTCAAACCCCACTGGATACATTTGATCCGGGAAAAATAGCATCTCTGGCAATCATAAAGAATATTAAGGTATTAGCAGTCGTCGTTTTGGAATTGCATTGGAAGGGGAGCTGGAAATAATTGCACATCAGTTGCTCAAAAATCAGCAGTAAAAGAAATTTACATTAGTGTATAAATTACCCTCTCAGCAATATAAATTAGGATTTTATACCTCCTAATGACAACAGTACAGACCCTGGCTGTGCTAAGCAGAGATTTGTTAGAGGAAGGAGCGGCGGTGCTCTGGATCCAGCAGGCACCTGGGCCTCAGTGCTGAGCTGGGGAGCAGAAGTGATTGGAATCTGACTGGCACCCGCCTGGAAGCTGGCGCTGCTAGAAGAGAAGCCCGCGCTGCTGGAAGATTCTCCAGTCAGCAGAGCACCAGGGAGGCATGCAAACTCAGAGCAGGCTCTGCAGAGAACAAAAGTCATTTGCCTCCCTTTCCCTGAACAGCGTATGAAGCTCCTCCCCACTCCTGCCTTGGAAACAGAAGGCTCTGGATTTACCTGGATGTTATCAACACTTTGGTTAAGAACATTTGGTGGCTTGAGCTCCAGTTCTTCAGCTTTGCGGCAGGGCAGCCCAAGCCCAAGTTTAGAATCAGGGACCGAGTGTGCTGAAAGGGTCAGCAGAAAACACCTAGAAACCCCTTAGAATTCTAAAATGATGAGGCAACGCCCAGGGCAGGGAGCGGGAGTGGAGGGGGTGAAGTGGGAAGATTGGGGGCTCTTCCTGTAGCAGGTGACAGAAGCCAAAGGCAATGCCATTTCACAGGGCAGGTGGCTGGAGCATGAAAGACTGCTCCTGGCTTCAGGGATAGAGGGCCCATGAGCTCATACTCTATCCAGCTACCCATCTATCTGTCTGTCTGTCTGTCCATCTATCTTTCAGGTCTGTATGCCTCTTGTGCTGCCATCTTTCTCTCTTACTATATAGACTGACTTTTTCCATTCAGTCAAGGAAGATGATTGCCAAACAAAAGAAAAACAAAACACACACACAAACAGACCTGTTTCTTCTCAGTCTGAGGGAGGGACTCTGATTGGTTCTTCTTGGTTACATGCCCCACCCCCTGGATCAATCAGTGTTGAGAGGAGATGGTTATTGCAGTTGGCTCGGTGTGGGTCCCATGTTCACCTATCATTTGAGTGGATGGTCGTAGTGGCCATGATGGATTTACATCCCACCAAACCCACAGAGAAAGGGAGAATAGCTGTTCTCCCAGAGGAAATAGGGGTGCCAGGCCCTCTAAGCAAGTGGTTTGTCCAAAGGGCCCAAAGAAACCAATTATGGAGCCAAAATTGGATCTCTCCTCTCCCCGTGGTCCTGCTCACTTTCTCCAGGCAGCATGCCCAGGGAGGGTGGGGAGGTTTGGAGAGGGACTGAGCTAGGGAAGAGGCAGCCACGGCATGATCTGTCGCTTAAACATTTAGAGACAACAGCCTATCTACCAGCGGTCATGAGTGTGGACTCCACCTGCGTGTGGTGCTCTCTCGGCCGTCCTGGCCAGCTCAATAAATCCTTGCCTGCTTTTTTTAATCAATCAGCAGCCTCCGGTGGTCTTATTCTGACTCCAGGGTTCGACCCCACAACAGTAGGAAAGAGAAAATAGAGCACAGTGGGCCACAAAATACAGCCAGGCTCCAGCAGGCCTGGACATCTATGATTCTAAGCAGCTCCCCAAGCAATCTCAGTGAACAGCCGGTGTCAGAGGCTCTGGGTTAAGAGGCGGGGGTCTCCAGAATGGTCCTTTTCAAATTGCACACAGGGTCGGGGCCACATCACACAAGCAGGACTTGTACTGTGTGCTGTGTGTTTCCGGTGAGATCCGTAGTAGTAACAGGTTAGAGTCAAGTCCCAGAATCACTGACCCTTCCAGCCTCCCCCAGGAAGAGGATACTTGGTGGGAAACCCATTTCAGAGCTCTGAGATGAAAAAGGACTCGGCCAAGGTCATGCCAAGGTCGTGGCTGAGATGGGACTAGAACCCACATCTCCAGACTCGCTCCCCTGCCTTTCCAGCCACCCATCCACAAAAGAGAGATGGCAGCAAAGTGGTATCTTCTGGCCCATTGCCACAACCTCATTTTTCTCCCAATTTAAACTGCAGCTTCCCTGCCCCTTCCCTGTGGGACCCCAGGGAATCTGGAAGACTCCATGAATCAGGGAATCAGGGCCAGTAAAAAATATCTGGAATCATGACTGCTTATTTCTGCCATGTTGGGGTCTGACATGTCCAATTGGACCAGAAACCCTTTGAGAAACCCAGGGCAATGGTGAGATTATGGGGAAATGTGCCCCGGAAAGTTGGTGCCTGCCTTGCTGTGTTGTGTGAGAGCATCCTAATTACTGAGGATTCTGGAGCCTCAGTCTCCTCCTCTGCAAAATGGGGATCCTGGCACCTCCCTTCCAGGGCAGAAGTAAGGAGTGAGGAGATGACCCCGGCAAGAACCTAGGCCTGAACCCAGGGTAGCCTCTGGCTTCCTGCCTCTCTTGGAGACCAAGGCCAACTCTTGCCCTCTCTGTGTAGCCCACGGGTGAGAGCCAGGCCCTGACTGACTGGTTGATTAATTAATGTGGAGACCAGATCTCCATGAGGATGTTTTCTGATGATAAAAAAAAATCCCTGGAGAATGAAATGTTATGTGTCATTTGTCAACAAAGCCCAGCACTTTTCAGTGAAATAAGCATCTGATTCTGGAAAAACTTAATTAAAACTGCTGTTGGCACTCAAGTGATTTACACCATTATTCCCAGCCTTTGCCTGGTGACTCCCTGGGGAGACACCAATTATCTGCTGGGGATGTTGTGAAATTCTCAAAATACTCCTCTAAACAACATGAATCTTTAATTCATTTTAACTTTAAAAATATCAGATCATGCAGCAGCTTTTCCAGAAAAAAAAAAAACTCCAAAGTTTGGAGCCAAGTGAAACCTAAAAGAAATGAAAGGCTCTTGCAAACAGGCCCAGGAGGCCCGGAGCCAAGCTCCAGTGCTCTATGTTTCAGAAAGCGCTGAAGACACACTGTGTGCTGGTCACTGGGAAAACCTCAAGCCCACTCTTCCCCTTGAACTCGAGAGGAAATGGCCTTTGTAACCAGAGGTGGTTGGGCTCTTGGTTTCTCTGCCCCCAGCAGCAAAGCCTGGATTACCAGCTTCATGCATGAGCCCAGAACTGGCAAATGCCCCAGATCAGCAGCTCACCTCTCCGCAGCCTCTACCCTCCAGCGTCTCAGCCCCTCCCATCCTTGTTGTTTCCACAGTTTTCCTGCTTTTAAAGTTAGTTTTTGTATTTTCTTTCTAACTTTTCTCATTGTTATTAGCAAGGCTGTTGACCAGCCACATATTATCCCATCCTTCCCAGAAGTGCAGGCTCAAAGTTACATATTTGTGGCCATGAAATACAGCCCTGAGTTTATATGAAATAAATTTGTTCATGCCTTCGTTCAACAAACATTTATTATGTGACAGTTGATGTCTCTGGGCCCATCACTTTGTGGGAAAGGGGACGCCTCCCCCTCAGAAAGTGAACATTGAGCCCCAAGTTGTTACAAAAGGCTGAGCCTCCACCCTTCCCGGCTGCTGTAGAACCAGCTGTCCTACCTGCCTGCACTCTCTGGGTAGCATTTTACCCTTTTTTACCCCATTTCTTCTCTAATCTGCCTTCAAGGCTCTTTGTAACCTGGATAAACAAAGTGTATAAGAATGGTTAACACCTGGCAATACATCAGCTTCCCATTTCTGTACCCATGACAGTCATCACTAATCAATCATGGGGATCTTCCTTCTGAACTAAGATATGGCCTCAGAATCACATTCAGTGCCCGGGCTCCAATAAGCCACTACCAATCGATCACAGAAAACAAGCAAGAATAAACACGCTTGCCAGCCAGGGGAGAAAGCAATAGTCCTTAGCCCTCTCCACACCTGCCCAGACTCCACACCTGCTCCTGGCTCCTGGTGCCTGGTAGTTGAGCTTTTCAGTCCCTGGCTTAGACCTCATCTGCTCTGACCTTCCACAAGCTTCTTTCCACAGCTGCAGATAACTCTGGGTTGCAAACCTTCAACTCGCTTCAATCACTTACTGCTATGCCCGGTAGGTGTGGCTCAGAGGTTGAACTTCGACCTATGAACCAGAAGGTCATATTCCTGGTCAGGGCACATGCCCAGGTTTGGGGCTCAATCCCCAACAGAGATGTGCAGGAGGCAGCCAATCAATGATTCTCTTTCATCATTGATGTTTCTATCTCTCTCCCTCTCCTTCCTCTCTGAAATGAATAAAAATATTTTTAATTTAAAAATCACTTATTGCTAGTCTTAGTCCAGGTTCACCCTCCCCTGGTGACACTCCCCTTCCTGTCCTCCTAGCCAGGGTCAGCTTCTTACCCTTTATCCTGAGCCCCACCACCCTCTTCCCAACAATCCGGGTACCACTCAACTCCTGCACTACCCTGTGCATCTTAAAGTGCTTCAGACTGGCTGCGTTTGAACCATGGATCAGGAGGCCTGACTTCTAGGCCCAGCTCCGCCACTAGCTGTGAGCCCTCAGAGGACTACTCTCCCTTTCCAGGCCCGCTTGTCTTCTGTAGAAACTGAAGGGTTTGAACTACATTCAGGATGGCAAGTACCTGGCAGGCATGCTGCCCCTTCCTATTCTAGAGCTCCTGGCAAATGTCATCAGTCAATCATGAGACTCTCTCCCACTAAGTTCAGACCCACTCACCAGGAAACCGCTCGAAACAAGTAGAGTAGGACCACAGATAAAGTTTGTTTGCATCCTGTTGGTCCCACGGCACCTCTTTAAAACCAACCTCCTCTAGTCTCTTTACACTCTCAGCTCTAGCCATTCCCATGTGTGGGAGGCGGAATAATGGCCCCACGAAGATGTTTAAGTCCTAATCCCCAGAGCCTGTGACTGTGTCACCTTAAATGGCCAAAGGGACATTGCAGGTGTGATTCAGTTAAGGATCCTGCCATGGGGGATTGGCCTGGATAATGAGCCCAATGTAATCACGGGGTCATAATAAGCAGGAGGCAGGAAGATCAGAGTCAGAAAGAGAGACAATGTAAGGCAGAGCAGAGATGAGAAAGGAGAGAAAATGCTTCATGGCTGTGAAGATGGAAGATGAAACCATGAGACAAAGAATGTGGCCTCTAGAAGCTAGAAAAGGCAAAGAAATTTCAGGGATTCTCCCCGGAGCCTCCAGAAGGCACGCAGCCCTGCCAATTAGACTTCTGACCTCCAGAACTCTAAGAGAACAAATCTGGGTTGTTTGTAGCACTTCGTTACAGCAGCCACCGGAAACTAGCCTGGCATCCCACCAGCAGCTCCCACCTCTAGATCTCTGTGCTACGTAGCTCTGCCTTTCCTCCACCAGGCGCCCAGGGCATCTGTCTGAAGACGCGTGTTCTCTCACCTGTTCCACAGGCGTCCGGGTGTGCGCTTTGCAGGGACCACCAGGAGACTGTAAATCCCACAAGGGAAGAGCTGTGCCTTGCATGCTCACATTTCCATGGTGCCCGGCAGCAGGAAGAACCCCACAGAGGTGGGCTTTGAACATGTCTGGGTTTGAGTCCTGGTTCTGCCCCTTATTAACTGTGTCACTTTGACCATTCTTCTTTCTTATCTGAAAAAGTGGGCAGAGGAACAGTACATGAAGGGATGCTGCCAGGGTTTAATGAAATGATATTCAGCAGTGGTCCCAAGGACCCATGCATGACACCAGGAAATCTCATTTCCTGGCACACTGATTTGACCATGCATACCATGGGCCCAGCACAGCCTCACAGTCTCAGAGCCTCACCACTCCATCTGGTTGCTCTCTTTTGATTCTTAATCCTTACGACAACCCTGTAAACATTGGTAATCCTAGTTGACAGTTGTGAAAACCGAGAAAATAATTTATGACCTTGAATATACAGTAGGAGACTGTATAAGGTTACAACCTCAGAAACTAATACCAAATCGCCTGTGTTCAAATCTCAGCTTCATTACTTGTTAGTTATATAACTTTGGGCAGATTTCTTAAACGCTCTGTGCCTCAGTTTCCCCTCTATAAAACAGGAACAATAATGCTGTCTACGGCATAGAGTTGTGAGAATTCAGTGACCAATGGCAGATAGGCAGTCCCCTTCCTTCACCTCTCTCTCCAACAATGGTTTTCAAAAAATGTTCCCAAAGTCCATTGACTCTTACAGATTTCTTCCAGCCCTGAATCCTGGGGTTCTGTGTACATCCTGATTTGTCAATGCTCAGCCACAAACAGGTCCACTAACCCATTAAAGTTCACTCTGGAACTCAGCTGCAAGGAAGATGAGGCCTGAACCTTCTCTCACTCCCCACCCGCCTGGAGCCCCAGATATTCTTTTTATCTGCTAGGCCACATCCCCTCCACTGCTTAAAATGTCATCTTGGGCCCTCGCCAATTTGGCTCAATGGATAGAGCGTCAGCCTGCGGACTGTAAGGGTCCCAGGTTCAATTCCGGGCAAGGGCACATGCCCAGGTTGCAAGCTGGATCCCAGTGTGGGATGTGCAGGAGGCAGCTGACCAATGATTCTCTCTCATCATTGATGTTTTCATCTCTCTATCCCTCTCCCTTCCTCTCTGAAATCAATAAAAATATATTTTTTAATCTTTTTTTAAAATGTCATCTTGGAGTCTGACAGCCAGCTTCAGAGAGCCAAGAGAATCTTCCTGGATGTGTAACAATGTGCCTTTGCCAAGGTTTCATATACCAGCCAAGGCCCATGAGCCAATTCTACTGGAGACCTCCTGCCACAGCTCTCAGCTGACCTCGGAGAGCTCAAGCTACCACTGCTCCTTGCCTCACTCCCCTGGGGCCTGGAATCACTGGAGACCAGAACAAGTTTCTCCCACAGTTGCCCCCTGTGACTTAGCGCATGATGGATAGATATAGAGACTCAGAGACACATGGAGAAGTAGTCACTCACTACAGGATCCAAAGTCCCAAGTGTGAAATCATGCAGCAGAGATCTACACTAGATCTGTTCCTCCTTTATGTCACCACAGACACAGAACCTACAGTACACAAAAGCTCAATAAATGCTGAAGAGGTGGATGTATAGATGGATGGATGGATGGATGGATGGATGGATGGATGGATGGATGATTGGATGAATTGAGTTTAATGAGTGAGTGAACAAATAAATGAGGGAATAGATGGAACTTCTCCTTCCAGACAATTTTAAAAATTTATCCTCAGATAAAAGGAGTTTGAGGCTTCAAAGACTGGTGTGTGAGATATTTGGGCTTGGAGGATGGAGTTGGGGTGTGCAAACCACAGCATGAAATCCATGCTGTCCCTAGGATGGTTAGAGCCCCAAGTCTGGCCCTGCCCAGCTGTTAACACCATGAGAGACTTCATGGATGCCACCCAGATCTTTAGAGAAACTGGCCTGAGTTTTCAGAAGCAGGGGACTCAAAGCCATGGCTTACTCAGAACCTTAAGCTGGCCCAGACTAGGGCTTCCCCATCCACCATAACAACTTGAAGAGCTGAGAACACTCTGTCTCCTGCTGGAAGAGATATTCTAGGACATATCTCCAGCTCTGCTTTATCCAGGGCTCAGCCAGCTCTGTGGGATTAAGGGTATGAATCCAGGAAGACTTATGTTAAATACCCTTCAAAGGACTCCAGTCACCCTTGAAAGAAACGATGGGGAGCAAGATATACAGAAATGAAGAATTGCAGCTCTGGACTCAAACCTCTTACTAGCTGTATAACCTTGGGAAAGTCACTAAATTGTGTCTCAGTGTTGCTGGTGGAAGTGGAGTTCTTGCATTGTCACAAGGAAAGCATTCCAGGAGACCCACAAGGGAGGGGGATGTCTGGTAATGAGATTTATTTGTAGCATCAAATGTGAAATCAAAGGAGTGCCCCTCCTGGGTTCCCATCTCTGTCCCAGTGTCCCATCTCTGTCCATCCCGCCATGGAAAATTGGGGCCAGAAATAGGGCCAATGTCCAGATATCCTGTGCCACTGGACCAGCATTAGCAGTCACAGTCCCCATCCAGGTAGCTTAGCGCTGTTCCTGAGTGGTTACTATGGAGAGAGAATGTGCAAATGCACGGCTGAATCACCAAGCCAGAGAGAAAGGCTTTGTTCCCTGGGATTATATTATCTTGGGCTTGGGAAGAACCAGGAGCTTTTTCAAAATAACCGATCAATTTCCCTCTGATGGATCCACCCCCTAGCCAATTGGTCCCTTTCCCAGGATAGACTGACAGACCTCTGTGGTCACCATCTTGGCTCCCACTGAGCATGTGCTCATCTCCTTCTTTAAGGTTCTATCCCTTCCCCCCAATGATCTGTGGGGAACAGACCAGAGGTTCCCTGGGGAGTGTGTGAAGCTGTAACTTCCTGGTGAAATAAGCAGGCTCATGCTCCCAGTTGATACGCTTAATAATGTCTGATTCCCTCTACTTCCTTCCTTTATTAATATCTAGCTGCCTACACTAAAAGTAGTTTCCCTGACTACAGAATGAGTGTAATTCCCATCTCATGAGGCTATTTCAGGGATTAAATGGCACAGTGTTTGGAAAGTGCCACACAGAAGCCCCTGCACATAGTGGGTCTCCAATGGTGGCTGCAGTGACAGCGGTGTGATGTGAAGATGGTGACAGTATGGCTCCTGGTGGGGACAAGAAAGCCTGAACCCAAATCACCATGACGAAAGCAAAAATGTGATACGTGACTATGGCATAACGAAAAATAAATTTGATCTTTGTCCTTGGTTCCTGGCACAAGCCTTCAAAAATTCTTGGAATTTCTTGAGTGATAGGAATGTCTTTTACTATTTATAACAAGTCTCTTTAGACTCATGGCAGAGGGGCCTCTAAACAGCTGCAGGATGGGGACTGGGTTCCAGAAAAACTAATTTGGTTAGAGAGTTGAAACTTTCAGCCCCACCCCGGCCTCTGGGGAGGGAAGAGAGACTGGAGATTGAGTTTCATCCTGTGGCCAATGGTTTCATCAACCATGCCTACATCATGAAAACTCGGTTTAAAACCCTGACACAATGAGGCTGAGGGAGCATCAGCATCCCCTGTGTTGGGAAGATGGCCCACCAGGAGAGGGCCTGGAAGCTCTGTGCCCCTCCCACACCTGGCCCTACGTAGCTCTTCCATTTGGCTATTTCTGAGCTGTATCCTTTCTTATAAAACTGTAATCAAATATAGCACCTTCTTGAGTCCCGAGAGTCGTTCTAGCCAATTACCAAACCTAAGGGGAGCTTGTGGGAACCCACAACTGTGTAGTCACCCTGGCAGAAGTGTGGGTGGCTTGGGGAGACCCTAGACTTGCAGCTGGCATCTGAGGTGAGGGGGGACAGTCTTATGGGTTGTGGGATTTGCATAACTGTGTCAGAATTGAATCGAATTCTAGGACACCCAGTTGGTTTTGGAGAGTTGGGTGTTTGAGCAGAGTGACATGAATGGGAAGCGGACAGGGAGCTTGGGGAGCGAGTCCAGAGGAGGGGAAGGGAAGAGAGCTCCTAGTTGAAGGTGTTCCAAGCCTGCTGCTCCTCTCCAGCCTCCGCCTGTCCCACCTAGGCTAAGTCCTGGGAGATAGAAAGACTAGATGAACATGAAGAGGAGACATGGCCAGGGCCAGGAATGATGGGAGAGGGAGTACCTCAGGCCCTGCTTGCCCATCCGAAGCTGAGGACACGTCCCCCTGCCTCATTTTCCTGCACCCTCCACAGCCACCCACTGTTCAATCTGCAGACAGGGATTCTGTAACAGAGGGGTGGGGCCCCGGACACATGAGGAGAGCCAGGCCCAGGAAGATAAATGCCCCAGGAGTGGCAGCTGTCCTCCCAGCAGCGTGACGAGGCTCAGGAAGAAGATCTATTCCAGGGAAGATCTGCTCCATGACAAATTTCCCCCCAGAGTAACACTCCCTTTAAGTGTTAATAGCAGAATCCATAAGAAAAAAGGTTCCTCTGAACAGAGCAGATTCCTCAGGGGCCACTTTGCTTCCTGCTGGGGAGTTACGACCCTCCAAGGAGGGCTGTCTTCCCATCAATTGCTGATTGCAGTGAGCAGAGGGCCTGAGTTTGACGGAGCAGGACACACATCTTTCAGCCAGGCAGGCAGGAAACAGGGAAAAGGTTGGGGGGGAAATGGGAGGAGCCAGGACCCAAAATGGTGCAATGAAAAGTGGGGCTGGGAGACGTGGATTTAAAACCCTAACCTATTCTCTGCCAATTATGCGACCTTAAGCAAGTCAGCCCTTCTCTCGGCTTTGGTCCTCTCAGTTTCCAACTGGGGGTAACGCTATCCACGCCCAGAGTTGTTGGAGGACAAACTAAAGTGATGCATATTAAGATTCCTGGCCTAGAAGAGGTACTTTTTTTTACTTTTTTCTTTTTTTAAATGTTTTCATTGATTTTTAGAGAGAGAAGGAAGGGAGATAGAAACATCAATGATGAGAGAGAATCATTGATTGACTGCCTCCTGCACACCCCCCACTGGGGATCGAGCCCGAGACCTGAGGTTCCTGGGTCAATACTCAACGACTGAGCAACACCGGCCGAGCCAGAAGAGGTGCTAACGCAGCATCCAGCTCAGTGCTGTCCCAACCAACCTCCCACATCAGAAGCACCAGGAACTATTCTGAGAATACAGATGCCGGGGCCTCAGGATGGCAGGAAATCACTGTGCTGATGAGCTGGTCTGCTGAATCACGACACTGCTGAATGCTGATCAGAAATGGTGTGCGAGAGGCCTGGGGGTGGAGGCAGGAAGGGAGCTCTCTCCGTACTGTTATTTACCTTTTGGTATTCTAGAACAATCACATCTTCTTTATATGGTTTTCTTAGTCATGCTGCCTAGCATAGCTGTCTCCATTCTCAAAATGCTTCCACCATATCCGCTGATCTGTGCAAATGTCCCGACTTGGCCCAAGCTGGAGCACATCAGCACATCAGGAGCTGGGAGGATAGCTTGTTAAAACACAGAGCCCTGGGCCCCACCCCAGAGTGTCAGGTGCAGCAGGATTCACATATCTAGCAAGTCCCCAGGTGGTGCCCGTGTGCTGGTCCAGGAAGGCACTGATCCTCTGGACAAGGACTGCAGCATCCTCTGTGTCAGCCAAGCCCTGCTCAGAAAGCCCTTCTGCCAGAGTATCCCACCCTCCATCCATCTCCACGGCCTCTATTTTTCCTATTCAAAGTCCGTTTGGGTTGAAATCCACATGTTCGGATGTGGTGTCCCCAAATCTACTCTGCTCTTTTCTGGCTGGCTCTTCTTCTGGGGAGCACCTCTTGGGCCCCTCCTGTATCGGCCAGCTTTGGGTGAATAGAAGGCAGGGACTTCGATGCATACGTTAGAGGGCTGTACAAATATGCCATTATTACCCCCAGGAGCAGAATAATAAGTACATCTAGGCAGGACTCCCTGTGTGCCAGGCCCTTCTCTGTGCACTCTACACATATGAACTCCTGAATTCTCTTCAGCAAACCGTGAGGCAGAGACTTCTTAATTCCATTTCACTCATGAGAAGATGGAGGCACAGAGAAGCTAGGCAACTTGTCAAGTTCACACAGGTCAGAAGTGGCAAGACTAGGATTGGAACACAATCTGGCTCCAGAAACCAGTCAGCTTTGAAAGCAACAGACCCAAGGTTCCTCCTTGCTTAGTGATCTCAGACCCACGAACACACCACACATATAAGGTGTGAGGTTCCTTTTCCATCTTGACATCTACAGGGGAGTAGGCAGCAAAGCAGCTGCCTCTGATCTTCCCTCCATCGTTAGGTGACTATGTGACCTTGAGACCAGGTTCACCATGTGCAGTGTGCAGGTTGTTTACTTGCCAACCCAGTGGGCAAGCAGGGGCTGAGATTCAGCTTGCCCTCTGCTCACCAACCCTTGCCCCGTGGCATGGGACTGTGTCTGCCTGGAGGTAAAGCCTTTCTCTAATTCTCACAGATGACTGAAACAATCCTACTTGAATCACTTCCTTTCTCCGGTCTGTTTTCCGCACCTGCAACTACACGGTGTTCAATTGAGATGACCTCCGGGCCCCTTAGAGCTAGGAAAGTCTCCGCCTCAACCATGAATCCCTACGTGGGCTCACCAAGGGGCCATTCCAAACCATCTTGGCCACGGGGTGCTGTTAAAAGCACTCAAGCTGGCTTTCTTGGACTAAATCCCCAATAATCTGCTCCCTCTCCCTCCTGAGAGCTCTGGCTGAAGCTGTGGATTTGGATCACACAACTTCCTCCTGGCCATTTCTTCCTGGCTTTCATTATGTTGCTCGTTGCCGCAGACGTGCACCAACGCAGAGCACACAAAAGCTCCCACTGGCACGGGAAACAGAAACATCTGCTGGCTTCCTTGGGCAGCTGGCTCTGGGTGTCCGGCGGCAGAGACGTTTGCACTGAATCAGCTCCCGCTCAGATCTGCACACAGCTCTGTGGGCAATAAACCTTCCAGACCGACGGCTGCATTGCAGCAGGAGAGCACTGGCTGGGCTTCAAAGGCCACTGTGGAAAGTGCAGGAAGAAATGACTTGGAGTGGGAACGCCCCAGGAAGCATTGTTGCCCTCCCTCCTCCGATCATTGCCAAGCATCTCCGGTTTCTAGCTAGCACAGCACAGCTTATTTTAGCCATTTCTTCTTTCCTTCTGTTCTTCCACAAACATTTACCCAGCACCTCCTCCATGCCAGCCACTGTGTCAGTCTACACATACCACCCAGAACCCAGGTCCCGTCCTAGAGGGACCCGCACAGTAGTGGGAGAGAGAGCTGCATAATCCAATAGCTGCCATGCAACAGGAGGGTTGATGTCATTTAAGCAACCACCAAACAGTGCCATTGTTGAAAACAGCCCCTGGGAGGCTGCTTGATGGATCAGGAAGAACATGGGTTATGGAATCCTCAAAACTGGTTTTAGACACCAGTCCACCATCACCATTTCTCAAAAGAAGATGCTAATAGGACCTCACACTTCCTGGGCCTTCCTGGCTCATTGCAATCCCCTGCTTTTTCCATTACCCGTTGAGAACTATCAGGCCTAACTATCCTCGCCCCACAACCACTTTTCACCAAGTTTACCTGCAGAGTCCAGACAGAGTTCACCAGCCACTGAAAAGACTGCCTGTACTTCCCGCTGCGAGAGCAATGCGACACCATAGAGCCTTTCCAAAGTTTGTGGCCAGCGATCCTGCCATTCCTCTTTGTCATCCTTGACCCCTGCCCAAACGCAAACCTCTCCCATTAGCCCTGCCCACCTAGGGCCCTTCTCCTAATGACCCACCATCAGGAGTCCTCATGACGAGGAAAACTTGCTCTCCTCACCCCTCAGGGTGATCACAGAATGCTCCATTTAGAACTTGCCTTTGCTCTAACTGAGGGCCCAGGGTAGAGTTTTAATAACAGAGTGGCCAGTGGTATTGAATGACCCCAAGAGACCATAGAAGATAAAGAGAACTCAGAGGAGCTGGAATTAGTGGAACAGTCAAAAAAGCCAGATTGTGGTGGGTTGATTTGTGGGTGGGAGCTGAGATAAAGCAAGGAAGTTATAAACAGGGATTTTCAGAAGGTTTAAGGGAAGAGGGGACAGGGTGAGGGCTGGAGGGGATCAAAGGGCCAGCAGAGATGGAGAGCCACCTTAGAGAGAACTCTGTGTCTTGAGGAATGTTCTCTCTAACCCATGATAATTTAGTCCATTAGTTCATAGACTGGCATGTGCTACACATCACTCCCTAAAGAGACCTTATGGACCTAGCCTAGCACACTCACTCTACAGGTGAGGAAACTCAAGCCCAAGTGGCCAAGTATCCTGCCAAGGTCATCCAGCACGTGAGAGGCAAAACCAAGGGATTCCCCTGTCTTCTCGTCCTCTGAACTTGATTATGCTCCCTGTGCCATGCAAATAAAATAAATCATGTGTGTCTAGAGGTATCATAAACATGGGAAAGTGTGCCAAGAGTCTGTTTATACAATGACTTGGGGGAGAATTCATCCTGGGAGAGGAATGATCTCAGGACAATGAGCTTGAGTCCTCAGAAGGAAGGCATAATCAGAGTGCGCAGGGCAGCAGTGCCACACCCTCAGCTGGTCCCTCAAATTCACGTCCAAGTCCTTTGAAGATAAAGAAGTTCTCAATAAACCCAAATGAGTTATTTCTGTAAAATTCTGCTATGACCTTGGAATGCAAGCCACACCTTGGGGAGGACAGTCTAGTTGAGGGTCATGCAGAAATTAGGGGGCTTTCTCCACTGCTGAGCCACGTAGCATTTCACAATGGCCACCCACTGCTCTGGGCCATGAGGGTATTTTGCTATGGCAGCCCTAGCAAATAGTAAGCTGGCCATGTTGCCTTCGAGTGGCTTTCTATTCCACGTCATAAATGAAAACAACTGTTCCCAAAGGGCCTCTATTCCCTCCCCTTCTCTAGGTCCCAGAATGGAAGCATTGATTTCCCTACTGGCATTTTCATGCTTGATGGTGTACAACAGGCTCAGCCTCTCTAAATATCTGGTCTGAGACAAGGAATGCTGGGACAAATACATGAAGGTCCCTTTAAAGTCTCTCTTCACTCCCATCCCACCCTAACCCACCATAGTCATGCATTTAGCCAGCCAGACCCACCTATCTGCTCCACCTGCTGTAAGCTCCACCTGAACCAAGTAAACTAAAGTCCCAAACTTCCTTCTTCCCTTCTGCATCTCCTAAGCCTCTCTCTGTCACATTCTGAATTCCCTCAGGGAGTCTAAATAGGAAGGATCAAGGGCAATTCAGCAGAAAATCTGCAAGGGGTTCTCTAAATGTTGATGAAGCCGTGGCTTATCCACACTGCTGAACTTTGATTTATCATCATGTCAATATCTGAGCAAGTGAAGGGCACCCTCATAAAGCATTACCGCAGCCTTTAAGTGGGGAGAAATCATTTCCCTTGTGATCTGCAGTCCAAGAGGAAATCCTCAGCAGGTTAAGAGCATTAATACAAAGTAAGGTCCTTTCATATCCTACTGAGCAAACCACTTCACAGCCATTAGCATGCCTGCATTTAGACCAGGAGTGGGGAACATCCAGCCCACGTTCCATATAACCATTTGGTCTGGCCCTGCCAAGGTATTAGGGGTGGGTTACTTAAATGTTTGACCAAATATAGCAGGCTAATTTTTAAGTTGATAATTTTGTACAGCCTGAGAATGATGTTAGAAATATCCAAGTGGCAGTTGGCAGAGAAAAGGTCCCCCACCCCTGATTTAGACAAACTCCCTTACATTCAGGGAAGTGGCTTTCAGCAGGTGGGTGGGAGAAATTGTGAGATGAACCACCCAGGCAGGTGGTCAGCTGGCAGCCTACAGCGATGCATTCCTTCAAGGTCACGCCCTTCCCCTGGAGCCCAGACTCAGGGACTAAGTAAGGCAGAGATATAAAGGCCCAGCCATATTGGCCCAACAAGGGGCAACTCTAAACGGCAATGCTTTCTCCGGAGTCCCCCCTGGAGTCATCACCATTCAACTTCTTATGCCCAAAGCTGCATCTCCCCGCTGCCTTGCACAGCTGTGATCCCTAATAAGCATCTTGCACCCCAAATTCCATCTCAGCATCTGCTCTTGTAGCATGAAACAGGTTGAGTGAGGATGCCATAAAGAAGCCGGGAGTCATGGCAGAGCCACCGCTGGCCCTAGTACAGGGGAGCTTGCAGGGGCCGTGAGCCGGCTCTGCCCTGGAGGAGTTACCATTCTGCCAAAACTTGCATGACACCAAGAAATGCAGGAAAGAAATGTGCTATGCCAGGGAACTAGAGAGGAAGTCTGGGCCTCAGGTGCTGTGGGCCATCCCCCTTGGGTGTTGGGAATGAGAAGGAGGAAGGACACATTGGAATTGCAAGAAGAGGTTCTGGTTGGGAGAGGAAGGAGGTGAACTCAGTTCTTACTACATTAATTCCGTGGGAAATGGAGTGGAGGGGAGAGGGAGGAGTGAGAGTCTAGGAAGTGGAGGATGAAGGTGTATGGAACTCTGAGCAGCACTCTGTCTGGAGATCTGGGAGGCGTTCCCATTTTGATGATGCAGTTGGGAGCATCAGAATACAGGAGCCAACCCAGGGAGTCTACAGTGCAAGAAAAGGATGGGCATCAAGAGTAAGGACTAATTGGCTCCAACCATGGGGCTAAGGGAAAGAAATTCCTGTGGGTGGAGGTGGTCATCCAAGAGTTCCCCAAAGAGAGGGGTCTTGAGAGGAGCCTGTAAGGACACATTTAAATTATGATGGAGAAGGTGTGGCCAAGAGGAGAGCATGGTAGTCAGAGGCCACATTTAAATTATGATGGAGAAGGTGTGGCCAAGAGGAGAGCATGGTAGTTCTGGAGATGGATGGTGGTGATGGTAGCACATTATGATTGTATTTAATACCACTGAACTCTACACTTAAAATGGTTATGATAGTAAATTTTATGTTTGTGAGTCTGTACCACAATTTAAAAATTGGTTAAAAAAAAAATAAAGAAGTTGATAATACGTGGCATGATACAATGAAACAAACATAGGCAAAATGAGCTTTGTTACCTTTGATCAAGATGCTGGGAGGCTAAGGAAAACATTAGATATCATAGCATTTTTTAAAAATTATGAGTGGTCTCAATCTCCAAGCTGCAATTTCAACCCAACTCTTCACTGTCTCAAAGACAAGCTAAGAAATACAGAGCATTTCAAAATGGAGTTCAAGAATTATGGGAACAAATGGCCATTCTTAAGTTGATTCAACTTTTCCCAAGTCAAAGACATGAATGGGAATTCTGGAGAAAATCATTACGAAACCCCTAATTTCTGGCCTATCAGCTGCTCAGCAGGAAACGGGGATTGGCCTCTGTTCCTTTTGTGAGCTGCCTTTCATGGGAGACCTGGAAAACAATGGCAAGAATCTGTGATATTTGGCATGAGTTAAAAATCTTAAGAAGCATTTTTCCTATAAAGACAATGTTGCAGGAAATGTTTCCTTCCTTCAAAACAGAAGTGCTAGCCAATAGTTATTGTTTAGGTGATCTTTTTGAAGGTGTTCCAGTTAAAGAATAGGCACTGGACCATATTAAACAATGGATTTTTAATGTAAAAAAATTAAAGTGAGAATGAAAGACACAGGAGAGAAAAGGATATTCAGTGGTATCTGCCACTTATTGCTCTTCATCTATAAAATAAAGCCACAGATGCCTGCCTCCCTTGCAAACTGCTGTAAGGATTCAAAAGGATGTCAGGAAAACACTTGACACAGAGCCTCTCTCTTGGTAGGTTCTGAACAAGTCACAACTATTTTTCTGATGGAAGAAACCTTTCATTTTTATATGCAACACCCTATACAGTGGCTTCCTTTTATTTTTTTAATATATTTGTATTGACTTCAGAGAGGAACGGAGAGGGAGAGAGAGATAGAAACATCAATGATGAGACTCATTGATCGACTGCCTCCTGCACGCCCCCACCTGGGCATCGAGCCCACAACCTGGGCATGTGCCCTTGACCAGAATCAAACCTGGGACCCTTCAGTCCACAGTCTGGTGCTCTATCCACTGAGCCAAACCAGCTAGGACATGGTTTCCTTTTAAAATCATTTTCCGGAAACAGAACTGTTACTCGCCATATCAGAGGAAACCTTTTGGGCTGGTGACCTATCAAATGCACTTCAGAAGTTTGAAGGACCGTGATCTGATCTGTGATACATGCAAACAGATGTACTCAGCAATGGCAGCATGAAGGGACTGCTCCCAGGTGGCTGTCTTACAAACACCTCCCACTGCCCGCAGCCTGCAGAGGACACCTGCCGTCTCAGAAGGCAAGCTCGATGTTAGTCCGTGGTGTGGAAGGGCTTGAAGTGCCAAATGCCTCATTTTTGTATTTCATTCTGTCCCCAAGATAACCTTGCTGAATAATTAACAACCCCTTCATTTTTACAGCTGAGGAAATTGAAGCTCAGAACCTTGCCCAAGGTCACACAGCAGTAAGTGGAGTGACCTGGATTTGAACTCACCTGTCTGAAGCTGGGGTCCTGAGTATTCTGCTCCATTGCACGGCCTTGCACCGTCTTTCCACTTGTCTTGAAATGACCTCACTGCTCTGCATCCCTTCTCTAACTTGCTTGCTTTGCTTCCCAGAAACACACTGACTGCCCAGGGAGGGAAATAAAGGAGAGAGGAGAGAGCAAAGGAGGGGAGGGAGCGGAGAGGATGGAGGTCTAAGGGAGGGAGGAAGGGGAAGGAAGCAGAGAGGAGCGAAGAGGAATGCCCACCCAAGGCTAAGTTGTCCTCTGAAAAACACAACTGGATCCTGAGAACAGGCTTGGTTAGTTTGATTTGGGAGAAATCTGAGCATGCTTAGCTTTGTTCCGGCTCTGTTAGAAGATGCCAAGGCCAGGGCCCCAAGAAGGCTCTCTGCCCTCCTACTCTTGATGAAGGGAGGGCGGCCACCACCACCTCGGCGCTGCCGCCCAGATCATTCTGCCTGATTCACCTTGCCTGTCTCCTCCTTTACTCCCCGGAGGCCCTTTTGGCCCACAAATGTCTTCCTGGGAAATCTCATTTCGCACCCTGGCAGCACGCTCAATTCCTCCTGTCAGGTCCTGGAGGCAGCCCTATAAATAAGGCCCAAATTCTTTATTGCTGGAGTCAGCAGAAGGCTTGCACACAGGATGTCCTCATCACAATACAGTCGTATTTTCATAAAACCTGTGCTTAGAGCTTTGTATGAGGAGGGACATGGCCGGGGAGTATAGAAAACAGGCCTCTCTTTGCAACTATGGCCCCTCTCCCTTTGGAAGGTCTCGGGTCAGCACAGTAGTCTGGAAATAAAAAAAAGAGTACAGTGACCTTATCCACCTTCAGACCGAGGGTACAATGCCTGATGATTCGCGGGGACTTCTCCAACAGGGCTCACCTAGTCTCCTGGCGAGCCAGGTCCTGCAGCAGTGTTCTGGTTTAAGCTGGACCACTGACCCAGCCAAACTCATTCTCAATCCCCCACCTTCTCTGGCTCAGGACCATCTTCCCACCCACTTCCAAGGATGTAGGCAAAGTACCAGGGAATTCTTCATCTATTCATCTAGTCAAGGTCTCAGGACAAGAGTCCAGGTCCCCGGTCCCTACTGTACTGGTGGAGCAGGACCTGGGCTGTGCAGGACAAGCAGAGCAGAAAGAGGGGCGGATGTGCAGGTGGTGGATGCCAGGGCAGGAGGGAGATGTGCGAGCTGGAGGCACGGGGTCCTCAAGATGAGAAGTCTGTGCAGGCATTGCTAGTGTTCACCAGTTCATCCAGTTCTCCCTCCCAGGAACAGGGGTAACCACACTTCTCAGTCCCCTGAAGTGAACCAGGGCCATATTCTAGGGACCAATTTAGCCAATGAATTTGCTTTCAGATCAAAACATAGAAAAGCTGCCCTAACTGGTTTGGTAATGCCATTGGTCTTGATCCGGCATCTAGAAGGGTTCAGGAACCTGGAGAAGGCACTGTGCATAAATTAATCGAGAGTCCAGAGATGAAACATAATTTTGAAAGGCATTATAAGGAGTCAGAGAAGACTTAGCTAAAGGAACTAAGTTATTCTTGTCTCAGGACCCCTTGCTTTTTATTAACACAAATTGTCCTAAGGTGAGGTGGAGATATACACACCAAAGGCCAGGGTTTCGTACACAAATCCATTGTCAGAGTGGTGGAGTTACTTCCCAGATGATTCAGCCCTGCTGACATACTGGAATTGGCTTCAGGCAGTTTGGCTCAGTGGATAGAGTGTCGGCTCATGGACTGAAGAGTCCCAGGTTTGATTCTAGTCAAGGGCATATACCTTGGTTGCAGGCTCCATCCCCCATAGAGGGTGTGCAGGAGAGAGCTGATCAATGATTCTCTCTCATTGATGTTTCTATCTCTCTATCTTTTCCCTTCCTCTCTCTAAAAAATCAATTAAAATATTTTAAAAAAAAACATAGAAAAGTCAGCACATGGTCCTACAGTTGTCTCCCTGCTCCCACTCCCATCATGGATTCTAAAGGAGCCTCATGTTAAGATGGAGCCATGAGATCAAAGGAACTTGGATCACTGAATCGCCACTTGGAGAAGAGTTGACTTGAAGGGCTGCACAAATCCTCAGTGAACTGACTGTGAGCAAAAACTGCATCTCTGGGGGTAAAGCTTGGGTTGTTCGATTTGGTTGCCACGGAACATAACCTAATCCTTCCTGTTTTGACGGATACTGTCTTTCCAGGTCTGCCCTAACCTCTCCTGTGAAGTGGGCAGCTGGGAGTCCAGCACCTGCCCCTGATAGAGAACTGGACCGGCCTGTGGATCACATCTTTAGAATCAGAGACTAAGACTGAACGTGAGGAAAAGCCTTGGTCAAATAAGATCTCACTAAGCTTCCTTGAGAATCTGAGTGTACACCTTAACTGACATCCTTCCCCAGGGCTGGGTCCACCGTGGTGTCTGAGATTAGATGTTGGTTGTGCAGCAGTTATATTACAAAGCAGGGGCCAGCCAACACTGGGATCTGGTCATCTTTTCTGCACTCTTGTCCGGATGAAGAACTCAGGGTCCTTGAATCAGGTCCCAGGGAGAAGCAGAGAGACCCCCCTCCCCCCCGCTCCACCTCATGAGCACTAGGTGTGTGTCTCAAAGACATTGTCACGTGTAACCTTCACAGAAGCCCTTTGAGTGGGGGCAGGGGGTTCCTTCTCATTTTAGAGAGGAAGAAACGGAGGCTCAGAAAGGCCGCTTGTCCCAGCTCACACAGGCTGGGAGTGGCAGAGCTGGCTTTGGAACTCAGTCTGTCAGGCCAACCTAAAAGGCACAAGTGTCTTGACACGGGTGTTAACAGGTCCGCCGCGGTTCTGTGTCTTACCCAATGTCATGGACAGTCTCGGGATCCTATGAATCAGGATAGCTCCTAGGCTCTCAGCCCTGCACATGGGCAGACTTTGGGTGGCCTCTCCTTCGCCGAGGTAAAGAAGCTTACGGTGCTAGGAATAAAAATCCCTGGAAGCAACCACCGCCTGCCTCCCAGCACAGGTGCGATTCTGAGAAGGTCTCCATCCTCTTTTCAACCCCGCTTGTGTATGAGAATAAGAGGAGGCACAGCAGGAAAATAAACAAGAGACTCCATATGAAGCATAAAGAAATAACAAAGGAAGATGAAGACAAGAAAAACATGGCAAGAAAGGATGCACAGGAAATCGGTCAACATCTTAGGGAAGGATTGTTGTGCGGTGTTTGGTCTAGTTCGGCGATTTCCCAAAAGGACATATTTGCCTGAGCAGATTGACAGTTTCCTTCCCTTCCACCAGTATTGCCTAATAAGTGTCAGCCCTGTCTGTCGTGAGTGAGAGGACATTTGCTAACTCAAGCTGGTTTGGATTCCAGCCCCGTGGACGGGGTCCAGCATGTCTGGACAGACTCCATGGCCCTGGCTGCCAAGCTCCAGCAGGAGCGCGGGCTCCCGGGTTACATGGAGGAGAAGCCCCCAGGGTCCGAGCGCAGCTGGAAAGGGGATTGATCTGGGGGCTTGGAATCAGAAGGAAACTGAGAAGGTCAGTGTGGGGGGAAGGAGACATATGTACTACTATTTGTAATACTTTTAACAATAAAATAAAATTTTTAAAAAGAAGAAGAAGAAGGAAACTGAGCTGCAGTGTCTTCATTTGGGTCCCCTAGAGGCAGAGTCTGAGACTAGGATTGGAATGCAAGTAGCTTATTGAGGAGGTGATCTTGGGAAACTCTGGTAGGGGAGTGGGGAAGCAAGACGGGGAAGGAAAGGCAAATGATAAGGCGGAGTAAGCGAGCCGGTAGCAGGGTGGGTGACAGATTGGAATCCTGCGGGACCTCTGGGAGACGTAATCCTGTAGGACTACCTGAGGGGTGACGAAGCTGAGCCACGTTTCCCTGTGACTCCCACCTCCACTGGTGAGGGCTGCTGTAGGGGGGGTCAGGGGGTTCTCCAGCACTTCGGGCCTACGGGGCCTGATCAGAGAAAGCCTTCAGGCAATATCTCAATTGAAAATTGTTTTAATAAAAAAATAAGGAAGTCGGGGTGAGCACCAGGTTTGAAATGAGCAGCCATAACAGAGAAAATGCCACACGTCACCATCCAGAGGGCAATGGGACAGACGTCGGTTAGGATTGAGAGCTGGGAAGGACGGGGCAGCACTGGGGGCTGCTGTGTGAGGTGCTAGCTGTGTGCAGGCAAGGCGATCAGCATCTGTCCTTCTGGGGCTCCTACGGCTGCAAGCGGCAGGCCCCAGGCCCCAGCACTCCCATGTACAGGCTTATCACCTAGTGATCTGATAGGTCACTTGCACTAATAACTCAATGATACAGGAGGGTCCACAGAGCACAGGCCCTGGGGTTAAGGCTCAGATTTCCTCCCTGCCATTGGCTTGTTGGGGGACATCAGGCAGGCCCCTTCTCCCGAAGCAGCCTCTGTCCCCAGATACATCAGATGAGAGGAATGAGCCCTGCAGGAATCAAGAGAGCCCCAGCCCAGGCCCGGCACACACGCCTCAGACAATGTACATGCCATCTCACACGTTGCCGATGGGAGTAAACACTGGTTCCACCGCTTTGCAAAACTGTCAGACAGTATCTATTACAACTAAAAACACTCCTACCCTATGACCCAGCACTCTACTCCCAGGTAGAGACCCAACAGAAATGACCACGTGTGTCCACAAGAGAGCTATATACCAATTGTATTCGCCATAAGCAAATACGAGAAACAGCCAATGTCCATTCACAGGAAATGTGATATATTCATGCACAAGAATATGCTACCCACAGCCATGTGGGTGAATAACACGGAATAGTCATTATGCGTGTATTGAGATCTCACTTGAGTGTGAGGTTTTCAAGTCCAGGGACTAGGCATTATTCATCGCTATACCCAGCACCCTGTACAGAATAGGTGCCCACTAAACGGTTTTTTGAATCAACTAATGTGTGTGTGTGTGCATGTGTGTGTGTGTGTGTGTGCCTACATCTAAAGCTGCCTGATAATTAAGCAAGATGACTGCCAGCTGCCACCGTGGCCTGGGTCTGGGAAAGGGCCACAGCTGGTTACACATCCAGTAAGCCAACGTGAGGAGCGTTTAATAAGCTCGCCCCATCCCAGCCAGCCTTTGGCAGCTGGAGAGCCCTCATTAACCCCACACACCGTGGTGGCTAAGGGGCCTCAGGGGTGCACTTCACCAGGGCAAGAAGGCTCCCTTGTTCCTTCACTTCTCCATTAAGTTCACGACTCTCTAAGCTCTAATTCACCCGGCAATCGCTAGAGGTTGATCCAGCTTGTAACAGATTTGTTCACGGATCAAAGTCATCTGACAGAGCATCTGGAGGCTGACCCGAGCACAGCATGCGGCTCTGAGTGTCTGCTCTCAGCCTGCATCCAGGCAGACGGGGGAGCAGAGAGGAAGCGCCTGCAGAAAGCCCGTTGACCCCGCTCGCCTCAGCACCGCCAGGGCATTGTGCTCGGACCTCTGCTGAAGCCCTTTTCACACCGTGCCCCACATCACAAAGTGACAGAAGCGAGATTTATTCACAGGTGAGCTTTCCTCCGCCTTCCCCGGCTCTCTGCGTCTCCCTCATCCTGCTAAAAATATCTCATTGTCATCTGGTTCTAGGATACTTGTGATGCCAAGCGAAAGAACCTACATTGATGTACGTGCTGAACAGCTGTGAGAAGTCAGGTGCGGGAGCAGGACTCACACACACCAGGACTGAGGAGGAGGGAGCTTGGACCTAGCAGGTTCTGGAGCTGCTGTGGCAAATGGAAATGGTGGGGGAGGTGGTTCACAAAGCATGAGTACAGATTATAAATGGGGACCTCACTGGTGTTCTTCAAGACACCTCCATTGCCATTTCTTGTCATTACCACATAAGGGACTAGATTCTACCTAGAGCCTCAGTCATGTGAACCTCTGCTTCCGCTTTTACTAGATGGTTACTGGCCTCACTAACTCATTCTCACACTGGACAGTGAGTCTCCTTCCAATTAGGAACCAAGTCCCACCTGCTTATCCCTGAAGGGGGGGTGGGGGCAGGTCAGGATGGGGTGGGTCCAGGGGCAAGGCCTGAGGCATGCCTGACAACTAGTCCCATGTCTACCTGCTACATTGGAGTCAGCAGGAGGACAAAAAGCCCACCTGGCCCCCTGACAGAAGCCTACAGCCTCCTTGGGATTGTCAAATAGAAACAAACCCAGGTTTACTAGGGTCAGACTTAATTCCGAAGGATCAGTACGGGAAGGGCTATTGCAACAGGAGGGAAGGGAACTGTTGCAAAAGAGAACTCTCTGACCATAATAAGGTCTGCCAGCATCTCAAGAGTAGGGCAAAATGAGCTTTTCTTTTATAGGAAGGAATAAGCCGGGCTAGAAAGAATGTGTGTGGGGAGGTGGGATAAAAGAGTAGATCAGAGAATGTTGACCCTGAAGCCAGCCCACTCTCCCGGGGCGGGGGGAGGGGGGGTTGCCTGCTGCCAAAAATCAGGGGCCTGGGAGAAGGAGAGAGGCTTAACCAAAATTTGTTTCACAAGCATTTTGTTTGGATTGAGCAGTAGAGACAGCATTTCAGCTCATCATTTACGAGGCCAAAATGGAAATTCGGAGGGTCTGTGTCTGGCCTGGTCAGCCATCAGGAAGCGCAGGCCACAGCAGAGCCTACTGGTCTGGCAGGGATGGCTGCGCTCAGGACAGGCCTCCAGTCCAATGAGGGACGCCCCACGGTGTTTACAAACACAGATGGGCCCAGGCCTCACTTCACTCAACCCAACCTTCCTTTCCAACACCCTTCCCAGGCCACGCTCCAGCCCTCCATCCTGCTAGCTGGTGACACACTCTGCCTCATTTCCTACCTTCTGGGTTTCCTTCCCCCTTCTATGACTCCTCGCAGAGGCCTTGATAGCTTCCTCCAACCCAAGGATGAGCCGCTGGGCCACTTGCCTCAAGTCTTTCCTGAAAGAAGACCTACTCTTGCTGTCAAAGCTTTGCCAAAGCTCAATCACAAGCTGGTGGATTCTTGTAACTTGCACAGGGCCAAGCCTGGCGAGGCTTGCAGTCTGCTCTCTGTTGGTCTTTTGCATAAATAGCTGAGTCACTAATTTCTATCTCAAGATGTAAATAATTCAAATTTTCACATTTTAAATACCATGAAATACTGCTATTTTGCTCACAATTACCAGTATTTCACCTCATATACATTAGGATGGCTACTATCAAAACACACACACACACACACACACAGAAAAGAAAATTGGAACCCTTGTGCCTGCCAGTGGAGATATAAAATGGTGCAGCCACTATGGAAAGCACTATGATGGTTCCTCAAAAAAATTAAAAATAGAATTACCATATGATCCAGCAATTCCACTTCTGGGTATATATCCAAATGAATTGAAGGCAAGATCTCAGAGATCCTTTCACACCCATGTTTGTAGTAGCATTATGCACAACTGACGAGAGGTGGAAGCAACCCAAGCACCCATCAGCCAGTGAGTGGATTAACAAAGTGTGATATGAGGGAAATCCTGTCACACACTACAACATGGATGAACCGTGAGGACATTATGCTAAGTGAAACAAGGCAGTCACAAAAAGACAAATGCCATATGATTCCACTTCTATGAGGCATCTACTTTAGATAGTCAAGTTTGTGGAATCAAAAAAGTGGCATAATAGTTACCAGGGACTGGGGAAGGGGGAGAAATGGGTGTTGTTACTTAATGGGTATTGAGGTTTAGTTTTACAAGATAAAAAAGTTCTGGAAATCTGTTGCACAACAACAGAATTTATATAACCCTACTAAACTGTACACTTAAAAGTCCTTAAGATAGTAATTTTATGTTATGTGTTTTTTGCCTCAATTTAAAACTTTTTTAAATGTTTTAGTTACCAGTATTTCATCACTGTAGAACAGCATAGTATACCAGAAGGCCAAAGCCCTGGAAACCAGCTGGGTGATCATTCTCTGATATAGTGATGATGCTGCCTCAGGAGTGCTGCTGGTGTCTCCGGGGAGCAGTGCATCACCTGAGTCCGAGGGTGTCGACCATCTCCATCCTCCGGTATTTTGGCCCACATTCACCTATACAACAACCTTGTGTGGATTAGGAAAGGGCTTTCCTTCTCAGTATATCCAACACTATCAACACATAGCCTGGTGAGAGAAGGAAACTTTATACAAAGACATGGGCACCCCTTCCTCCGTGTAGAAGCAGGCCTGTGGCATGGTGCATGACTTGGCCAGCAAAATGTATACATGAATTCAGCCCCACCCACCCTCCTGCCAATTGCCTTCGTTCAGTACAGAAATCACATAACCAGATGTGGCAGGCCGACCCATGCCTTCCTCCAGCCAACACCTCCAGGGTCTGACCTGCCTCCCCAGGGCCTATCCACCCAACGAGTAATTTCCTGCTTGGCCTTTCTTGGGTCTCTGCTGCCCCTCACCTGGGCCTTGCTTGATTTCTGGCATTTCCTCCTGTTAAATCCTTCGGTTCAGTGTCTGGCCCCTTAGGAAATCCACTCCCACCCTGATCCCACCACCACCACTATCACCATTTAAAATTCTTCCCCAGCTTGTAGTGTATGGAGGAAAAGAGGCAAGCCAAGTATTTACATTTAAGCCTGAGGTCCAGACGTTCAAGTCCATTTGCTTTCCCATCCAGGCCTTCTTGTCTTCGGGGCTTCTCCTCCTTGGGGAGCACCTGGGGAAGGATGAAATGGTTTCCCTCCTCCTGGCAGCCCTCCATCCACAGTCACCAGGCTTGTTGGGAAATGTCTCATTCCCCACACTTCACTTGGTACTTCTTATGCTGTACAAAGTGCTTATAGCAACAAAAATCGAGACCCATCTCCCAGCACAAAATGGAATAGAGTAATTTTGGCTGGAGTTATTGAGCCAATATAAAGCGCACTACTCTGGCTGACCCCACAGGGGTCAGTCTGCTCTTTCAATTTCTTATCTCAGTGGAAACATCATTTTCATGGAGGAAAATAAACCTTTCCCGTTTTTTTTAAGAAAAGAAATAGAAAAAAGAAATGACTTTGTGGCTCCCCACAAGTTGCTTACAGATCTTGCTTTTCCTCTCTGGCTCTTAAAGATTAAGCTAAAATTAGTCTGGTAGGAAATGCCACAGCCCTGTCATGTCTCATGAAAGGGAAGCCACCTCCATGCTCCCGTGCTCCTGTCCTGCTCTCCCAGGAAAAGGATCAATGTCACCACCAAGGCTGGTGTGTCATCAGCGTTGGCAGGTACCACCGTGAGCACGGCAGAGAGGAGGCTGTCCCACTGACAGCATCAGCTGTTGTTTTGTGTGTTCCCAGTAGGATGTCACGTACAACAGAAGGAGACGGCGGGGAAGAGCCTCAACAAGCAAGGAGTGTCATGTGGAGAATTATCTGGAGCAGTCCCCCTGCCTCTCCCCTCCTGTATACAGCAGAGATGCCCACACCCCCTTCACTAGCTCCCTCACACCACCTTCACTCGCTCCCTCAACATGCAAAAATGGGCATCTAGATCTGCCTCTGATTCACCTCATTCACTCATTCATTCATTCATTCCATGTTTATTGAGCCTTGCTGTTATGGCTTGAACTATGTGCTTCCCAAATTCATATATTGAAGCCCTAACCCCCAGAACCTCAGAATCTGACTATATTGGGAGATAGGGTCTTTAAAGAGGCAATTTAGTTAAAATAGGTCCTTAGCATGGGCCCTACTCCACTCTGACTGGTGTCTTTATAAGGGGAAATTTGGGCATACAGAGGTGGCACCAGGGATGTACACACAGAAGGAAGACCATGTAAGGACACAGCAAGAAGGCAGCTGTCTGCAAGCCAAGGAGAGAGACCACAGGAGAAATCTACCTGCCATCACCTTGGTCTTAGACTTTCAGCCCCCAGAATAGTAATAAAATTAGTCTCTGTTGTTTAAGCCACTTTGTCTGTGGCAGCCTTGTCTATAGCAGCCCTAGCAACCTAATGCACCTACCGTGCACCAGGCTCTGTGCTGAGTGCTGGGAAGGAGCCGTGATTCCCAATTCTGCCGTGGTTGATTGGATTCTGCTCCCAACTTCAGGCTCCATCCCTGCAGGGGTACGTGTGCCTGCACCACCGACAGGGGCTGGCCATGGAACTGGCTCTGCAGTGGGACGTGCCATCCCCAGTGGGAGCGTGGAGAGGTACAGGTGCTCCCATTCACCTGGTGTTCTGGGCTGAACTGCAGCTCACTGTGATTCAAGTGTTGGAGTCCTAACTCCCAGTACCTCAAAATGTGACTGTACTTGAAGACAGGACTTTAAAAGGTGAGTTAAAACAAGGTCATTAGGGTGGACTCTGACCCAGTGGGACTGGTGTCCTCATAAGAAGAGGAGATCTGATGACAGGCACACAGAGAGACCATGAGAAGACATAAGGAGAAAACGGCCATCTATAAACCAGAGACAAGTGTCAGAAGGAACCAACCCTGCCAACACCTTGATCTTAGACTTCTAGTCTCCAGTGTCCTGAGAAAGTAAATTTCTGTTGTGTAAGCCACCCAGTCTGTGGTACTTTGTTCTGGCAGCCCGAGCTGACTACTCATTCTCCCTGAGGAGGGAGGCCTGGAATGAGAAAACACATGGAGTCAAGTCTTGGGAGTCTAGCAGAGCCTCAGCTGACTCACAGCTCTCATGTAACCTGAGATTTTGGGGATGTTTGTTACTCCTGCAAAGTCTGACTGATACAATCTCAAAGGCCTGCTCGTCCAGCATGCCCTCCTGTGCACCACCTCTCCCTCACCCCACCCAAAACTCTCCATTTCAGAGAGATGCTTGTTTCTTGCTAGGAGTCTAGAGCATCTATGGGAGCACCCAAAATAGGGGGTGGATCATGGCTCTTCTGCAAGCCCAGCCCCTTCCATACACAGGAAGCTATAGCAAGAACTTGGCTCCTCTCTCCCTCACCCACCTATCTTACAGGGGTACCAAGATGCCACCCACTGTGCCAATGTGAGCTCTGGCTCATATACACACGGCATTGAGCCAGGAGGGACCTTATGGGTCATCCGGGTCTAACCAGCTCTTGTTATAAGTCCAGAGAGGAGAAGTGACTTGCCCAGAGGCACACAGCTGGTTAGTGGAACGCCAAAACACTACCCAGGGAGCATGAGCCACAGAAATACCTTTGATCGGATCAGAGTGTTAAATTTATGCCTACGGTGGGAAAAATCCACTTCTCTATCCAGCTGGAGCTTGCAAAGCCATGACCTTGGAAGCCAGCCAACCTAATGTGCCTGTAACATAAGGCAAGGACCAGGGAGAAGACACTGTCAGACAAGGGCTCTGCCTCGAGCTCCTGCGGCCTCTAATAGGAACAGACAAGCTGGTGTGCAGGGAAGGTTGCCGCTGAGCCGCTATCTGCCCATCTGTATCCAGTAAGACGGTGCTAAGTGCACTCACCACACGGGAACTGGCACCCTACCATTACAGAGTCATTTAAAGGCACCTTGTCAGCTCCCTCCCCTCACAGAGTGGAGATTCCCAACCTTTTATTATTTGGAGGAATAAAAGATGTGTAACTTGGCAAGTGTTTGTGACATCCCTACTTTGGGCAGAGTTCTGCCCTCAAGGTGCTTGTAAGGATAAGGGTTTCCATGAGTCTCCAGAATATAAGGCAGATGGGTGATCAAGTGACACCTGTCATTAGGGCAGGAGGGAGTCTGCCTCTGGGACACGGGGCACTGGAGTGAGGCAGAAGCTGAGGGAACAAGAGGGAGGAACATGGGCGGGAGCCACGGCTGCCTGGCCCACCGTGGGCTGGCCTCCGGATGTCTGTTCCACAGTGAGCGGAAGCTGTGATTTATAGTGAGGAATATATATCTGGCCTTCATCCCCATTTCTGGCACAGAGCTCCTGAGACCTTGGGCTTCCCTGCGAAGAGAGAATAAAGGTGTCTTGTATGTTAACGAGGTGACTTTGGAGCGCACCTAAGGACAAGGGCTGGTTGCCAATGGAGCCAGCCGTGTGATTGATTAGAGGGTTGGTCTGAAAATCACCCTCCAGGGAGAGGAGAGGGGCTGGAGGTGGAGTTCCACCAGCGATGGTCAGTGATTTAATCCGTCATGCCTGTGTGATGGAGCCTCTATAAAAATGCCAAAAGGACGGGGTAGGGGAGCAGCCAGATTGGTGAACACATGGAGAGCTGGGGAGAGGAGGTGCTCAGAGAAAGCGGGGAAGCTTTCCCTATGCCTTGCCCTATGCATCTCTTCCATCTGGCTGTTCCTGAGTTATAACCTTTTGTAATACACTGGCAATCTAGTAAATGGAATGTTTCTCTGAGTCCTGTGGGCCGTTCTAGCAAATTAATCAAACCCCAGGAGGGGTTTGTTGGAGCCCCAGTCTACAGCAAGTGATGGCCTGGATCTCTACTGGCATCTGAAGGGGGTGGGGGCGGTTTTGTGAGACTGAGGCCTTATCCTGTCCCATCTGACACTATCTCCAGGAAGACAGTGTCAGAATTGAGTTGAATTGCAGGGCACCCAGCTGGTGTCTGAGAATTGCTTGGGGTGAGGGGGGCGAAAAACAGCTCAGTTGGTTAGAGTCGTCCCAATACACCAAGGTTGAGGGTTCAATCCCCGCCAGGGCACAAGAATCAACCAATAAATGCATAAATAAATGGAATGACAAATTGATGTTTCTCTCCCTTCCTTTCTCTCTCTCTCTCTCTCTCTCTCTCTCTCTCTCTCTCTCTCTCTCTCTCTCTCACCAATAAAAAATTAAATTTAAATAAAAGAAAAAGATCAGTTCAAAAATAAATAAATGAATTCCTCCCCTGGAATTAGCCCAACTGAGACCTTGAAGCAATCATTTCAAAGGTGTCTTGGGTTCAGACTGAAGAGCGACATTTGCCAGCGAACTGCATCCTGAGAGGTAGAACAAGAGGAGAGCACACCCTGGGTTTGGCTAAATCTCAGGGTGACCCATCACCAAGCTGGAACTGTCTGGGGACACCCAGCCACCTTCCTTTGTCCCCTGGGCTGGGCCCCCACTGGCCACCACTTCTGGCCCGGCACCTTGCCTGAGGAGGCCCGGCTTGGCCTCTGCTGTTGAAGAAAAGGAACTGAACTACTGAAATGAACATGTTGTTTCCATCTGCACGTATTGGCCATCGCAAGATGTGGAATGCCTCCAGAGGCCGCCTCTGCACGTATGGCCACCTGCCCTCCACACGCCGTGCCACCGGGACCTCGCAGCCAGCAGAGCAGCCACTGGACAAGGTCAGGGAGACTGGGGAAGAGCTGGGACCCAAGCCCGCCGCACTTCCTGCCTGGGAGCAAGGCGGCAACAGTCCTCTCCTCCACACACACAAGAGCTCCTAAGCCCTTAAGAAAATGTCATGTGCCTTCCAAGTGTCTGATTTCCAGGGCCAAGTTCAGTCTTTCCCTTCCATCCAATTTGAAGTCTCCTGGAGACATGATGCAAGTAACAGAATCTGCCCGGAGACAGTCCAGGGGACTCTAAGCTCATGAGAGCCCTGGGCTCCCCACGCCCTCCCAGGAAGCCCAACCCCTCCATCTCACATGCACATGTGCCCGTGCACATACATACACACGCACAGGGCATACATGCACACACGTGCATGCACATGCCACACGCTGCACACCATGCACACGCCACCTTCACACACACTTGCCCCTTTGACTCCCTCCCGGGAGCTGAACCACAAAGACTCTGCAAAGTACAAGAGATGAACTCGTCTGCCCAAGTTCACGGGAGGAGCTCATCCCATGTGGAAATCAGATGGAGCCCTGGAGGACACACGGGGAAATTACACCCGGATCACGTCTACACGGAACCAGACACCACTCTCACTGGTCCCCGGGATCCTCGGCTGGAAGCAGATCAGAAAACAAGCCCTGCTGGCGAGGAGCGGTGCCCACGTGCTCAGTCCTCCCAGCTGCTGTGCAGATGTGAGCGGCAGACAAGCCACCCGACAAGCGGGCTCCTGCTCTCCGGTGCAGACTGGGACACGGGCCGGAGAGGCCCCGGGACTGAGGCCGAGCAGGGGGCCTCTGCTCTTTCCAGACCAACTGGCTCCTTTTACAGTTGAGGAAACTGAGTCTCAGGGGTCCATCGTCTGCTGGCTGCCAGCTTGGCAGGCCAGTCTGGAGCCTCCCCAGCACCCAGGATCTCACAGCCCTGAGAACTTCCGGAAGCTTCTCTCCGTCTGAGGGACCCTTGGTTCCCTCCTCACCCTCCCCTTTCTTCCCAGTGTGTTCCAGCAGAGCCTGGCCGTTCACAGGAGCAGAGAAGACACCCTCTCTGAGAGACGCACCCAGGCCTGGGCAGTTTGCTCCCACCTCGGGCCTCAGTTTCCCATCTGTAAAATGGGAGGTTAAGCTCCCTTCCAGCCCTGCTGCCCCCTGGCCCTTTGTGCCCTCCCGCCACCTCACCCCAATCCAGCAGGCAGAGATGCTCATGAAGGTTGCCCTCTGATGCCTTTATGTTCCCCCTTTTCCAGGACTTGTTCCCTGTCAGGTCTCAAACTATCCTAGCTTCTCGGCCATGGAGAAAAGATCTCTAGGAAAAACCGCTCACAAGGAAGTGGAAGAGCCGGAGCCTGCAGAAGGTAGTGCTGAACCCAACAGAGAGGCAGGAAATGGCCCGGCCCAGCCCTGACCCCCAGTCCGCGCCCTGTCCAGGCTGCCTCCATTGCTTCTGGGCGAATCCCCTCAGGGCTGGGATACCCCATATTCAGCTGGTCTCATCCCTGTCTCAGCCTCCGGGGACGTGCTGAGCCTGCATTCCTGAATGTTCTCTCAAGGAAGAGAAGCCCCCTTATGTGTCAACTCTCTGCCAAGCTCCGACCAATCCTTGGCGCCATCCCTGCCCTGGCAGGGACCCCTCCTGCAGGCCTTAGAGCACTCCCAGGGGACACCCTCTGTGCCTCAGCTCCTGCCCCGCTGCCCTGTTGCCATGTGGTATGAGACACCCCAGACCCAGACCCCCGCCAGGCCCTGCATGTGCCACCTGCAAGGGGTAATTAATGCCGGATGGAGCAAACCTCTGCCCAATGGGAGACTGGGAGCAGAGGGCACATTCTTCCCCTTCATCTCCTGAAAGCAAGAGTGCACAGCCTCTGGGACAAGTGTCCCCTCCGCAGAGCCTGCCCACCCGGCCAGAGCAAATATCACCCATGCACCCCCATCAGAGGCCAGCTCTGCCCTCCCCGCTCCCTCCCTTCCCATCCTTCCCTCACTCCCCAGCCCTTGCTCACTCCCCATCCCTCACTCACTCCCTATCCCTCACTCACTCCCAGCCCTCTCTCCCTCCCCATCCCTCACTCACTCCCCATCCCTCTCTCACTCCCCATCCCTCCCTCACTCCCCATCCCTCCCTCCCTCCCCATCCCTCCCTCCCTTCCCATCCCTCCCTCACTCCCCATCCCTCTCTCCCTCCCCATCCCTCCCTCACTCCCCATCCCTCCCTCACTCCCCATCCCTCCCTCACTCCCCATCCCTCACTCACTCCCTAGGACCTCACATCCTCTGAAGAGCCCTCTGCTTCCCCAGAGCCTCTCCTCCCACTCTATAACATCATCTGAATTTTATTTTCTTTGTAGCACCACTGCCATCTGAAATATGTGGGTTCCTCTATTGGTCTACTGGTTTAATGCCCATCTCCCCAGTCGGCTCCAAACTCCTTAAGAGCTAACCATGTGTCTGTCTTGTTTACTGCTGGGTCCCCACACCTAGAATGGTGCCTGGCACACAGTAGGCCCTCAATAAATGTGGGCTGGGTGCACAGACAGACACGGTGCTATTGGCTGTCCTATCTGGCAGAGCAGGGTAGACAGATAGTAGGTCTTTCTAGAACAGACAGGAACAGACGTCACCTCTTGCTCTGCCCTCCGGCTGGTCTCCTGTGGGGGGAAAGCAGGGAGACCTGGGGAACAGGAAGGGCCAGGCTCTCCAAAATCTACCCCCACCCACCCTCCCACCGGCTCCTAAACCCCGGAACCAGCAGCCTGAGCTGAGCCCCGCGTGGCACGGGCAGGCGGGCAGAGGGCTCTGGAGGGGCCATCCAGCCCTTGAGGAGGACATAGGCCCACAAACTGCTGCCCCTCCTTCCCCGCTGCACAGCACCAGCCCATGGCGTCGGTCACTGCTCTTGTGACCGTGGATGGACCACAGAGACCTTGGCCTTCCAAAGCCCGGGTGCCCGCTGAGGCTGCGTGTGACTCGGGCCTCTGCAGCTCTGGGGTCCGGACGGTCACTGCGCCATAATGACCATGAACGGAGCCTTGGCGCCTGCCAGCCAGTGCCTCAGTCTGCCCCCAACTCCCGGTGATGGGCACCCACACAGGGGTGTGATGCCAGCTGCCCAGCTGCTGACTACAACGGGGCCAGGCCCGGAGCGAAGAGACTGCCCTGCTCCGGGTTCGCTGGCTGGGCAATGCCAGGCGTGTGCCTACCCCGCTGAGCAGAGCTGAGCCCTCACTGCTAACGCACCAGCGAAGCACCCAAGACCATGCTTTGTGGGGCCCCCCAGCTGCAGACAGGCCTGCAAACGTTTTGCATGAATCAAGAGAGACACCTGGTGGCTGTCTCGAGCGCTCCTGCGACTGGCTCGGCTGCCTGTCCTGGTCCAGCTCGGCCCTCTGGGCCCTTCATGCATGTGGTCCAGCCACCTCGGCCAGTGCACCCAGCCGGCGCCCCGCCCCCGCCCTGAGGCCAGCTGCCTTCCCTAGGATGTCAGGGGTCCTGCCAGGCAGGTGGGGAACTCAGCCCTGAAACCGCCCCCAAGGAGCCCCTCAAGCTGAAATGGTGGCCCTTGCCTGGCAAAGACTCTTACTAATAGAATAAGATAGATAAGATAATTCTCCTGGTAGGGACCCTCAGAAGCCCTGCCCTGGGCCAGGAGGCCCTGCACACCCCTCTACCCAGCCCTCCACCACCGCCCCTTCAAGGCACAGCTGGAGGGCCACCTCCCAGCAGCACCCCCCCCCCCAGTTCTCCTCCCCACAAAGGCACCTCCCTGGAGGGATCGCACCTGCCCCCCAATCAGGGGACTCCAGGTGGGATGAGGGGCTTGGTTCCTCACCTCTGACTGGACTGGAACATTCTTAACGTCCCCAGCACAGGCTGAAACGGAATTAATGTGGGTGGTTCGTGGGTGTCTTTTCAGTGAATGAACGTCTTTAATGCATTGATGTGCGTGGTGAGTTCTGCAGAGGCTTTTTTTTTATACCGGGTATTTTTTAATTGCGGCAAAATACACATAACATAAAACTCCATGTTTAAGTGGCCTTGAGTCCATTCAGGTTGTTGTGCAACCATCACCGCCATCCACCTCCAGAACTTTTTCATCTTCCCAAACAGACACTGTCTCCACCAAACCCTAACTCCCCACCCCGCCCACCAACACCCCCTCTACGTCCTGTCTCTGTGAATGTGACTCCGGAAACTGTGAGCTAAGGATTGTAGGTGTCTTATGCTTATCTCCCCTTCTCTGATCCCTCCGCACAGACGCACTCCACTCGCAGCACGGGCACTGCCGGCCCCTGGGGGGACACAGCGGGAAGCTCTCTCTGGCCTCGCCGAGTCCAGGCCGTGTGCTGGGGCTGGAGACCGCCCGTGGAGAAGGCAGTCGTGTCCTCTTGCAGTGGCCCCGGAACCAGCCGGACAAGCCAGACCAGTCGTGACACCTGTACAATGAGGTGCTGCTCTTCGAACGCATCCAGGGAGCTCTGAGGGCGAGCCTGGTCAGGGAGATCAGAGAGGCTTCCCGGAGGACATTCCGTTGCAACTGAGACCTCCAGGGAGACGAGGGGAGTTAGAGGGGAGTGTGAGAAAGAGCAAACGAGAAGCGTTGCTACTGCTGCTGCCTTAACAAACAGCTCTCAGTGCCGTGGGTTAGACAACGCAGTCTCGCCTCTTAGCGTTCTGGAGGTCAGAAGTCCCAAAGGCACGGTATCCCGGGCTCACTCCTTCTGCAGGCTCGAGAGAGGAGCCCGTTTCTTCCATGTGCCAGCTTGTAGAGGCTTCTAGAAGCCACCTGCATTCCTTGGCTCATGTCCCTTTCTCAATCTTCAAAGCATAGCATCTTCCTCTCTTCCTCTCTCTCTGTCTCTCTCTTCCCCTCTTTCTCTCTCTCTAACTCCCTGCTTCCACCATCACATCTCTTTCTCTGTCTCCAATCCTCCTGCCTCCTCCTTTCCTTCATAAGGACCCTGGTGGCTCCGTCGGGCCCACCTGGGTAACCCACGATAGTATCTCCCCTGCGGGCCCCACTGCAGTCACATCTGCATGCTCCCTCTGCCACACAAGCGCCCACACCCACAGGTTCTGGGGGTTCGGATGAGGGCATCTTAGGGGCCATGACTCTGCTGCTACAGGAGGTACTGGGGCCAGAGGGCAAGACCTCCTTCCTCAGAAGGAAAAGGAACTTCTGTGCACGGAACGCCTGTGGCCCGGGGAACGCGGCAGCCACTGTGGGTCTCCCGTTTGCTGGTCATACTGCCGCGAGCTGAGCACACGACCTTAGCTGCCAGGTCATGCTTAATCCACTCAGTGGCCCTTGGAGGTAAGCAGTGCAATGATCACCACCACCCCCTTCTCAGCAGGAGCCCACAGAACACACCCAGGCAAGACCTCAGCAGATGGCAGAGGCGATGGCAATGCTGGCAGCAGGGCTGGTCACCTGTTACAGGTGCCCCAACCCCCTCGACACGTTATCCCCACAGACGCAGAGGGATGTGACCGTGCTGGCCACCATTCCCACCCCAACCCTCAACCCTCACTCCCATAGCCCAGCCCACCTCCGGCCTCCGCGCCACTGCTCCCGGCCCAGCAGCCCCCGCCCCACTGACACTGCACTGGAAACTCAACTAATCCTGGGACCTGCTGACGGAATCTCTGGGCCGGACCTGAGCTCCAGGCTGTATCAGGCTCTCCAAGCGCTTCCAACGCGGCTCGGTTGACAAGTGGCTTCCTCTTCAGGAGCTCAGGGGGCTCCTCAGAACTGCCCTTTGGTTTCTGTGCTTGACCACAGTCAGGGTTCCTCACGGGGCCTCCAAGAGACCCCTCAGCACCCACCCTGTGCTCTGGCCTCAGATATTGGTGATGGTCACAGCCTCATGAACGGACTGAAATCCACCAGGTGTAAGCTGTAAAGGGGTGCATTTATGGTAAGGGAATTTACCTCAAGTTTTTAGAAGTGAGGGGGGAAAGATCTCACCAGAAGAAAGGACCCGAGGCTGAAAAGTACATCAAACCACTCTGCTGACTGCTGTGCTGTCCAGGGCCCTGCCAGCAGGCAGTCCCAGCTCTGGGGCCAGTGTCAGCCTCCGGAGCCACAGGGCTTCCCTGGGTTATTAGTAGAGGACCACTGCCACCTAGCGTTCACAAGGATGAACAGCAAGAAAGTGAGGAGGCCGTGGGAGAAGCCCGCCATCTGGGGGAAAGCCCAGGAGAGGGGCCCAGACAGCTCACACCGCCCAAAAGGCTCACACTTCCCTCCTGCCACAGTTACACGCCAGCAGGGTACGGCGCTCACAGACAGCCACTCCCCACTCCTGGGCAGGTAAGTAAATAAAATTTGGTAAGATGTGAACCCACCCTCTTGTGATGGCACTGACAAAATGGGGACACTCTAGGCCCAGAGGGTCCCTGGACTGGCTGTGTGCCTGAGTCACTCCAAATCTTTGATTCCAGGTCCCGATGAGTTTCGGCTCAACTCTGCAGGTTTTCCTTGGCTACATGGAGGTTCAAGGGCATCTCAATGTGACCAGTTCTTCCCAGGCCTTTCCCTCTGGCCTTGCTGGTGCTGAGGCCCCTGGAGTTGGGGTCCCTGCATAAGTGCTTGCACTTCCGTGCTTAGTACCCGAGGCAGACACCAGGTCAGCCCAGGAACCTCTCCCTCACCTGCCCCGCATCTGCTCAGTCTCTCAAGTCATTCCTCAGGCCCTGCCTCCCAGAGGCGCAGTCTCGTGCGGATCTCTCTCAGGGTTCCAGCACCACCTGCTGCTCACTGGCCTCCGCCGGGAGCTGCCTTCCGTCCGCGGACACCACCGTCCGCCCTAGAAGCCCGTGTCTGACCCTGCCCTGCTCTGCCTTGGGAACCTCAACAATGCCCGCAGCACTGGCTTCCCAACCCCCGGGCTCACGATGATCTGTTCATAGGAGGGAAGGATACACTAGAACCACTATTTATATTTATTTTATGTCTCACTCCCAATTCATTACTTTTGGGGGTGTTTTATGTTGAGAAATATGTGTGTGTCACTTACAAATGACAGAGAGAGCGAGAGCGAGAGAGAGCGAGAGAGAGAGAGAGAGAGAGAGAGAGAGAGAGAGAGGGCACAAAGTGTTTTTACCCATAGGGATGCACAATCAGAAAAATCTATTGCTCTGGGAGGCGTTGCTAAGTGGTTAGAGCCTCAGCTTGTGCACCAGAGAGTTGTAGGTTTAATTCCCAATCAAGGGCACGTGCCTGAGTTGCAAGTCTGATCCCCAACCCACCCCAACCCCAGTCAGGACGAGTGTGGAAGGCAACCAATCAATGTGTCTCTATCACATTTCTCTCCCCTTCTTCCCCCTCTCTTCCACTCTCTCTAGGAATCAATGGAAAAAATATCCTCGCTCCCTGAGTGAGGATTTTTTTTAAAGAAAAGAAAAGAAAAATCTATTGATCACTGCCAGAGTGAAGGCCAGGTCCTCAGCCAGAGGGAGCTCCTCCCCACTGGACCCAAGCCCACTGGGCACCACTTCTGCCTTGTTTCTCTGCACCCCATCCTTGCTCTCTCTCTCAGTTCCCTCTTTCCCAGACTGTGCTGATCCTGCCTGGAATCGTGCCCGCCCTGGAAGATTAGCAAAACTCAGCACCTCGGTGATGCACGGAGCGGTAGCACTCCCACCATCGGGAAAGCATCCGTTCACTCATCACCTTATTTCCTCTCACAGCCTCGCGGCTACCCTGCTCAGGAGTTATTGCCTCCACTTTTCAGATGAACGGCGTAGAAGAAAACATAAGCCCTACGTTCCTGGCCATTGGTCTTAGCAGTGAGTTTTCACACTTAACACCAAAAGCAAAGGCAACAAAAGCAAAAACAAACAAGTGGGACTATGCCAAACCAAAAGGCTTCCGCACTGCAAAGGAAACCATCGACAAACTAAAAAGGCAACCCATGGACTGGGAGAAAATATTTGCAATTCATACATCTGATAAGGAGTTAATATCCAAAATATATAAAAACTCGTGCAACTCGGTAAGAAAACAATCTGGTTTTTTAAATGAGCAGAGGATCTGAATAGACATTTAAGACCCCCCTTCTACAAAGCCTCGGTATGCAATTTAGATTCCGCCAATGAGACACCACTGGGTGAAACTTAGAAGACAGAAGGGAGGCAAAAGGAAGCTTCCACAGCCTGACACACAGGCTCCCCAGACGGGTTGTGCGATGCCTGGACTCCAAGCAGCAAACTCTCCTGCAGCCTCCTGACCTGAGGTGGCAGCGGCTGCCGCGCCTCTGAGGGATCACGCTGCAGCGGGAGCCCCTAAATCTCATCGCTCCAGCCCTTCCAGCAACTCTGTAAGCACTTACTAGCCTGCATTAAATAAATGCCTCTCTGCCTGAAATGCCAAGAGTGTGGAGGTACCACTCAATCATACCGAGAATCTAGCCAAGAGAAAACTGGCTGTGCGGCCCTCAGCCTGAAAGAAATACTTGGGATGATGCTTGGACCAGGTATAAATGTGACTTTGGACTTGATGTTCTTTTCTAAGCAAATAGAATCCTCTAGAGCAGCGGTCGCCAACCTTTCAGGCCTCACGGACCACCAGTGGTCCACGCACCGCCGATGGGCGACCACTGCTCTAGAGCTCTTTGGGAAATGCCGGGCGAGGAAAGGAGGTGCATAGAAAATAACTTTTAACTGTCCTTTCTTGGGGGAATCAACTGCTTCAAAAGGTTAAATATTTTCCTTAAGAGGGAAAGAGAAAAAACTAATCCTCGTCTGAAATACATGTATTAAGTGCTTACTAGTCATGCCATAAATATTTATCAAGTATCTACTATGTGCTAAGCACTGTACTAGGATAATCATAAAAATTATAAGGTGATAGGAATATAATAACCTATTACTCATTTTAGAATTTTTACTTCAGGGATTTTTAATATATGGCATAAATATGTACATAATGTTTTTCCAAATTGCTAATCAACTCTTCAATACATATTAAGTAATATTTTTCCCATTATCTGTGATGTCTGCTGTATCATATAGTATAGCCTATTAAATAATTGGCTCTAATTTGACAAGCTCAGGGGAGGCCTATGTGGCAGTCTTGCAAACTCAGAGACCTGAAATAACCACAAAGGATGGTTTGAAAATTAAATATTTAACTACAAACAGGTTATAGTGGGCAGTCATGTCCTAGGCCGATATCTTCCCTGACAAAGGTCAACTTAGATCTTTACTGAGCCCATTTGCCTTTTTGCCTCTAAGATAACATATCTGTGAGATGTCTGTGAGATGTCTGGGTAACTTGTAACTTCCTTTTTACCCCGGACCCCTCAGGGCACAACAAATGGCACCGGGACATTCCTTCATTGTTATTGTTATCAAGTTAATTGTCAACTGTTAATTACGTTAAAGTATCCTGTATCTATCTCTGTAAGAGAAGCACATGTCCATCATTTCACTTTTCACCCAATCCCAGAGGTTTTCCCGCTTTGCTTTGTCCCACCTCCCTAATCTGTCACCAATGGATTTCATGTAACTCACCTACGTCCCTTTTCTTTGATTTCAAGGTATAAATATAGATGTAACCCTGCATTCTCCGGAGCATTACCTCAATTCATTGAGGTTCTGCTTCCCGGCATATGTCGACATTTTGGCTCAAATAAACTCACTAAAATTCTTTACAGGTTTCAATGGTTTTTTCGTTAACATTTTTGGCGTAGTCATGGCAGGATTCCAAAGAAAACTCACCCGGGATCATCCTTTGGACTTGGACTTGGAGCTAGGATCCAGCAAAGGGCCCGTTGAGCCCACCGGTTCTCCGCCCATTGGGTGAACGTGGGTGAGTGATCTCTCGGATCCAGGACCGTCCCTTGTTGGTAGAGGGTCTCTGACTTTATTTGAGCTGTGTTTTAAAATCCTCGAGGTAGAACCAGGGTTGACAAAACCCCAGGTTAAGGGTTGGCAGAACCCAGGCTTAGGCTTTCTCTGGAGGAAAAATGGGTGGCTGGTTTTGATTTTGGCTTTTCAATTGGAATTGCTGAGAGTCTGAGCAAAAATAACCTTCGCCGTATAAATGAGCTGAACTCATTCAGCTCTGAAGATAAAGGGGCAACACTTTTTTATTTTTAAAGAATAGTCTGATTCTGAGGTGTTCTTAGGTGACTAAGAATTTTGTGGAAGTGTCAGAAATGCAGGAGCCCCGTCTGGAAGTTCCGACTGTAATTAACTAAATGGCTTTTCTAGGGGGCCACCATAAAGGCTTGGTCTGCCCGGGCCCCAAAAAACTTTTTTGTGGTTTTAGACAGCCGGGAGAGAAACTGAGGCCACATTTGACCTACTACATAACATATCTAAAGTTTGCTCAGACTACAGATATCCAAAAATAAAAAAATTTAACATGGGAAATTGTGCCTCCAAGGCTAGAAGCTCCCAAGACCCCAGCCCTCATTTAATACTCCTGATAAGAAGCCTTTACTTGCAAGTACTTAACAGAAATGAGAAAATTTAACTAGAACATATTAACTGAGGAATGGCCAGAAAGAAAAAAATGCAGTTTGTTTGGGGTACCTTTGTTAATATTTTGCATGCAGAAAAAAAAAATGCCGGCTCTGAAATTAAAGTGAATGAGTATATGGGAAGCCTATCTTGATTTGGAAACTAGAAGCTTCTAAGAAAAAAATTTTTTTTCTTCCTATCGATGGAAATTAATAAAAAAGATTTTCAGGGACTGTCTCAGAACTATTCTGAAGTTAACAAATGTCTACAGCCATTTTTGAATAGTCCTTTGGGAGTGGACTGAAATTCTAGAGAGGGGCAGTTCCCGAACCGGGGACAAAGACACTGCTTTGGTAATTTTAATGCTAGACATTCTCTGGTGTAAATTCTTAGTGTGTTTTCTGCGCGCCTAATAACAGTGTTGATGTTTTTGTGTCGCTTTGTTGTTGTTTAATTTGTTGAAAGAAAAGACAAGTCCCACTTCGGGGAAGCCTAGTTGTGTGTGGTGGGGTTGAAAGTGTGAGAGAGATTGCAAGAACGTCCCAGCAGCTGCCAAGAATTCTTAATCTTGGGGGCTCTTCTTGCTCTCCCTCTCAGGGTTCAGCTTCCAGAAACAGCTAGTGAGATTTCTGTCTGTTTGTCTGAAATATAATTGTGACTGTCTATCTCTTAGGGATTTCGGTTTGCTCTTTCCTTTGTTGTGAGAATAAACAAATCATCTTTTCTGTCTAAGAATAGTTTAGACAGCCTCCATTTTGGACTGTGACTTGGCAGCCGCCATGTTGGCCGCATGGCTTGATGCTTCCCTTGAAAGAGCAAGGGCCAACCCCTCCCTTTGAATTAGCCAATCAGGAAAGACTGTGTGCCTGAGCTCCAATCAAGAGCAAGGACAGGTCACGTGCGTTGTTAAGGCACTCTGCTTCAGAAAGAAACTTGCAGAGATTCTCAGAGCCAAGTTCAAACAGGAAACTTTAGGAGGGTAGCATGTGTCCAGTCAGGGACACCGGCAAGCCAAGAGTCATGATTCCCTGTGGGGGCGTCTGCCAGTGATACTCTGGGAATTTGCGTTTCACATATTGGGAGTTTATTTGTTATTTTCAATGCTCAATACACTGCTTGCAATAAGCCTTGTGCCTCATTTTAAAATCTTGCATATTATTCTTTATATGTTAAAGTTATAATTGAATCTAAAGGTATACAAATTTTATATTATTCTCTATGTCATTTTACAGGGATTATTACTTACCAAGAAGTTGTTGTCTTGGAATGTTATATTTTATAGAAAAGCAAGGTTTTTATCAAATCTATAACCATGCTACTTTTAAATTTTTGTCATTTGTGGACTGCTTTATTCTGATGCATTTGTAGGTATATATGTCTAGAAAAATCCATGAAAAGGACTCGGATTTACTCTTAACTTGCAGGCTTCTAAGCAGGTCATATTTTGAACTGGATGAAGATTTATAGAACTTCAAGGAATAAATAAACAAAAACAACTATGGGACTAAATGAATTGAGGATAATTATTCTTATGATTCTATTTAAAATATTGTTGACACTTAAATCTTTTGTTTCCTGAATATAGGGAAAAGTAAAGAGCAGACATTCTGCATTGTAGGAACTAACAAATTGGTAACAGATTCATTTCACAGTGCGCTCCCGGGAGACGAAGGGTTCAAAGATCATGGCTTACAACCAGGAGATTTGCTGTCTTGGAAAATACACCAAATAAAAGACTCTCCAACCTCATTGGAGGGGACCTTACCAGGTATTACTAACTAACCCATGTGCAACTAAACTTAAAGGAGGTAGCTCATGGATTCACATTTCTCATTTAAAAAAGGCATTTGACTATGAATGGACGTCTACTCCCATCTCTGACCCCATCTCCGTCTGCAGCGGAGATCAAAGACTTTTCAAGGATAAGGAACAGCTGGGACCTTTCGAGGACGAGAAGTCGCCGACCACGGAGGCAGACAGCTATCCCAAGATGACATCAACAAGGCCTGTATGATCACAAACTGATACTGCTTGAACCTTGTTTTATATCAACTGATGGTTATTGATTGAATGTATATAAAATGATTTTCATATTATTATTATCCTTATGGTTCCCTAGTGGAAACAATATCTGCCTCCCCAGACCTCTTCCTTTATTAGATATGAAAATTTAACCTAAATGCCTGCTAATCTTTCCCACCTAGTATACAATGATGTTCTGATTATCAGGTATGATCGTGAAATTAATGCTTGTTATCCACACATTGGTCTTCTCCTACTATCAATATAAGCTTTGGTGGTTGTTGTTGTTTTCTGGCTCTATCCATTATAAAGGACCCACCTTAGGCAAATACCTCCAAGAACACCTCCCTGATAATTCCACTGGTAGAATTGTATATGGATGTAATCTGGATGAATATTGTATGGCTATAGAGATGGGTGATGAATAACTAAGAAAAACACCCTGATATAATGGCCAAAAGCTTGCAGCAGCCTGTGCTATCTGTCATAGCATATCATGTCCTCAGACTCACCAGCCATGCTCTTATGGCTGGATGTCTGTGAAATAAGAAAGAAATCAATGGGTCCCCATTTCAGAAATTATTGACATCATTTGGTGGGTAGATATGTTTATAATTACCCCACCGTCCTTGTGTCCTGGATGTTTGAGGAGCCCTATAAATACTCAAACTCTAGCCCATTTGGGAGTCTCCTTCACTCATTTAACTATGGCATGGGAAACTCAACATTTTGGCTCCACTCAGTATACCCTAACTGCTCCCAAGTCATAGCTACCCAATGGCAACAATATTTCTGGTGGATCCAACAACATTGGTCTCCCTAAAAGAAGCAAAAGGGGAATACTTGGAGGAGTAGGGGCTGGCCTTGGTATCCTGGGACAAGCTGAACTTGCAGCTAATGAAGAACATCATTCATTAGAAAAGGATTTTTATCTCAAATAGGTCATCTAGAGGGAATGCTGTTTCAGGAAGAAGGAAAAACAGTGGGAAGCAGCATGGAAAGACAATAAAGCCTTAGTTTCATGGATAGAACAGACTCTAAAAACTTATGCACAAACCCAATAATGGGAACGTGCCTGTGCCCTAACTCAACAGGGCCTATTGTCTATGTTAATGCAAGGAATCTGAAGTGGCTCTGCAACAATGGCCAACTATAATGGTTGCAGAAGCCCAGGCCAGACACTTATGGGACTCATATGGTTCCCCAGGAATTTGGAAAATTTTAAATGGGAAATGTTATCTACGATATTGTGTTTTTAAAAGCCCAGGTGTGAGTTAAATCCTAAGCTTAAAATTCCCAGTAGTTCAACTGGCTGGCGTAAGGACTATCCTCTATAATACTAGAATACTTCCAATGGGAAGTTTATGGGCCATATTTAAAAATAATAAACAATGTGAACCCATCTCACTGTCAGTGAAAATTGGAAAGGTGAATGGTTATGCCCTCAATCCATAGGGAATACTGAATTCACCCAGTCCTGGCCTATTGTATCTACCCCCATGAATAACAACATATGGTATATGGGAAAGGGGCGTTTTGCTGGGAAGGGTTAAAAAACTCTTCTGTTATAATAACTGATTTTTACTGTAATAACACCACGTTTACTTTAAATAATACTGGAATATGGTGTAATACTGAAATTATAGGCAAAATAACTTTGCCTGAGGTTCATAAAACCTATGATAATATTGATACTGAAAAACCAATGTATTGGGAAATTGAACTCCTCCCCATGAGGCCATTTTTATGGGAACTAATTGGCCAGAAGAAAATTAGAGCTTCTAGATAATGAAATAGTGGAGTCTTAATTCATTTGGCCAAACATCATAAGGTACGAATGACAGTGGATGAAGGAGGAAAACATATAATTAGCTTAATAAAAATTATGATAATACATGTAAAGGGTTTTTCAGTTGGCTGTGATGCTTGTTCCCCTTAGACTTTTTCTTGTCTAGTATTAGACATTTTCTGTTCCTAATCAGTGTTATTGGTTTACTATTGTTACTTTTGTTCATAATATGTAAATGTTATATTAGATGCAGAAAAGCAGAATGTAAGACAAACAGCAAAAAGACTCGGATCATGGTGGCTCAAAATTAGAAATGATCCAGAATACTTTTTAACAAGGACATATAGGATCTGACTGCCTCCCATTTACCTGCCTTTTTAAAATATATATGTAATTCGACCTTAAATGCCATCTAAGGTTATGGTCTTGCCCCATCCCCAGTGGTCCACCTGTTCAGCGAGACATGCTGACACTGAGACATCCTAGGAATGAGCCTTCCTAGCACCATGGGACTCCATTATCCAACCAAAAGGTTGGTCATCAATGCATCCTTTGGATTGATTTATGACCAAAAGGGGAATGTGTGAACGGAAGGAGCCACATGCTAACCTGACAAGCTCAGGGGAGGCCTATGTGGCAGTCTTGCAAACTCAGAGACCTGAAATAACCACAAAGGATGGTTTGAAAATTAAATATTTAACTACAAACAGGTTATAGTGGGCAGTCATGTCCTAGGCCGATATCTTCCCTGACAAAGGTCAACTTAGATCTTTACTGAGCCCATTTGCCTTTTTGCCTCTAAGATAACATATCTGTGAGATGTCTGTGAGATGTCTGGGTAACTTGTAACTTCCTTTTTACCCCGGACCCCTCAGGGCACAACAAATGGCACCGGGACATTCCTTCATTGTTATTGTTATCAAGTTAATTGTCAACTGTTAATTACGTTAAAGTATCCTGTATCTATCTCTGTAAGAGAAGCACATGTCCATCATTTCACTTTTCACCCAATCCCAGAGGTTTTCCCGCTTTGCTTTGTCCCACCTCCCTAATCTGTCACCAATGGATTTCATGTAACTCACCTACGTCCCTTTTCTTTGATTTCAAGGTATAAATATAGATGTAACCCTGCATTCTCCGGAGCATTACCTCAATTCATTGAGGTTCTGCTTCCCGGCATATGTCGACATTTTGGCTCAAATAAACTCACTAAAATTCTTTACAGGTTTCAATGGTTTTTTCGTTAACAAATTTGAGTTTAACTATTGAGTCTAATATGTTCAGTAACTTCCAATGCTCTTCTTTTCTTAAAATACTATTTTATAGTCTAGTGTTTCTGTTTATCGTATTAGTCAGCTTTTGCTAGATGGTGCTGCAATAACAAATAGGCCCCACATCTCAGTGGCTTACAACTGCAGAAGGCAGCGGTGGAGGCTACCGTGGCACTGTTCCATGAGTCTCCTCAGTCCAAGACCCAGATTGAAGAAGCATTCCCCATCAGGACATGCAATGCTCACAGCAGAGGGAAAGGCCCAAGAGGGCTGTCAGGAACTCACAATGCCTCCTAAAGCTTCCACCAGGTTGTGGCGCATCTCATCTGCTCACATGCCATTGGGCAAAGAGACCACGTGACCAGGCCCAACGTAGATAGGTGAGGGATGCATATTCCTCCCACAGAAATCTTGGTGATGAACAGGATGTATGGTTCCCTTCCAGAAATGGGGGCTGCCCCTCTGGAAATAAAAATATAATCCATCACAGTCCTCCTTTTGATAAAAATTCAGTAAAAAAAAAAAATGCCTTTGGAGCTTTTAATTTATAGGGATATTAAATGTATACACTAACTTGAAAATAATACACTTCTCATAGTCTTTAATCTCCCACCCAGAAACACATTTTTCTCCATTCATTCACGACTCATGGTTTTTTCATAATTTTTCTGCTTTCTCACATTCCGTGTGTATGTATGTATGTATGTGTGTGTGTGTGCACTACATAAACACTCATTTTTGCCATGTACCTTAAAGAGGTAAATATAAAAATAGATATAATAGAACTAAAAAATTAAGAGTAATTATCACTTCTTTAATGACATTACTTCCCAAGCTTTGGAGCAATAGAAGAAATCACAAATGAGAGTCATCGGTGTAAAACACGTAGAAGGCCTGCAAGGAGAGCAATTAAAATTTAAAGGGAACTACTGGAGTCAATAATTGCTTCTAATACAGCCAAAAACAGTGTTCATTTGCAAGTATTAGAAAAGACTAATGTATGTTTGGCGGTGGGAAGCGGATTGGAGAAAGGAACGTTCGGCAAAAGAAGAAACTAAAGTCACACAAAAGGGAATACCTATTTTTAAATGCTGCAGCCTCACTGGCAGTCAAAGAAATGCAAATTGAAACGACAATAAAGAGTCATTTAGATGTTTTACAATGAGCTCTGAACCATTTTCTTTGTAATAGTTGATGCTAGCGAGATTGCAGTAACAAAAGAACCTCCTGAACGTTGCTGGAGCGATGTAAATGAGAATGCTGGAAACAACCCCTTTGCAAAACCCTGGGACCATGCACAGGGGAGCCCCAGAAATGCCCAGCCCTTCGGCCCACTTCTAGCACCTTGACTTCAGGAGATGATTCAATCGGTGAGAAAAGGCTACTTTTAAACACTCACTGCAGTTTTATTTGTAAAATCCGATTATTTTTTAAAAGGCAACATAGTATTGTAGTAAAAAGTGTGGTCTAAAAAAAAAAAAAAAAGAAAGAAAGAAAAAAGAATAAATTCCAATTCTGGTTGTGGCTTTTTCCCTTCTTTGTCACCCGATGGCCTCTTATCAGCCTCTCAGCCTCCACTTCTCCTCTGTAACCCGTTGCAGTACCACAGGACCCTCGCCTTGCAGGTTGTTGGAGGGACGGAGTGAAATTTATGTACACAACTGTTTTTGCAACTGGATATAAAAGACATTTTTATTATCTTTATCGTCAAAGTAAAGACTTGGGAACAGCCCATGCAGACAACAATAGGAAAAACATTAAGTCAATTATGCTCCATCTACCCCACGGGGAAAGGTGCAGCCACCTGGGACGGTAACTATGAAGATAACCTGAAAGAACACTCCTGATCTTTTCAAGCAGAAAAACAAAATGCTGTTACAACAATGTAAAAACCAAGCACATGAACAAAAACAGGGGAGACACATGGGGTGGGAGATGGCAGGCCGTCTTTCTTTTATTTCTCTTATTATTGCTGAAAAGCTTTACTGAGCAACTACTTTATACCAACTTCTGCATCTACCTTGGTGGGGGTCAAATGCAGGCCCTCAGGAGCAGGGAGGCCCATGGGGTAACGTGAGGAGCTGGGGCCTCCACAGAAGGCAAGCAGAATGGTCAGTGCGAGGTCATGTGAGTGAACACTTTGCCGTCAGTGTAAGGTGCCAGCATAGGGCTTGGCACATGGTGGGTGCTCAACAAACATGTGTTGAACTGAATGGAACTGAACGGTAGTGATTCGGGGGGCCTCCTTCCCATGTCTGTCCTCTCCCACTCCAGCCCAGGGTTGAGGATAAGCCATGGGCCCCCCGGAAGCCCCCCTCCCCCCCCCCCCACTTTCTCCCCGTGGCCCTTTTCACCACGGCTTAATCAAAACCAGAGCTCTGCTCCTGGCTCCTCGCTCCTGGCAAGGGTGCTGGGAAACAGCCCTGCCTGTCCCCTAAAGACCTCCATCCAGGTCTTTGATATGTGAAAGATGAAAACCCCAGACCTGAAGAATACTGACAAAGGACATTTTCTGATTTGTAAAGTCACTTGTAAAAAGAAGAGAATCCTGCAAGGAAACAAGAAGCAGTCACAGCTGGGTTTGGATTTAATGAGCCACTTTTACCGAACAGAACAAAACGACACAGGAAGACTAAAATTCCAGGGAACGCAGCAAGCGCGTCGGCCCGTCTCCTCTGTCACTCCCCCGCTGGGGAAGCTGAAGATGTACCCTTCCCCACCCGCCCGTGCGAAGGGCCATTGTGATCGATAACCGCCTCTTCTTCTTCATGGTTTCAAGGGCCTCTTGGCAAGCCTGCCGGCGATCCAACTGGCCAATCGATGGACCCTGTCCAGCCCGCTGTTGTGAACACAGCCACCCCCCCCCACCACCACCCCTCATGGAAATGTTTGCCTGGGGATGGTCACATTTTCTCAAAACAAAATCCCTCTTGCACAGCTAGACCTGCAATAGGTAAGTCTTTCCCTGGCGTTCTTCTTCATTTCCTGCTAAAATAACATTTTCAAACACACGTGAGCCAAGTAAGCAAGCGGTCCACTGGGAAGATGGGCCACCAGGGTCCCACTTCAACCTTGGTGGCAGCCAAGACGCACTCCTCCACAGCTGGCCCTCTTATTCCAGAGCCGTGTTCCCGCCTTTGCTACTGAAAAACCCACCCGCGTGCTCACAGCCAGCGGCGGGCCTCCGGGAGGCAGGGATATGCCAGTCTCGTTTTCTGTGATGTGCGCATTTTCCTTAAAATATTCCCTGACTTTATTGCTTCCGGTATACATTTCCCAAAGCATTAGAACTCGGGGGCATTTTTTTGTGTGTGTGCAGAGCGAAGGGGGGAATGTGTGGAACCAGGAAGACTGCTCAGATTTGGCGCAGAGGGTGGATAAGCCCAGTGTCTTTGGTCACATCTTGGGCACAAGGGACACCTGGGGACGAAATGGCACCCGGAGCTGAGCCCATCCCCCATTCCTACATCAGGGAAGAGCCATTGGTTGGGAGAGTAAAGTAAGATCCATAGAACGGGACCAGGGAAACTCCTCCTTTGCTCTCTCCTGGGGTTGAAAATGATCTGACAGGTGGAAATTCTCTTCCCCACAAGAACACAGCTGGGGGTGCCAGGAAACCCAGGAAAGGGGAGCAAAGAGAAGTTGGGACAGGTTCTGTTGGTGACTTCAACTAAAGGACTTGTTCCCTTAGTGTACTACCGCATAACAAAACAAACAACTTTTTCTTTTTCTCCTGAATCTGCAACTTGGGTCGGACGTGACCAGGGTAGCTTATCTCTGCTCTCCTCGGTGTCTGCTGGGGCAGCTCGAAGGCTGGGGCAGGAACCCTCTGAGGCTCACTCACGTGTGTGTGTGCTGGTTGCTGCTGGCCGTCAGCGGGGGCCTCGGCGGGGCCTGCACAGGGCCCCTCCACGGCTGCCTGGCCTCCTCACAGCATGGTGGACGGGTGGTAAGGGTGGCACCTGGAGAGAAGGCGGAGTGCAGGCTGTACTACCTTTTCTAATAGACCTCGTCTCTCGATGGGGACGTGGCCGGGTTCTGGAAGAGCTAGGGTAGCTGGAAAAGCTTGCTGAAGCCACATTTCAAGAAGACAACCTGCCACGGGGCCTTGAAGTTTCCGTTCTCGGCTCCTGGGGGAGGAGGAGTCTGGAGAGAGCCACAGCAGCAATGGCTCCACTGCCACGGGTGTGTCCACCACACGGAAGATGCCCGGCCATCAGGACCCGGCAACACGCTAGTCAGGGCACAGCGCAAGAGCCCATCACCCCTTCCAGATTCTAGTCCCTTCTGGCCATACCCAGCACCTGCTCCTCCCTGTCTTCCCCCAGTGCCAGTCCCTCCCAACCAATCTCTCAGACCTCCTCCAACATTTTCCTCCTCTCCTTCCCAGCTTTGCCAGATATGCCAGTTCAGCCCCTCCCCTCATCACCACCTCTTTTCCCAGCCCCCAAGTGGCACAGTTTGGATTCACCCAAAGATATTGGGGGCCAAAGAGCAGGTGGGTGTTGTCCAGGAGACGTAGGCAAGGGCTCCAACGCTGTTGATAAAGCTTTGTTTCTTAAGCTGAGTGCTGAGTACTGTGGTTGCTCACGTGTTATTTTACAGGTCACTTTGCATGTGTCTATAACAGTTTAGAATGAATATCTATTTTAAAGACTAGGAGCCTATTTGCAGGAGGATTCCCGCACGCCGCTGCCGCTGCCGCCCCGCCCCGCCCGCGCTTTCCCTCTGGCAGCCACCTTGCTTTCCTCTTTTCCTCCCTCTTCCTTCTAAGTTGTCTTCAGTCTTCACGCCTCCCTCCCTCAGCGTATGCAAATTAACCGCCATCTTTGCTGGGTAATTTGCATACTCACCCTGATTGGCTGGTGGGCGTGGCTTTGGCTGGTGGGCGTGGCTTGGTCATAGCAAAGGTGCGGTCAATTTGCATATTAATCTTTTATTAGGTAGGATATCTGGGTGTGATATCCATCATTAAACCCAGAGACTGGGCACACCCCAGCCTTCTCTTCAGAGCCTCAGGTGGGACGTCTGCACATCCCTCCCTTTCACAGCTGCTGTCGCCTCTCCCACGGCCACAACCTCCCACCCTGGTCACTGCTGTCTAATCCCGTCCTCACTGCCACGGCAGATGAAACCCAGAGCAATCAGCCAGATCAATTAGAATCTTTCCACCAGGCCTCTGAAATCAGAACCAAAGACCAGCAAGGTACTGTGCCCTGCTGACAAGGTAATGGGCGGTTGAGGAGGTGCAGATGGATTTCTCACCAAGACCAACCAGTCTATGAAAGAGACAAGAACAAGGCAGATATACAGAGAAGGGGATGCGACCAGTACTGCCCAGGTCCTGGTGCCAACCCCTTCCTGATGCCAAGCCACTTTCTTGCCTTTCTTGGGTTCCAGGATAAACTTCCCTAATTTTAAAAACTGGAATGTTCCAGTTTTCTGGTGTAAGAGAGGCTTGGCCATTGCTCAGCTCCAGGGGAAACCACACACATGGTCTTCCCATGTAAATGTCATCCCATGGAGAAGATGCTGTTCACATGTCATGCAAACAGGATAGCGCCCCCTGGAGTTGTGCAATGGCAAAGTTCATAAAAGACCCTAGAGGTGTTGGATTTAACATTTAAGAAGATCGCTCCACTGGACAGAGGGTGGAAGCTGGCATTGTTGGGGGAACAGATAATGGGATTCTAATCCCCCCACAAATCCCTGCCGTGAACTCAGGCAAGTCGCTCCCCTTCTCTGGTGCTCAGTCTCCCATCTGTCAAAAGAGAAGCTACAGGGAATGACCTGACAGTCCCTCCCAGCCCCGACCCTGGTGGCTGTGGTGGCTGTTTTGAGAGTGTGTGCTGGTAGCAACACGTGCACCCTTATCTCAGGAAAGAATCCATTTCGATTCCTCGTTAGGAAGCATGCTGGCCTCTGGTGGAAGGTGATGGTTTATGCTGACAGTCACCTCTGCGGCAGGACGCTGAGCCTCCTCCTCTGCACGTTTTTCCAACTCCTCCGCACTCATTTGTCCTGGGGAGACAGAATGAAACAGGGACCTCTACCATCAGCTTCACCAGGCTGATTTGTCAATCCCTACTGGCGTCAGCTGCCTTCTGTTTAGGGCTAGGCTTAGGGTTAGGATTAGCATTTCAGTAACATTTAGGACTGAAGTTAAGTTTGAGGTTAAGGTTAAAGACAGGACTAGGCTAGGGTTAGGTTCCCGTTGGGTTAGGACTAAGACTAGCACTCGGGCTAGGTGTAGGGTTATGATTAGAGTTAGGATTTGTTTTACTTATTCTTAGGGATATACTCAGGCTCTGTGACCTTGCCCCTACTTCTACCCATTTTCGCAGTTTTCTTTACACGCCTTTTCCTCTACCCAGTCTTTAAATGCCAATGTTCCCGGAGTCCCTTCTACCCTCCAGAAAATCGGTTTAGTGAACTGACTTTTCCTTTTAGGTGTTACTTACTTAACATGAAGACCTCACGTTTATAACCCGATCAGTTTTAACACATGCAGATGCCCAGGAAACTGTACCTCTATCAATACCTGGAACACTCCATCACCCCAGAAAGTCGCCTGTATTATTAATCCCCAAAGCAACCACTATTGATTGATTTTCCCCATTCTAGAATTTACCATAAATGAAATCATCCATCATGTAGTCTTTGGTGTAAAGCTTCTTTCAAATGGCATAATGTTTTTCAGATTTATTCACGCTGTTGTGTTATACTGACTCCTTTAGTACAAGATTTGTATTCTGATTTCTTTTAGCATGAAGCACTTTATTGCTACCTGTCCCAAGCTTGTCACAAAAAGTGTACAGACCTCACCTGCCTACAGGGCTCACCCTGACCTCGATCCTCACGCAATGTGCTCTGCTGAGCAATCTTGAGTCTTCGATGACTCGCCAATTGTTCCAACCGCGGCTTGTGAGGAAAGACCAGAGGTCAGTCCTTCTCCGTCAGCCTGTCCAACGTGCACGAGAGGAACGGGGACAGAATGTGACGGAAGAAGGTGAGGGAAAGCCCTTCTCCGGGGGCAGAGGACCTGAGGGAGGTGGCTTGACATGACGGAGAGACTGATGGCTCTGAAGTTGAGAAAAACGAGTTTTAGACCCAGCGTGGTCACTGGGCTTTGCGATTTTAGTCCAATCACTTCACCCTGCCTGATGCAGAAGGCATGGGTAACACACTTGCCATGATAATAATAACTGCTATGCATATTAGCATAATCAATGAATACAGACCCTGGGGCGGTGGGGGATTGCCCAGGGTGGGAATGGCTGGGGGGGGGGGAGGGCTCAATTGGGGGAAAAGGAGACATATGTAAAACTTTAGACAATAAAAAATAATAATAATAACTGCTATTTGGATAACAATAACTGGTATTTGCATATTGCCCCAGAGAACAAATGAGACTCAAATAATCGTAGGTACCTGATAAGAGTTAAATGAATAATCAAAATGCTTGTTGAAAGCCCCTGCCTGTGGCCTTCGGGGACCCAGCCAGGGTGCACTGTCACTCTCTCCTCAGGCCCCACAGAATGGCTCACCCACGGACCTTTCCTTATCGGTATAATCAAGCCAGGAGTGTTTTCCAAACACAGCCCCTCTCTAGGCCTGCCGCCTCGAATCTCCAGGCTGGGGCGACTAGTCTTAAGCTTCTCAAGTGATTCTGATCTTGGGATGACGCTGGCGTGGCTACGGCTCCTTGGGGAGACTGGGTTTTTTTAGCCAGGAGGAAAGTCACTCCCGGAAAGCAGATGCCCCTGGGTTTGTCTGTTATAAATGTAGCTCATTACTTGCCACAGGTGGGCTGACCCCTGGGGCCAGGTGGTGGACACCAGCCCACAGTGAGGTATGGTGGAGAGGGCGCCCACCATGCCCACGAGGAGCACTGCTGTGAGAGAGAAGTCAGTCCTTACCAAATAGGCCAGGTGTGCCCCCGTGTCTCCCAGACACACCTACACGTAGGTTGGAACCTTGTTCATCGCTTTGGCCAATGGACTGTGAGCAAAATTGGCACGTGTCTCTTCCAGCTCCAGGCAGCTAAAGCCAGCGGACCTCAGCCATCCCTCTCTTCTACTTCCACAGAGACTCACACATGGCATGTCCTCAGTGTCTGCTTCGGCCTGGGTCCCTGCGTGACTATATGGGGCAGAGGCTCCTGTTGGCTCTCACTGGAGATGCACCCGGATTGTACTGGTTAGCAAGAATTACTCTGACCAATGCATCTGCACACCAGGTGGTTTCTACTTATTTTCAAATGTCTCTTAGAAACGGAAATGCTCTGAATGTCATTAGGAGAAACTGGGAGGGAGGTTAGCGCCTCCATAACCATCAGCAAGAAATCCCAAGCAAATGACCAAGTCTGTCTCCTGAAAGCTTTGAACAGCTTCAAAAAAGTCATTCTGAATGTTCAGCGCCAGCCATTTCCAAGCTAGCTCCCTGCCTAGGGGCCCCCAGATGTTAGCTCCCTCCCCTAGCCCAAAGCCAAGCAACTGGCCACCCATTCAGTCCCTGCGATTGCACCTAATAAACATTTTGTGGTCCTGTTCCATTGCAAAGCGATGCAGGCAGTTAACTTCCATCGTGGTTTTATTGTGGAAAGATGTGGAAAGCTTGGGCCGTGAAAGTGGAGCCATACGGCAGTGCAGGACCCGCGGCTGCCAGAGCCCAGTGGGGGCCACCGTCAGAGCAGGTGCAGAGCTCAGAACGGCTAATGGGCGGCTCCCAATCCTGCCCATGGATGGCTGGCACTCAGCCTGTGTCTTCATTCTCTCAGCAAAGGTCCTGGAAAATGCTGGACTGAGCCAGGCCCCCGCATAGTATGGGGTAATGTTAAATTCACCCCCAGAGGGATGTGTGGGTCATAAAAATCTGGTATGTCAGCCTTGCTGGCCTAATCCTGTGTCCACTATAGACCCACTTCTATGCAGTAATGGGTATTAATGACTGAGAGAGGAAGGGAAGGAAGGAGGGAGAGAGAGAGAGAGAGAAAGAGAGAGAGAGAGAGAGAGAGAGCACACTTGGCTACTGAGAGGTCATGAGAGGAGGGCAGGCTGGCTGAGGCCCCCTCCCCAATCCAGAGGAATTTGCATGGAGCAGTGTTTCCCCAGCAACGGTCTCTGATTGGTCCTCTGTCCACCAGCTGATTCAGGTCCTGAACAGTCTGTTTCGGAGCCCCTGCCCTGGGCAGAAGCATGCAGAAGAGGCTGGGAGATCACGCTTGCTCAGGCTGGAGAAGTCCTTAACAGGCTGTAAGCCTGATGACCTGCCCATCTCTATACAGTTCACAACAAAATGGCATTTTTCAGAACGACACGAAACTTGCATTAATGCTGGAAGTAAAATAGCCTCTTTATCCATTTTCTGATTGCAAAATTCTGGATAAGCTTGTCAAAAGTGATTGCCTCTTCGTCTCCTCCTGTGTGTGCCTGTATGCGTGTTCATCTGGGTGTGAGTGTGAGTGAATGTGTGTGAGTGTGTGCTCCTTCCTGCTTTGCTTGTTCCTGCATCTGTCCCCTCGCCCTTCCTTCTGGCTTCATCTCCCCCAGTTTCTCCCTCTGTGGAGGACCCCAGACAGGCTCTGTCTCCCCAGGGAAACCAGGTAAAGCCATTTGGTTTGGGGATGTGGCTGGAGGCCCGGGAGGGCCTGCAGGGCAGGAGTGTGCAGGGGGAGAGGGGAGAGGGGTGGGGTGTGGAGGCAGGATGCCCACAGAAGCTGACCACAAAGAGGGAGGCCCTTAGTTCTGTCAAGTGACAGTGCTTCCCTGAATGCCCATCCACCCACATCAGGCCCCACCAGAGGGGCAGGCTGAGACCAAGGGCCCAGCGCTGCCACCGCCATCACTTCCACCCCCAACATCACTATAACGAGCTCCTACGATTGCCCGTGGTTTGTTTACATGATCTTAATCCACACAACAATCACTGTGTACTCTGGTCCCCAGTCTTACAGATGAGAACTGGAAGCTCAGAGAGGTTAAGTGACTTTCCCAGGGTCACACAGCTAGTGAGTGAGGAAACCAAGATTCAAGCCTGGTCTGCCTCACTCTAAAGGCTGCGCTCTTTCTGCTGAGATCATGCTTCCTCCAGGGAGGAACAAACCAGGTATCGAGTGGCAGGACTGAACAGAGGCTAGTGCCAAGGCAGCCAGGTGGGTGGCCAATAAGAAGACAGGGAAGTGGGTTAGTTCAGGATAAAACTCTGAAGTCTCTTCCGGGGTCAGGCCAAGGAGCGTCTTGAAGGGAATGCTGGAAGTCATACCAGAGACTTCTGTGCCTGGGCTGTGCGGGGAGGTGGGGTGGCCAACTGGACCACGATCTCTGGATGAAAAACTCTAAGTTCCAACAAAACACAGCCCTCTTTTCACTGTGTGCCCGCGAGCAAACCGCTTACCCTGTGTGACCTTCCACTGCTCCATCTGTGAAATGGCAGCAGTGGTCAGCCCACTCCCGAGACAGGTCTGCAGCAGGAAAGGAACATATTTCCCAAGGTCAGCAAGTCCTTGCGGCCTCTTGGGTGGCTTAAATGGCCAGAGCAACCGCAGAGCCGCTGCATGTGTTCAAGCTCTTCAGCGTGCTTGTTTAAAGCAACACTGGGGGGAAATAATACACAGCGATTGTCCTTCCTTGGAGAAAATGGCTGGACCGCCCGCACAGCATGGCTCAGTGCTTGAGCGTCGATCTACGAACCAGGAGGTCATGGTTCTATTCCCGGTCAGGGCACATGCCCGGGGTGTGGGCTCGATCCCCAGCATGGGGCGTGCAGGAGGCAGCCGATCAATGATTCTCTCTCATTGATGTTTCTCTCTCTCTTTTCCTCTCTCTTCCTCTCTGAAATCAACCAAAAAAAAAATTTTTTTTTAAATGTTTAAAGAAAATGGTTGGACTGTCAACTGATGCTCAGTTAGCTGTGGGGTACTGTCCCTTCTGCAGCTCATCCTAAGCAAGCTGTTTTATTAACCGTTTGCCGTCATTCTGCTTAATTGCCTATGGTGCTGACACTCGGCACTGCCTTCGTTTACTTTGCATCTGACCCGCATCCCAGGCCTCAGGAATTCAGACCCTTCGCTTCTCTCCCTCCAGGAGAGGACTGGAGGCAGCTCTGCCTGGACCACCTCTGTCCCAGGAGGGAGGGACATTTGTTGATGAGCCCGTTCCACCTTGTCCAGTCCTCAGAGTGATGCACTGTAATGTAGATGGAGAACATCTCCACCCACCAAAGGAAGTCGCAGCCCACAAAGGTTAAGGTAACTGGCTCAAGGTCCCAGAGCTAGTGAATGGTGAAGGCTACACGAGCACCCAAACCTGCGCGCCTGGTTCTGTGCTCTCCCAGCCGGCAGAGCAAGGCTGGCTCAGGTGAGCTGCAGGTGGACCACCCACCCTCCAGAGACACGCTGCTGCCGGACATTGGGCATCATTTAACGCCGGTGGGTCTTGATCCGGCATCTAGAAGGGTTCAGCAATCTGGAGAAGGGACTGTGCATAGATTAAATAAGAGTCCAGAGACGAAACATAATTTTGAAAGGCATTATGGTGGCGGGCAGAGGAGCTTGGCTGAAGAAACCAAGTTCTCCTTGTCTCAGGACCCCTAGCTTTTTATGAACACAAATTGTCCTAAGGCAAGGTGGAGATATACACTTCAAAGGGTAGGGTTTCATACAGAAGCATTGTCAGATTGGGGAGTTGCCTTTAGCTGTTCAGGTGTTTGGCCAACAGGAGGCAATAACATGTAGATTGAGATGCCCTGAGCTGTCTGGCAGTAAACAATCAATTTAATGCATCCTTTTCATGTTTGGGGAAATGCCTTTCAGCCATCCCAGCAGGCGATAACATATGTGACTCAGCCCTTGTTGAGTCCCCAAGTTGCATCAACATTTCGATGAAACTCTTGCAATTATGACATGCTGGACTTGGCTTCCAGCAGGCTGCCTCTTGCAAGCAGAGGAGGTTCTCGTCATGAGGAGCTACTGAGCCCTCCTCCTGAGCCGGGCCTCACAGTGTGGCCTTGTTTGGTGAGCTGAAAGAGCAGAGGTTTTTGGAGAAGCAGTGCCGTGTGGGAGAGAGCACTCATGGTCTGGATCCTTCCATTAATCATCTGGGAGCAAGCCCCCTCTCTGCTCCCAGTTCCCGTTTCCCCAGATATAAAATGAAAGCGTTGGGCTGGATCAATGGCTCCCAAACTCTAGCGGGTGCCAGAATCCCCTGGAAAAGCTGTTCACGCACAGATCCACCCCGGAGAAGGGATGTCAGCGTTTGCATTTCTGACAAGCTGCCAGGTGGTGTTGACATCACCGGTCCCGGTACCAGGCTTTGAGAACCACTGGCCAAGACCGGTTCTACGTACCCTTCCACACGGGCGCCTCCTCCAGGCGGGACCACCCACCCCTCTCTCCTCCTGGTCCTCAGGAAGGTGGGGAACTAATGACTTCCACTGACAGGCCTCCCTGGTGCGCCCTGCCTGGCCCTGTGTGTGGCCCTGCCGTTTCCCAGCTCTGTGGCCTGGCCCGTTCTTCGTCTCCGCAAATGTACTTTCTCTTCTGTGATACGGGTTTCATGTGAGGATCGAAGGAGCTGTACATGGAAAGCACTTAGGGCCTGGCACATGCTAAGCCTTAACAATTACGTAGTAGAGTTTCAGGTGCCCAGCACTAATCCACCCACCTGGGAGGCCAGCCAAGGAGGGTGTCCCCACCTTCCCCGGATGTTTACTTGGGCCTGTGAGTCTCGAGCTGAGGTATGTGTACCCCGGGGACCTGGGACCCACAGGGTATCGAGGGCACCTCTTCCGGGATTGCACACAATAACAAGCCATTTCAAAGTGCATCTCAAACTGTAACCTGGCAGACTGAAAGGATGGACCACGGAAGCCCTCCCAAAAGGCAGCTGGCCCCACGGGGAGAGACGCCAGCTTGACCCAGGAGCCGGGCCCGTTATATCCTGACTCCGAGGTTCCGAACGTCTAACACCTCCCCAGGATGGCCGAGCTCCCAGTCCACAGCCCAGACTTCCAGTCGGAAGGTTTAAATAGCGTTTTCTTATAAATCAAGTGTAAACGGGTTATAGAGTAAAACACAACGTGTCTGTAGATAGTGCTGTTCAAAAACAAAACCCAGCCCTGACTGGTGTGGCTCAGTGGGTTGCAGAGCCGTCCCATGCACCGAGGGGTCTCAGGGCCAATCCCCAGTAGTCAGGGCACATTCCCGGGTTGCAGGTTCGATCCTCAATCTCGGCCAATGTGGGAGGCAGCCAATCGATGTTTCTCTCTCACTCCCCCTGTCTTTCTCTCTCTCTTAAATCAATTTTTAAAAATCAACTGAGTAAATCTGAAAGATCTCACTGGCTTGCCCTGGCTGGGTGACTCAGTTGACTGGAGCATCGTCCCGTACACCAAACAATTTCAGGTTCAATTCCCAGTCAGGGCACATACTTAGGTTGGGGGTTCAAACCCTGATCAAGGCTGTGTTTCTCTCTCACATCAACGTCCTCTCTCCCTCTCTCTCTCTCTCTCTCTCTCTCTCTATCTCTCTCTCTTTTTTTCTCTTTCTCTCTCTCTCTCTCCCCCTTCCTCTCTCTCTAAAATCAATGAGCATATCCTTGGATGAGGATTTTTTTTTAAATCTTACTGGCTTTATTCAACTTCAAGAATCAAGCAGCATCCAATCTAGCAGATAGAAAGGAGATCCAAAGAACTGTACCAGGCAAGAGACTTTATAGACAGCGGGAACGAGGAATTTGTGCGAGGCCAACAAAAAGCAGATTACCTAATGCTGACCAGGTGATTCCTGGGTGGCTGGCTTAAGGTCCCATTTCTGGGAGGATGAAACTGTAATTAAGTTAAAGCTCAGTTTGGTGACATGGGGCTCAGCGTAAGTGACTCCAGTTAAGGGCCTGTTGTCTTGTTTTTAGCAGTCTAAAACACTAACACACAATAAATGCTACCCTGCGGTAAACTATTTCAGATGGCACCGTCACTGTCACCCCCACTGTCACCCCCAGTGCCCTCGGGATGCGAATTCTCTGTCCTGAGGTCGGCTTTGGGGGCACAAACACCTAATGAGCCTTGTCTGAAGCCACAGTGACCTACACACTCAGATAAGGCCCAGATGATACTGCTGTGGGACCCTCTCACAAAGAGAAAACCAAGTACCAGGAGCCTCTCTCCCCTACCCCACCACTGGCCTTGGGCAGCTCTCACAGCCTGGAGGCCTGGAGTTGCCTCAGCAGAGCGGGGCTAGGGCAGATGTGCAGCAGTTCTGGTGGCCCCAGGAAAGGGCCAAACGTGTTCATTTAAACCCTTCCAGGGGAATGTATCCAGAATGTGCCACGCACCTGAATCATTTCGAATGTGTCGAGATGAATCAACGACCTCATGGGGGGTCCTCAGGCAAGGAAACAGGGACTTCTTGGCAGAGAGATTGGGTCCTAGAACAGGAACATCTAACCCAGGGGCGTCCCATCCTGAGAATGTGGCACCAAGATTGAGTGCCAAATGGCCTGGCTGGTGGTGTGACTCAGTTGATTGGAGAGTTGCCCCGTACACTGAAAGGTCGTGGGTTCCATTCCCAGGCAGGGCACATACCTAGGTTGCGGGTTCAATCCCCAGTCAGGGAGTGCAAGAGGCAACTGATCTTTCTCTCTCTCTCTCTCTCTCTCTCTCTCTCTCTCTCTCTCTCATCAATGAACAACATATCCTCGGGTAAGGATCTATAATATAATAAAAGGGTAATATGCTAATTAGACCGGACATCTTCCAGACGTCCTTCCTGACGTAGCCGGGGCCCGGGTGCCTGCGGGCGGCCCAAGGGAAGCCAGCGCCAGCAGCCAGGGGAAGGAAGGCCTACTCTTGCACGAATTTTCATGCATCGGGCCTCTACTTTAAAATAATAACTAAGGAGACTTCTGCAACCCCTTTATGAGAGAAAGGAACAGCCAGAGGAAGAGACGTGGCAAGGAAGAGGGGCTTTAAGAGACCAACACTCTACAAGGCCAGCAAGTGGCTCGTGGGGAGTAAGGGGGGAAGGGGTGCCAAGTTAGGAGGAGGGCGCCAGGCCAGGTCATGGTAGACTTTCGCTTCGTGAGACAGAGTTGGACTGCATCCTGGGGACAATGGGAGCCGTGGAGAGTTTTGAGGAAAGAGTGGCATGGTCAGGCTTGTGTTTTAGCTGGATCACTCTGGAGGCTGGGCGGAGACTCAGGCTGGGCAGGAGCTCTGTGGGAGGTGGTCACGTATGTGCCCCTTTGTCCATGCATATGCACACATGCCTGTGTGTGCGCGCATTTTCTCTACAAACAATAATGCCACTTGCCTTGTTCATTTCAGCACCGCCCTTTTCTCACGAGCACTGTTTCTCGGAGACTGGCCTCCGTGGGTGCAGAAAGGCTTCCCCACTTTTCATGGCCGCACAGTCCGTGGTACGCGGGCCCTCATTTATTTAATGTCTCTCCTTTGCATGGCTGCAAATTCTTTGACACTCCCGTCATCCAGAGGTGGGGTCCATGTCACTTCCCCTTGACTCTGGAGCAACCTTAGTAACAGCACAGCCAGTCAAGTGCGGGTGGGGCAGGGGTAGTGTTCCTCTCTAGGACATTTGACTGCCATGTAAACAGTGACTGCCCTGAGGCCACCATGCTGTGAGGAAGCCCAAACCAACCCCTCGGATCCACCTACATGAAGAGACACACCTAGCCAATCCCCAGCTAACTCATCCCTCTCCACCCCCATCCCACCCCACCCCGTTCCTAACCCCTCCTACCCCCTCACTCCTTCTGCCCACCCCCCTACTCTGGCCTGAAACAGTGTGAGAGAGACCCCTCATGCCCAGAACTGCCCAACCAAGCACTTCCAGGATTCCCAACCATAGAAACCATGACAGGCACTAAGTGTGGAGCGATCCACATTTAGGGGCTTTTTTAGGGTTTGTTTGAGCAACAGCAGATAACAGAACACTCCTCTAGGTCCCACAGTGGCCAAGCTGTGATTGAACATGACTCCCAATGGCCTCTCGGATCCACAAGCAGGGGAGGAGAAACCCCTCTTTAAAATGCAGAAAGAATTTTTAAATCATTGCAGGCCACAGAGTCATGTGCCTCCGAGAGAGAAAATCCTCTCAGCCAAGGAGAGGAGGAGGAGAGGGGGGACTCCACGGGGAGACAAAGGAGCGTGGACCCAGGGAGTGCAGTGCGCCCTGGGGGTCGAGTTACTGGGGTTGAAATGCTGGGGATGTCCGTGCGGCTCTGGAATAAAAAGTAGGTTAAGAAAGCTGATAAATGGGAGGCTCTGGATGCATTACTCCATGAAGGATGGCTGCTTCAATAAGCAGAGGCTGAGGCAGAGGCGGGAGAGAAACCTTGCTGTCAGGCCCCCAAGTCTGGGTCAGCGTCCACACGGCCATCATCTTTGGAGGAAACCACGGCGGGGTCAAGGTCTTTGACCCGTGCGTTAACAATCTGTGCCTTCTGCTGGGAAAGGGTCGCGTGCTGCCAGGTCAGCGGTGGGTGGCTGGCAGGCCTCACTGGGAGGAGGGGAACAGGGCCAGGCCTGCAGGCTGTCCCACAACAGAAGGCACATTGATCGCTCTCTGACCACAAAGGAGAGTCCCATGAGGTTAAAACCTGCTGAGGGCTAAGGAGTTCATGAGATCCCCATTAAGCCAGCCCCGTGGAGGTCAAGGGAGGGGGGAGGGAGGCCAAGAGGAGCCTGCCCCTCAGCTCACCCTGGCCTTGGCTTTCTCTCTTTTTCCTTTGGGTCTCAGCCTCGGCCTTTCTGGCGGGGGCCAAGGGCCAGCCAGCTGGAATAATATTCTCTGGGAGCCCAAGAGGCTTCCTGGGCTCTGAACAAGCGAGTGCTCATGGAGTCCAGCCCCACACTTGAGACTAGGACGCAATCCTGGGGAGTAGGGTGTCTCTCTTTTGGTTTAATGTCTGTATTAGTTTCCTGATGCTGCTGTAACAAACTTGGCGATTTTAAACAGCACACGTTAGAACTGAAAACAGATAAACAAATGCTTGTACCCAAATGTTCACAGCAGCTCTATTCATAATAGCCAAAATAATGGAAACTGCACAGATGGCCATCAGCTAATGAAGGACTGGCCAAAGGTTGCCTCTCCACCCAGTGGAATACTATTCATCCACAAAAGGGAAATCATTCTGCCAAGTGAAAGAAGACAGACGTAAAAAGTTATATTGTGCCCAGCCGGCATGGCTCAGTGGTTGAATGTTGACCTATGAACCGGGAGGTCACAGTTCGATTCCCGGTCAGGGCACATGCCCCGGTTGCAGGCTGGATCCCCAGTGTGGGGTGTGCAGGAGGCAGCTGATCAATGATTCTCTCTCATCATTGATGTTTCTATCTCTCTCCTCCGCTCCCTTTCTCTCTGAAATCAATTAAAATACATTTTTTTAAAAGTTATCTTGTATGACTCATTTTATATGAAGCTCCCTTTCTCTCTGAAATCAATTAAAATACATATTTTTTTTTAAAAAAAGTTATCTTGTATGACTCATTTTATATGAAGTGTCCTGAATAGGTAAATCCATAGAAACAGGAAGCAGGTCTGTCGTTGCCGGGGGCTGGAGGAAAGGGGAGTGAGAGTTTCCTTACGGGATCATGAAAATGTTTTGGAACCAGATAGAGCTGGTGTTTACACGTCACGATGGATGCACTAAATGTCACTGAACTGTACACTTCAATGTGGCTAAATTTATGTTCCATACATTTTACCTCAAAATAAGTAAATAAATTATATATATATATTTTTTATCTTCAGTTCTGGAGGCCAGAAGTCCAAAATTAGTCTCATCGGGCCAAAGTCATGGTGCTGGCAGGGCTGGTTCCTTCTAGAGGATCTTAGGGTGGATCCGTCTCTTCGCCTTTTTTCAGCTTCGAGGTGACCACTGCATTCCTTGGTTGGTGGCCCCGCCTTTCACAGTCTGGCAATCTCTGTCTCCACTTCACTTCGCCTACCCTTGACTTCGACCCTCGTGCCTCCCCCTTATAAGGAGCCTTGTGATTCCACTGGACCCACTTGGATAATCCCAGGAAATCTTCCCACGTCCTCCACTTAACCCATCTGCAAATCCCTTCCTCCATGTAAGGGGACATTCACAAACCCCAGGGATTAGGAAGTGGCTATCGTTAGGGGCCATTAGTCTGCTGACCATGGTATCGGCGTCTTGTTTCCTTGGTGTTTCGATCCCTCCGGAGAGATGACCCTGCCCGTCTTTGGTCATTAGCCTGAACCAGCTTTGTCCTACCCTGCAAGAAGGACCCTCCTCCTGAGGCCCCAATAGGGCAAGGTGTGAACTGCCTGATCTCTCTCCTGGGAGTTAACCAGATGAGCAGAACAGAGGGCTTCAGACCCTGTGCTGGGGGCATAAAAGGCTGGCAGCAGGAATAGGCTGCTGGCAGTGACGTGCTGATACGTCAACTCTCAGAGGAAAAAGCCCTGATATGTACTGTGTGCCAAGATGTAGACATTCCCACCATAGCCAATTTCTGGCTACCAGAGCGACATAATTGCATGTGGTGTTGGGAGGAGACGCACATCATCATGAGCCATCAGAGCAGCTGCATCTACCACTGCCCACAAGGGACACCAAGGTTGCCAAGGTCCCACTGAAGAGACACACTGAAATATGTGATCAGTACCAAGGACCCCAAGGCAAGTAAAGGGAGGTTTAAATACAAAACCCAACCAGCATCAGAGAACAGAGCAAGCCATGTCCAGGGATGTCTTGTCAAAGGGGGCTGATGGGCATGTTGTTTACATCCAGGGGTCTGGTCTAGTGAAGAAGACAGACTTACTGTGCTGACTTTTCTTTAGACCCCAGAACTACACCCGACTTTGTGAGGTCTCTGTGATTCCTTCCTGAGGGTGGAGAGGAGAGGAGTTAGAGTCTTCTTTGAGATGCTGTGTTAGTCTGCTCGGGCTGCCATAATCAAGTCCCACACAGCGGGCGTCTTGAACGCCTGAAATGTATTGCCTCACTGTTCTGGAGGCTGGACGTCCAAGTCAAGATGCTGGCAGGGTTGGTTTCTCCTGAGGCTTCTCTCCTTGGCTGACAGGTGGCCCCCTTCTTACAGGTCCTCACATGGCCTTTCTTTTGTGTGCACACATATCTGTGCCCGAATCTCCTCTTCGTATAGGGCCACCGGTCATATTGCATTAGGGGATACCCTAAATGCTTCGTTTTAGCTTCATTCCCTCTGTGAAGGCCCTATCTCCACATATAATCACATTCTAAGGTACTGAGGGTTAGAACTTCAACATATATATTTGGGTGGGGGAGACTGTGACAAATGCTTACAATGGGCTTGATGCTATGACCACATGAAAGCCAGTTTGGGGCTGTTCCACTGGCACCTCCCTCCCTCATCCTTGTTCTCTCTCTCCTGCCACCTGTTCTCTTGAGCTTCACTCCCTCCCCTTTTCCGTCTCTTTCCCCCTCCTCTCTTTACCTCCCCCTCCCCCTCCTTCCTTCCCTCTGAGAACAAAGCAAGGGGTGGCTCTAGGAGGGGCCCTTGTCTGGTGTAACTGAATCTGGTGGGGGCTCCAGAGGTAGATTAAGACCAGGAGACTTGTTGAGGTTTGGGATATGGTCTGGGATCGAGAGACCGCAAACAGGAAGGTCTGTGCACAGGTGGAGCCAGGGCGGGACCATGATGAGGCTTTGCACACACGTGTCTTTAGGACGTGGTGATTGACAGGAGGAAGGAATTGCCTTTGGTTGCACCATTTGCTCTATTACTGGACACCAATGCTGGGGACCTGAATTCCTCGGGGCCAGCTCTGAAACTCAGTTTCCCAATATGAAAACAAGCCAGTGCGGCCACCATCCCTTCTACAAAACCTCAGGGTCAAATGTGTTTCAGAAGTCAAGATATTCTTTATGTCAAAAAGATGATAAGGTGCACATATCATGTGTTACATAGTAGAAGTTAATTAATGAGATGGTGGGAATCCTTTCATAATATGTTTCAAATCACCATGATGTACACTTTAAATATCTTACAATTTTATTTGCAAATTATATATATATATACATATATATAATATGCAAATTGTCCCCTAATATGCAAATTGTCCCCTAAAATGCAAATTGTCCCCACGGGAGTTCGACCAGGAGACCAATTGCTTGCTATAATGTGTGCTGACCGCCAGGGGGTGGCATGGAATGAAGAAAGGCAGCTGGGGCAGGGAGGCCCCGGCTGGCAGCCGGAAGAAAGGTCTTGGCCAGCAGCCAGAAGGCCCCGATTGGCCCTGATCGCCAGCCAGGCCTAGGGACTCTACTTGTGCATGAATTTAGTGCACTGGGCCTCTAGTATCTCAATAAAACTCTCTCTGTTGCTTCTATTCCCCTCTAGCTCAGCAGTGGGTCCTGGGGACCATCCACTGCCTCCCGTGTCCCCAGCCCAGCCAAGCCCTAGGAGCCTCCTTATGGCCCACCTGGCATCTGCTGTGGAGGCTGCAGACTCAGGATGTCTGGCCAGCAATGTGGGGTCACTGAGCCCTGCCCACTAAGGCCATTGTCCTGCTGTCTGCTGACCCCTGGCCACAGTCAGCCTGAAAGACATGTCCTCTGCCTCCATCTCCCATGGACCTTTTCTTGCACCATCTGGGTGGCTGAGCCCCTCTCCTGCATCTCAACCAGCTGGTCAACATCTGGCCAGTGAGGAGCTGCCCGGGTCACAGGGAGCCCCAATAAACCTGCAAATCAAATACTGAGACATAGCCAGGCTGGTGTAGCTCAGTGATTTGACTGTCGACCTATAAACCAGGAGATCCGGGTTCGATTCCCTGTCAGGGCACATGCCCAGGTTTCGGGCTCCATCCCCAGTGTGGGGCATGCAGGAGGCAGCCTATCAAAGATTCTCTCTCATCATTGATGTTTCTATCTCGCTCTCCCTCTCCCTTCCTCCCTGAAATCAATAAAAATATTTTTTAATTAAAAAAAAAAAATACTGAGACACAATCTGACCTAAGCCCACCACCTTTTGCAGCTGTTTACCCCAAGGCCCTGCAGCTTGGGTGGGTCCACCTTCCTGCTGCCCCTGCCCCACTGAGGCCCCTCCACCTCTTCCATCCTCAACAGCCTCCTTTCAGGGCTCTGAAATCTCAAAGCCTTTCCACAGCCTCTCCCTGGCGTCTTCCTGTTGCCCAGGTTGCTGCTCAAATGCTTCCCCATCAGCGAGGCCTTCCCTGACCCCATCTCCGTTACTCCCAGGCCATGGTTTGCAAGCCCAGTCTAGCCTCCAGATGACCGCCATGCAACTCACCAGGTAGAATTCCTGTGCACAAGGTCAGGCAGATGTCATGAGGGCCTGGGTGCAGGGGCAGGGATGGGGAGGGGGGTGGGGACACAGGAAGACACACCAGGGGTAGCCATCATTTTCGGCAAAAGGCAGAATAGTAAATATCTTAGGTTTTTATGGGCCATATGGTCTCTGTCAGACTATCCACTCTGCTATTGAAATGCAAAACAGCACTTTCTTTACAAAAACAGGCAACAGGCCGGCCTTGGCCCCCAGGCCACAATCTGCCAGGCCCTGATATAGCTATTTAGTTGAGGAATTAGGTCATCCCCAAGTACAGGATTCCCAAGATCCAAGTATGTGAAGAAACAAGGGAAAAAGAGGGAGCCAGTGGGAGAAGGGGCATGCGGAGTCAGGATGTGCTTTAAACACGCCTTCAGTAGCATGTCCTGGGCTTGCTCACAAGCACTTCCCCTTGGTCGGCTGGACAGCCCCGTTTTAGGGGGCCCCATGTCTGACTTTAGAATTATGTTAGAATTTAATAGGGAGATGCGATTCCATTTACAGAAACTTATTTCGCAGTCGACTTTGTTAGGAGCCATCAGAGACTGGGATTTCGAAGTACCTTCACTCTCAGTGCCCGATTCCTCCTATGTAACTCTCTCTTTTTTTTTTTTAATATATTCTATTGACCCTTTACAGAGAGGAAGGGAGAGGGATAGAGAGTTAGAAACATTGATGAGAGAGAAACATCGACCAGCTGCCTCCTGCACACCCGCCACTGGGGATGTGCCTGCAACCAAGGTACCTGCCCTTGACCGGAATCGAACCTGGGACCCTTCAGTCCGCAGGCAGACTCTCTATCCACCGAGCCAAACCGGCCAGGGCTTCCTATGTAACTCTTGCTAAGTGATCGTGTTTGAACATTTGTCAGTCGAATGCTTTCTGTGGTGGCAAGTTCTACCTTTCAGTGGACTGTTTGCCTGCCTCTCCTACAGACTGGCCCTAGATAATCACTGGGCTGTGCTTTTCAACATAATAAACCAAAAGTGTCCTCAAGACCTGAAAGGCCCTCTCCCATTATCCACAAGTCCCCTCCTCCCTCTGTTACAGACATCTCCAGAGTGTCAAGCTAGCCTGCTTGACTTGCCCTTTGATGGCTCGCTGCTTGATTAACCAGTTCATGTCCTTGCCGTGGGCTCCACAGACGTCAGCTGAGTTCAAGTCCACGACAAAAGCAGACACTAAGAAGTTCTCCAGCCCTTCCACAGAGGGGACGGTGATAAACACTTCCAAATTCCTGACCAGAAATTACATGCTCTGCAAACTCAGTGTGTCTGCAAGCGTTTGTGCAGAGGCAGGAGAAAAATATGTCAGGAAGTGATGTGCAGGGAGTTTCTAGCCTGAGTAAGCAGTTTGTATCAGTTTGTGTTACTCATCGGCTACTGTGTAGCAAAGTACCTTAAGATTTAGTGGCTGAACCCACAATAAACATTGATTATCTCTCATCCTTTCTATAGAACAAGAACTTGGAAATGACTTGGGTGGGAGTTTCTGGCATGAAGTTGCAAATCAAGTTGTTGGCTGGGCCTGTCATCACCCAAAAATGTTGACTGGGGGCAGAGAACCCGCCTGGCAAGTTGGCACTGTCCACTGGCAAAGGCCTCGGCCCCTCTCCCTGTGGGCCTGTCCATCGGGCAGTTTGTTTGAGGATCTCCATGATACTGAGAGAGAGGAACAGACTTTCCTTGACCCTCCAGGTTCTTCTGGCTGGTCTTATCATCAAACTAGTGACCCGGTGCACGGATCCGTGCACATTGAAAGGAAATTAATTAGAAGGTGGCCAGCAGGACAGGACTGGGTGAGTCGGGCCGGACACGCCCCGGAGCCAACCTCCCACAATCCCTCTGGCAGGTGGGGTCCCTCAGCCTGGCCTGCAGGGATCGGGCCAAAACCAGCTCTCCGACATCCCCTGAGGGGTCCTGGAGTGCTACAGGGCACTCTGCAAAGTTGCTGTCCTACAGGGTGTGGAACGCAAACACAAGTGTGCAGTAAACCAGATTCGGGGCCGACAGTGCCCCAGCAACAGCATAATCCACGGCCAAAGGTGGAATCGTGTGGCCCCACGAGGAATCGGGCTCCCTCCTCTCTGGTTTCAGGGTGGGTCACCCAAGAACCGCTGCTACCAAGTCACTGCAGCTCAGCAGCTCCTGCGTTGAGCATCTGCCCCCTGGTGGTCAGTGTGCATCATAGTGACCGGTTGGACAGTGGGAGGGACACTTAGCATATTAACCTTTTATATATAAATAGACATGAGACAGATTGGCAAGAGAAAATAACCAAATTTAATACATACATATGTATGGAAACCCCACATGTGCGAGAGACTCCACATGTGCGAGAAGTTCAGAGGTAGAAAGGAACATAGGCATATAAGACATAGGCTAGGGATGAGGTAAGGTGCCTTGGGGGCTTCAAAGTGTTACCCAATGATAAGAGCAGATGTTTAGTAAAAAGAAGTTGCCCTGAGGTATAGGTAGGTCAAAAGATTATCTCTGATAATCTCCAGTTTTGGGCACGGCCTTTAATTCAAGTATTCAAGGCAGGAGCAAAAGTTTCTCTATAGTCTGAAGATAAAATTGCCTTTTGCTCAAAATAATTTGCGTACCACTGAGACACATCCCGGGGTGCCTCCTTCAGAGCCCCACAACACAGTAGCTGGCTTCCCCCAGAGCAAGTGTCTGAGAGAGGCCAACATGAAAACATCAATGTCTTTTATTGACCAGGACCTGTACTTGGTTTGTAGGATCCCCACCCTGGTCAGGATGCATATGGGAGGCAACCAATCGATGTTTCTCTTTCACATCAATGTGTGTGTGTTTTCTCTCTCCCTTCCTCTCTTTCTAAAACCAATAAAAGCATATATATGGTGTCTCCAAAAAATGTAAACACACTTTGAATGATTATAAAGTCAGTGTTTATTAACATACAGTTCATTTTCAAAATTTAAAAGAATCTACAGAAATGAATAATTTTTTTTTTTTTGTCAATGCCTGTTTTCAAAGTGATGACCATTCTGGCCCAGGCACTGCTGATAATGCGAAGCGATGGAATCCCGAACATCAAGAATCATTTTGTTCAGTATTAGCATGCCCTCAATTCATCAATTGTTGCCAGTTTTGTACCGTAAACTTTATCTTTTATGTATCCCCATAAAAAAGTCTAGTAAATAAATTTTCTTTGTTCAAAGCTTAGGCTGGCTTCATCCATTATTTAAAATCAGTTAAACCTGAAAGGGAGTAAAAAGTAAGTGCGTTATCAGCTGTTTATACATTTTGGGAGGACACTTTGAATAATTACAAAGGCAGTGTTTGTACTTCAACTGTGTTTTCAAACTTCCAGTAGGATGAATTTCCTTTGTTCAAACTTACTCTGGCTGAAAAGAAACACCAATTGAGCTATCCACTGTTAAAGTGTGCATACATGTTTTTGGGGACAGCCTGTATGTATATGTGTATGTATGTATGTATGTATGTATGTATGTATGTATATTTGTGGTTTCAGGGCATTGTGAAGTGGGCTGTAAACCTAAAACCTTGTTGGCCTGAGCAGGCTCATTCTGAGAGAGGTGGACATCCTGTTCTGAGGGAGGAGGCAAGCAGGCCTTTGACCTCAATCCTGGGACTTCCGTCAAGAGGGTCATGTGACTGCTTGGGATTAACTGGGGGCAAACTGCAGACGGTACAGCTGAACTAATCTCCCCTCCACAAGCGTGGTCTTCCCAAACCTACCACGTACTTTAATGATGCTTTTTTTGCTTAAAGTAACACAATATCCAACTCAGAAGGGCCTAAACAATCAGAGGTTTCTATTCCTCCTAACAAGAAATCCGACATTAGGGAGATCCCAGGGTTATTTTAGTGTCTAAATGATGTCATCAGGGACCCAGCCACTTTCTGTCTCTTTCTTCTGCCACCTACTATGCTCCAGCCACTCTAGCCTTGCTTCTGTTCCCAAAATTATAAAACTCAAACCAGGTGGGAATGGGACTAGATGAGGCAGAAGCCGGGAGCCGGGCCAGGCTCAGGAGCTGAACCAGAACGTATGGGAATGTCTCCTATGCAAGACATTGCCATGGACAGTGGTTGGCAAACTGCGGCTGGCAAGCCACATGCGGCTCTTTGGCCCCTTGAGTTGTTAGCAAAGGCCAGCTTAGGAGTACCCTAATTAAGTTAATAATAATGTACCTACCTATATAGTTTAAGTTTATTTTTTTATTTTTTGGTGCCCTTGACCGTATAGTTTAAGTTTAAAAAATTTGGCTCTCAAAAGAAATTTCAATCGTTGTACTGTAGATATTTGGCTCTGTTGACTAATGAGTTTGCCGACCACTGGCCATGGACACTCCCCTCCGCCCCTAGGTCCTTGAAGCATCTCCCTGGTTCTACAAATGTTCCTTGAATCACGGCTCCTAAACCTAAGTCAACCATGTCCCCAGTAACAGAGTCCGGTCCCAACTCCCATGCAGAAGGAAAATTTGTTGTTCAGAGAAGAACAGAGCAATAGGGAACAAGTGAGCATATTGATGAGGCCTGAGGAAGGAGAATGAACAAACACGCTAGTGAGGACATTTTGAAAGTAGAACCTCACCACACCAAACTCCACCACCCTTCTTCAGAACATGTCAGAATTGATTGCCCAAGTCCCAGATTTCCAGGAAACAACATGTGTCAACCCTCTGAGAGGTCCGCATTGCCTGGAGAGGAAGCGGAAGAGTGCTGCATCTTTTAAACATATGTTTTGATTGATTTGAGAGAGGGAGGGAGAGAGAGGGTGAAACATCGATGGGAGAGAGAAACATCCATCAGCTGCCTCCTGCACTGGGGATCGAACCCGAAACCTGGGCATGTGCCCTGATGGGAAATCGAACCAGCGACCTTTTGGTGCACTGGATGATTCTCAACCAACTGAGCCACTCCGGCCAGGGCAAGAGTGCTGAATTTTTTTAACAGAATATTAAGTAACAAATACTAAGTTGGGTCAGTAAATACATTGGTATCTTGATGAGAACCCTGACTTGGGAATGGGGGCCTCTGCACAGGGTTTCATCTAAGAAAGGTGAGCCATCTCCAAAGTCAAATGAAATTAGTGGAAATCTGGGAGGAACTTGGCCAAGCCTCCAGTGGGGGCTGACGGAGCCGGCAGGAAGGGGCAGCAGGAAGCTCCTTTGCCTGGTGTCCTGACCCGGCTGAGGCAGGTGCGAGTGAGCTAGGACAGGCTTCAAAGGCATTTGGCCAAACCCCCTGCAGAACTGATACAGAAGGTGTGGCAGATTGCATTCCAAATATGGCCAGAACAAACTAGGTGGGGTCCAGGCCCCTCCCCTGAACCCTGCAGGCTTGTGACTGCTTCTACCAAGAGAGTATGGTGGAAGTCACTGTGACTCTCCAAGTTCTGGTCAGAAAAAGCAATGGAGCTTCCCCCTGGCTTTATGGGATGCTCATCCTGGGGGAAGATAACTATTATATGAGAAATTGACTACTGCCCTAGCTGGTTTGGCTCACTGGATAGAGAGCCAGCCTGCGGACTGAAGGGTCCTGGGTTCGATTCTGGTCAAGAGCACATGCCCGGGTTGCAGGATCAATTCCTGCTGTGGGGCGTGCAGGAGGCAACCAATCATCATTGATGTTTCTATCTCTCTCTCCCTCTTTCTTCCTCTCTGAAATCAATAAAAAAATATATATATTTGAGAGAGAGAGAGAAAGAGAGAGAGAGAGAGAGAGAGAGAGAGAGAGAGAGAGAGAGGAGGGAGGGAGGGAGGGAGGGAGGGAGGGAGGGAGGGAGGGAGGGAGGGAGAGAAGGAAGGAAGGAAGGAAGGAAGGAAGGAAGGAAGGAAGGAAGGAAGGAAGGGAAGGAAGGAAGGAAGGAAGGAAGGAAGGAAGGAAGGGAAGAAAGGAAGGAAGGGAAGAAAGAAAGAATTTGACTCTCAGATTCACACTAGAGAGGCCACGTGGAGCCTCCAGCAGCCAGTCAACATCAAATCCAGGCTGGTGACTGTGCCATCAGCCCAGTCATGCCTTCAGACAACTGCATTCCCAGCCAGCGGCAACCTCAACCAAGTGGGAGGCTGGGAGGCCCCAAGTGAGAGCTGCCCAGCCAAACCATTTCCCAATTCCTGACCTACAAAGTAGGAGCAAAAAAAAAAAAAAAAAACACAACAAACTAAAAAAACAAAAAACCACAGTTATTTTAAGCTGCTCCATTTGGGGGGTAACTTGTTATGCAACAGTAATAACCAGAACCAGAGGAAAGAGGGGGAAATAGAATGGAGGAGGTGGGGGAAGGGGAGGGAGGGAGTGTTGGCCCCGGTAGGCAGGTTGGAGAACATTGAAGGAAGAAACAAAGATGAAGGTGAAGATGATGGGGATGGGGCAGAGAGAGAGGGAGACTAAAATATTGGTCGAGTCCAACCTTCCTTTTCTGATGGGTTTTTCTCATTTCCTTTGGGCCCTGGCATCAAGGGAGTTATCTGCCCTTTTCTCCCTCACCTGGAGTTCCTAGAGTCTCCCTTCTGACCTCTGTACACCTTGATAACGTGATTTATTTGGGAGGAGGGATCTATTTTCTGTTCCAACCCCCTTGTTATCCCTTCCTTTCTCAATAAAACCTTTACAGAATCTACACACCACTGTGCTCAATGCCATCCACTCCCCTGGCCCTGCCCGTCCTCCCAGAGTTCTCCCTTTTTTTTTTTTTTGCATCTGCATCCATGTGACTACGGACAATGAGCAAATACTAGCACGGAGATCTCTACTGCCTGTGCATAAAACAAAAAAGCAGGATTCAAGAAGGTCAGAGGAGGGTGGTTTGAAACGTTTGGGAGAGTGAAGTGGGAATTTTGACAATATAGCTTCCCCTTGGGTGATGCTTAATGGAGGCTCTTGCCATGGAAGCTGTCACTTTAAAAATAAAGCCCTCTCCCAATGACAACTGGAGCCCTGCCACTTGGAGCATCAGGAGAACGTAAAGGATCTTATTTGGAAATGACGTTCTGCATTGTAATTTTTGTTCTGTTTTATTTTTAATTTTTCTTTTTATGACATGTCTTTAAAATATTGCAGCCAAGAAATAGGGGGTGGGCAGAATGCATGAAGCAAGACTGACAGCATGGTGATCGTTACTTAAGCTGGAAGATGGGTCCATGGGGCTTCATTGTGCTATTCGCTCTGCTCCTGCAACTGCTTAAACATTTCCCATTACAAAAAGTTCCTTGTTTTTCTTTTTGTTTCGCTGGAAAGGAAAAAAAGATATTACATTTTCAATGTTAAAGTGTGCAAGCTGCCTCGTTACAGTAAAACCAAGTGTATACACAGATTTTGATGCCTGTCTCGGAACATGTAATACTTCAGAGCCTCTCAGTTTGAGTTACTTAATAAATATATTCCCAGCCTCAGTGTCTCTGAATCTAGCGCTATCCTGCCCTGTGCACGTCGCAGGCCGTATGGGTTGGTCTGATACAACCCTTCAGGCGGTGTAATTCACCAGCGATTATTGTCATCAATACACACAACCTGGGGATGCCACATGGCTCAACATTTAGTCCATGATTTTTATCTCCAATTATTTGTTTTTTAAAAAGGGCTGCAACATCCATTCAGATGCTAAGATCGGCCACCACCAGATGGGTCTCAGGCGCTCTGATGCCCAGGGACAATCAGTGGGTTTGTTGTCAGGTCTTCCTCTATACACCGTGTCCCAGGAGATAAAGAGGCTCTCAAGAGTGGGCGTTTGTAGTTTGGGAAGAGAGTACTTCTTATTTAGGTGTCAGCCAGCAAGCACAAAGCAAAGCCAAATGGGACTCTCTGCGACCTTAACCTGCGACCTGGTTGAGAAGATAACCCTGCGTGGTCTGATAAATGCCACTATGCATACATGAAACATTTTAAGAAGGATGCTGCCAAGAGCATAAGCTTTGCAAGCTGTAAAATTGAGTAGCTGAAGTTCAGTGCTACGTACTGTTTTCATTTTTTATATATATATATTTATTTTATTTATTTTTTATTGCTTTCAGAGAGGGAGGGAGAGGGAAAGAGAGATAAAAACATCAATAATGAGAGAGAATCACTGATCGGATGCCTCCTGAACACCCCCTACTGGGGATCAAGCCCACAACCCAGGCATGTGCCCTTGACTGGAATTGAACCCGGGACCTTTCAGTCCACAGGCCGACGCTCTATTCACTGAGCCAAACCAGCTAGGGTTTACATACTGTTTTTAGAGATGTGCTTTAACACCTGTTGGTTGAAGATAGATATAGTTTTAGTTGTATCTCCCCAAAATTCATATGTTGAGCTCAGTCGGCATGGCTCAGTGCTTGAGCATCAACCTCTGAATCAGGAGGTCACAGTTCGATTCCCGGTCAGGGCACATGCTTGGGTTTCGGGCTCCATCCCCAGTGGGGGCATGCAGGAGGCAGCTGATCAATGATTCTCTCTCATCATTGATGTTTCTAACTCTCTCTCCCTTCCTCTCTGAAATAAATAAAAATATATTTTTTAAATTCATATGTTGAGATCCTAACCCCCAGCACCTCAGAATGTGACTGTATTTGGAGATGGGGTCTTTAAAGAAGCAATCACATTAAAACGAGGGCCTTAGGGTGAGTTTAACCCAATCTAAATGGCATTCTTATAAGAAGAGGGGCTTAGGACACAGACACACACCAAGGAAAGACCATGTAAAGACACAGGGAAAAATTGTTCATCTGCAAGCAACGAGCCAGCAGCAGTCTCCAAAGGAACCAGCACTGCCTACCCCTGGATCCTGGACTTCCGGCCTCCAGAAATGTAAGAAAATAAATTCCTGTTGGTTAAGTCTTGCGACTTAGTTATGGCAGCCCTAACATAAAGGCAAAGCCTTTGATATATAAAACTTAATGAACAAGAATTATATCAAGTGTCTTTACAGTACTAAAATGTTTTCTCTAGTAATCTGTTGATGTAACAAATTATGTTGATTAATTTCTTGAACCATGTTTGCATTCCTGAGATAAACCCTCCATGCTAATAGTGAAGTATTTTTTATCTATTGCTTAATTCTACTTATTGATATTTAAAAATTATACATCTCTCTATATATGTGAGATTGGTATCTATTTTTCCTTTTTGGTACTGTATCAAGGTTTGCTACTTAAGTCGCTATGACTTCATATAAGGAATTGGGGTGCTGTCCATTATCTTCTTTGCCTTGGAATAATTTAAGTAATGGAAATTATGTGTTATTTAAAGCTTATTCATGAAACAAACAAAAAAAGGCTTAGTAAACAGGACTAGTTCATCAAGAGGCAAAACCATATAACAAAACCTCCTTTAATAGATAGAATGGAATTTCTCTACGTGGGTCAGGAATTTTGGAAATAAAGGAAAGGGAATAATCTCCACAAGTGAAATCAATACTTGTTTTAAGTACACCCTTTTTTATTAGCCATTGCAGTTGCTGTTCCCTATATTGGGATTCTCTTCCCGCATTCAAGTCTGGCTCTGCCTTGTCACTGGGCTCTGAGCTCCAGGTGACATACCCTGGAGGCCTCTGCTGACCACCCAGGCCAGAGTGCACGCCCGTCCCTGCAGACCACTTGATGGCACTCTGGGGTTGCTCCACAGCCCTTATCACTGCCTGAATTACTATAATCTGAGTGGTCAGATTATTAGGATCTCTGAACACATAATAATCTGGCCACTCAGTAGGTATGTGTGTGTATACACACACACACACACACACATATATATACATATATGTGTGTGTGTGTGTATATATATATATATATATACACACACACACACACACACATATATATATATACTAGAGGCCCAGTGCATGAAGATTCTTGGGCTCGGCCGCACCCCAGCGTCCCAGCAACGGATCGCAGGAGCCGACTGCCAGTTGCCTGCCATCCATCGCAGGCTCTCCGCTTTTGCCCAAGGCCGGAAAAGCCTCCTGTAGAGGCTTTTCCGGCCTTGGGCTCGGCCGCACCCCAGCATCTCCGATCGCAGGAGCCGACCGCCAGTTGCCTGCCATCCGTCGCACCCCAGTGTCACCAATCGGCCACCCCGGCCACCCCAAGTCCCGCCCCCTGCGCCTCCGCTGGCCCAATCGTGGGCGTAGTGGAGTGATGGTAATTTACATATTACTCTATTATTATATAGGATATAGATAGATAGATAGATAGATAGATAGATAGATAGATAGATAGATATAGATATAGATATAGATATAGATATAGATATAGATATAGATATAGATATAGATATTTTTTTTTTTTAGAGGCCTGGTGCATGAGGGGACATGGGCAGTTGGCCAGCCTGCCTGCTGGTCGAACTCCTGGTCAAGGGGACAATTTGCATATTAGCCTTTTATTATATAGGATATACACTGAGTGGCCAGATTATTATGCGTTCAGAGATCATAATAATCTGGCCACTCAGTGTATATATATTTAACTTTTCCTGTCTCCATGACAGCCAGGATCTTGCCTGTCTTATCCACTGTTGAAGTCCCGGCCGCTAAGCAGGCAGCCAGTCGGCTCTCACTAAGTATCTGTTTAATGAATGAACCCGGCCAGTCCTGCTCTCTAAGGCTGTACTGTCCCACTCAGTAGCCACGAGCTGCATGCAGCTATTTACATTTAAATTAATTAAATTTACATTTTTAAAAATAACTGGCCACCATTCAAGTGCTCAAGAGGGCCTGGGCCACGTGCTCAGGGGGCCAGCCTAGTGGGCAGCACAGACACAGAGCATTTTCATCACGACAGAAAGTCCTCTTGGGCAGCACTGCCTCCTGTGGGGTCAGGGCAGCAGCACCCCTGAGGCGGGTGGGAGCAGAGAGAGGGAGAGCGAACACTGTCATCAACACCAGGAGGCGTCAGCTCCTCCTTTCACCCAGCTCTTGCTACCTGCTGGGGGCTGCGTTAGAAACAGGACCACTGTCCCTTCTGCCAGTTCTGCAGGGCAGTAACACCACCCCTACCAACGACAAGGAAGCTGAGTCTTCAGTGGTGTCGCCTCCTGCAAGTGACCCAGGGGGGAAGGACAGTCCCGGTTCAGGAGCTGGCTTCAGGGGCCCCGCCAAACCAGCTAGATCTCAGGAGGAACAGCCGCCGTAGGGATCTCAAACACCAAATGGGAAACTAGGAGTTATACACCTATGTGCGGGGGGCCTCATATAAGTGCGCCCACGGATGCCCAGGGCTCCCCCATCCACTGGGTACCAGAGCTGAGGCCATGAGACCCATGCCAGCCCCATGGTGGAGGAGCTGAGCTCCGAGCTATGCTCTGCCCGGGCCAGGACTAGGCCCAGTGCCCCCTCCCCGCACTGGGGAGGCCTCCGTGACCCTGGCTACAGAGGGCTGGGGAACACTAGGGATAACAGAGGGGCCAGTGTGCCAGGGCACCCTCGAGACGCCAGCACCTGGGCCATTCCTGGCCTGCTCCAGGCTTCCTGGTTGCTTTGTAAAGTGCCCGGAGCAGGCTGCCTCCTGGGAGCAGGGCAGGGAGGGTGCCTGAGTCCCGTGGGTCTCAGTGCCCTGAAGTAGAGGGCCTCCATCAGAGCGTGGCACCTCTCTAATCTGGACAGGAAGCCCCCGGCCTCAAGGACATACTCTCGGCTGTCATCTGAAGCAACCAAGAGGCTTGAGGGACATGAATGAAACAAACACCAAGGACACGTGATCAGCCTTCAGTGGTGTCAGCAGTCTGTGCCAGAGCTGCGGGCTCTGACTCCAGGCACTGCCCAGAGTGGGGGTGGGGTGGGGCACCAGGCTGCCCTCAGAGCAGCCCCGTTGGACTGGTCCTCCCCTCTCCCCAGGGCCCGGGGAGGCAGGAGGCTACTGAGTGGGCCAGTACCGCCTTCGAAGATAGAGAGGCGCTGGCCCTTCATGTGCCAGACTGTCAAGGGACTGCAAATCTGCCTGAGGTGTTACATGTCTGTTTTTAGAACAAGAACATCACGTCAGCAGGAACCAGTGTCCAGAGACGGGGGGGAGGGCAATGCAAAGCGGGAGATGGTGGCCTGCCTCAGAGCTTCGGGTCCGCTGCGGGATCTCTAGGGCGCGTTTGCACAGCACAGAAGGCGGCCCGCCCTCCTCAGCTCTATAAAGCTGCTCTGTGTCCAGCACTGTTGGGCCCTTTGCATGTGTGAAGTCACTGTGGGCTCACCACAAGGCTACAGGCGGGGGGCATTGTCCCTGCTTTGCAGATGGGGCTCCAGCTTCTGGGTCCGGCTGAGAGGGTGCCCTGGGTCCCCATTCTGGGGCTCAGGTTCCAGCATGCTCTTTGCCGAGGCTTTCCCTGGCCTCTGAGTCTGCTCTGCCTGGCTGGGCAGGTGCAAATGCTGGGAAGGAAAGGCCACCAGGCTGCCCTTCACCATGACTGATGGGACTTGGTGCATAAACACCTGGGCAACCTCACCCTGCAGGGGGTGCCACTCCAAGCCCCTTCTTCCACCCTGTCTCCAGGAGGCACCCACCGGATTCAGCTCAGCTGCCGCAGTGGCAACTTGCTTGGTAATGCTGGCTGCCTTCCTCTCCCTGCCTCGCTTCTCCACAGCCCTACCGGGGTTTCTGGGACGACTTGCACTTGAATCCTTGTCTCAGGGACTGCTTCCGAGGGAACCCAGACTAAGCCGAGAGAGAGAGAGGACAAAGCTGAGAACTGCTGGGGCCACTTGTAACCACCACCTCATCATGTGGCCTGGACGGGGGTGGCCCAGAGGTGGGGGAGCCTGGCTCAAGCAGGTGGGAGCTGATGTCCAGCCTGGCCACTGGGGGACGAGCCCAGCAGCAGAGTCTCCAGAGAGGGAGGCTGTTCACCTGGTGTTGGCTCAGGATGCTATTTTGTGTGGCCTGTGCAGACGTGGAATCAGGGTTCAGCCCTAGAAGAGGGGTCTGGCAAGATCTGGGCAACTGGGCCAGAGCTCAGGACCAAGGTACAGCCACGGCGTTCTTCCCAGCTGGGGCACAAGCCCAGAAGCATCGACTCAACACACCCAGTGGGTCAGAGAAGAGGTTAGTATTGGGTAGGGACAGGATTCTTGGGGCCCACAGGACAATGAAGCCACTTGAGACCTCATCCCTAGGAGCCAGTCTGAAATGGCTCGGCAAAGAGCAGTGAATTCTCTGTGGGAGGGTCTCACCTGGACAAAGATAAGCAAAACAAGGGCCTGTCCCCAAACCTCCATGCCCTCCTAGTGACAGCTGGGCCCTGGACTCCCTCACCACCATGCAACCCATCTCTATCCAGCTCGCGTCCTTCAGGTGGGAAGGCTCCGTCCTGCAGGTCTGGGTTCAACTCTTCCGGGTTAGGTTTGGCTCTTAGGGGCTGGGTCACTCACTCCTTGGGGCTACCCTAGGCTCTTAGGGGCTAGGCTCCGCCTTTCTGGATTTGGATTGGCCCTTCGGGGCTAGGGCTCCTTGGGGTTCGGCTCAGCCCTCAGGGCTAGGCTTGGCTCTTGGGGCTAGGTTCAGCCCTTCCGGCCTAGGCATGGACCTTCAGAGCTAGGTCTGGCTCATTGGGGTTACCTCGGCTTTTGGGGGCTACACTTGCCTCTTTGGGGCTACTTCTCTATTCCTATAAAATACAAATCTAAACATATATTTTAAAATCTTAAGTAAAAACCATCTAATTTAATTTATCAGTAAAAAATATATATAATAATAGTTGTTGATGAGGTGGCATTTATCTCAGTAATAAATAAAACTATTAATATAGCACATAATAGGATTAAAGGAGGGAAAGAATGTAAGATAATCTCAATAGTTGTAGGATAAGCATTTAATAAAATTCTATACTCACTCATACTATTAAAAATTAAGGCCCAGCTGGTGTGGTTCAGTGGTTGCACGTCGCCCTATGAACCAGGAGGTCATGGTTCGATTCCAAGTCAGGGTGCATGCCTGGGGATTCAGGCTCGATCCCCAGTAGGGGGCATGAAGGAGGCAGCTGGTCAATGATTCTCTCTCATCACTGATGTTTCTATCTCTCCCTTCCTCTCTGAAATCAATAAAAATATATTGTTATTTTTTAATTTAAAAAAAAGAACATCAATCTAGACATAGAATATAATGTGGTTAATGTGATGAAGGGTATTTGTTCAAAACTTACTCCATTATTACATTAAGGGCAATTCAACAGTGTCCTCTAACACTGCTTCCTTTTAGCATTACACTGAAGCACCTAGCCAATGAAAGAAGGCAAGTGAGAAAAGACATCAAGTGAAAAGAAAAAGTGTATCTGGAGAAAGTCTGATTATCTACATAGAAAATCTAAAAGAACGTATATGCAAACTTATAATCAGCAAGATTGCTGTACACAAGATTGACATAAAAATCAGTCTGGCTGGCGTGGCTTAGTGGTTGAGTATCAACCTATAAATTAGGAGTTCACAGTTCGATTCCCAGTCAGGGCACATGCCCGGGTTGCAGGCTCGATCCCCAGTACTGGGCATGCAGGAGGCAGCCAATTAATGATTCTTTCTCATCATTGATGTTTCCATCTCTCCTTCTCCTTTCCTCTCTGAAATCAATAAAAATATTTTTTTTAAAAAAATCAAAAACATTCTCATTTTTAAAATGTTGTTAACCAGTGTCACCCCAATAAATTCAATAAAAGAGGGAAAAATCAATAACATCCCTATGTACCACTAATAACTAGATGTTATTTTTTAAATTCCATTTTCCATAGCAAAAAATAATAATAATTAATGATTCTAGCATAAGTTGTGGAAGACCTTTAGGGTGCAAATTACAAAACATTATTTAAAGACTCAAAAGAGTTTCTAGGCCACATGTATATGTGGATGGGAAGATTCGCTATCATAACGGTATCAATTCTACCCAAATTTATCTATAAATTAAATAGAATTTTTAAGAAAATAAAAAATACTCTTGTGAGAACTTGACAAAATGCTTCTAAAATATATAGACAAGAGCAAAGAGTCAAGAATAGCCCTAGACCGATTTATTAGATAGAAATATTTATTATATAATTAAGATGGTGTTGAATGGGTGCAAGGATACACAAGTGGAGCAATAAAATAGAGAGCCCAAAAGCATATATAAAGCAATGGGGAAAGGGTGGACACTTCAGTAAATGGAGTAGGGTTATGCATATGGAAAAATAAAATTAGATCTCTACATCACACAAAAATATCAATTACAAGTGAACTAAAGACTTAGACGCAGAGAGGGAGAAGTGTCTCAAAGTCACCTTGTGGGTGGGGAGATATTTTTAGCAAATACAAAATCTGCTGGAAGCCCTTTCCCCAAAACCTCTGCACAATTCTGAGAGCTGATGCGGCACATTTTGTAGTTGTGTGACCACAGGTAGCCAGCCTGGAGGGAACAAGTGAGGAGAGGAAACTCCCTTTTAGGCTGGTGGGGGTGGCTCAGAGGCCTGGGCTGTGGCCCAGCCAGGCACCATGCAGGAGAGGTCCTCAGCCTCCCCGGAAGTCTGGACCACAGCGGGGAAGGAGGCTCCAGCTACAGCACATCTGCCTTGGGCTCAGCAGAAAGCTTGAAAGCAGCCGCCCCAGCTTGGAAGTCGATCACAGGAGGGAAAAGGTCACTACCACACAGCGGGGGAATGTTTGTGAGCACAAGTGAGACACCCCCGAGGCTCCTGGAAATAAACAGCAGAAACTTTAAAAGGCACAGAGGTCCCATTATAGCAGAAAGGAAATAAGCCAGAGGAATACTTTTTACTGCCATTGATATAACCACATTTCATCTCCAGCCTGGAGAAAGGTAACTTACAAGACAGAATGTAAGAAAAGTGCCCATCATATAGCTTAGCACATGGTAGGATTTTAGCAATTGCTCTTCTGAACTGTCTAATATGTTCCCCACCCATAATGAGCCCTGATTATCCTATATAATAAAGATGTAATATGCAAGTGGTCATTACACTGTGAAGCATAACGACCAACTGCATAACGACCGGATCATGGATCAGCAGGAGGGTGGGGCAGCAAGCTACAAGCCGGCAGCGGAGAGCTATAGGAGGGGGCAGGGCAGCAAGCTGTGAGGGGGGGTTGGGGGGGGAGGGAGTGCGGGGGGAGCTACAGGAGGGCAGGGCAGTGGGTGGAGAGCTCCTGGAGAGCAACAGCGAGCTACTGGCGCATGGATTCATGCACAGGGCTACTAGTCTATATACATAAAAGCTTAAGTGACCATTACGACCAAACGACTGGAATGACCAGTCAACCAGTTGCTATGACACGTACTGACCACCAGGGGGCAGATGCTCAATGCAGGAGCTGCCCCCAGGTGGTCAGTGCACTCCCATAGCCAACCTCCCACGGTCGGCTAACCTCCTGCGGCTCCTCCCCCCGTTAAGCTGCTCCCCCCATCAGCCCCTATGGGGGTGAGGGGGGTGGCTGGCCAACCTCCCACGACTCCTCCCCCCAGCCAGCCGGCCCTCCAATAGGCCTCGATCTCCAGCCAGACCAAGGGACCCCACCCATGCGCGAATTCGTGCACCAGGCCTCTAGTTCCACTATAGGAGAAGAAAGCTAGGCTTGAGGTTCTCTTAGGGGTCCACCACGTAGTGGCTGATCACCAGCAGATAATGTGTAAGCAGCTGATACAAAGGTCCCCAAATCCCCATCAAGACTGAGGTCTGGCACTGCAGCATCAAGTGTCCAGGCCCCAGCTCCCATCAGTGACAGGACCGTGGGGAACAGATCAGGGTCAGGCCCAAGAGCCAATGATCAGAGAACACTGTATTAGTTTCCTATGGCTGCTATAACAAACAACCACAAATTAAAACAACAGAACGTTATTCTCTCACAGGTCTGGAGGGAAGAAGTCCAAAATCAGTATAATTGGGCTGAAATCAAAGTGTCATCAGGGCTGTGCTCCCTCCAGAAGCTCCAGGGAAGAATTCTGGCGGCTAGATGCTGATGGCTGCTGACATTCCTTGGCTTGTGATCATCTCATTCCAATCTATGCCTCTGTGCTCACGTCACCTTCCCCTCTTCTGTCTGTGCCAAATCTTCCTCTGCCTCCCTTTTGTAAAGTCACTAGTGATTACATTGTGACTCCCCATCTCAAGATCCTTAACTTAATCATATCTACAAAGACCTTTTTCCATGGAAGGTGACAGTATAGGTTCCAGGGTTTAGGACTTGGGTATCTTTGGGGCCATTGTCAGCCACCACAAGCACAGACACACGGATAATTCTGAAATATGATCAGGAGGGAGGCTAAGGTCAGAGCAGAAGGAGCAAGGTGGAGAGCTAAGTGAAGAGAGTGAGGGGAGGAAGGGATGTCAACAGGAATCAATCTGGGGTCAGGAACCAAGGAGACAAGAGCAGGTCAGGAAGCCAGCCAGAGATGGGACCAACAGTAGGACTAAGAGGCCCTATAGCTGGTCCCCCCAGAACAGAGCAGGAATCCGAGGGCAAATGGCAGAATCCTACCACAGGGGAGTGCATGGCTGAGCAGGAGAAGGCCACTGGAGCAATGGGGGAAGGCTGAGAAAGCCATTCACCCATAATGACCTTTGGATATATTACTTCCATCTTTGGAAAATTATAATACAATGATTTTTGTAAGAGCGAGCAACTTTCCTGCTTTCTTGGGACAGTATATTAGTAACACAAATCTAATGGTGCCCCTTAGATGTACCCAGAGCCTGTACCACATTATATGCAAATGAGAGGCTGGCAGAGGTTTAAACAAGGTCCAGTGAAGAGGTCTGATGTTGTCCGTGGCTGGGTTTTTACACCCATCCGTCAACTATTTGCCTGAGTGGGCAGTGTCTATTGAATACTAAAGATAGGATGGACAGATGAGCAGGAGATGATGGCTTTGAAGGCTGTTTTATTTTGTTCTGATGCTGTGATCTCAGCGCAGAGCCATGGATGTGACTGTTCTGAGGACCAGCTGCAAGTATAAGATTCTCTGTGAACTTTGGGTCTCAGGGCTGTTTCATTACCCAATGACAAGTGCCGTTTATTGACCATCTGCCACGTGTCAGGCATTGCCCTCTCAGCCAGGCCTTCCCGTGTTGGTGTTATCATCCCCATTCCACAGATGATGAAACTGAGGCTTCAAGAGAGTAAGTGATGCCCTAGCTGGTTTGGCTTAGTGGATAGAGCGTCGGCCTGCAGACTGAAGGGTCCCGGTTTGATTCCGGTCAAGGGCACATACCTCAGTTGCAGGTTCCTCCATGGCCTGAGCCCTGGTCAAGGCTCATGCAGGAAGCAACCAACTGATGTGTTTCTCTCACATCAGTATTTCTCTCTGTCTTTCCCTCTCTCTTCCACTCTCTCTAAAAATCAATTGAAAAAATATCCTCAGGTGAGAATAAAAAAAAAAAAAGACAGAGTAACTGACTTTCTTGGGGACACAGGAAGAAAGCTATAGGTTGCCATTGACCGTAGGCTACCGGTACTCCATGCCAGCTCCCACCAGGAGATGGGCAGTTCCAGCTGAGAAGGCCATCAGCATGCTCCGTGCACTCGGCCTCCTGAGCCTGGGTCCAGCCTTCCATCTACTGAGGCCTTGGGCATGGACGACGCCTGACCCGCTCGCTCTGTTTGGAAGTTGAACGGTAAATTAAAGGGCTTCATTATCTCATTGAGAGTGGAATAAAACACTTTGGAAAGGCTGGTGCGTTAACTACAATCATGTTCTAAAAGGTTCTTCGTTGCTGGAAGGAATATCCCCTGATAAATTGCTCTTTTCACCGAGATGTGGCTAATATCTTATAAGCGATCCCAGCAGCGCCCACTGCAGTTGTTTCTGCATCTTCACAAAGGATTTTAAAGAGACCAAAGCACTTCCCTAGAGAGCAAATCATCTTTGCAATGTCCAAAAAGTGGCCCTGGACCAGGCTCCTGCTCCTGAGAAGGAACTCTGGGGCTGCTTTGGGTCTGGGGTCACACACCCTCAGTTGCCAGTAAGTATAGTTGCAGGGTGAGTCACTCCACAACCTTGAATGAACACCACTGCAGGGAAGGCAACAAATCGTCCCAGCTCTGCCTTTCCTGGACCTACCATTCGAACTAGGCTGTGTGGTAGTTCCGTAGGATACAGTTATGGTCTTCCTGTCCCGTGATTTAATGACCAACATCTCACCATCCTCCTGGGAGGCAGCCAACCAGAGACTTGCCTTTTAGTGAATATGAAACTGAGGCGCAATTCACCCAAAATCACACCTTCAGAATGTCAGGCTCTGACCATCTCCAGAATTAGTTCCCAGGGCCGGCCTTAGGAACGGGCAGAATAACCACAACATCAATTCCTATCTATCAGGCACTTCCCATTGGTCAGGCCTGTACTCAGCACCTACACACAGCACCACGAATCCTTACAACCACTCCAACTTACAGATAAGGAAACGTAGGCATGGGAGTGTGAGTGGTAGGGGGTTGGAGGCTCCTCAAGCTCTGTCTTCCATCATGCCAACCTTTTGGTTCTTAGAGACTACACAGGCTGGTCCTGAGACAGATTATCACACAAAAGAAAGAAGGAAGAGAGAGAGAGAGAGAGAGAGAGAGAGAGAGAGAGAGAGAGAGAAATGTCAAAAGGGCACAAGCTAAGAAGCATGTAGGAAAGAGGAGGAGACAGAAAGAAGGTATAGAAGGAAATGATTCAAGATGGAGAAAGAAGAGGGAAAGACTCAGTGGGCTCTGTCCTGCCCTAGCCCTGCCCAAGGATGGCACAAGAAAGGGGATAGGGCTGCTGCTCTCACCATGGCACCTAATATGCATGCATGGATTCAACCAATGAGCATTCCTTAGGGATCTCTGCATGCTCAGCCCTGCATAGGCCCTTGGCAGACCCAAGAAGAGCTGTGCCCCCTGGCTCTTCTCCTAACCTCCCCTAGCCTTAGTCTCCCAATCGGGGCATACGAATCCCTACCTCTCCTGAGGATCAGATGCACCAACATACATGCTAGCACCAAGGAAAAGGCCTGGACACATCCTTTTCCTTCCTTTCCTCCTTCAGTGAGGGGAACCATGCAAGCCAGGAAGGAGTAGAGAATAGGAGGCACAGAGGTGGCCTGCCCTTAAGGCCAGACTGTCAAAGAACTGCTTATCCATCCACCCATCCACCCGTCCACCCATCCACCCATCCATTCATTCATTGGACAAATACTGAGTACCTACTGCATGCCAGGAGCAGCGCTGGATGCTTTCCCAAAGGCATTCTTTCATTTAATCCTCAAGCAAAGGCGTGCACACGTACACAAGCACACACACACACACACACACACGCACGCACACTTCTGCACATGTGCACAAATGTACACACTCACACACACATGCACATGTGCACATCCTATGAGAGCAGCACCATTATGCCCATTTTACATATAAGGAAACCCAACCAGAGAAAGAAGGCTTAACTTGCACCGTACAGAAGTGGGTAGAGGCCAAATTCAGACCAGGTCTGGCTCTCTAGGATGCAGGGTTGGTTGGTTGGTTTCCTATAGCCCACACTGTCTGCAGTGGTGGAGCTGAGTGATGCCTAGGGTCAGTGTCTAAGTGTGGATCTGCAGCCGAGAGGCTGACATCTGGTCCCTGGGGGCTCCTGGCAAGGCTGACAGAAAGACCCTGTCCCTCAGATCAGAACAGTGGCTGGTGGGGATAAAGCTATGACTACTTACATTAATCCAGTCCACTGTACTTATGGGGGCCAGTAATCCTTTCCTGAAGGGATGCGGGGGAAGGGAGGGAGCATGTGGGAGGGGCATCTCTAGCAAGGAATCAGAGAAATCTCTTTCTATAGCCCTATAGAAAAGTGTGGGAAAGGGAGGTGGCTGAGGCCTGGGATCCTTCAGAATAGACCAACAGGGGCATCAGGCTTCTCCCTTGCTCAAGAACCCTCGATGACACCCCATGGCCCTCACTGTTGTTTGTCAAACTTATGGGAGGAGAGTCAAGGTCAGCTTAACTAGGATCCTGAAAAAAAAAAAAAACCTGAGCCCCAAATAGAGTTCTCCTGAGCCTCCCTTTCATCTTCTTCTTTCTACTCCCACCCTGTCTGAGCAGCCCATGCTGGTACAGCCCATAGTAGGCTTTAGCCAGACAGAGAAGACCTGCCAGTCTCTGGGTGTTGCTTTATTGGGTCCAGAGACTCCAAACTTAAATGGAAAGGGGTGCCTGGAGTCCATACTCTCCCACCCCACCCCACCACAGCGGTGTGATTGAGGCCTGGAGAGCTGATGAAAGAGAGGCCCACGGTCCTGGAAGCAGGATAGGGCCTGGGCCTGGGTACCTTTCCTAAGTGCCCCTGGTCATTCTGACACCAACCACATTTGAGAATTACCACTCCACAGCTACACTGTCCAATGAAAATATAATGCAAGCCATATGTCATTTTGAACTTTTAAAAGTAGAAAGAAACAGATGAACTTAATTTTAATAATATATTCTACTTAACCCAATATCCAAAATATTATCATTTCAACATGTAATCAATGTAAGAAAAGATTATTAATGAGATGTTTTACATTCTTTTTTCCACACCAAGTCTTTAAAAGCCAGGGTATATTTGACATTTCTAGCTCGTTGCCATTTGAATGCTTTATTTTCATCTGTATTCAGGTTTCACAGATTTTTATAACTAAGTTTTTTTTCCAAAGTAGTGTGACCAACTCTTCCCAGTTTACCCAAATCCTGGTTTTAAAACCAGTCCCAGGAAAACCAGGATGGTTGGTCACCCTGTCCCAAACACACTTGAGCCCTTTCCAATACCTGAATCAAGTATCAGTTTTTAAATTTAAATTAATTAAAATTAAAACTTGTTTCTCATGATACTAGCTACATTTCAAGTGCTCAATAGCCACGTTTGGCAAATTGGAGAGCATGGGTCTAGGAGTCAGGAAGCCCGTTCTACTTTACATATGACCAGCCATGGAGGATCCTGGCTTAGTTTTCTTTTTCTTAAAAAAAATTTTTTTTTAAATTGATTTCAGAGAGGGAGAGGGAGAGAGAGAGAAATGGAAACATCAATGATGAAAAAGAATCATTGATCAGCTGCCTCCTGCACACCCCCTACTGGGATTGAGCCTGCAACTCAGGCATGTGCCCCCTGATCGGGAATTGAATTGGTGACCTCTTGGTTCATGGGTTAATGCTCAACCACTGAGCCACACCAGGCGAGCTGGGCTTGATTTTCTTAAGAGGGCTGTGGTTTCTTCATGGTCCCTAGAGGGCATTAACCAGAGGAGTTATGGAAATAGGGCCACATCATTGAAGAGCTACCATGGCAACATGAGAATGCAATCAGCAGTAGGAGGCCAATGTTCCCATCTAGGACAGGAAAGTTATGTTCTGACATAAGATAATGATGGTCCAGATAGAGAGAGAAACTGGATTACAGAGGTATGCAATATATAAAATCATTAAGACTTGGTGACTGATGAGATATTGGGGCAGAGGCAAATAGGAAGCAAGAGGTAGCAATCTAGGCTGATTCCCTGGTCAACTTCCCCTGTCCCCCCCCCCCCCCCACCCCACCACCACCACCAAGTTGATTCCAGGATGTTCCAGTAATCAATTGCTGCTTAGCAATCCATCCCAAAATGTAGTGGCTTTAAACAATAAGTATTTTATTATTATCTTTCACAGTTCTAGAGGCTGATGAAGCGCACCAGAGTAGTTCTTGCTCAAGGCCTCTCATGAGTTTTTGACAAAGGCTTTCCTACCACATACCTGCTGTTGATGCTGGCTGTCTGCTGGAACCTCAGCTGGGGCTGTTGGCTGGGATACTGCTATGGGTCAAACTGCATCTACCATCCCACAAATTCATATATTAAAGCCTTAACCCCCAGCACCTAAGAATGTGACTGTATTTACAGAGGTAATTAAGTTAAAATGAGGTCTTTAGGGTGGGCCCTAATCCAATAGGAAATTAAGACAGATATACATAGAAGGAAGACCATGTGAGGACAGAGGGAGAAGGTAGCCACCTACAAGTCAAGGAGAGAATCTTCTGAAGGAATGAACCTTGCCAGAACCTTGATCTTGGACTTCTAGCCTCTAGAATTGTGAGAAAATACATTGCTGTTGTTTAAGTCCCACAGTTTGTGGTACTTTGTTATGCAGCTCTGGAAAACTGATGCAAATGCCTACTTGTGGTCACTCCTTGTGGCTCATGCTTCCTCACAGCATGGCAGCTGGGTTCCAAGATGAGTGTCCCAAGAAGACCAGGTGGCAGCAGTATCACCCATTATGACCAAGCTTAAGAAGTCAGGTGGGGTCATTTCCTCTGTAGTCACAGGCCTGCTCAGATTCAAGGGGAGGAAACATAGACCCACTTCCTAATGGGATGATTATCAATACTGTGTGGGGAGAAGAGCAGGTAGAATAGAAGATCTTGTTGCAGGCATCTTGGAAAATTCAGTGTGCCCTACCAGGTTGGTAAATTGAGGGACTGGGGATGGTGTTGCTAACCAAGACAGAGATTACAGGAGGAAGAGTTGATGGTCTGAGGTGGTCTAGATGAGGAGATAAGATTTAAACAGGTTGGGCTGGCCATGCCTGTACATTTAGGGGGATGTAGCCAACCACTAGGAAGTTAAATATGTGAATTATTTAACATAGGAATAGACCACAGGAATCTATATATATAAAACCCTAATATGCAAACAGACCGAACAACCAAACAACTGAACAACTAAACACCCAGTCACTATGACGTGCACTGACCACCAGGGGGCTCGCGCGGAACATGGCAGGCATCAGCCACAGCGGGATGGTGGAGCAGGTGAGTAGGGGTGCCAGACCAAGGCGGGGCGCCGGTCACTGTCATCAGGGCAAGCCTCTGGTGGTTACTGAAAATTGGTGTGAGCGGCAGCTGCTGGCCCTGATTGCCCCTCAGGGCTTCTCCACCTCCCCCTGCTCCTGAGGGGCGATTGGGGCAGCAGCCGCCACTTGCACCCGCTGCTGGCGCCAGCCCCAATCACTCCGCACCATCAGTGGGTGTGAGTGGGGCTGGCGCCATCAGCAGCAGGAGTGGGGCTGCCGGCAGACAGGGGACCGGAGGCCGCGGAGGGAGGGGCTGGGCAAGGGCGCAGAGGATGGGCCGAGACCCACCCCTGTGCCCACCATAGCCTCGCAGCCCACAGTTCCTTTCAAGGTGCACGAATTCGTGCACTGGGCCCCTAGTGTGTTATAAGCTGGAACATAGGCCAAAGGAATATGTTCTAAGCTGGAACTGTCAATTTGGGTGCCATCAACATATTAGAAGCCAGAGACTGGGTTCACCCGTTTAGTGAGAGAATATATCAGCTATCTATTACTGTGTAATAAACCACTCCTAATCCTAGTGCCTAAATAAAAACGATGATTTATTATGTTTCATGTTTCTATAAACTGGCTGGGTAGACCTTCTTCTGGTTTTACCTGGCTCACATGTATGGCTGCATGCTACACACTGAGTTGGAGGGTCCAAGATGGTCTCACTTACATGTCTGGTATTTGGTGCCAACTGTCAGCAGGGGGCTGGGCTCAACTGGAACATCTGGAACACTCAGGCCTCTCTCCACGTGGTCTTTCATCCGGGCTTCTTTACAGGGTGATGGTCTCAGAGGAACATTCTAAGTGGGCAGTCCCAAGTCACAGGACTTAGCAAGCACATTTGCTCATACCTCATTCTCCAAACTCAAAGTCAATGTGGATTGCCTTACCAGGAGGCATGATTCTCCAGCAGCTATTACTGCAAAAATACACTACAGAAAAGGAACACCAGGTGGGCCTCGACTCATTTTAGGGTTGGGCAGAGAAGAGACTAAAGATGGAAACCCAGAATACCAGAGAAGAGTGCAGTGCTAAGGAATCAAGAGACCAGTGAATTCCACCGGGAAAGTGCCAAGCCAGCACTTGCATGACCTTGAGAGTGAATGTCTCTCACCCTAGTCCCAGCTTGAAACCATCCTCTGGATTTAGCAACCCAGAGGCCAGTTTCTTTAACTTCTCAACATTAATTTCAGTGGTCAGTTTTACAAAAACCTTAAGCACCAATTACAACTTCAAATACAAAAGCAATTGTACAAGTCAATCAAAATGGCCTAAATTTGTAAACTGTATGCTAGTCTGGCTTGATTAAATGGAAAGCCCACAGTGTTTTCAAATGTTTTTGACCAAGACCTGCAGTAAGGAATACCTTTTTTTTTTTTTTTCCAAAATGAAAACAACTTTATTGCAAAATTCAGGACACAACAGACTTCACAGAACAACAGAAATAAGACAACCCCAAGACACTGGAGTGTGACATCGCAGCTGACAGGTTAGTACTCCTCACCCTCATCCTCTCCCTCAATACTATCTGCTCCAACCTCCTCATAATCCTTCTCCAGGGCAGCCATGTCCTCACGGGCCTCAGAAAACTCTCCTTCCTCCATGCCCTCACCCACGTACCAGTGGACAAAGGCACGCGTGGCATACATCAGGTCAAACTTGTGGTCCAGGCGAGCCCAGGCCTCAGCAATAGCTGTGGTGTTGCTCAGCATGCACACAGCTCGCTGTACTTTGGCCAGGTCTCCACCAGGGACCACAGTGGGAGGCTGGTAATAAATGCCAACTTTGAAACCAGTGGGGCACCAGTCCACAAACTGGATGCTGCGCTTGGTCTTGATGGTGGCAATGGCGGCATTGACATCTTTGGGGACCACGTCACCACGGTACAAAAGGCAGCAAGCCATGTATTTACCATGGCGAGGGTCACATTTCACCATCTGGTTGGCTGGCTCAAAGCACGCATTGGTGATTTCTGCTACAGTAAGCTGCTCATGGTAGGTTTTCTCAGCAGAGATGACAGGGGCGTATGTGGCCAGCGGGAAGTGGATGCGGGGATAGGGCACCAGGTTGGTCTGGAATTCAGTCAGATCAACATTCAGGGCCCCATCAAACCTGAGGGATGCAGTGATGGAGGACACAATCTGGCTAGTAAGGAGGTTAGGGTTAGTGTAGGTTGGGCGCTCAATATCGAGGTTTCTACGACAGATGTCATAGATGGCCTCGTTGTCAACCATGAAGGCACAATCAGAGTGCTCCAGGGTGGTGTGGGTGGTGAGGATGGTGTTGTAGGGCTCAACTACAACTGTGGAGACCTGGGGGGGGGGGGGGGCGGGGGGACGGGTAAATGGAGAACTCCAGCTTGGACTTCTTGCCATAATCAATGGAGAGACGTTCCATCAGCAGGGAGGTGAACCCAGAACCAGTTCCCCCACCAAAGATGTGGGAAACCAAGAAGCTCTGAAGGCCCGTGCACTGGTCAGCCAGTTTCCGAATTCGGTCCAGGATGAGGTCAATGATCTCCCTGCCAATGGTGTAGTGCCCACGGGCATAGTTATTGGCAGCATCTTCCTCGCCTGTGATCAGCTGCTCAGGGTGGAAGAGCTGGCGGTAGGCACCAGTGCGAACTTCATCAATGACCGTGGGTTCCAGGTCCACACACACTGCCCTGGGCACATGCTTGGCAGCGCCTGTCTCACTGAAGAAGGTGTTGAAGGAGTCATCTCCCCCGCCAATGGTCTTGTCACTTGGCATCTGGCCATCGGGCTGGTTGCCGTGTTCCAGGCAGTAGAGCTCCCAGCAGGCACTGCCGATCTGGACACCAGCCTGGCCAACATGGATGGAGATGCACTCACGCATGGCTGAGACTTGAAGGGGTCGGCGGGGCTGAAAAATGCGAGGGATCGGGAACAAGGACCTCCCACTGACAGATTACCCAGGAATCCCGGGGAGAAGTCAGTAAGGAATACCTTTACCTCAAGATCCAGTGCACGCAGACACACACACATGCATACATGCACACATGTACACACACAGCCCAAGGAAAGTGTTTTGAAACATAGAAAAGATAATGGTAACGTCACTATGTGCAAAGCTCTGTGCATTCTCTATTTAATGATTTTTTTTCAATGAATTCATACCCTGCTAAATTAATTTCACCATGCACTCAGGGGTCACGGCCTACAGATTTCTGCCATCCAGAGCAGAAGTCAGAAAACTGGCTGATTCCTGCCTTGAGCCTTGTTTAGTTTCACCTGTTGGTTGTTGATTTAAAATTTGAATTTTATGCCTTCAGGCTGGTCTCCCTTCCCCTGTACCATTTCTGACTGATAGCCAGCTGCTTCACACATTTATGTTACTTGACTGGCCCCTGAGTGCATTGCTTTTGGGGCCTTCTAGATTCTAAAGGGATAGATGTATGCATTTATTCCATAAATATTGAATTCGTGTCTCGCACATGCCAGTCACACTGCAGGCACTGGGAATACCGCAAGGAACAGGCCAAAACCACTGCCTTAATAGAGTTGAGATTCTAGAACAGGGAGACAGAAAAACAAAAATAAAAAGTAAATATATCCTTTATTAGAGGGTAATAAATTCTCTAATGACAATAAAACAGGAAGGGGACCAGCAGGCTCTAAGATCAGCATGGAGGCTTCACACCTTTTTGTGGAAATGAGGGAGCCTAATACGCTTCTACCTCACGGAGAAGGGCCGAGAGTGTGCAGGAGTACAACCACAACTTCCCTCAAAAGGAGAGTTCCCAGCTTGCCTATCACATCATCACATTACCCTGCCAAATGGCAAAGCACCAGTAACTTTAACCTAGAAAATTTCAAAATCCGTCAGCCATTAAGGGGAACCATTGAGGGTTATGGTCACTGGCACATTGGCCCTGAGGTGGGAAGCCTTTCCAATGTATTTCAGACTTTGCCCCAATGCAACCTTCCAAGGGACGTTCCCGTCAACCCCTCTCCCGCGGGATAAATGGCCCCCTCATTAGCTCTGCACACATAACCCCTCTCGACCGGACTCCTGGTGACTGGGCCTGCCTTATCTTTGCCTCTCCTCCCTCACATTTTCCGCTCCAACAAAGTCAAACACAGCACCGTGGAGGCTTTCACGCTTCTGTGCCTTTGGACACGCTGTTCCTTCTGCCTGGAAGGCCCCTGGCCTCCATCCCCGCAAGCCCCCGCCCCCCCCTCCCCCCTCCTCGGCGAGCTTCCATTCATCCTTCAGAACCCAGCCTGGATGTCCCTCCTCCAAAAAAAAAAAAACAAAACAAAAAACAAACCTTTAAACCCCTCGGCCCCATCCGTGTCCCCAGCACCCATCTCTGTTTTGCTTCTCTGCACTGTAATTATTGGTTTCTCCAGATCTCTCCCCTCCCAGACACGGGCCTCCTCCAGCGCTGCAGCAGCGTTGGCTACTCGCTTTGACCCCCGAGCGCCCAGTTCGAGCGCAGAGTGACAGCGCTTGCACCTAGGCTCAGGTTGGCTCGAGCGCCCCCATTTGTGCCCTCCGCCTACCCGGCGGTCCCGGGGGAGATCGCACTCGCGCATTTCCCATCCACCGGCCGACCCCTCGCGCGGCCGCCCAGCCCCTGACATCAGCGGCGGGCAGCGCCGGGCAGAGCGCGACTACAAGTCCCGGCACGCCCCGCCGCGGCCGCGCATGCCCAGCGGGCCGGCGTTTGAGTGGCAAGTTGTTTGTTACAGCGAACACCAGCTGCTCTCCGCGCCGGGCGCCGTGCGCCGCCGCTCCGCCAGCGCTGCCGCCCTCGCCCGCCGCCCGCCGCCCGCCGCCCCTCGCGGCTTGGCGGGCCTCTCCTTTGTCCGCTCGGGTCCGCCCGCCGCCGAGCTCCTGGTCCCCGGGCCGGCTGCCTGCGGCGCTCGGTGCCGGCTGGGTGCGCAGGGGGCGGGGGCCGCGGCTCGCCCCCCGCGGATGAGCCGCCGCGGAGCGCGGGCGGACGATGGAACTCCACATCCTGGAGCACCGGCTGCAAGTTGCCAGCGTCGCCAAGGAGAGTATCCCGCTCTTCACCTACGGCCTGATCAAACTTGCCTTCCTGTCCTCCAAGACCAGGTGAGCGTGCGGGGACGCGGCGCCGGCCGGGGAGAGACAAAGAGGCGCACCCGGGCGGCTGTCCTCGCCGCCGCCGCTCGGAAAACAACTTCGAGCCCGGGGAGCACCCCCGCCCCGCCGCTAGCCTTGCTTTTGACAAAGCCACCCAATCTGCCCTCACACGGGGTCCCTCCACCCCGACCTCCCCCCACCCCATCTGCACCCCCACCGCTGTCTCCCCCCATCTCAGCCCTCTCGCTCCCAATCCCTCCCCGAGATCCGGAGGGCCGGTGAGGCTGCAGTGACGAATCCCTGAATGAATGAGCGAACGAATGAATGAATGAAAAACAGGTGTGGGGACGCGGCGGTGGAAAAAACAAACTACCACCCCCCATCCCCCAATCCCTCGGTTGGGCCGGCCCCCGTCGCCAGGGCGGCGGGGAGGGATTCTGCTGAGCGCGGCTACCCAGAGCAGAAAATCATAAAATCATTAGTGGGTGTTTTATCTCAAGGTGCTGCAAGGGTTGCTGACGGCGCGGGGGGGCTGGGAGAGGGCAGGAGAGGGGCTGCGGGTGACGGTCGCGGTGGGTCTTCATCCTTGGGGTCCGGGAGGTGGGAGGGGGTGTTTTGCCGAACCGTGGAAGGGGGAGGAGCAGGCATGTTTATGGCTCTGCCTTGAGGCTGGGCTTGGATGCTGCAGGGGGAAAAATAGTTGAAGGCCTTGGGAGGTTGAAAAAAAAAAAAAAACAAGTTGGATTTTCCCAGTGCCAGGTCAGGTCTGACTTTGTGAGCCCCGGTGGGTGCTTGGATGAGGGTGTTTTTTTGTGGTTGTTTTTTTTTTAAGGAGCCCGAGCCCCAGTGGAGTGTGAGCCTCTGTAACTTAAATCTCTTGTTTGCCAACCATTGTGACTATTCAAAGGGATGAAGTTGTTGCTGGTTGGGTTTCTCAGAGGCTGAGGCGGAGGCTGTTCTCCCTCCCTGCAAAATGAATGAATCAATTACAGGTCAAGGTTAACGTTACAATGACAGACCCCTAAGCTGCCCCCTTGGGCACGGAGCTCAGTGGAGCTCTGGGGTTGCAGGGAAATAATTCAATCCGAGCCTCTTATCTCCCTGGTAAAGTTCTTGCCTGGAAATCTCACTTTAATGTGTGTGTGTGTCTGAGCCGGGAGCTCAGTCCCGCCATTGTCTGCGAGATGGAAGGAGGTCTATCTGCCAGTGGCATCTTGCTTACTTTCTTCTCCGGCTGCTCGATGGGGTATGGAGGGTTGAAATCTTTTTCTTTGCTGGGCCCTGGTTCCTTTGATTGCAAAGGTAATTATTAAACAGGTCATTTGAAAACAAAAGTCCACAGCTCAGATTCTGAATCTCCCCTTCCACCTCCACCCTCACAGCCCCCTCTGGCTGCTGACACCCACCATCCTGCATCTACCTGCCCTCTGCCCCCCTCCCACCCCCACCCCCTACCCTGCCTTGAGTTCCAAGGCTGGAGTAAGAGAAAGCCGCCTTGTTTTTCCAACCCTTGGCCCTCAGCCCCAGGCAGCCCCCTGGCTGATTTCTCGGCTCCCATTCAAACTGGGCTGATGACTCAGGCTGTGGTTGTGCAGGGCCTGGGTGCCAGGAGGAGGGGGCATTGGAGGGCTTATTAGAAAGGCCAGAAAAGAGCCACTGCCCCTTTCCCTTTGTAGAGGGACCGGCCCTTTTCCAGCCCCACCCCAGGGTCCACTTTGGAGGACTCAGAGATAGGCAAGCCCTGGGGGTGAGCCCCTGCCAACCTAACCATGGAAAACCTACCCCTCAGCAGGTCCCACTTCTCCCTCTCTGCAGGAGGCAGCTGGTCCAAGGCCCAGGTGACCAGTCCAGTCTCAACATGACTCAGAGGTCAAAGGTCATCTCCATGTCTTCAGGATCTGACTCCAAAAGGTGTCGAGTTCATTTGTCAAATGGCTGAAAGCTGCCTCCTGGTGCTCCTGGCCAGGACACTGGCTTCAGGTTGTTGTTAGCACCTTCATTGCCTGCATGGAGGAGACAAGGTCCCATTCCTTCTCTGGTTCTCACTTTGTTCGTCTGTAACGATGATAGCACCACTTGGCCCGATAGTTTTCAGAGAGCTTCCGTGTGTGTAGTATGGAGTGATTGTGGAGGTTGGCTTTTTAGCAAGTATAAGGTGTAGTGGAGTGCGGATATATTGTTTAAGCTATTCTCAGTAATTGGTCATCCAGGTAGAATTTTCAGTCCTCTTTGATTTTTTTCATCAGTACCTACTACCAAGTGCTGGCCCATAGCCCTGTCATTTCCCCCGTCCCACCCCCAACCTAAGTTCACCCCAAACTAGTACAGCATCCTCCCGTCCTCCTTTCCACCCCCACCCCCCCCCCCCGCCGCCCCAGGGTCTCTGTGCTGCCTGTTTACAAGTTTTCAATCACTCCCTTATAGGGTCGACTCCTTGCTCTGGCATTTGAGGCCTTTCCAGATCTGGATCCAGAATCCTCTTTAACCAATCCTCACTGGCAAACACTCTGGTGACTCACAGTTTACTCTATCCTTCCCTTCACACCTCTGTGCTTTAGTACTTCCATCTCTGTCTGGAACCCCTTCCCCAGTAAATTCCTACTCAGTCCTCAAGATCTAGGGATATCACCCTGAAACTTCCCTGAAACCCCCTTCCCTCCACCCCCAGCACACTTAGTCACTGCCTCCCACTGGTATCTACCTGAGTGGAGGCTTGGGGAGAAATATGGCGTTGCTAGATACCCACTTTGTGTGGGGATGCAGCTGGATCCAGGAGATGCTGAAGTACCCCACCCCTCCCTCTTTGAATCCCAGAGCCTGGTGGGAGAGAAAAACAGAAGTGATCACAATACAGCAGGTGGAATCAGGGAAGGGGGGAGGGTATGAGGGTAAGGGGTGTTGAGGGACTGCCCAAGGGAGGCATGTAGGCTTTCCTACAGGAGGTAACACTGGATCTTAGGACTTTAACATAGGAATTTTTAGCTAGGTAGGAAAGGGGATCCTGGTCCCAGATGCTGAATATACCCTGGTTCAACTCTGTGAATTAGGCTTTACACCTGTTTTGCAAAGCACTCTGAGGCTCAAAGGTTAAGTGACTTGCTCACGGTCACACAGTAAGTGGTAGAGCCAGGACTTGAATCTGCATCTTTCTGACTGAAGCTCAGAGGTTTGCTATTACAGCATGCAAATGGTGCCCATACACAGCAGTTATGCCCAGCCCTTCTGTTTGCAGCGTACTGTTCCCAAGGCTTTAGGAGCACAGAGTGGCACCTGCAGGCTTTCTGTATCCCTTCTGCCCCGCCTTTGTGGGCCTTGTCTTACAGCAGGAATGTTTGTCCCTCATCACCTTCCATCTAGATTTTCTACTTCCTGATAGCCCAGCTCAGATGCTCCCTCTGCTTAACCTTTCATCACTTCTCAACTTTTGTCCATAAGAGCATGTTACTTACTTGTCTTCTTCTCCCACCTAGATTATAAACTTTATGCCCAGGAAGTTTTTTTGCATCTTTTTATCCTCCCCAGTCCCAGATATAATAGAGCCATCATTGACTTTACCATCTATCACCAACAGGTAAAGACACTGGGTTTGGAGAAGTAAAGTGCCTTGCTCAAAGTCAGGCCACTGGAAAGAAACAGAATTGGGATTTGAACCAGGTCCTCTCCCCACTGTGCTTAGCACACTGCTTTGTAGGCACTTAGGAGCTGCCTGTTTGATGGATGCCCCACTCGTGCACAGAGTGACCCAGATTTCAGCCAGAGTCTCTTACCAGTGCCCTGGGGGTTGGGAGAAGCATGGCAGACAGAGTCACACCTGGAGAAGCAAGCCCCAGCGCCCCTGCCCCAGCTCTTTGCCCCAACTCAGGACCGCATCTGGGTGTGATCAGAATAGGGGGCAGAGGCCAGCTGAGAGCACTTATTCTAGACACAAAGTTGGATGGCAAGACCCTGAGTGAGCAAAATCAAGGTTGTCTTAAGCTTCTCCTCCATCCTTGTGATCCACTGCAGCCCAACCCACCTTTCTCTCCAGCCTCATCCCTCATGGCTTCCAGCCATGCAGACCCACACACCCACACACACCCTTCGGTGTCTCATGTCCTTTTCTGTCTGCTTGGAATGTTACTCTTTGCCTTACCACCTTTGTCACTTGTTCTTTCTTTTAGATTCAGTTTTAGCCCCACCACCTCCAGGAAGTCCTCCCGGAGTGCACAGCTGAGCTCAGACTCTTCAAGCTCTGGTATAATGGGCTTAATCTCAAGATGAAATGTGACCCACTGTAGAATATCAGCAGGATGCCTTGGGCTGCAAATAACAGAAAGCCATTACTTAGCTGGCCTTGACAATAAGAAGTTTGAACTTTGCATGATAGGTTATAAGTCAGGCTGCTCTAGGTAACTTAAAGGCTTGATGATGTCATCAAGGACCCAGGTCTTCCTGTCTTTCTATTTGGCTATTCGTGGCTTGACAGTGTGGCTCCCTATGGAACAGCCGGGGCAACCCCAGGCCTATGGGCAGTTGGGAGAAAATCTAGTGGAGGGAAAGGGCTGTTGTCTCGAGGTGTCTCTGAGAAAATCTTTCCAGGAACATGCCCTGCTCCTGCACAGACTTCCTCATCTCACTGATCAGACTGGGTCACATGAGCATTCCTGCACCAATCACATGCACAGGGAGTGAGACCATCAGAGACCAGTAAGGATTCACCGCTGCAGTTGGGGCTTTTGGCCACCTGGAGGTGGAGGCTAGTGCCATTCTTCTGGGATTCAGATTTGTTCTCTTCAACACAGTAAGGCAGGGGTGGGGAATGTTCGGCCCGAAGCCATCATGAAATCACTTGGTCTGGCCCTGCTGAGGCATTAGGGGTGAGTTAATTAAATGTTTGGCCAAATATAGCAGGCTAATTAAAAAAATATTTTTTTATAGATTTCAGAGAGGGAGAGAGAGAGAGAAAACATCAATGATGAGAGAGAATCATTGACTGGCTGCCTCTACTAGAGATCAAGCCTGCAACCCGGGCATATGCCCTGACCGGGAATTAAACTGTTACCTTCTGGTTCATAGGTCGATGCTCAACTACTGAGCCATACCAGCCAGGCTAGCAGGCTAGTTTTTAAGTTGATAATTTTGTGCAGTCCACAAATTATGTTAAAAATATCCAAGGGGCCCTTGGCAAAAAAAAAAGGTTCCCCACCCCTGCTGTAAGGCAAAGCTGGGAATAACAAGTATACAGTAAAAGCAGTAATGACAACTCAAGTTGGCTGGATTGTCCCCCTTTTACAGATGAGGAAACCGAGGAACTTGAGTGCCCCAGGACACACAGAAGTGGCAGAACTAGGATTGTAACCCAGAAAGTCTGATTGTAGAACCTGTCTTGATGGCCGCTAGGCCAGGCCTAACAGCACACCGGTTTGGGCACACCTTCCCCAAGGTTCACTCAACAGAGATGTCACCAAGAGGCCATAGCAGCACTACCCCCCCCCCCCCCCCAGGAAGGAAGGGGAAGGTAGGGTTCAAGATCATTATCCTGAAATGTACTAAGTGCAGGAAGTTGAAAGTTCCCAAGGCTGGTGTGCAGTAAGCACATGCCCACAGACACACCAATCCTGCAGGTCTCCTGTGTGTCTGCCTCCAGAGCAATGCAAATATTTAGCACAGAGTCCTCCAGCCCAGCGGTCACCAGCTGGTGGTCCGTGAGGTCCAAAGGGTTGGCGGCCTCTGCTCTCGCAGAGGTCTGGGGGCTGGAAAGAGAAAGCTGTGTGCAGAGTGACTATGACTTGTGGCCCGCCGTGACCCCAGCATGGGGTGGGTGCAAACAGGTGTGTTTTGTTCATGCAGACACCCTGCAGCATGCACCTGCTATGTGCAGAGCCCAGTGAGAAACACAAAAGGAGTTTCTGTCCTGTGAGGAAAAAGCTGTGCTCTCTGCCAAAGCTGGAGGATGAGAGTCCAGAGGCCCGGCTGGGGGAGACCGCTTCGGGGGCATTCATTGATTTCACCATCTATCACATGGCGCCCAACCTGGGGGGTGTCAGGGTTCACTCCGAATCCCTGACCACAGCTCGCCCTGCTCAAAGCCCTTCTCAGACTGTGCCAGGCTCCTGATTTGTTTGCCTTACCTGGTGTTATGAATATTCCTTGACCTGACTTCTGTCCTCTCTGATTTTGTCCTGTATCAATACCACACATGCCCTGTTTTTTTTAGTAACTCTGGTAGTTTTTAAATATCACGAATTCTTTGACACTGTTCCCTTCAAAAGCTGGAGCTCCCCTGCCTTTAAGTGAAGTCTGGATTACTGACTTTCTTCTAACTGGTGGAAGGTGACAGAAGCGAGACTTCCTAGTCTTTGAGGCTTCCTAGTCTTTGAGGCTGCTGCCTGGTGTCTGTCTCTCTCTCTTTCTTGGATCCCTTGCTCTGAAGGAAGCTAGCTGCCATGTTGTGAGGACACTCAAGCAGCCCTGTGGAGAGGCCCAGGGTGGAGAGGAACTGAGACCTCGCACCCACAGCCAGCCTGTGAGGGAGTCACCTTGACAACAGATCCTCCCCTCAGGCCAGCCTTCCAATGGCAGCAGCCCCAGTCAGCACCTTGACTTGACCTCATAAGAGATCCTCAACCAACTGAACCACACCCAAATTCCTAACTCATGGGAACTATAGGAGAGATAAAATTTATTGTTTCAAGCCACTAAGATTTCGGGTAATTTGCTATGCAATAGATAGCTAGTGGAGACACTTTTGAGAATAACAGGGGGCACTAAAAACAACTGCCCTGGACAGCAGGGCAAACCAGGATGTGGGTCCAGCTGTCTGTTAATCTGTGACTAACCTATCACAGATTCTTCTTGGAGTCAGTGCAAGCATCAGATCCTCCAGGAAGCCACCCTAGAGCTAGGTGAGTGGCTTCCTGGGACCCCCTGTGCCTTGGGACGGAGGTTGGGAGGGCTGGTGCCCCCTGTCTTTATGCCAGGTGCGTGCCCAGGCCTCAGGACCAGTGCTCCATGGCACTGACTTAGCTCCTATAGATCAGAAGAGGCCATTGTGAAGGACTGAATTGGTCTCTTCTGAACCTGCACATGGCTGGCAAGTTTTTTCTCACAACAGACCTCTGTATGAAAAACCAGCCCCGAGGAAGCCAGCCTAGTCCCACCAGAGCTGGAACAGTCGGTTCTGGTTGTCCCAGGCCCTGTGCTGTACCTTGACACGGGCAGGCAGCTTCTCCAGAAGCTGACAATTCACCCAAACCTTTAGCCACTTAGTTTGGTGCGCATGCGTTAAATTAAAACTTCTAACAGGTCCTGGCCGGCACCAAAGGGTGGCAGGTTCAATTCCTGGTCAAGGGCAGGTACTTGGGTTGCAGGTTCGATCCCTGGCCCTGGTCCAGGTGTGTGTGCATGAGGCAATCAATTGATGTGTCTTTCGTCTCTCTCTCTCTCTCTCTCTCTCTCTCTCTCTCTCTCTCTCTCTCTCTCTCTCTCTCTCTCTCTCTCTCTCTCTCTCTTTCTTCCCCCCCCCCCTCCCTTTTACTCTCTCTAAAAATATCCATGGGGAAAAAATAAAATAAATTAAAATTATAAAAAAAGAAAACTTCTAAAGGGAAACTCACTTCTAGATGCCTTACATTTGTCCGTGCCTTAAACATAATATATTGGACATACTTTGACCTCGGAGATATGTGCTTAAAAGCTTGGGTCTTACCTGTCCATGCATGTTCTTAGCGGCATTCACAGCAAGCCAAAGGTGGAAACAACTGAAGTATCCATCGACAGATGAATGGATAAGCAAAATGTGGTCTACACCTTCAGTGGACTACTAATCAGCCTTAAAGAGGAAGGAAATCCTGACACTAGATGCTACAATATGGATGATCTTTGAGAACATCATGCTAAGTGAAGTTAGCCAGTCATAAAAGAACAAATACTGTATGATTCCACTTACACGAGGTCCCTAGAGTAAAATCATAGAGACAGAAGGTTGAATGGGGGGTGCCAGGAGCTGGTGAGATTGGGGAATGGGGACTTGTTTAATGGGTATAGAGTTTCTGTTTTGCAAAATGAAGGAGTTCTGGACATTGGTTGCATGACAGTGTGACTGTATGTACTACTGAACTATGCACTTAGAGGTGGTTAAGGCAAATTTTATATGATGTTATGTTTTACAAAAATTAAAAAGAAAAGTAAGTAGGAGCCTAGCAAGTGTTGGGAACCACAGGGCAGTGTGGAGAGCGGAAGCCAATGAGCTAGAACAGATTAAGGCCGAGGGAAAGACACACCCAGCAAGGCAGCTAAGCATGTTATGTATTAACTCATTCAATCCTCACAACTACTCTTTTATAAAAATATATATTTTATTGATTTTTTACAGAGAGGAAGGGAGAGGCATAGAGAGTTAGAAACATCGATGAGAGAGAAACATTAATTAGCTGCCTCCTGCACACCCCCTACTGGGGATGTGCCCTCAAGCAAGGTACATGCCCTTGACCAGACTCGAACCTGGGACCCTTCACTCCGCAGGTGGATGCTCTATCCACTGAGCCAAACCAGTCAGGGCATCACAACTACCCTTATCACACAGATGTAGTTACCAGCCCCATTTTACAGATGAGGAAACTGAGGCATTAAATAGTTCATTGCTTCTCCAAGATCACAAAAACACTAAGTGAAGAATAGGGGTGTTTGAACAACAGCTTTATCCTATATAATCCTATATAATAAAAGAGTAATATGCAAATTGACCATCACTCCAACACACAAGATGGCAGCCCCCATGTGGACACAAGATGGCCACCACAAGATGGCTGGCAGGGGAGGACGGTTGTGGGCAATGAGGCCAGCAGCGGGGGAGGTGGGGGAGGCAGTTGAGAGGGACCAGGCCTGCAAGGGAGGGCAGTTGGGGGTGATCAGGCCTACAGGGGAGGGAAGTTGGGGTCGACCAGGCCTGCAGTGGAGGGCAGTTTGAGGGGAACCAGGCCTGCAGGGGAGGGCAGTTGGGGGTGACCAGGCCTGGATGGAGGGCAGTTAGGGGCAACCAGGCCTGCAGGGGAGGGCAGTTGGGGGGAACCAGGCCTGGAGGGGAGGGCAGTTGGGTGGGACCAGGCTTGCAGGGGAGGGCAGTTGGGAGGGACAAGGCCTGTAGGGGAGGGCGGTTGGGGGTGACCAGGCCTGCAGGGGAGGGCAGTTAGGGGCAACCTGGCTGGCAAGGGAGGGCAGTTAAGGGTGACCGAGCCAGCAGGAGAGGGCAGTTGGGGGCAACCAGGCCTGCAAGGGAGGACAGTTAGGGGCGACCAGGCCGGCAGGTGAGGGCAGTTAGGGGCAATTGGGCCGGCAGGGGAGCAGTTAGGCGTCGATCAGTCTGGCAGGGGAGTGGTTAGGGGGTGATCAGGCTGGCAGGCAGAAGCAGTTAGGGGCAATTAGGCAGGCAGGCAGGCAAGCAGTTGGGAGCCAGCAGTCCTGGATTGTGAGAGGGATGTCCGACTGCCCTAAACGACATTTCTCAAGGGGTCCCAGATTGGAGAGGGTGCAGGCTGGGCTAAGGGACACCCACCCCCGTGCACGAGTTTCGTGCACTGGGCCTCTAGTTGAGATATAATTCACCATATAATTCACCCTCTTAAAAGTTTACAATTCGGCCCTAACTGGTTTGGCTCAGTGGATAGAGCGTCGGCCTGCGGACTGAAAGGTCCCAGGTTTGATTCCAGTCAAGGGCATGTACCTTGGCTGTGGGCACATCCCCAGTAGGAGGTGTGCAGGAGGCAGCTGATCGATGTTTCTCTCTCATCAATGTTTCTGAATCTCTGTCCCTCTCCCTTCCTCTCTGTAAAAAATCAATAAAATATATATTTTTAAAAAGTTTATAATTCAATCGCTTCTAGTATATTCACAGAGTTGTGCAACCATCACATTGTCTAATTCCAAAACATTTCATCACCCCAAAATAAAGTCTCCCCATTAAGCAGTCATTCCCGTTTTTCAGCTCACCCCTGGCCCCTGGCAACACTAATCTGCTTTCTGTCTTTATGGATTTGCCTCTTCTGAATATCTTGTATAAATGGAATCCTACAATATGTGGTTCTTTTGACTGGCTTTTTTCACTTAGAATGTTTTCAGAGTTCATCCATGTTGTAGCATGTATCAGTACTTCATTTTTATGGCTGAATAATGTTTCATTGTATGGTTATACTACCTATGGTTTATTCATCCATGGATGGACATTTGGATTGTTTCCACGTTTTAGCTGTTATGAATAACTAGAGGCCCAGTGCACGAATTCATGCACGGGAGATGGGGTGGGAGGAGGGACCACGGGAGGTTGGCCACTGGTCCTGGAGAGGAAGCTGGCCCTTGGCCCCCCTGGGAAAGGGGCCATGTCCACCCGTTTCCCGTCCCAGCCTGGGCCTGAAAGTCCCGCCGGGGTTGGAAGAGGCGGCAATGGTCACTGGGCCGGGCGCGGAAGGAATGGATGCCGACACCGCCGTTCGCACCCCACCACCATGCGGTTCCCTGCCTCCCGCCTCCTCCTTCCCTCGCCACCATGCCACCACCATGACGGGCAGGCGGCCCCTGGGGAAGGGAGAGGACAGGAGTGAGACAAACCCTTGTGTTGAGGGCTGACTTTCAATAGATCACAGCAAGGGAGCTGCTCTGCTACATAGGAAACCCCAACCCAGAAGCAAGTCTCTATGAATGGTTTAGCACCAGGGGCCGATGGGGGCCAGCCGGCCAGGGGGAGGGGCTGCGGGAGATTGGCTGTGGGAGTGCACTGACCACCAGGGGGCAGCTCCTTCATTGAATGTCTGCCCCCTGGTGGTCAGTGCGTGTCACAGCAACTGGTCGACTGGTCTTTCTGGTCTTTCCAGTCAACAGGTCATGCTAGTTGCTTAGGCTTTTATATATATGTAGATGCTGCTGTGAACAGCTGTGCACAAGTGTTTGTGTGAACGTACGTTTTATTTCTCTTGGTCATATACCTAGGAGTGGAATTGCTGGTCACATGGTAGCTCTGTTTCTATCATTTTGGGGAACCACCAGGTTGTTTTACACAGCAGTTGTACCATTTAACATACCTGAGGACTAGGGATTTGAACCCAGGGCCTCTGGCTGAAAAGTCCATGCTCTTCAAGCATCACTAGGTTTGGTTGGATAGGAGCCTAGAGGCCCTTACCAGCTGGGTGACCACAGTCTGGGCTACTGAACATCTGGGAGACTTGATTTCTTCCTGGCACACAGGGTTATGCGGGAAATAGCCTGAGTAAAGCACCTGGCCCACAGCAGGCTTCTCCCGTCGTCCTAGTTCTGTGGTCGGCAAACTGCGGCTCGCGAGCCACATGCAGCTCTTTGGCCCCTTGAGTGTGGCTCTTCCACAAAATACCACGGCCTGGGCGAGTCTATTTGAAGAAGTGGCGTTAGAAGAAGTTTAAGTTTAAAAAATTTGGCTCTCAAAAGAGATTTCAATCGTTGTACTGTTGATATTTGGCTCAGTTGACTAACGAGTTTGCTGACCCCTTCCTAGTACAAAGTGTCAGGTATGCGTGCGTTCCAGTGGCCCTTGGAGACTGCTCTGGAGTGAGTGCCTACCTCCTACCTCACATATCTTGAGTAGGTGGTTGCTGGAATGGTGGACTCTGGGAGGGTTTGTCACCATTGGGGTGGTCACACCTGGAGGCCCCGGTAGCAGCAGGGGCGGGCGGGGTCCCTCACTGACCCAGCCTCAGCTGTGACCACTTGATCTGAGCTGAGGCTGCCAGGAGATGAGCAGCCTTGGCAGGGAGGGAGGGAGGGGGTTAGGTCAGGCCTCCTCCTCCTCCTGCACTGGCCCCTCACCCTAGCTGTAGGCTTATTTTCAGGCTAGGGTTGTTTCCCCCTCAAAGTCCGCCTTTCCACGGACACCAGGCTGGGCCTCCTGGATGCTCACCTGGATGTTCCTCTGCCCCTCAGGGCCTCTGCGCCAGCCCTGCCTTCCCTTTGATCCCCTCCCCACCCCACAGTTTACTCCCTTTCTTGAGCAGGAAAGTGGAAATTTGTTCTCAAAGTTCAGTCTTTTTCCTTCAGAGCTCAAAAGTCACCGATGCACCGACGGATGTGACGGATGTAGAACAAACAAAGCTTAACCTCAGAAATCTTTATTGAGGTTATGTGCCCCGCCACACGGGGGCTTCCCGCCATGTTACCTTCACCAGAGCTGGGTAGGAAGGAGGGGTTGCCACCCCACCAGACGGAAGGGACAGCTGCTCAGTAACTTGCCCCAAGTAACGCAGCAGACACTAGCAGATTGGGGTTGAGGCCCCTTCCCACTCTCCGCCTGAGGCCCGCTCTGCTCATTCCCCCTGTTAACTCTAGACACAAGATCTTAGGCTGAGGGCCATTTTCCCGGGGACGTGCACACAACAGTCAAGAAAACGTACGGTTGCCCTGACCGGTTTGGCTCAGTGGATAGAGCGTCGGCCTGCGGACTGAAGGGTCCCAGGTTCGATTCCGGTCAAGGCCATGTACCTTGGTTGCGGGCTCATCCCCAGTGCAGGAGGCAGCCGATCGATGTTTCTCTCTCATCGATGTTTCTAATTTTCTATCCCTCTCCCTTCTTCTCTGTAAAAAAATCAATAAAATATATTAAAAAAGGAAAACGTGCGTTTTGTCCAAAGTCTGCCACTTACCAGCTATGTGACTATAGGCAAGCTGGTGGGAGCCTCAAAGAAGGCGTAGTTTCCCCCTCTTTAAAATGGACGTCATAATTGACCTCGTTGGGTTGTGACTTAGCTGGGAAATGTTATGTCGGGGACTTCGGTGTGTGACACACAGTGAACTGGCTTATGTCTGAATTCAGCAGGTGTTCATTGATGGCAGGTGTTAGCAAGGGGGCGGTGGTGGCCTCTGCCCCGTGGCGCTGACAGCCTGTCCTGCTTCAGAATCATCGGAAAGGTCGATCTGATAGTTGCAGGATGGAATGACTAATTAAGGGTTTTTATATGACGAGGGGAGTTTTTCAGATTTGGGGGGGCTGTAGGGACTGATAGAGATGGGCCTGAGGTCTGGGGGGGTGGGGAGTGGGGTATGCAGACGGCCCTCTGTAAGAGCAACTGGTCAGAACCTAGAGATCTGTCCTCCAGGCGGCCTTTTAATGGTGGGAGCTGTCTGCTCCCAGCAAGGCCTTGGGGGCCATCCCCTGCACCTCACATCGGAAAGCTCTGCCTGACTGATGCTTGGACACCCCAGACTTGGCATGTCCCAAATGGTGCTCCCACCTGGACCTGCTCCCACCTTCCTCTGTGTCCCCACATCCACCGGTCTCCCCCACATCTGGCCTATCTCCGGGCCCTTTCTCTAATCCCTCCTCAGCACTGAATGCTTCCCCCTGACCCCCTTCATTCAAGCCCCTCACCTGGCCCTGGGCCCTCGGGGGGAGGGTCTCTGCCCTCCAGGCCCTCTTTCTCATCAGGAGGCAGCTTCATCTGTGTGTGAACTGCTCTGGGATGAAGTCCAGGCCCTGAGTGTAGCCCCTGAGGCCCTGCCCTGTAGACTCTGCCTCCCTAAGTCCCTCCCTGCCTTCTCTTCTTTCCTACTTCATTCTTGCTACCCCTCCCCCTGCACTGCCCCTTACCTTCTTCTCTGACCAGGACACCCTCTAATTTGCCCCGGATATTCCAGCCGCCAGAGTCTGGAGGCTGTGCAGGCTGTGCGGCCTGGGCTGGTCACTTCCCGTCTCTGAGCCCTGCATCCTGTCTGTACGGCAGGTCAGTGATGGTGCGAGGCAGTCTGTGCATTATGGAAGGTTTGACCCAACGAGAATGGGCGTTTCTGAAGGCCAAGCCTGACAAGGTGGGGGCTGCGGCTGCCGTCGCCATGGGCTTGAGCATCAGGAATGGCCCTCCTGTTGTGCTCGGGGCACCGGGACAGTGTCCATACTGTGCTTTCCGTGGGGCAGTTTAAACGTGGCACCAGGGGCCTCAGGACAGGGACAGCGTGGTCCCCGGCTGTGCGGTGTGATGCAGAGTGAGCCACAGACGGCGGGAGAAGCCCCACCCCGTTCTTTTCAGAGTTGGAATTGGGAGCCGCAGTGGGAACCTAGAACACTGAAGGTGGGCGAGGCTTAGCAGGGCCCTTGGAGTCTGTCCCCCTTACCTGCATTAGGGGTGGAGATTGGGGCAGGGCTCCCAGGGCTAGGAGGTTCCCCCGCTCCCCCCTTATCTTTCCCTCACCCCACCCTTACAACCTGGGCCTGGGCCCTGTCTCTGGTTCACTTCTCCCCTTCCCTGGAGGGATCCCCCTTCTTCCCCTTTTGGCCCCTGGGCCTCCAGGGGAACTGTCTCAGCTACTCAGGACTTGGCCCCAGGCAGGTGCACTGGCGTGGGCAGACCCCACAGTGAACGCCCCAGGAGAACTCATGCACCCACCCAGGCTGGACCCCCTGATCTGAGCAGTCTTTCTGGGATGGGTCGGCCACCCAGTGTCACAGTTGGGAATGAGAGGGCTGGAGAGGCATTGGGAAGGTCACCTGAAATGACAGGGTGTTCCAGTGACTCCTCAAGCCAGGCTCTCAGGCCCCGTGGGTAGGTAGCCCAGATGGGAGTGCTGGCTTGAGGACACTGGAACCACTTTTTTTTATCTGCTCTTCTCTGAATATTCTTCAGAGTAGTTCTGTTCCGAGAGTCCCCCCTCAGCTTCCCTCCAGCCATTCCCCTCCCACAGTGCTTCCATCTAAATTATCCCTGTTGAACTACCTTTATTTAGTTGTCAGTTTCCACGGAAAAACAGCGACGGCGGTAACACCTGCAGCATAGGGCTGTCCAAGGATTAAGTGAGATCATGTAGACAAAGTGGTAAAGTGCTTAGGTCTGTGTGTGGTCTGGAGTCTGAGCACGTAGGGGCTGTGGGGCTGGGCGATGGTGGCCGTTGCGATTCCGCAGTGTCCCCCTGTACTTCGGGCCTCGCTTTGCGCACCATCTGTGCGGGGAAAATGTCCCATGAAAAATCAAGCCATTGGAAAATTGCCCTGTGTTATTGCCTCAAAGAGTGCTGGTTCCCAAAAGCTGGGACCCCTGAATTCTCTCATAGAATGAAGGTTCTTGCATACCCCCACCTGTACACACGTGTCTGTCCCGTGAGGACAGGTTTCCTCTGCACCTTGTCCCTTCTCCCAGGAACAAGTTAAGGAGGAGCCCAAGGGAGCAATTCAGGTGAGGGTGTGAACCAGGGGCCCCCTCTCTGTGCTTCCAGCCCTCCAAAGTCTTGTCCATCCCCTTGAGGGGGAGTCAGGCCCATTGGTGGTAGCTGGGGAAGGCAGAGGCTGCACAGGGCGACGTGCCTTCTATCTGCTGTTTCCCTAAACCTGGTGCGGGCCCTCGGCCCTCGAGGCTTCCTCCTTCTCCACTAGTGCACACGTATGTCTTGACACCCACCCCATAGCGGGGGCCGATCCCGTGAGCACTCGGACCCAACTCTGGACTCACTGTAGACAGCTGTACTGCTCTTGCTCATGCTGTAGTTTGAAGAAGAGGAAAATCCTCATGGCATGGGGGAGCTTGAGGTACAGGGGTGAGTCAGCGAGGGCTTCCAGGAGAGGTGGCATTGAGCCAGGCTTGGAGCATTAGGGTAGGGAAGAGACTTCCAAGAAGGAGGAACAGCATGTGCAAAAGCACTGAGGCCTGGCCCCTATGGCCCGTGGTGTGCAGGAGCAGCGTGGGGGCTGGAGAGAGGAGCCCTTTTAAGGAGAGGGTGGGGCTGGCCATGGGAGCTGAAGGGCTCTGTCCAGGCTCCTGGGCGGGAGCAGACGGCTGTGGACTGAAGAAGGCCTATGGGGGAGGAGAGGACTGGGAAAGAAGAGGACAGGTGGGGGAGGGCCCAGAGAAGTGGCCCAGTGCAAAGGGAGTGGAAGAGAAGACGGTGTGGCAGATCTAGGCTAGTGAAATTCTTCCTCTGGGTGTACACCCAAAGGAAGTGGAAGCGGGGGCTCAGCTAGATGTTTGTACAACCATATTCATAGCAACTTGATTCATAATAGCTAAAACGGGGAAGCAACCTAAGGGTCCGTTGCCCCACAAATGGATAAACAAAATGTGGTATATGCATACAGTGGAATATTATTCAGTCTTAAAAAGGGAAGGAAATTCTGGCACATGCTTAAGTGAAATAAGACAGTCATGAAAGAATAAATACTATGCTAGTATATGATTCCATTCATATGAGAAAGCTAGAGTGGTCAAATTCATAGAGACAGAAGGTAGCATGATGGATGCCAGAGGCTGGGGAGATGGGGGGAATGGGAGTTGCTGCTTAATGGGTAGAAAGTTTCAGTTTTACAAGATGGTGGTGATGGCTACACAACAGTGTGAATGTATTTGATACCACTGAGCTGTAAACTTAAAAATGGTTAAGCTGCTAAATTGTATATTACATGTATTTCAATACAATGAAATGCATAGTGAACAGTAACCAAAAAAATCTAGGCTAATGAGAAGGAGGAGAAAGTTGAGGGCTGGGGGTGTGAGGGGATTAGAGCTATAGAGATGGATGGTAGTGATAGTTGCACAAACACTGTATGTGTTTGAGTATGAATCCTGGAGTATGAATCCTGGAGTCTTAACAGCTTGGAGTTTGAATTCTCACTGTGCCACCTGTGTTAGTCTGCTCAGGATGCAGTAACAAATACCATAGTTCAGGCGGTTTCACAACAGAAACTTACTGCTGGAAGCTCTGGAGGCTGGAAGTCCAAGTTCAAGGTGCTGACCAATTCTCTTCCTGGTTTGCAGATGGCCCCTTCTCTGTGTGCCCTCAGATGGATTCTCGTCCGTCGGGGAGCATGCGAATGGAGAGGGAAAGCCAGCGAGATCTCTGTTCCTCTTGTAAGGGCACTGATCCCGTACTGAGGATCCCACCCTCAGGATCTCATCTAAGCCTAATAACTCCCCGAGGGTCCCACCTCCAAATAACATCCCATTGGGGGTTAGGACTTCAACATATGATGGCGGGGTGGCGGGGGGGCGGGGTACAGATATTCAATCCCTAATACCAACTTTGGAGATTTACTTCACTTCAGTATCTCAGTTTTCTTATCTGGAAAATGGGGATGGTGCTGCCGGGTTATTGTGGGAATCTCATGTGCTTGTGTATGTCCAGGGCCCAGCATCTGGGAGGTACTCAGCAGGCATCAGCCGTCACCAGCCAGGCTTTCCTGAGCATCTGCCAGACCCTACAACCCTCGGGTGTCCCAGGTGGTCTGGGGCTCTGGGAGATGTCCATTTCTCCCTAGCAGGCTGTGATTTGGGGCCTCTCCAACTGGGCCTAGTACCCCGATCTTCAAGCAGAGGCTAGGCATGGGTCAGGCCTCAGGAAGGCTTGAGCCAGCTGTGTGTCCTCATGTTGAGTCTGGAGATCTGGGAGACCTCGCCCACCCATTGTTTACCCTTCCTGCAGGGCCCAGGCTTACCAGGGGGGTTCCAGCAACTTCTCCTGGGAGCCCTGCATAGAGAGAAGGCAGAGGCTAGGGTCAGCTTTAGGATGGCCATTCACCTGGCCTTTTAGGTGTGGCAGGGTCAGAGCCCCACCCCCCCCCTCCACCCACCAAATAGAGGGTTGCAGATAGATGGGAGAGGCAGGGAACCCCGTCATCCTATGAGGCTTCTTCATTCTGCTGGCATCAGGCTGTGGCTGGGAGGTCCCCCAGGCCCTGGGCAGGAAGGAGGAGAAGGTTGGTGACTGCCAGGGCCAGGTGCAGGTACACAGCAGGGCTGGGGTTTGACTCCAGGACTTCTACCTCCCCATGCCATACCCGTAACCACTACAGCCCTCCTCCTGCACCTTCTCATCCCCCCACCCCCCACTCTGACCCTGCTCCCCTGCCTTTGCAATCCACGATAGTCCCGCTGCCTCCTACAGGAAGGCCACTCTCCCTCTCTGTTTTGTTTTCTTTTTGTTTCTCATTTTAAATTTTTGGATAGATAAGCAATTCATAGACAGCAGGTGCAGGCAGCTGTCTGCCAGGCCCTGGGCCCAGGTAGCCAGACCCACACTCAACCATCCTCAAGGTGCCTAGCCCTTGAAGCTGGTTCCCCTTGACCCAGGGACTGTCCCCTGCCAGGCCCAGACCTCTCTCCTCCACAAATGTTGGGAACTGTCCCAGGTCCCGACACTGCAGCCTTCCCACCCTCCTGCTGCCCTTAGCTGATTGGGAGGCTCCAGGCTTTGGGGTCACTGGGCCTGAGCTTTGTCCTCCCCAGGGCCTGCAGGCCGCTGGAGCATGGAGCGGACAGCTGTCCCAGAGTTAGTGTACCAGGCCCCATAAAAGTACCTTCCCACCTCAGGGTGGTGAGTAGCCTCCAGCACTGGGAGAAAATCCGTTTCTGTTCTGTAAGCTGCCCAGTGTCTGGTACTCGGTTCTGGCAGCCCCGGCTGTTGCTGCCCTCTGTCTCCCCACCACCCCAGCCCTCCTGGGCCCCTAGCAGTGCAGTGGCACCGGTGGAAAGAGCTCAGGGACTGGGCTTGTTCAGATCTCTCCTCCCACTGATGAGGGCATGTCCCAAGCCTCCTTGTGCCCATCTTGGTAATGGGAGGGTGAAGAAAGGGGCAAATAAGTCAGCTCCTCGTAGGCACGATACAAGTTTTTGCCCTTTCCTTCTGGCTCAAGGTTGAGCTCAGTGTCAGTGCTAATATTTCCTCCCATGAGCTGAGCAAACAACAAGGGAACTTCTCCTGGGAAAGTGAGATCATGTGAACATCAAACTCGAGACCCTGCCTCATGCCAGTAGCTATTCATTCACTCTTGAGGGCCTCATTGAAATTTCCAAGATCATGGAGCCGGAGATGGAATTCAAGCCTGAAACAGTCTCAGTGTCAGTGGCTTGGAGGTGAACCACAGCCGAATGGCCAGGTGGGGTGGGTCCCAGAGCTGCAGGCCAGGGATGGTACATGGGCTCTATTTAATGTGGGGATTGCCTGCGTTTGAGTGAGGGAGGGATTGGAAAGTTCTAGAACCTCGCTGTCCAAATTGGTAGCCCCTTGCCACGTGTGGCTATTTAAATGTAACGGAAAGAAATTCAGTTTTTTAGCCTCATAAGCCACATTTCAAACCTCTCAATAGCTACCTGTGGCAAGTGGCTGTCCAGCTGGACAGTGGCTGTAGACCACTTCCGTCATTCCAGGAAGCTCTACTGAGCAGCGCTGTTTTGTTTTTGTTTTTTAGCTAGAGGCCTGGTGCATGACCTTCGTGCACTGGAGGGTGGAGGGGGTCCCACAGCCCGGCCTGCACCCTCTCGCAGTCCAGGACCCCTCGGAGAATGTCCGCTGGGAGCAGGCCTAAGGCGGCAATCGGACATCCTCCGAGGGGTCCTTAGCGTTGCCATGGAGGCGGGAGAGGCTCCTGCCACCACTGCTGCTGCGCTCGCCTGGCTGAGCAGCGCTCCCCTGTGGGAGCGCATTGACCACCAGGGGAAGCTCCTGCATTGAGCGTCTGCCCCCTGGTGGTCAGTGCGTGTCATAGTGACCGGTCATTCTGCTATTAGGTTGATTTGCATATTAGGGTTTTATTATATAGGATAGGATAGTGTGGTATTTTTTTTAAATTGATTTCAGAGAAGAAGGAAGGGAAAAGGAGATAGAAACATCATTGATAAAAGAGAATCATGGATTGGCCACCTCCTGTATGCCCCTCCACTGGGGATCAAGCCTGCAACCTGGCTTATGCCCTGACCAGTAATCAAATTGTGACCTCCTGGTTCATAGGTTGAAGCTCAACCACTGAGCCACCATGACCAGGCTGAGCAGCGCTGTTTTAGAAGGGTGTTGGGACTCAGTGAGAGAGAATGCCAGGCTCATTTTGGCAATGACTGTCCTGACATTGAGTTGGGCAGAGTGGGGTCACACCTGGCTGTGTTTGCCATTGGAAGACAGGTGCTGGGGATGCGTGTCGTGGGCCTCTGAACCGAGCAGTCATGTGTGGTGTTGTGGGATGAGGTTGGGCCTACGCCGGCAGGCTGGCAGGCTGGCAGGATTTGGCTGCATTCTGAAGTCCCAGCACTCGCAGGTGGGCTCTTCCACTTTCTACTCAGGCACTACCACCTCCGGGATGCCTTCCCTGAACCCCAGACCCCAGCACTCCCCAGTTGCCCTTCTTTGCTCACACATCACATCTGCCTCCTCAGCAGGCACAGTGCTGGCCATGGAACTGGGGTGGACAGGGCACTGGCTTGAGGAGCTGGAGCCACAATTCTACCATCACAGGCACGTGTTCTGACATGGGAGTGGCTGGGCGGCTTGCTGGGCGTCGAGGCTCACCCTCCTTCCCAACTCCCAGCTAAGGCTCTTCCAGGAGAGTGACAGGGAGGCCTGACACGCTGGGCGGGGCTGAACGGGCTGCTGCCCGGGCTCTGGGCTTGGGCACCGGGAATTCCAGGAGTCGGGCCGCAGCCCACTTGGAGCAGCGAGCTGCTAAGACTCCCAGGTTAGTGTCCAGAGCTGGCAGAAATCACAGGTCACTTCTGTGTTATCTGGTTTACATTTGCTTAACCTACTCCTGACCTCAGAGGCAGCCCAGGGAACTCTGAGGAGGCCCGCAGGCCCTCAGCCCACACCCCCCGCCGTGGTGTTCCAGGCTGACCTCACGAGTGGTCACACACACAGATACCTCCCGCCATTCAGGAAATTGACTGCCCCCAAAACCCAAGACACTTGAGAACTTTGGGGGTCTGGGAAAGGAAAACAGGGCATTTGTAGGCCAGAAGTGTTTTCTTTGGCCCATCCAGTGTGTTTTTTCAAAATTATACCAACATTTCAGCATTGAGATAGATCACAAAAATCTGGATTTCCATTTTTCCTTGAAAAATTGGAAGCTCTTGCAATCCAGGACCCACATGGTAGCAGCTGATCAGAGCTGAGTGGCAGCTGCCCCTTCTAGTAAGGAGGGAACCCCCGGCCCCTAGCACCCTCAGTCCCTTCCACTCCCAGTGTCCCCACACACTGAGACCGGCGACCAGGCCCATGCGTCGTCATGGTTTTACAGGACTGTTCCTCCCTATATTCTTTCCCAAAAGCACAAGGGAGAAAGATGGACTGAGGGGGCCACACGTTTCTCCGTGCAAATGAAGACTGTCCCTGGGTATTACATATGGAACGCGTGTCTCACTCCTGGTTCTTTCACCCGAGTATTTTGCAGACCTTTGAGCTGTGATCTCTGTTTTAGACATGTCCAGGCTTTTCCTTGGTTGAATCCTCCTGTCCTCCCTTGCACCCCCTTTTGTTTCCTGTCCCTGGGACCCCTGCAGAAACACATCTCTCTGTCTTGGGGGTGGGGGAGTTGGGCAGATACTGCTGACTTGGTAAAGACAATGGCGGCTGCATGGCTGTTCTTGGTACTCTTGACCATCCTCCCAGGCTCCCAGCTGGAGGGGTTCAGGGTCTAGATCAGGGGTCCTCAAACTTTTAAACAGGGGGCCAGTTCACTGTCCCTCAGACCGTTAGAGGGCCGGACTATAGTTTAAAAAAAAACTATGAACAAATTCCTATGCACACTGCACATATCTTATTTTGAAGTAAAAAAAAAAACGGCAAAAACACCCGCATGTGGCCCGCGAGCCGTAGTTTGAGGACGCCTGGCCTAGAGGCTGCCTCGGTGCTGACATGGCCACAGACACGGGCTTCCGTTTCTGGGTCCTGCATCTCGGCATCCCCTGGGTCCCCCTGTGGACCACAGTGGGTGGAGCCTGAGCCCAGCTTCCACCACCCGAGAGAAGATGGGGCCCAAGCAGGAGCAGAGCTCAAACGGCAGGATCCTGGTGAGACGCAGGACCCGCTCTCCCCTCCACAGCCAAAGGGAGACGCTCAAGACATAGACCCCACCCGTCGCTCAGACGTTTCAGAGCCTTTTTATTTTTCATGGATCTCGGGTGCACAGAACTTGATTCCTCCTCATCCTTGGTTTGTGATGTACAAGTTGATCCTGCTCTTTCTTTCCTTTGGTTCATTCTGTGAATAGTATTACCCCCACTGCGACCATGGCACTGACGGTCAGTGCCGTCCACCCACACTTCTCTTCCCCTTGACGCTATGGCCTTGTCCTGTGTGTACCTGAGGAGGGCATCCGGCTGTGTCATCTTCTGGGCTTGCTTTCTCCACTCAGCGTCGCATGACAGTGTGTAGAAGATGTTCAACCTGCCCATGGCTGTAGGTGATCCGGCCACACTGCCGTGGATCATTTCTCTCCTCGAGGTCTGGGTCTCCCCTGCCTGGGTCTCCTCCTCCAGGCCTCCGCTTACTCATCCCTCCCTGAGCCCTGCCCAGACCCCTCCACCAAGGGAGGCCTACGCTGCTTCCTATCCAAAGCCTTCCTTGTGGCACAGCCCTGACCACAACAGACTGTGATATGCTTTGTGTGCTGGGTTTAGCCAGGGCCCCGTCCCAGCACGTTCCCCTCCCATCTCGGGGGTGGGGGGGAGGGGACCCAGCCTCAGCACAGGGACCCACCCCGTGGAGAGGGTGGGGCTCAGGCCGGCTTGGATGGGCTGAGGTGTGCAGAGCAGTTCTGTGGGGCAAGCTTGAGCTGCTTTTGTGGAATTAAGGAATTAAGGGCATAGGAAATCAGCCAGGGATTTTTTTTTAAGAAAGATGTTCATAACAGCTTTATTCATAATAGCCAAGCACTAAAAACAACCAAATGTTATCAAGAGAGAAGATAAGTAAGAATATGTTATAATACATTATACATGTATATTCATCAATAAAGACAACTGCAACGAATAAAATAAAATGGATTAATCTCAAAATCAATACATGGAACAAAGGAAGCGAGGCACAAAACGGTGCCCACTCCATGGTTGAGAGCGAAAGCGAGCGCACGGAGCCTGTGACAACAGAAACGGGAGCAGGGTGGCCCTCGTGGGTGTCAGGACTGAGGGGAAGGGGCGGAGAAGACGGCGTGGAGAGAATGTCCAGGGCTCTTTACATGAAGGGGTGGAGGTTCAGTGGCCGTATACACTTTCCAAACTCATCAAACTGGACACCAAAAGTCTGTACGTTTTATTACTGTACATGATGCCGGAGCTTTAAATAAAGAGTTTTGTGGGGGGGGAGGAGGGGGTATGTTATCTGGAAGAAATAATGATGCAGGCCCAGACTTGATCTCATGAAAAGCATTTCTCACCTAAAACGGTGAGTGCCCAGCGAGCAGGGTATCGCCAAGGAGATGGTCAAGTTTCCTTTCTCCTCATCCATCTTCACATCACCGACTCTGCCCCCTCAAACTCTTGTTCTGGGGACCTTTGAGGCCCATCGTGGGGCATGAGCCACGTGACCACCTCCAGGCAGACCACCCAGCATGTCTGCTCAACTGACATGAAGACCCAAGGGGGACAGGAAGAAAGGCTAGGGCTTTCCTTCTCTGCTGGTGAAGCAGCAGCCGCATGGGGTGTGCACAGACGGTACGTGTGCGGCCATTGAGTCCCACAGACTGACCTGACCTGGGAGCCAGCACCCAGGCAAGACCCGGAGGAGAAGGGTCCCAGGATTCCAGAAGCCTCCCCACCACGCCCTTCCAGCCACCACTCCCTCTCCGGCATGCTATCCCAACTTCTGTTGCCTCGATATGATTCTGCCTATTTTTGGTGCCCAAACCAGGATGTTCCCAGACAAGCCAAGAAGACTGGTCCCTCAGCCATCTCCCTGCTGGCATTAAGGTGAACAGGCATTGCTGTGCCCAGCTTAAACACGCCACCCTGGGCGGTGACATTGATGGGGTGGTGGTGTGGGGGTTCTCAGGCTCAGAGGCCTCAGAGGCGCAAGCAGAGGCTCCTTACATGAGCCACCGGCATGTGCTGGCGGAGTCACTGAGCTAAAGCCCCGGGTTAAGTCTCTCCTAGCCAGGTGGGCCCAGGCATCTGGCAAGGGAGGCTGGCCCTGCAATCTCTCTGGTTTTCCAACTTGAGCTTTGCACCCTCAGCAGGCCCACTGGGTACTTTTTAGAGTTCACCGGGTGAGTTCAGTGTGCAACCAAGGTTGAGAACCAGTGCGTTAAGCAGTAAAAAGCTGGGTTTTATGCAGGGCTTTTGCCCACAAGCTCTGTTCCCATTGTAGGAAGAGTGGTGGTCCTATTGGATCCTTCCCTGTCATTTTTCCAGCTGGAGCAAATATCCACAGGTCCCTGAAGGGCAGAATTAAGACTAGCCGGTGTCAGTTAAAAAGAGGCTACCTCGATAGAGGTTCTAGAAATCAGCTGCCCTGTGACGGAATGAATTGCTTTGCATGGAGTGAGCTCCGCCTCCCGAGGGGTATGCAAATAGAGGCTGGGTCTCCATCGGGGTTCAGGTTGGGTCACTGCAGGAGCAGCACACAGTGGTCTCCGGCCTTGATTCCAGGCCTCCCTGTGCCCCGCCCTCCTATCTGGGTGATCCCAGGAAGGTTCCCTTTGTGGTTTTGATACAGAACCTGTGGTAAACTGTTCCACAAATTAAACAAACTCTTGCAGTTCTTTCCCCTCAACTCATTTATCTGGTTCATAAATCTCAGTGGATTTGCTGCACGAGTTTGCTTGGAAATGGCCCTCCCCGTCTGCCCTTCCCCTCCTGGTTCAGGTCTGTTGTTGGAACAGGGCTCTGACGGGCAGGGCTTGTCGCCCAGGGTGCCCGAGGAGAGGCCCGTGTGAGGGCCTAGCTCTGCTGGGTTAGGAATCTGAGAGTAAACAGATCAAGTTTCCAGTGTTAGCTGGCCACAGCAATTGAAAATGAGAATGTTCTCTGAGATGACTCAGCCTCTCGGCCCCAGGGTAGAGGCAGCCCCAGGCCTTGGCTCTGCCCTGGTGGTCGGCTGCAGGCCAAGCCCAAGGGGAACAGCAGTGGAGTTTTAGAGTGAGTGGTGTGCAGTTACGGTCCATCCCATCAGGATGAGGGCACAAGCCGCAGTCTTGGTTATCTAACAGGTTGCTGTCCTCAGTTTCCTCATTTGTGAAATGGGGATCAACCATTCCTGTCTCAGAGGGTGGATGTGAGAAATGAGTCTAAGACCATTCCAGCCAGTGTAGGCAGAGAAGTGCCCATCGGAAGCTCTGGGAGAGAGCCTGGGTCGCAGAGGGTGGAGAATTGGAGGGAGGGAGTCATGTGAGGCCCCCTTGAGAGCCACCTACATGGGGAGGAGAAGAGAAGTCACTGTAGGAAACAAAAGAGGAGTGTCAGTGTCAGAAGTTAGAGGAGGCCATGTGGTAGCTTCTAGCATCCAATGGAAGATGTTGGCCGGCCACATGGGGTCCAGCCAGTAGGTCAAGGACAGGAGGGCATGAGGGAAGAGGCTGTCAGGTTTGGCTGGTGGAGGTCAACAGGAGGTCAGCTGGTGAGCTGAACAGGATCAGATGGAAGGTGAGGCCAGCCGGTGGCAACAGAGGGTTGATAGTGACCAACTGAAGGCCTGTTTGGTGATAAAGGGGAGTGAAGGAGCAGTGGCCTGAGGAGGAGATGGGGATGAAGGAAACATTAGCCTGTGGGAATGGAGGAAGAAAAAGAAGGTTGCCTTGGTACTGTTTTTCTGAGACCAGAGAGAAGGGTTAAGATGGATGAAAAAAAACCCAGATGTTTTCAAAGGGGGAGGGGGTCTCACCACTTGGCCTAAATGTTAGGAAACTGGAGAAGGTGCAGGCTGGGGTTCAGCTCATGCATGCCCAATCAAGAGACAAGACACAGGGTTGAGCAGATCCGGGGGTGGAGGGTCGGGAGGGGTGGGGGAGGACGGGCAGGGGCAAGATCTAGGCCCTGCAGAGATTTCTGAGCTGGAGGTCAGTGCTAGAGGAGGACAGTGCTAGACGGGGGTTATCTAAGGATTGGGGTCAGCTAAGGGGGCCACCCAGGACACCCTGCTCCAAAGCCAGTACAGAATTGGAGAGGCCGCAGGAGATGAGAGGCGCTCAGGTGACCCAGGAGCCAGGGGCACTCGGAGTTACCAGGCAACGGGACAACAACTCCACACAGTACCCCAGCTTGGCTCCAAAGTCCTGTAATCGCAGCCCTCTAGGGACTGTCGGTTCCCAATTAATAGTGTCAGGGACTTGGAGGGGTGGGGGGAACGAGTACTACAGATTGTTTAGATTATTGTTTTCAGCTCGCTGACCAAAAGCTGCTTGCCCCCTGGAAGGATAGGAGGTTGTGTGTGTCCTCACCCCATAGTGTGTGGAACAGGGGAAGTGGAATAAGCTTCCACTATGTCAGGAGAAAACCAGGGAACATCAGTGCCATCAGTGCCGAAAGGAAGGGAAGAGACTGGTGCTGTTGGAGCATGCGTGTGTGCCTGGTGCTTGTACCTAAGGAGATGCCAGCCTCTCCCCTGGTCCAGCAATCAGTGGGGTGATGCCCCTCTTTCCGAGTGGGGAGACTGGTTCGGGGCCATGTAAACGTCAGACCATGGAGCTGATACCATCACTGGGACTCCAACCGTGGCCCCTTGGCTCTAAGGCAATGCCTTTTGCCGAGCATTAACCACTGCCACGGCACCATCGGAGGGTCAAGTAGAGGCTGGACTGCGAGAACTGAGTTGAGGGGTGAAGATACATCTGTGCAGCTGGCCAAGGTCAGATTGAATGATCCAAATGACGGAGATTGTAGCCTTTGGACCAGTCCTGCCCGTTCATCCTGGGCCCCTTGCCTGCTTCTGGCACCTGGACCTGCCAGGCCACCTCCTCTGGAGGCTCTTTTGCTGAGTTCCCTCCACCTGTTTTTGCCCAGCAGCCTGAGCCAGCTCCAGTTCTGTGGCTGGGTCCTCCACGCCCTTCCGCCGGACCCCTGGCCCATTCCCTCTAAACTTCTGCCGGACCCAGGTTCCCAGAGAACAGTCTCTCCTTTGCCCCAGGGGGGACCTCAGCTCAGGTTCATGGCCCTCACCCACTGAGTGTCCTTGCATGGCCTTCCTTATTCGTTTATCTAACTAATCAGAGTTAATAATGTAATCCGCTCGTGTTTAAGCCAGAGCAGAAATAGGATCTCTCAGTACCCTACCTTTACCCAGAGGTCTCCCGCGCCCCCCACCCATGCCCAGCGAACCTGTGTTCTTCATCGCTTTGCTTCCTTTTCATGTCATTCTGTTGCAACTACGTGGAGTTGTAAAGGTGGTCTGTTAGTTTGATTTTTTGGGGTTTTTTTTTTAAAGCTGCTTTTAACTCTAAAAAGAGGACCATGCTGTATGTCATACTTGGAGACTTTTCCACCTATTACATTGCTAAGATTCTTCCACATTTTTGCAAGTCACCGTAGATTGTTTGTTTAGACTGTTGGGTAATATTCTTCTGTCATTGTTCCCCTCCTCTTCCAGTGATGGGCATCTGGGGTGTAGCCAGGTTTTTGTTGCTGGGAACAGGCTATTATAAATTCTCTTGTCAGTGTCTCCCATTACACATATGTAAGAAGGTGGAATCTCGCCGGGAAGAGCTGAGTCATGGGGAACATGCCTCCAGGTGCCCTCACCTTAGAGATTGCACAGCCTGTTGGCCCCGAGGCAGTCACTGCCTTAATCTAACTGGGCATCCGTGTTCCTGTCTGGAAAACACTAATTAATGATCCCACACATGCACGCCGTGCTGATTGTGCACAGACCCCGTGTCTAGTCCTGTGCTGGGCACGGGGACTCGGCTGAGGAAGACGCGGCCCCACGGTCCAGGCGCAGCGAAGGCAGACCTGAATCTTCTCAGCAGCACCCTGGGTCTTCCCCTCGCTGGGAATGGGCCGGTGGGCACAAGGGTGGGCACCGGGGCGGAAGCTGGGCCAGGCCCCACGGTCCCTCGTGAGGCCACTGGACTTCTGCTGAGGGCTGGGGCGGGGGCCACAGGAACGGGGAGATCTGAAACCAGAGAGAGATCGCTGAACACCGAGAAGCCAAGAGCCCACAAGCAGAAGGTGTGCTCCTGTCTGCAAGGCCCGAGCGCTCCAGACAGGAACGCTGCCAGGGACATCCCGTTCCCCTCGCTCCCGGGCCAGCTGCTCCACTCGGCTGCATCGAGTGACCACACTCCAGCAGTCTCGAGCACATCCATGTATGTTCAGTGCCTCCTTAAACCCTAACCTGCAGGGGAGGTATTTCCAGGCCTCTCTCACAGGTCAGGAACCTGGGGCGAATGGAGGGCCGGTAAGTTGTTCCGCCTCATCTCGGGGAGGTGGGAAAGCCAAGATTCCCACGGGGGCCTTGTCCACCTCAGTCCCCCCAAGGAAGAAAAGACACCTCCAGACCTTGCCACCTGTGTGTCCTGCACTAGGATATGTGTGTGTTCCCAAAGCCAGAGGCCTTTCCCAGACTGGTCCTACCCGGATGACCCTTCCGACCCTGCCCCCTGCCAGGCCCCTGGGACAGGCAGCCATTCAGCAGCTCTCCAGAGGTCTGTGCCTTAGGCCTGGGGCAGGGCAGGGCAGTCCCACCGCCCCAGGTGTCTTACCTGCCCCAGGTTTCCACAGAGGAAAGGACTAAACCAGTTGGGACCAGATTTAACCCTTTGCACTCGCTTGCTTTTTTCTCGATTCCTTTATTCTAATGCTAACCGTGTCGAGTCACACTCGACATCCGAGTGCAGAAGGTTAAAGGTGAGCCAGTTAGGCCACTGCAGGGCCCCACCTCTGCCTGCTGGCCTCCCTGGTGCCTCCCACCGGAACACTGGCCGTGGGAGAACCGTCTTTCCCTGCCTTGGCCTCATGTTTCTCCCCCAATTTGTTGAATATTATTTCCTGGCCACAAGCGGACCCACGCCTACCACTGGCAGCCTGGGCCAAACCACCGTCGGCTCTTGCCAGCTCCTTGAAGGAGAATCGTCTCCTAACTGGTCTCGGGGTCCTCACCCAGGCCTCACAGGGGCCACAAGGCATCATCCCGCCCCCATCACCTGTGAAGTCATTGCCTGTCATTTCCTCGCCCCCGCCACTCAGCCACGCTGGCCTCTGTCACTCCTGGCCTCGGGGCTTTGCACAGTCTCCTCGCTCTGGCCTCCCTGGGACGGCAGCATGCCCGCTGTTCCACCTCCTACAGGTCTTGTGCGGACCCTCCTTTCCCTGCTCAACTTTTTTTTGTTGTTGTACACAGGTAGACGTAACACAGATGTACCATCGGAACTATTTTTCAGTGTACAGCTCGGTGGCCTTAAGTACATTCACATTGTTTGTGTAACCATCACCGCCATCCAACTCCAGAACTTTCTCATCATCTCACACTGAAACTCTGTATCCCATTAAACAATCGCTCCCCATCTCCCCCTTCCTCCAGCCCCTAGCAACCACTTCCTGCTCCGTCTTTAAATTGTAAACCCCTGTTGTGCTAGCCCTCGCCCTCCCTGCACTTTTTCTTCGCTCTGTGGTGCGCACCATCATTGGACCCAATATTTTATTACTCCCCACCACCACATGTAAACGCCAGTTGTCTTTCTTAAGGTGTGTCCCTAGCACCTGAAGCAGTGTCTGGCTGGTTTGTTGAAGGACTGAAAGATTGCCTGGGTCTCAGGGACTTGATCCAGACCCTACTAATTCCTTCTGCCCTACCGACCCCTTTTTTGCAGTTCCTACCTGTGCAAGTCCCCCTAGAATGTACAAGCCATGTTGCCCACACTGATTCTCCTGGCTGCCCGTGACATAAGCCGATTTCTTTTCTATCTTAATGGAAATGAACCTCCTCTTCAGGATTGCCCTTCCAATCACAGAACCAATCAGGGCTTTCTTTCTAACTACAGTTGGAAACGGTCGCCTGTAATTGTTAAAGACAGTAGAAATGAAAGGTAAATAACACGAGAGATTGAGGGAGGACCCACGAGAAACATGAAAACGCTGCTGCTGGTTAGGAGAACAAAGGCTGACACACACCAGGCCAGCACCCTGAGGAGGCCGGAAGCACGGCGAGGGGCAGCGGCGGGGGGCAGACCCGGCCCCTCCATATCCCCGCTGTGACGTCCGGCAGAGGAGGCCGTGGCTAAGCCTCCCTGGTTCCAGCCTGAATGGGCTGCACTTTGCGAGAAAGACTCCGGGCCTTCCAGGCTGGTGCTCGAATTCTAACTGGGCTCATGGGCATTCAGAGGCCCTACTTGAACGAAAAAAACAAGAACGGTTTGTGAACAGGTACCTGGAACGTGCTGGAAGACTGTTCTCGGTCCCGTTGGTAGCGTGGGAAGGCTCTGGGTTCATCTCAAGGCCCGGCAGGGTGGGCTGTGACTGCAAAGGTCTGAGCTGGTTCTCTGAGGGGCTAGGTGACCTCAGCAGGGCCTGGCTGGCACAGGGCATTCTGGCTAGCTCCCACCTCCCAGAGCCCTGGGTCCTGCCGGAGAGTCCATGTACTGGCAGCCTTTGCTGAGCCCTGACTACGTAAGGGGTCTTTGTGGTCTGGGAGCCAAGAGGAAGTGAGCACGGCCGGCAGGTGAGTGGAGAAGGCGGGATGGATGCTAACAGGAACTTGCACTCAATGGCGATGGCTCCGGCCACCCCCTGGTGCCGCGATCTGGATGTCCCCTGTCCTCAGACACACCCGATGTCTGGAGATTGCCCAGGCCTTGGTGTGTGTGTCAGGCAGCGGGGTTGGGCCCAGGGCTGCAGGTTCGGCTCCGACGCAGATTCCCTGGCAACATGGGGCTGGGTCCATCTCTCCTGTCCTACATCATCATCCCTTCCCTGCCTGCCTGGTGGGAACTGAGCTATTGGGGAGGTGAATGGAGACTTTTCAAGCCAAAGCTTTTTACTTGGGCGCAGTGGGTGGGAACCAGGTGTTTCAGAGAATCAGAGACCCAGCTTACTCTATCCTCCCCCTCGAGGCAGCGGTACCCTTCAGAGAACTGGCAACGCACTGCCTCCCAAGCCAGCCTATTGGTCTCTGTAGTCAGCTGGCTGTAGAGCTTTTCTTTACTGGGAACACAGCTGGCCTCCCCGGTGCCTCCCCTTTAGCTCTGTCTGCCCACCAATAGCCAGCATATTGAGGGCTTACCATAGTCATATGGGGTTTTCAACATTTCTTCTTCAACAACAACACGTGAGAACACGGGGCACCGGGAGTGACTCGCCTAAGGTCACACAGCCATAAGCAGCCACGTGGCTTACAACCCGTGGTACACAATTACCACAGAGACTTAAAGGTGGTGGCTGGCGTCTTCCCCAGGCCACAGGGGTGCAGCCTAGGGTCCCCTCAGCTCCTGTGGGCATGCTCCGTGTTGGCCAGGAGGCTCTGAACAGACATGGCTCCTGTTGTGGCCTGCCCTCATCCAGTCTCCATGCTCCGTTTACGGAGCCCAGGGGACTTGGCACCCCCTAGACGGGACTTGCGTGATTGTTGGGGTGTGTCCCGAGCCAGGGCTCACCCAGAGCTGCTGTCCGCAGTCTCCCTCCTCCCCCATTGGTGAGAGCTCTAGAGTTTCGTATCCCATCTACCCGAGTGCTCCTGCAGGACCTGCCCAGTGACCGTGGCACTCGGTTGCACAGGTTGTGTACTCTCGGTTCTGCGGCACTCCTCCCACAGACCGAAATGGTGAGCCCTCTCCTCCGAGCTGGGCCACCACCGCCAGCTCCCTGGGCAGCAGGTAGATCTGTCTTGGGTTCTGGTTGGGGCTTTTGCCTCGCCTTGAGAGGTATTTTCCAGGCACTCAACGGCTCTGGAATCGTGTCTGTGCATCTTGTTGGTCCCCACTGCTATGGAGCTGGCAGGGTTCCAGGTGGCCCAGGCACTGCCCAGGCCGGAACTGGATGGGCACTAGCCCACCCTGAAGCTGCCCTCGTTGTGCAGAGGGATGAGGCAGCCCAGGGCTCACCACCCGGGGCCGGGCTGGGACTGGGACCCAGGCCCTAGACTCCAGGCCCGCGGTCCTCTTCTTGCTCTCCCAGGCTGCTCTCTCCTGTCATTTCATCCTGTTCCTGAGTACCACGAGGGCATCTAGAGGGCAAGCAGATCTCCTCCTCCTCCTCAGGTTTCCTAGTAGGCAGGCTGATTGCTTGGTTTGGGTCCTCTTTCCAGCTCCTTGTAGACCAAGTGCAGAGAGGCCACAAACAGCGGGGCCTGGCGTCTGTGGTGTGGATTTAGCTACGACTCACTGGAGAGCACAGAGTTGGGACTAGAGACTTTAGTGTTTCTCAGTGGAGGGTACACCAGGGCAGTGCCACGCCAAGGCAGTGCCGTGCCAGGGCACGTTGGACTTGTTCCGATTAGAGCTGCTCTGGCCTTGGCGGTAGGTATGTGGCTGTAGTCCACTCTTTTGCTCATCAGACAGTGAGGTTGGTCCTGTGCCCAGCCAGGTGTGTGTGCAGAGAGCCTCCAGCCCTTGCCTGTGAGAGCGTATGGTCTGCTGGGGAGACAAGTATTCGCAACGGGTTGTGGCAAGTTCTCATCGTGCACAGTTGCTCTCGGGGAGCACTGCCCAGGTCTGAGGGCAACTTCACATGCACTGTGAGGCGAGCGAACTCTCTCCTGGAGTTGTGAGGTACGAGCAGCCCACGGTGGCCTTAACACCCTCTTGTGGACACGGTGTAAGTAAGGATGTAGCTCTCAAGGGAGGACCCACCCGTTTGGTGGGAGGTGAGGGAGAGGAGGTGGCTGGTGCCAGTCGTAAAAGAAGATCCTTTAACTGGGTCTTGAAGGGTGAGACGGCCACATCGACATATTCATGCCCCGTTTACACAGAGGCTGATGCTGCCTTCTGCTGGTGCCTGTGCCTCCAGGATGATTTATACGGTCTATTTCTGGAATGTCCCTCACAGCCGAGAGGGCATTGGGAGCAAATGCCACATCTGTTAGCCTTCACAGGGCTCTCTCAGACACGGGGTGGCCACGCCCCCACCCAGCAAGGACCTGCTTGTGGCAGGCCGATGATGGGGGTTGGGGGGGGGGGGCGACTTCCAAGGTTCTTTCTGAGTGCACAGGAGTCCCCAAGAAGGAGCTAGGCCAGACCAGTGATTGCCACTCACTAAGGTGATAATTTGCCGTTGTCCCGAGCAATTACAGATTTCATTTGTCCAGGCAGTAGTTGCAAATTGGATGTGGACAGGCAGGGACAGAGATGTCATTTGCAAACCAAAGCGCAGGAGGGAAGTGGAAGAGAGTGTGCTGTCGGTTGGTCAGAGGGGGAGATTAAGTGCCACCCTGTTTACAATGCTGGCACAGGCATTTCCTTCAAAGTCGGGTTCAGGGGGGTATAATTTACACCCAGTAAAATTCACCCTTCAGGGTACAGTTCTTTGAGTTTTGCCAAATGTGTGTGATCCTGTAGCCACCACCACAATCAAGATACCAAACACCCCACCACCCCAAGAGTTCCTGGGCTCCCCTCCAACGTCAACCCCGGCCCACCCTCTGGCAGCCATGGATCAGCTCAGTCCTTACAGTTTTGCCCCTTCCAGATGTCACGTAAATGGGATCATATATATTGTAACCTTTTGAGTCCGGGTTGAACTTAGCAAAGTGCCTTTGAGATTCATCCACGTTACAGCGAATCCGTAACTCGTTCCTCTTTATTGCGGACCGGAACCCCATGGTGTGGATGAGCCTCCGCTCGGCCAGGGCTCTAGTTGAAGGGAGGGCGTGGGTTGTCTCCCCTTTGGGGTGATCACACATCAAGGCTGCAAACCTTGGCGTGCAGGTCTGTGTGTGCGCATAGGTTTTCTTCCTCCGGCGTCAGTACCCAGGAGTGGGATTGCCAGTTCGTGTGGTCGGTGTCTGTTTAACTTTGTGAGAAACCTCCAAACTGTTGTCCAAATGGCAGTATCGTTCTGCATTCCTTCTGGTTCCAGTTGCTCTTGCTCCTTGTGGAAAATGGAAAGGGTAAAGTAAAAGGTGCTGTCGGGTTCTGTGGTCGGGCTTCCGGGGCGGCTGGCGGGAGAGGGGGGCCCCCGAGGAGAGAGTGGTGGACACGGCGGCCACCCGGGCCCTGCAGCGCTGCATCCCCTTCGAGATCCCTTTCCCATTCAGTCTGTGTGCAAGTGCTGACCGGCCACGGCTGGGGTTACGCGCTGGGCCTCTTGCTGTCACGGCTCCCGTGATGGATGGGTTTTACGCGCTGGGCATGGAGCCCGTGCTGGGCCTCACGCTCCAGAGCAGCGATGCCAGATAAGTGACCGCGCTTCCTGCGTGCCGCTGCCTGTGCACACCGGCTCTCCCTGCAGCTGCCGTTCCGGGGGCTGTTCTGGCTGAGGGGGAAAGAGACAGGCATTGAGGGGTGGGGACCCCGTTACCCCGTGACGGAAAGCCTAGACACGGAGCCCAGCTAGTCTGCCAGGCACCAAGAGCGTGCTCAGGGCAAGACGGCAGGGCCGAGATAAAGGGGGCAGAGTAATGACCAGTCCCGGCCTGGCCTTGGGAAATGGATAGTATTGTGGGGGGAGGGACGAGCATCATACACCCCAGGCTGAGTAGTACTCCCAGAGGTGACATGTGGCAGTTCAGGGGTCTGTGTCCCACACCCAGCACAGACGTCCACACCCCTCCCTGAAGGCTGGGCTGCCCTTTGGGTGATGGGAATTAGGACTTGAAAGACAGTGGGAGCTCTTCAGTTGGTGAGGAGGGGCCCAGGACGGAGGCCTGGAGGTCGGAATTGGGGGCCCCTGGATAAGACAGTTCATTTGCATGGCCCCTGCCCGACCTACCCTTCAGCCACTTCCTCGCTGAAAAAGTGGGGTCTGCGACCCCTGGGCCTATACAGGATCCCAGAGGCTGGCCGATTCGGGGTGCAGAGGGGACGATCACCATCTCGAGGCCTCTCTGAGACCTCCTGAGTCAGGACAGGGCAGGGAGGGGGTGAGAGGTACAGCTTACTGGAGGTCACCAGCAGCCTGCAGTCAGAGCTCTGGGTAAACCGATTCACCTGCTGGGTCACCACAGTGTCCGGCCAGGGCTAATGCAGAACTAACGTGCCATCCCGTGTCTGCCTGTCTGTCCATCCACACAGGTGCAAGTTCTTCAGTCTGACCGAGACCCCGGAGGATTACACCATCATCGTCGATGAGGAGGGTTTCCTGGGTGAGTGCTTCTCCCACCAGGGATGTGGCCGGACTGGGCCCTGCCGTCGAGGCTGGCTGCCCGCCTCCTTATTTCTGCCCCCGCCCCGCCCCGTGGGGAGTCTCCTCCTCTCTCTCCCAGCCTCCTGGCTAGGGGCCCCTCCCTCTCTGCCCAGGAGCCTGCCCAGGAAGGCCCTGAGCTAACAGGGGCCGTGACCCTGTGCCTCCCCAGCCGAGAACTAAAGCAGCCAAGAAGGAAGGCACACATTTCATAAAGCATCTGCTGTGAGGGAGGTGCTTTCCGTTGTCCTCAGTCCTTGTCCCCATTGGCGGAGCCCCAGGTACCATCCTTCGTGATCTTCCTTCACCTTTTTTCCACTTGTTAAATTGAGATGCCATGCACCTGCCAGAAAAGTCACCATGGTAAAACTCGGCGGTTCACAAGGTTGTGCAGCCATCGCCACCCCGATGCCAGAACATTTGCATCTCCCCCAACAGAAACCCCATTACCTGCCAGCAGTCATTCTCCCCTCGCCCCACATCCTTGCAGTTTTAATATTACAGTTTTTTACGTTTGTCCGCGTGCTGCCCGATACACGTTAGTTTCCGGGGAGGAGCTGGGAACAGAAACCGGATGTCACGGCCCAGGCTCCCCCAACGTTGGTGTCTGAACCACGTTCTTCAAAACGTGCAGAGGACACAAGTCCGACATTTTTAAGAAACAGTCCCACCCCGCCCTCGCTGGTGTGGCTCAGTGGATAGAGCGTCGGCCTGCGGACTGAAGAGTCCCGGGTTCGATTCTGGTCAAGGGCACATGCCTGAGTTGCAGGATTGATCTCCAGTAGGGAACATGCAGGAGGCAGCTCATCAATGATTCTCTTTCGTCATTGATGTTTCTATCTCTCTCTCTCCCTCTCCTTTTTTCTCTGAAATCAATAAAATATTTAAATAATAATAATAACAAAGAAACAGTCCCACCCCAAAAACTAGTCACTTTTTGGTATTTCCTGTCCAGCTTCTTTCTGTGCACGTTGTCTCTTTTTAATTTCCTTACGACCATGCTGTATAAAGAAGTGCTTTCACTTAACATTTACGTCACATTACGCCTTAACGTTTCCTGTGTCGTCACAGCAGCCGCGCGTCCTTCCCAGTCCCCTAAGGTTAGATTTAAACTCACTTTAATTTTTCTCCAGTGATAAAGTTATAGACACTTTAAATCTGTAACATTTGTCCTTAGGCAGGTCGATTCCTAAAATGGGGTCTGAGAAATGGCACATGGTCAGAAGTCGGCTGTTTTCCCGTTCTCCTGTTGACACCCCAGGGAAGCGACCGCCCAGCTGCGCTCTGTCATCCTACCCGCAGGTGCCCCAGAGCACCTACCAGTGTGGGGTGGTCCCACCCCCCTCTCAAGGACACCATGGCCTTCCTGACTCAGAGGGGGCATCTCGTGGCCAGGGCAGGGATAGGGCAGGCCCCACAGGAGGCCCTGCCTTGTCATCGAAGGCACCGATGGAGTCACTCACTTATTTATTCAGCAGACGTTGTCTGAGTACAGGAGCCACGGATACGCGGACACTATGCTTGGGCAACCCAGACACGTTTCCATTTTCTTATGGGCACTCATCATGCCTTTAACGCAGAACTGCTGAGAAGGGTGGCATCTGAACGCTCCGGAGTATCTGTGCTCTGGTAATGGATGTTCTATCTAATCCTCCTCCTCAGACGAGACTGAAGTCTCTACCTCTTGAGGCAGCAAATGAGCAGACACCATGAGCAAGGAGAGAGGGAGGCCGTGGGACCTGGCAAGCCGGTTCTGCAGGCCCTGGAAGGCCATGTTTGCAGGGTTTATCACTAACCAGGGAGATGCCCTGCAGAGGAGTGGCTGGCTATCTGAGGCCGCCTCCAGGGTTGCAGGAGGCTGTGTTTACTGAGCACCTGGGGTGTGCCAGCATCTTGCTAGGCCCTGGAGATGGAGCTGGGAATTGAGAGACACCATCTCCGACCCCAGGAGCCTCAGGGCTCTGTGACTTCTGGGTAAGGGTCTCCCTTCCAGGCTAGCGAAGCAGGCTGCTTAGACAGCTGTTATTGCCCCAGAAAAAAAATATGTACTTTTAAAGAAGTACGTATCTCATACTCCTGTTGCAGAGCTACAGGGGCCAGGATACACTATGAGACTCCCCTGTACCCGCTGCAGGATGCATCACCACCTGGGATCATCCGGTGGCCTGAGGGTAACCAGTAAAGACCCGTTTTATACGAGGGAAAACTGACATTCAGGTGCCCACAGTCCCTGAGTGACGGGGGCCCATTTGAAGCAGGAAATGCTGCGGTGAATCCCAACAGACCAAGGTCAGGGGCAGCTGAGAAGGGGGATGGGCCAGTGTGTGGCCAGGGCAGTGTGAGAAGGCCCTCCGAGGGGAGGGTTTGGGGTGGAGGCTGCCAAGTTCACCCTCTCGCCTCAGCTCTAGGCGTGGTTCTCTTAGGAGGCCCCTCTTCAGAAAGGGAATTTGGGCTGTGGCTGCCCCCGTGGGATGGGGAGGGGTGCTGGCTGTGCCATGCTGTGTGAAAGATGGGGCCCCGTCTCCCAGTTCTGCAAGTATTGCTTCTCACCCAAGCGCCTCCCTCGGCCAGGGTGCCTTGATTGTGGTTCTCTGGCAATGTCGTCAGCGCGGCGCTTTGGCTGTTAGGACCAGCAGCTATCTGCGGTTCACATGTGCATCAAATGCTGAGCCTTTCCCGGGAGGGTGGGACAGTTGTCAGCGACATTAACCAGGCAGCTTCCTGTTTCATGTGGAATTTTAGAGGCTCTTGGCTCAAATGGATGCTCTGTGTCTGCATGGCAAACCGGAGGGGTTTGTGTGCATGTGTGTCGTTTGATCTTTACATATCTAATGAGCACTTACTTTGTGCAATTGCTAGATGCTCGTGGGGACCCAAAATAATATGCATGGCAGCCCCTGCCCTGACCTCTTAGGTTTGCAGTTTAGCGGGGCGCAGTGCTAATCAGGACCCCTTCACTGGCCCCCCCACCCGTCTCAGGCCCCTTACCTGCATCAGGGGGACCTGTAACACCCGGGGGCAGGACATGCTCCTTGGCCGTGACTAGCCAAACGGGAGAAGGAAGAAGATGTTGAGAGGTAACTCCTGGCTTCATCCTGGACTAAGATGAGAAGATTCGGCTCGGATCTAGCCCTGCTACTCGCTGCTTATCTTTCTGGGCCAGTGGTCAGCAAACTCATTAGTCGACAGAGCGGCAAACAGCGGCTCGCGAGCCGCAGTTTGCCGACCACTGTTCTGGGCAAGTTGCTCAGCGCCCTGGGGCCTCCATGGCCTCGTCCCAAGCACAGGATCGCCTCCCTCCCGCTCAGTGCTGTAAGGCATGCTCGTGGCGAACCAGGCATACGAGTGGACCCACGTAGTTCAAACCCGTATTGTTCAACAGTCAGCTTACTCCTTTACAGTGACATGGAGCATTTTTTAAACTCTGGATAGCCTTGACCCAACTGCCATCCAGAACCAGCAGAACACCAGCAGTGTAACCAGAAAGGCTCTGGCCTTTGATGAGCCCTCAGATGGGTGCCAGGCACTCAGCGAGCGCTCCGGGCGGATTATCTCATTTAATCCTGCCGGCACCTTCTCCGGCCGCTCCTGATTTCATCATCCCACATTGGAAAACAAAAGCCCGGGGCCCAAGGTCACACAGCCAGGACTGACCCTGCTGCGGGCGGGCAGGAGGAGCCTGAGAAACAGGCTCTGTGTGGAGGACGCGGCCACATAGCGCAGGGACCTGCAGGTCCTTCGGCCAAAACGGGGGGCTCCTGAGGAGGAGGGAGTCCCACCCAGCAACAGAGTCGCCCACCTTCGTGACCGGGAGCGTGGCGAGGGACTGTGACCTCCTCTACCAGGGAGTGTCCTCAGCTCCGAGAAGCTATATTTAGGGTCTGGGACGACGGCACTGACAGATAGTCCATCTCAGTCTTAGCAGGGGTCCACTTTTCCTCTAGGGAGGGGCCCGTGTGCCTCCTCCTGGCAGCTCGTCCCCACAGCCCCCGAGCAGCACCCTGGGCGCCCCCAGGCTTGGCCGGGGTGAGCAGGGGCCCGCTCAGCCCTTCCCGCTCCCCCAGAATGCCAGGGCAGCGTCTGATGTCCGTGGGGCCAGAAGCAGTAAACGCTGTGGTTTCCAGCCACTCTGACAGAGCCCCCCTGCAGGAAGCCTCCGCGGGGACCACGGGCCTGCCCGTGAAGAACCTCAGGCTTCTGCCCAGGGCTGAGAGCCAGAGCGAAATTATTCGCAGTTCAGCTCTGAGCTGGGCTCCAGTTCTGGGAGCACGGCTGCTCTCGGTCCTGGGGCCGAGAAGTCTCTCCTGACCCCTTGGGTGACGGGTAGAGAGACCAGACGTGGCTACCTGAGACCTAGCGCCTTTTAAAACGTTTTCTCCTGCTCTTCCTCCCAAACCTTTTCCCTTTCCTGGGAAGCTGCCTGCCTCTCCAGCCAGCCTGGCCAAAGACTGGCCCTTCTCGGCCGATAGGACCCATGGGTTTGCTGGGCTGTGGTCGCCATGACGACCAGAGCTGGGCAGGTAGGAGCCTGGTGGGGCCTCACTGAATTTCCCCTCCTTGGAAGCCGTCCTGCCTGAGGCCCATGCGGCCTTCCCTGGTTATCGCCATGCTCATCACCAGGGTCTGGGCCCCTCTCCTTCCTGGGGTCCTGGCACTGTCCCTCCCTAAGTGATCATGAAATCACCGCCCTCTCAGAGCTCTGGTTGTGGTGTTTACAGGGGGAATGGCAGTCCCTCTGGGGGTGGGTTTGAGCAGGAGTCTGATGCGTGGAGAGTCCTGTGCCAGCCTGTAGGGTCAGCTCCGTGGCTGTGTGTTTCTGGAGACACGTGTGCCCACATCCCGTGTGCAGGCTCCTCGGGCTCTGCAGGATGGGGAAAGGGATGGTCCAAACGTACGGAGCCCAGGTTTTACGAGCTGGTCAGGGAGACTCGCTCTTTGCTGTCGCTCTGAGCCTCCCCCATGCTGCCCCTGCCTGTGCCAACCCCCAGGGCTTGCTGGCTCTCCGGAGGGACTGGATGACCGTCACTGCCCACCTGACGGCACCCTCAGGAGCCCTCCTGGAGCTGGGCGTTCTTCCCTAGAAGCCCAGCAGGCAGGTCTGCTTGAAGCAAGGAGGAAACCCAGGGCCCCCATCCTGTCTTCTCCTGGCTCCCCTCCAACCCCAGCCTCCTGGGAGGTTCCTAGGAACCCAGTTTGAAAACCATGGGACCCATTCCACTGGGGTGAGGTGGTGATGGCAGCACCTGCCACCCCGAGGGGAGTGAGGACTGGAAATAACAAAATCATTGCTGACTGCTGAATACTCATCATTTCACGGTTGAGGAAACTGAGGCCCAACACAGATAAACCACATGTCCCCGTAGTTCCCACCCTCCTGAGCCGCCTGACACATCCAGAGTCCTCCGAGGGCTTCCCGGCTCGGTCCTCCCACAGCAGAGCCTTTGAGGCCGGTCCCATCCGCCTCTGACAGATGAGGGCACTCCGGCACAGAGGGTGGGGCTGGCCAAGGTCACACAGCTGGTCCCACGTGCCAGTCTCTACTCTGTGGCCTGCTCTGCTCTGGGGACCTGGGGCCCATCAGTCACAGGCCTGCCTTCTGTGTCCCCCTCCAGAGCTGCCTTCCTCGGAGCACCTGAGCGTGGCAGATGCCACCTGGCTGGCCCTCAATGTCGTGTCAGGTGGTGGCAGCTTTTCCAGCTCCCAGCCCATCGGGGTGACCAAGATCGCCAAGTCTGTCATCGCCCCGCTGGCCGACCAGAACATCTCCGTGTTCATGCTGTCCACCTACCAGACGGACTTCATCCTGGTAACCGCAGCTCCCGGGCGACAGGGACATCCCCCACAGGCACTGTCTGCAGAGTTCTGTGGTCCCCGTTCTCTGATCAGCTCAGAGAGAGGCCAGGGGGGCCTTAGGGTCGTCAGTCAAACGTTAGCCTGACCCAGGCTGGTCTCTGCCCCCTGCCCCCTCCACCTGCCTTTTGTGGGGGCCATGCTTGGTTTGACCTGGAAGCCAGGAAGTAAGGTCTGGGGAGCTCGTGTGGGTGGGGTATCATCCCAGCTGGACATCTGTCTCCCCGTTTCCCCACCCCCCACCCCCTGGGATGGCAAGTCTGTCTGGTCCTGGGGCCAGCAGCAGCTCCTGGCCACCAAGTCATTCTTTCTCCTCCCATGGGCCATGGCCACCCTCAAGAGCATGGGCCTGGGGAGGGGCGGGGACAGACTTGCACCTCGCGGCCCTCGGTGTCGTGTCTTCTCCCCTCTGCATCCTTCCTGCTGCCCTGGAGAGGTGTGCCCTGGTCCCAGGCTCCCAGCCCCCACCAGGGCGGCAGGAGGCAAGGACAGGGGGAGCTGGTTCTGGGGCAGAATCTCAGAGTGGGGTGGGGGGGTCGCTGCCCCCAGGCCCACTCCATCCAGGAACTACCGGACACTCATGTCCTCACTCCCTGCCCCAGGTACGTGAGCGGGACCTGCCCTTTGTCACCCACACCTTGTCATCAGAGTTCACCATTCTGCGGGTCGTCAACGGTGAGACGGTGGCCGCCGAGCACCTTGGCATCACCAATGGCTTTGTGAAGCCCAAGATGGGTGAGTCGGAGGGGAGGAGGGTTGGGGCTGGGTGAAAAAGGTGAGGGATTAAGAAAAAAACAGACACAGACAACAGGACAGTGATTGCCAGAGGGCAAGCGGGTGGAGGGAGGTAGAAGAAGGTCAAAAGGGGATAAATGGCGACAGAAGGAGACTGGACTTTGGGTGGTGAATGCATGATGCGGTATACAGATGATGTGTTACAGCGTTGTATTCCTAAACCTGTATAATTTTGTTAACCAGTGTCACTCCAGTGAATTCCATTTAAAATAAAAGTTACCAGGTACTGCCCCAGAACAGCCCATTCTCAGAGCATCAGTTGAGCTCCAGGCAGAACACGGTTCAGCCGTCCTGGTCAGACCCTGTGCCCGAGGTTAGTAAGGGTGGTGGATGCAGGCACAGCCGGCAATGGCCAGGGGCCACTCCCCGCCTGGCCCGCGGGGTCAGGCGGACCTTCCAGGGGCAGCCACTGTCGAGCTGAAGCTCAGACACAAGTAAGCGCTCAGGCAGGTGGTGAAGGCTGGGAAGGGCATTCCAGGCAGGTGATAGATACGGCATGTGCAGGGGCCCCGGGCCTGGGGGAGCCTGGACTAGCAGAAGAGCTGTAGGTGGTGGTGGAGGCCAAAGAAATGACCGGCCAGGGCTCCCAGGGCCTGGAGCCAGGCCGCCCAGAGCGTCTGCAGCAAACCCCCCCTGCCCCCCCCGCCCCCGCTGCTCCTCTTACCGCCTTGGCACCTCTGTCTTTGCACTCACAGTCCAGAGGCCCGTCATCCACCCACTGTCCAGCCCCAGCAACAGCTTCTGCGTCACCAGCCTGGACCCCGACACGCTGCCTGCTGTTGCCACACTCCTCATGGACGTCATGTTCTACTCCAACGGGTAGGGTCTCCTTGGGTGTGAGGGGCTGCAGGTGGGCCAAGAGGAAAGATGGCTGTGCCACGGAGCCCCAGTCTCAGAGGAGACAGGCCTGCCCTGGGAGCCAGTCTGAGGGAGGAGACACAGAGCTGCCCTGGGAGCCAGTCTGAGGGAGGAGACAGGCCTGCCCTGGGAGCCAGACTGAGGGAGGAGACAGGCCTGCCCTGGGAGCCAGTCTGAGGGAGGAGACAGGCCTGCCCTGGGAGCCAGTCTGAGGGAGGAGACAGGCCTGCCCTGGGAGCCAGTCTGAGGGAGGAGACAGGCCTGCCCTGGGAGCCAGTCTGAGGGAGGAGACAGGCCTGCCCTGGGAGCCAGTCTGAGGGAGGAGACAGGCCTGCCCTGGGAGCCAGTCTGAGGGAGGAGACAGGCCTGCCCTGGGAGCCAGTCTGAGGGAGGAGACAGGCCTGCCCTGGGAGCCAGTCTGAGGGAGGAGACACAGACCTGCCCTGGGAGCCAGTCTGAGGGAGGAGACAGGCCTGCCCTGGGAGCCAGTCTGAGGGAGGAGACACAGACCTGCCCTGGGAGCCAGTCTGAGGGAGGAGACACAGACCTGCCCTGGGAGCCAGTCTGAGGGAGGAGACACAGACCTGCCCTGGGAGCCAGTCTGAGGGAGGAGACACAGACCTGCCCTGGGAGCCAGTCTGAGGGAGGAGGCACAGACCTGCCCTGGAAGCCAGTCTGAGGGAGGAGACAGGCCTGCCCTGGGAGCCAGTCTGAGGGAGGAGACAGGCCTGCCCTGGGAGCCAGTCTGAGGGAGGAGACAGGCCTGCCCTGGGAGCCAGTCTGAGGGAGGAGACACAGAGCTGCCCTGGGAGCCAGTCTGAGGGAGGAGACAGGCCTGCCCTGGGAGCCAGTCTGAGGGAGGAGACACAGAGCTGCCCTGGGAGCCAGACTGAGGGAGGAGACAGACCTGCCCTGGGAGCCAGTCTGAGGGAGGAGACAGACCTGCCCTGGGAGCCAGTCTGAGGGAGGAGACAGGCCTGCCCTGGGAGCCAGTCTGAGGGAGGAGACAGACCTGCCCTGGGAGCCAGTCTGAGGGAGGAGACAGGCCTGCCCTGGGAGCCAGTCTGAGGGAGGAGACAGGCCTGCCCTGGGAGCCAGTCTGAGGGAGGAGACACAGACCTGCCCTGGACACTTGTCTGGGGTTGGTGGTGGGGAGACATGGCTCTACCCAAAGCTCCATCTGAGAAGAGAGACTTTCTTCCTTGGGAATCTTTTTTTTTTTTAATTATTATTGATTTCAGAGAGAGAGATTAGAGAGAATCATTGACCGGCTGCCTCCTGCACTCCTGACCGGGGATGGAGCCCACAACCGGAGCATGTGCCCTGACCGGAAATCGAACCGTGACCTCCTGGTTCGTAGGTCGACGCTCAGCCACTGAGCAGCAGCGGCCGGGCTTCCTTTGGGAAAGTTGAACCCTGGGGAAGCCAGAGCACAGGGAGATGTTGGCCAACCCCACCGCCCTGAGCTCCGAGGCAGGCCCCCTCCCTGAGCTTCGAACGCGGGGTTTTCATCCGGAGGACGACAGGCTTGGCGTTGTCCTCAGAGTCGGTGTTACCTTCAGGCCAACACCAGGTCGGTGGGTGCAGGTTCCAGTGAGCTGGCAGCGACCACAGATCGTGCCCGGAGACGTGGGCCCACACAAGGACAGAGAACCCTGCCGGGAAGGGGCCCGTGCAGCTGCCCTGGGGGCCGGCTGGAGCTCGGGCACGGACATGCCCTGCTCACCTCCACGAATGCGTGGAATCGTGTGCATCGCACAGAGACCTGCGGGGACTCTGGCTCAGGGTTACTCAGCAAGGCAGGGTAGGGGCTCTCCCAGGCCAGTGCTCTTCCCAGCAACCCATGCTGAGGCTAACGGGCAGGACAGGCAGGGGTCGGGGTGCAGTGGGGCCCCCACTCCACCCTCACCAGCACCCCCGTCCCCAGCGTGAAGGACCCCATGGCTGCCAGTGACGACTGTGGCCACATCCGCTTCTTCTCCTTCTCCCTCATCGAGGGTTACATCTCCCTGGTGATGGACGTGCAGACCCAGCAGAGGTGAGCCGGGCCACGGGTTGACCAGGGTGGGCTGGGCTCCTTGTGGGCACATCACCCCCTTTGTCCCTAATATTTATCACCACGGCCCTTCATTGCAGGTAGGCGGGCCCTGTCTCCAGATGACAGGCGACTCAGAGAGACGAGGGCCCTGGGTCATTCGAGTACCATTTGCCCCACAGTCCCCTCAGTGGAGCTGGGGAGGGGCAGTTGTTGCACAGCCAATCCCAACCTTGCCTTCCTGTCCCCCCACCCCCAGGCGAGGGGGGTGCAGAGAGAGTGGGTGGAGGGCTCGGCAGGGTCCTGGGGCCCATCCTGTGGCAGGTGGAGCCCTGGCCAGGGAGCGCCTGAACATCAGCCTCTGGATTTTCCTCGCTCCTTTAAGGTTTCCTAGTAACTTGCTGTTCACAAGCGCATCTGGAGAGCTCTGGAAGATGGTGCGGATCGGAGGCCAGCCCCTGGGATTCGGTGAGCCCTGTGGGGTTCAGCGGAGGGGGGTGGGGGCATTGCCGAGTGCCTCCAAGTGCTGGGGCACTCACGTCGCCCGGAGTCACAGCCTGCCTGTGGCCTGGGGTACAGAAGGGGAGACGGAAGCCTGAGGTCCCACTGACCAGTGAGGGAGGGAGGTACAGGCCTCTGGAGGGAAGTATTCACGGACCATCTCACATCCCAGCACGTGACCTTTTCTGTCCTGGGAAGGAGACTTCCTCCTGCAGAACCCAGCGACCTGTTCGGGGGGAAACCGCAATGGTTCCCCAGACTCAGCCCAGCAGCAGCTTCCACAGTTCCCCGCGCCGTGTCTTTGGTGTTTTTTCCCATAAGCATTTTCTGCGGGGCCCCAGGCCTCAGACCCCTCGGGGCCCGCACCCTTTCAGCACTGCAGGCTGCCCCGCTGGGAGGGACTGCAGTGTGCCTGGGACCAGAGCTCTGTCGTGATTAGAAATGATTTCCTTGGGCTAGACCGTTAGACCCACAGCTTGCACCAGAGCGGCTCTTGGTAAATCAGAGTGGTGGTTTGCAGGGAGCGTCCTCAGCCAGCCCAGTGGTATGTGGCCCTGATTTCATAGACAGGGCGCAGAATGCTCCTGATAGCACCCACACTGCTCCAGGGGCCAGCGGGTCAGCCCTGAGGGCTCTCTCCCGGGACGGGACATGGAGCTGGCAGGGCATTTGGACCTGGGGTGAGGGGGCCACTGAGGAAGCCAGGTTCTGCCACCTGCCTCACCTTTCTCATGAGTTCGCAGATGGACGGACAGTGCCCCTAACTCTGCTCACATCAAGAGGCCAATGCAGGAGCAGTAAGGGTGGGATAGCACATGAAACTCAGCCGTCTCCGTGGGCAGACCTCGGCACATTGCTGAGGGGAGTTGTTTGCTCGGCCTCGTAGATAGCGACGGGGCAGGGAGGTTGTAGGACTCCAGGGTGAGCTGAGAAGGCAGCAGCTAGCTGCCTTCCCAGGATGCAGCGGGTTGAGAGCCATGCTTATAGCTACAAAGAGTCCTGCAGGGAAAATAACTTAGACTCTGACAGGTGCTAGACCGGCGGGTTCTGCATGTGTGTGGCCATGGATAGAATAAATATATTCTACACCATAACCCAGCACACACACATACCCAAACGACGCAAACTACGGTCTCACAAAACCACCCTCACCTACTGTGTGCTGTGCCGTTTGGCCTTTCCTGGTCACCAGCCCTCTAAGTTAATGTCACAGGGGTCACATCCTAGACCCTGGTCTCCTCCCCTCCTCCTTTCATAGGAAGAGAAGGTGTCTCAGGACACAGCCAGTCTCCACCATGTAGCGCCACAGACAGTCCCCAGGAGTGTAGGCTCGAGACCTGCACAGCCACCAAAGGGGCCTGGGGGCCAGCCAGGAGCCCGGCAGGTGAAGGGGAAGCAGGAACTTGAGAGACCTACAGGGCTGCTGCACGGGTGGGCCAATGAGCAGGGCCAGGGCCAGGGCGTGGAGGGTCATATCCGACGCTGGGTTTAGTGACAATGGAGGTGGGACCCGGGGTAATTCCTAGGCTTCGGCCTCAGAATCCCATGGGAGCTGGTGACCAGACCTGGGCTCCACCCAGCACCTCGCCCACATGTGTGGGGACAGTGTTGGGGAAATGCGTCATCACCAAAATCATAACAGTAGCTTTTCGGAAACACACAGGATTGTGTTGGAGTGGGATAGTCCTCAGATCCTGGAGGTCTTCCTGTAGGAGGAAGCCTTGAGTGGTGCCTTTAAATCAGGGAGGAAGCTGCCACTGAGGATAAGACCAGCCCCAGGCAACCCCAAGGTTGCTTTATCAGATAAGGTTTGGGGGAGAGCAGAAAAGCAGCACAGACTCCCACTTTCAGATGCTAGAGGGGGTAGGCAGTCACGTCCCAGCCCCACCAAACGCCTGACACTGCCAGAGGACGGGCAGGGGCCTCCACCCAGGGGGGCTCCGCTGAGGACAGGGGCTCAGAAAGGAAGTGACTTGGCCACGGTTATCTGACTAGAAAAGGGGGCCTACACTGCCTCCAGCTCCGCCTTAGTGACCTCGAAGGCTGGCAGGGAAGATGCATTGTGGCTACAGAGCATGGAACAGGCAGAGGGTGGCCAGTCAGACAGAACTGAGTGGAGAGCTCATTGCTGGTGAGGGCATCAAGCAGGCTCCTGGTGGAGGGGCCTTTGCACTAGGCCTTCAGGCGGTGGCTGGCGGGGGGCGGGGGGGGTGCAGACAGGCACTGCTGGCAGAGGGAGGGAGAGGGCAGAGGGAGCACTGGCTGGCACCCCGGGTGATGATGCCACCACGTGGAGGCTGAGCCAGTCCCCACCTCCGTCCCCAGATGAGTGTGGCATTGTGGCCCAGATCTCCGAGCCCTTGGCTGCTGCGGACATCCCCGCCTACTACATCAGTACTTTCAAGTTCGACCACGCACTGGTGAGTGTCCACACTGGCCCCGGGGCAGGGGAGCCGGCCCCAGGGGCTCACGGGTTTGCTCCTCCTGCCCTTGCAGGTCCCAGAAGAAAACATTAACGGCGTCATCAGCGCCCTGAAAGTCAGCCAAGCAGAGAAGCATTAGAAGGGTCTCCTCCTCCCGCCCCTGCCCGACGATTCTTCTTGCAGTATTTCTCAACAGACTGGAAAATCTGCCCCCGGTCCCCCAAAGAAGGGGCCTCAGAGGCGCACCCCCAACTGCTGACTTCGCCAGGCCTGGGCCCAGGCCAGGGCCTCCCCATGTCCTCCCTTCCCAGAGCCTCCAGAGAACCCCCCGTGCTCCCCCCACCCCCACTCCAGAAAATGATGTCTGAGGCCCAGGGAGCTGATGAGCTGACCCGCCCCCTCACCCGGCCTCGCCCACGGCCAGGGGCAGACACTGACGTAAGCTGGCGCCTCCTACAAGACACTGGGGTACCAATTCGCATGTGATCTTGGGGAGCAGGCTGAGCAGGACTGAGTTCATGGAGCCTGGGGAGGCCCCGGTGAGGGGGCAAGCTGGATACTGTGGTTGCTGGTCTCTGGTTCCATCAGCTCAGGGCTGGTTCCCGGAGTGGAGGCCAGTGGGCGGCCCTGGCGACACATGCAGGTGAGGCTCCGGCAGAGCTCGGGTGCGGCCCCGAGCTGGGGAAGACCCGCGCCACCCAGAGCCTCGCCTGCCAACCACAGGGCTTGTGCCCCGACTCCCAGCAAGACTGCCAAGGGGGCCCTGTCCACACCCTCCCCCCCCCCCCCACAAGCACTGACGCCTGGGAGGCGGTGCCTGGGAGACCCACCAGCCTAGGGTGTGAGCTCCTGTCCCCTCCGCTTTCCCTGGACCCTACTCAGGAGGCGGAGCCTCGGCTTCCCAGCATTCTGGGCCTGGGGTTCCTTAGGTCACCCCTCCTCCCCAACAGTTGACTAGACCAGCGCAGGCTCCCTTGTTGTCCTGTCTCCTCCCTTCCTCGCTTTGGGGGACATAGAAGGCCTCTGCCCCCAACTCGCCTGCCTGCCCGCCCCTCGGTTCTGGGCCTGGCATTCATGAGTACTTGATCTGGGAGGCAGCTTAACTGAGCCTTAATAGAGAAAACGTACTTCGTTTTAGTTTCGTATTTAATGTATTTGTGCCCAGGCTGAGGTTGGCAGCCGTTGCTAGAGACAGGGCCCGCTGAGCTGCCTGGGGACCAGAGGCCCAGCGTCACTTGGCTGGTGCCCCGTGGCTCCAGGGACAGGCATGAGAGCTGGGCCCTGGCCCTCCCGGGAGCAGGACCCGGGAGCAGAGGTCTGTTACCCGCCGGGCCCAATGACAGGTACCCAGGCAGCTGTGGTTCTGAGTGTCGGGACCCGAGGGCCACAGGGAGGCGGACAGCCAGGTGGCAGGCAGCTGAGGCAGGCGTGTCCCCCTGGAGGCTTCGCAGGCAGAATGGGGTGAGCCCCGGCCTCCCTCTACCGGGGGTGCTTTCTGCGTGCGAAGGGCCCGCCGGGGCCCCTGCCCTGCTGGTGCTCTTCCTTGGGCATCGGCTGACTCGCGCTGTCTCGGAGGAGGAGGGCCGTTCCCTTGGTCTGGTGAGGGCCCGCGTGAGCCCCACCCCTTCCTCTGAGCTGTGTGGGGTCCTTCGTGCCCTGGAGGCCCCGGTGCAGTAGCTGTGCAGCTGGATCCTGGCCGATCTCGGGGCTCATGCACTGAGTAGGAACCCACCTTTTTTTCTTAAGTTAATTCATTTTGCACAAAACTCCATAACAACCAAAACGTGTAACTTGTTTGCTGGTTCCAAACGGGGGTGGCCCAGTGGCTGGGCGACACTTGAAGCCCCGAGTCCCCTTTCTGTCGTTGGAAGGCCTTGGTTTTCTGAGGCGCGCCGCTCCCCGCCCCTTCCCGTCCGTCCCCCTAACCACGTCACTTGACCTTTTTCTCCTTCCCGAGCAAGTGTGTAGGCCCCGTGACCCCAGAAATGCGTGCTCCCCAGGCCCCTAGGGCGTATCTATTGTACACACGTATAAATACCTGTGTTTTATGTTGATATAGATATATACTGTAAATAGCATATATACTTGAGCAATATATATGTTAATATATACTGTGTGGGCACGCACATGCGTGTGTGTGCGGTACGTGGACGCAGACCCCACTGTGTGTGTGTGCGTGTGTGCGTGTGTGTGTGTGTGTGTGTGTGTGTGTGTGTGTGTAAGGGCCTCCGCCCGCCGTGTCTGCCGTGCACACAGGCACGTTTGAGCCACCGTGTATTTTTAATTCAAGTATATAGGCAATACGACTTTGCGAGAAGCCGGCCGCTGCCTCCGCCCTGACTTGACAGAAAAACAAAACCAGCAGCCCAGGGGCTGAGCCCCAGAGGGGGCATCGTGGGTTTCTCCCCCTTCTTTCTTGAAAGCTGGGTTCAGCCCCTTCCTGAACTCCCATCTCCATGGCCAAGACCCTGACACCCTTGAATTTCAAGATGGTAGAGCTCAGAGGGGAGGCGCTGAACAGAACAGCCCCCTTCCCAGCTCGCCCCGCCTGCTGGACCGTCACCCCGAGTCTCCGCCCAGGCCTGACCCCCTCGCATGGCTCCGTTCATGCTGACGGCTCACCTGGCTGATCTCACCTGCAGCTTAGATAGAAGCCTCGGGTTCCTTCCCAGGTCTCCTCCTGGGCTGGCCCTGTCCAACTGAGCAAGGCCCTGTGTGTGCCCTGGATGTGTGTCCAGGGAGGGGATGGGGCACCTTCCACCCGGAAACCCGCCCTTTGTTTCCCAGTCCGGTCCTGCTGTGTGAAGAGGCGGGGGCGCCGGGCAGGCGGGTCCTCGGGTCTGTGCGCCTGTGGTTAGCAGGGTCTGTGGTTTGGTGTGCACAGCATTGGGGTGTGGGAGTGAGCATTTTCCCCCCAGTGGCCAGCTGCTCGCCCCCCTCCCAGGCTCTCCGTGGAGGGGGCATGTGCCCAGGCCTGCCGTAGAGGTGGCCCTGAGGGTTTCTTGGCTCTGGCTGGTGGGCATGCAGCAGGGAGGGAAGCTGGGCTTGTGGGCAAAGCTGCCTCGGGGGGGCAGGGGGGGCAGGCAGGCCCTGTGTCTTTGCTGCGGTGCCACTCCCTGGAAAGAAAAGCTCAAACTGTCTAAATGCCACCCTCGCCCCTTGCCCACCCCACCCCCACCCCCACCATTACGCAACAGTGAGGAGAGGGAGGGAGGGGGCACCGTGACCACTCCTCCTCCCGCGTCCACAGTTGTGAAAGCCCGCCTCTGCTGCATCCTCAGCCCAGGCTCCCCTGGTTCCTGGGAAACTCCTGCCCCCTCAGCCCCAGCCCTGACCCAGCAAAGTCAGGAGGTGCCATCCGGGCCACTGCCCTCCGCTCAGGGCACACCCCCAAGCTGGAGAGGCATGCAGACCTCCCCTCCCCAAGATTCAGGGGGTCGAGAGCCCCCCAGCACCAGCATTCTCCCCCTCCTCCCACCTCCAGGCCCCTGGTGGGCAGGGAAGGAGCCAGGTGACCCAGAGCTGCCCACCAGGCTCCGGCAGCACGGCCTCGGGGCCCAGTGTAGTCTGAGGGGGCTTGTCCCTCTGAGGTGACAGAATGCCCTGGCAGTCAGAGCTGGGAGGGGCCAGGCCGGTGTCCAAGCCAAGGGTACCATCTGCCTGATGATCGGTAATGAGCCTGCCTGCCCACCCCCGGTCCCTCCTGGCCACATTTCCCCACGGCCGCCTGGCCGCCTTTCTGAGCCTCTGGATCCGGATGTGGGACAGGGGCCCTTCACAGCCCCGGCTAAGAGAAGCGACGTTGGGGATCTCTCTGCCTGTTGACGGCAGAGCACGCCAGCCCTGAGGAATTGTCGATGCCACTTCCTGAGTGAACACTGGGCTGGGGGTAGGAAGAAAACACCCCCAATGTATCTGTGCCGCTGTAAGTCAGGGCTGGGGAGCCACGGAGTTGGTGGTCAGCTTGAGAGGAGCTCAGGGCAAGAGGATGGGAAGACTGGCTTCTCAGACATCCCAGCCGCCGTGCCAAGGAGGGGCTAGGCCTGGAGCAGGCAGGAGCCCGCCGTTCAGAGGCCGCCTGGGAGGGGAGCCAACCGAGACGCCAGCGGGAGGCCGGCTTGGGAGGAGTGGCCCGGGGTTGTCACACGCATGGAGAGTTGAGCCCTGGTACAGCTGGGTCTCAGAGCTCGTCCCAGGTTTGGTTAGTTTTTTTGTTTTGTTTTTCATTTTCAAATTAGAGGCAGCCAAAGGACACCCTTAACTGTCTGTCGTACCGTTTGCATAGGTCGTGGAGGGAAGACGGGGTGGGCTGTGGCCTTCAGCTTTCACGTTCGCACCCTCCTGTGGAGCCTGCTGTGTGGGAAGGTGAAGACGGGCTGCTGGCTAAGGGAGCTGCTTGTCCTTGGGGCTCCCGGCACCGGGGTGGCCCGGCCTGTGGCACCCGTGGGCACCCGTGGTGAGGGAGTGTGTGGCTGTCCGTTCAAGGGGATGGGAGGCTGTGAGAGTCAGGACACTGGTCTGTGCACAGCCACACGTGTGCACTTCCACATGATGTGTACGTATGTGCTGTGTCATACACATCAGTGTGTGTGAGAGCACGTGTGCGGAGTTCGATGTGAGCTGAAGGACTGCCTCCCTCGGTGTTCTGAGGCCTTGGTAGCATTCTGACCGGTGGCCACCTGCGGAGCGGGTGGAGGGAGGCAGACCTGGAAGGGCTGCCCAGGCCACTTGGTTTTGTTAGCCCTGCCCTGTGGTGGGGGCCGAGGTGTCCCCTGCGGGGACTCTGTCCGCACAGCCAGCCTGAAAGCCTGGGCCTGCCGAGCCGCCGCCTCAGAAGCATCGAGTCCTGAGGTCAGTCTCACAGGGAGAGCTGTGGGTGCTGGGCCCGCGCCTGCTGGGCTCCTCCGGGAAGGGCAGCCAGCAACGTTGGAGACCAGGGGTCAGGGGAGCGGAAAGGTGAAAAACAGGCCAAATTCAGATCCCAAGACAGAGACCAAGCTCATTGCGTTTTCTGTCCATTGCCTCAGTTTACCTATTTATATTTAGAAAATGGTCCCGGAAGAACTGAGCAGGATTGGCTCCAAAACGGGGGTGGGGGCAGTGGACAAGCCCTCTTGTTACTCTATGCCAAAACCATTTCCGTTATCCTGAGATGGGGTGCGTGGATGCTGGATGCACAGTGGGGCTCTGAGGGGCCTCCGCCTGCCCGGGGCCTCATCTTGGGGAACCTAGCCCTCACTGGCATGCCCAGGTCACCAGCAGTAGCAGTGGCACCTGCCTCTGGCCCTGGGTGAGGGGAGAAGTGGGCAGCCCTACACCAAGGCCCCTCACGCTGACTTTGTTGAAGAAAAAAAACCCCTGGAGATTCATGTACTGTATGACGGAGAGAAAAACGTACCTAATGTTCCCCAAAAAAGACAGTATATTTTGTACTTTGTAAAGTGTTAATTAAAACGGAGAAAACAATGATGTTGGCTGACAGCTGTCTTTGTTCGGATCCAGGGCCACCACTCATCTCCCCTTTCTCCATACCGCGGTCTGGGGAGCGCAGGCCAGGGGCTGGGGGGGAAGCAGGAAAGCCTTCCAGTCCAGCACCCAGAATCGGAGAGGGAACGGCCCGAGAGCGAGAGGGGTGTATTAGTTACCGGTGCTGCGGAGTAAGTTGCCCCACACGTAATGCTTGAAATGGTTGTTTGTATGCCACGGTTTCTGTGGGTGGGAATTCGGGAGCGTTGGGCAGTCCGGCTGAGCCCCGCGCGAGGCCGCAGCCTGAAGGTTTGGCTGGGAGGGAGGATCCCTTCCAAGGCGGTTCCTTCACACGGCTGGGTTGGCAGGAGGCCTCCCATCCGCTCCACGCGTCTCCCCGTGGGACTGCTCCAGTGTCCTCACCGTGTGCTGCCTGGCTTCCCTCGGAGCACAGGATTCAAGGGCCAAGGCCAATGTATCTCCCCTACCCACGCACCATCACACGCTCCTCACCCCGCTGATTTGACACAGGAGGAGACCACACAAAGATGTGAAAACCAAGAGGCCAAGATCATGGGCCATCTCGGAGACTGGCTGCAACACCCACCATTCGTCCCCAAGCCTCTGGCAGAGGTGGGCCTGGGGGTCAGGGCAGGTCAGGGCCCTGCTGGTGATGGGGAGGATCAGCATCCCCCCCACAGGTGCGCTGACGTTTGCCTCTTGCCCTGTTGGCAGGAGGCCTGAGACCAGCAGGTCCTGGGACTTGGACCCCCTTCACCCTGTCCTCTGACGTTTTCCATGGAGCGCAGGTGTGAGCAGGGCAGGACTCTGCCTGCCCTCGGCCCACCGACCCCAGTCCCCACCCACCTCCCCCACAGGAGCAGCCGCACTGGAGATGGGAGTGGAGATGGGGCTGGAGCACCCGTGCACCCCCCTGAGCCCAGGGAAGCTCTGGCTACTGTGGAGCTCAGGCCGGGACATCAGACTCATCTGGGTCCCCAGCTCCGGGCCCAGGCCTGGCACTGCCTGAGTGACCGTGAGTGTGAGGAAGGGGCGGGAAGGGAGGCCTTTGCAGCTGGTTGGAGAGTATGGGGGCAATGAAGAGTCCCCGTGGATGTCATGGCTCCAGAGGGGTATCTGCAGACCAGAAACATAAAATGGTTTATGTTACGCTACTTACATCTCAGTTTTTTTGGAGAAAGGAATGTGGTAGAAAATACAGCAGGTGTGGATGCACAGCATGGAGGACGGCCAAGAGAGAAATGTGTGGTATTTGACCGCTCTCTGCAGTTAAAGAAGGTTCCTGTAAACACGGTGAAGAGCATCACGGAGGCGGAGGAGTGAGATGAAGGGAAGAACACGGAGGTCCCTGCCTTGCGAAGGTTGGTAGTGGAGCACCTCCTTTGAGGTGTTTCTCCAAGAGCTCCACCGAGCTGAACCAGCAGCAGCTGTCTGCTGGACCTGCCGCCATGTCTGCTCACTGGAGAGCCCCGGGCGCAGCGGGTCTGATGGGGAGAGGCCTGGAGAAGCAGCAGGGAGCCCCTAGCCGGCCTGTGGGGAACAGCCACACTGGCTGGATTCAGGAAAAGAAATAACTCAGTGTCTTGGAACTCAAGATTACAGTGTGTGACGGTTTACATGATAAAAGTGTCAAAGTTAGAAATTAAATGAATGCCTCAACAATTCCACTCGTTGAAAATTTGAAAACATTCACACACATGCTTGTGTGGGAATGTTCAAAAAAATAGGAAGCTGGGCCAGCATAAAACTGACACATGAATGTTTTGGCATTATTCACAAGAACACAAAAGTGGGACCAGCCGACATATTCATCAGCGGGTGAGTAACCAATGTGGTACATCAAAAAGAAAGAAAGCCTCCCCAGATGACCCCCTGGTCCAGCCAGGGTTGAGAAGCCGGGGTGGAGGGTACAGTCTGCCCACGGCTGTCATGAACTCCCCCTCCTGGGCAGGTGGCCTCACTTGGAGGTCGACCAGAGGCAGCCAGGCCCCAGACGCACAAGCTGGAACAGACGCCTCCTCACCACTGCGTCTCGGCACTGGCAGGGCCTGGAGTGCGGTGGGTGCCCAGGGGTACGGATACATTCCCCTCAAGCCTCTGCGTCACCCGCAGTATTCTCACGCTGGAATGAAGGTCGACAGCTGCAGCTGTGGGACGTCCTAAGGCCATGAACCTGAACTTGTTTCCAGCTCCAAGATGGACTCCATCCGGGCATTGTCTGATGGTCATGGCCTGTGTTCCCTGGTCTCCTGGCACCTCAGCTGCATTAAGCTCCCAGTGGGATAGCAAGACGTTTCTCTGCTCCCCCAGGGCAGCCTCCCCACCACCAGCCACAGCCCACCTGCTGGCCTCCCTAGCAACACATCAACGCCTGGTGTGAGGAGGTGACAACAGTCTGGATTTATCCTTTTAAACTTGACTGCTGAGCATGCACCTCCGTGTGGCCCAAGATCTGAGAAAAGCACAGCTAGTACTCCAGACATGGTCTCCGGCTCAAGTTTAACCTCGGCTGCTGCTGCTCCATGTTCAATAGCAAGGCTTGTGTGAAAGGCCAGGATGTTGTTGTTGTTAATCCTCACCCGAGGATATATTTTTAAAAATATTTTTTATTGATTTCAGAGAGGAAAGGAGAGGAAGAGAGATAGAAACATCAATGAGAGAGAACCATTGATTGGCTGCCTCCTGCACACCCTGCATTGGGGTTTGAGTCCACAACCCACGCAATGCCTGACCAGGAATCAAACCGTGACCTCCTGGTTCATAGGTTGACACTCAGCCACTGAGCCCTCAGCCCACTGACCCCAGTCCCCACAGAAGCAGCACTGGAGATGGGAGTGGAGATGGGGCTGGAGCACCCATGCACCCCCGAGCCCAAGGAAGCTCTGGCTACTGTGGAGCTCAAGCCTGGACATCACAGATTCATCTGGGTCCCCAGCTCCATTGATTCCCACCCCCCACCCTCTCCCCCCCCCCCCCCACTGATTTTTAGAGTAAAAGGGAGGCGTGAGGGGGAGAGGGAGAGATTGATTGGTTGCCTTTTGCACGCACCCCAACTGGGCCAGGGATCAAACCTGCAACCCAGGTAAGTGCCCTTAACTGGTAATCAAACCCATGACCCTTTGGTGCACAGGCCAACCACTGAAGCATACGGGCCTGGGATTTTTGTTTAATACTCACCTAAGAATATTTTTCCCTTGATTTTTATTTTTTTAATATATTTTTTTTATTGGGTTCAGAGAGGAAGGGGAGGGAGAGACAGAAACATCCATGATGAGAATCACTGATTGGCTGCATCCTGCACGCCCCCTACTAAGATTGAACCCATGGCACAGGCATGTGCCCTGATCGGGAATCGAACTGTGTGTGACCTCCTGGTTCATAGGTTGATGCTCAACCAGAGAGCCACACCAGCCGGGCTCCATTGATTTTGAGAGAGTGTGGGAGGGGGTGAGACAGAGAAACATCGATGTGAGAGACACACTGATTGGTTGCCTCCCTCACACGCCCCAACTTGGCCTGGGGATTTACACTGCCACTGAGGTACGTGCCCTTGACCAGAATCAAAACCAGGACCCTTCAGACCTTAAGCTCTGTCCACTGAACCAAACCAAGTAGGACTGGGATTTCTAATTTATTCATTGATTTGAGAGAGAGGAGAGAAACATCAATTTGTTCCACTATTTATGCATTCATTGGTTGATTTCTTAATTGGGGCAACCTGAGTCCGAGCAGCTGGGGAATGCACCTGGGAGAGAGAAAGGCATGAGTGGGGGTTGGGGAAGGGGTAAGCCCCTGGGGTCTCATCACAGGGCAGGACAGGTCCTGGGGTGATGGCTGCCTCGTGGGGACCAGTGCTGGGTGCTAACCCCAAGACCATCTGAAAGGGTATGTCCCCCAGCAGACTGCATGGTTAAACGGAGGTGCTCAATCAGTTCTGATGCAGCCGTTGTGAGAAGGGCCCTCAGAATGGTCTGAGCAGCTCCCCTGCTGGTCAGGAGAGGCCGGGCCCCTTCAGGTGCCTGGACCGTTCTTCACTGCTGGGGCATGTGGTACTCGGCCCAGCCAGGAGCTTCAGGAAGGAAAATGACAGCTCATTTTCAATTTTATTCCAAGTTTATGGAAAAGCCTTGCTGTAATAACATAAGAACTGGCCCCACAAAGAAGTGAGCCCAGATCAGGGGTCCTGGGGCCGCTCCCCCAGACACTACATGGCTGCTTCTTGCTGCCTCAGGTCACAGCAATCTGCTCAGTGAGAATTCCACTTTAAGATGCAATTGTCTTGACATCACCCATCTCCTTGTGCTTTATTTTTCCCCACAGCCCACACAACCATCTAACGTACTTTGCATTCTGCTTGTTTATTGTCCACTTTGCCCCCTAAAATGTGAGTTCCATGAGACCTGCTTACAGAAATTGTTACCATGACTGTGATAAACAGCCCCTGGCACACAGGGGCACACAGTTTGTACTTGTTGAATGAATGAAAGGGACACAAGGCGACAGTAAGAGCGAGCTGTCTGTGACATGATTCCCAGTTGTTTTTTCTGTCCCCCTCGCTCCCCCCCCCCCCCCCAGAGGTAGGAGGTATAGGTTACATCGCAGGACGGGGGCCGGATGGTTTTGGGAGTCCTTCTCTACCTCTGTTGGATGGGAACAACAGGGCAAGAATCTTACAGGAAGCATTTCCCCAGGCGGTTTCCTCCTGATACAGGGCAAGCCCATATTCTATCCCATTACTGTCTGAGGTCCATCCGAATGGAAAGGGGACCACTTGGGCCTCTGGCCTTCCTGCCGTGCAAGCGTTAACAGTCCCTTTTATTTAGGGCGCATACAGAACGTTTAATCCGTTCCACCCAGGCACTCGTGCCCTTATATCCTACTTCTACTTCTAATATCCATGGTGGCGGCAGTGGCCGAGGGCAGCGGTCGCCAACCTTTTGGACCTCACGGACCATCAGTTGGCGACCACTGGCCTAGGGGATCTTGTCCTGTGACATCTAGTCCTAGCCAATCTTTTGACCTAAAGGCTGAAATATCCAAGTCATTCAAGTTATCTATAACCAATAACTTAACTGGATTACCAGTTATTTTTATACTTCATTTTCTCCCAATTGAACTGTGGGAGTAGACTTTTAGAAAATAGTTTTCAAATAGGACTGTCTTCTACCATATTTTTCACTGGCATCTAGTAGCCTCTTTATCAAATACCTTGTTTTTGAAAGCTAATCTCGGTAAATGATCAAGTAAAATAAAAAGACCTCTCCAGCTCTTAAGAATAAAAATGCAGAAAATAGACTTTATTCCAAAAGAGCTTTTTAAAATATTTTTTTAAAGAATAAGACAAGTTACATTATGTTTTGTTTTCCACAATGACGCTCTTCTCCAAGACTGGCACTGCAGCCAAGCTTTGGCGGGATGTTCAGAGCCCTCAGCCCCAAGAATCAGGCCTCGATCTTCTTCCCGCGGGGGCTTGTCCACTTCTCCCAGCCAGGCCGTGAGAATGGTTAGGAGGCTGCTGACAGCCAGGAGCCCATGGGGTGCCGAGCTGGTGCCCACTGTATTTTCAGGGAGAACCCCAATCCAAGCAAAGGACTTCGGCATGTGTCCCACCAGCAAGCTGGCTTTCAGGGTCCACTTTGGGCGGGGGGGACCTGAATGAAAACCCCAGGCCAAAGCCAGCCCGGCTCCCTCAGTCAGGCTGGGCTGCCCCGTGCCCACACACACGCTCACCACGAGCTCTGCTTAGCTCCAGGGGCTGCAGAAGCCTCCTGAGCACTGCGCTCTGTCAGGCTCCTTTCAAGATCAGACAAAATGCATATCATGAGCAAAGGTTTCTTAAGACCAGCTTCTTGGGCCAGAGGTGACACCAGAGGCCATCCTGTGCTCCCAGGAAAGAGCCAAGACATTGTAATGATCCTCTCCATGCTGGGACGCACAGCCCTGGGCCCATCTTCCTGCACACCAGCCCGATAAAGGCAGCCGTGATGTGCTGCATTGGCAGGTCTCACCGGAGCAGGGACCACGTCTCCGGACTTCAGTTTGCACCTCCTAAGGGCTTTAGGAGAGAGTGTCACACTTCATGGAGGGCTCTGGTCCTCTCTGAGCCCCATCAGAACCCCGCTGGCTGCCTCTGCTGAGCAATCAAGTGGTTCTGAGGCCAGGGCAGGCTCACCTGGTCAGCAGGAAAATTCAGATGAATGACTTGGCCAGAGTCACCATGTGATCCACACCACAGGCCACATCCACGGGCTCCCCAGGCATTGTCACCTGAAAAACAAGAGCCAGCACACGGTGAGGGGAAATGGCCAACTGGGAGACAGACAGGCTTGGAGGTGGCCCCAGCTGGGCCTGATCCGGGCCCTTGGTAGGTGACAGCCTCTGAGCCTTGGCTCCCTCCTCTGGGTGATAAATGGGGACACCTACACCTACCTGGCAGGTCTGCTGGGCCGAGCAAATGCAATCACCATGGAAAGGGCCATCCCAACTCCCCACCCGGTCAGCAGTGGGCGTTACTGTCCAGCCCCCAGGAGGCCACTCTGGGCACAAGCGCGAACCCTGAGTGACATCCCACAGAGGTTAGTCCCCTGTGAGTGTGACCCCGCCAGAGGCAACACTTGTTCTCCGGCCAGGTGTTCAGTAGCCTTTCCTAGTGGTCACCACCGAGGCTCACTAGAGTGCCTGGAAAAACCCTTTCTCCTCTCTCAGGTCCACTTTGGGAACTACCCTGGCCCCGGGTCCTTACCCATTTGCCTCCAGCTCCAGCCTCAATGAGTCCTGTCACCCTTGAGGAGGGATGCTGACTATGTCTCAGAAGGTACCCAAGGCCTGGCAGCAGTCCTGCCAACACTGCCCGTCCACGCTGACAACACTCATCACAGGAAGGCCCACCTCAAGGTAACAGCAGCCTCCTGGGATATGGAGGCTTCTGTTTGCCTCTATTTATTTATTTTGGTTAATCCTCACCCAAGGATATTTTTTCTATTGATTTTGTTTTAGAGAGAGAGTAGAAGGGAGGGAGGGGGAGAGAGAGGGAAACATTGATGTGAGAGAGACATCAATTGGCTGCCTCCCACATGTGCAAGATGGAACCTGCAATCCAGGTATGTGCCCTTGACCGGGAATCAAACCTGCAACCCTTCGGTGCACAGGCCGACACTAACCACTTAGTTACACTGGCCAGGGCCTGCCAGTTTGCCTTTAAAATGACTCATTGTTCACAGCCTGGCCTTGGAAATGTGTGTGCCCACTAATCAAGGACTTCCATACCCACATGGCCACCCCAGTTCTCCAGAAAAGGGGCACTTTTCTATTATTATTTTGAATAGGAAATACATTCACATGGCTACAATATAAAATAACATTCAATGAAAAAGAATAAAAAGACATTAAGTACCTTTTACTACCAGTATCATCTGCCTCATTCCCTAACCTTCCCAGGTATGGAAACCACTTTTGACTGGTTTGTAATTGTCCTTCCAGAGGTTCTTGGTGCAATGAGAAGCAAATGCACGTATACTGTTTTCTTAGATGGCAAGTTTTAAGACAGTGCACCTGTACCACTTACTCCTCAGCCCTCAGCTACGATGCGACACTGCTTTTCTGACCAGACCCTGCCATCCTGCCGGAGTGGGCGGTGTGACAGCTGGAAAGGGGATCTGTCACAGCCTGTGGAGTTTACTGAGCGTAAGAGGGAAAGACCTATCCAGATGGCCTGGCCTGAAAGCCCAGAGGCAGCAGTGCCGACCCCGCAGCTTGGCGCCTTTGGCGTGGGAGACAAGTCCATTAAGGGCTCCTGGCCACAAACAAATGGACGCTAGTAACCAAGTTGTGCTTCCCACCTCTCCCTCCCTAAACAAACGTCTTTGGCAAAGCCTATTAGAGAAATCACTAAACAAACAAGAAGCCGTGCCCCAGCTCATCGCAAAGGCTCGTAGATGCAGAAAGCGTTCCAGGCTGGCCAGGCATGCCGCCTCTGTGGTGACCAGGCCCAGGTGAACTCTTAGCAACCCCCAGGCCATTAGAGCACATCTCACTGACCACTGCGGGCGGGGGAAGTGCCCCTCTCCACACTAACCTGCAGCCCAGCTGCTGCATTTACGCACCTCTGTCCTTGTTCCCCAAGTGCTCGGGCCATTAGTGCCCAACGCAGAGTAGCCTTGGTTTACTCACCAGGACTATGGCCTGGCCTCGGAGGCCCACCTCTCTGTGGCGCAGGGGGGGCCCCCGTTAAGCAGTCACTCGCAGTCTGTCTCTGAACCGAGTCCAGAAGAAGAATGCCCTCAGCCATCTTTTATTTTGTCCTTGTCAAGGTTAAAAGGAGCTTCTATTCTAAACCAATTTACACTCACAACATTATTGCAAATGGAAACAGTTCTAAAAACCAAAAGCACCCTTAGCCTGAGTAAGTGAAAAGTTTGAGCAAACTCAGTTTAGGAACATCTCTCTCCACAATGACACGTTCCTGAAACAAGCGCCCAGCAGGTGAGAGACACAGGAAGGCTGAGAGCACTGACCCTGGGCAGTGGCCGGGCCCCGCAGACTTGCTGCTCCCCCCACTTGGCTGCTTCTGAAATTTCCTTCCTGGCATAAGCGAGCAGGCTGAGAAAGGAAGAGCTCGACCCGCAAGGAGGCGCTGCCCCAGAGCGCCCAGCTGCCACAGTGCACCTCTCCCGAGGTGGCCATATAGAAGGGGCCTTCAGGCAGAGGGTTTCCCAGCCTATGCTCCCAACCTGATACTGACCAGAGGGGTCATGGCGAGGGGGCAGCACAGCCTGCAGCAGGAAAACAACCTGGAAAGCTTTGGAAGGAGAGGTTTAAATCAGGTGGCTCTGATGTCACTACATGGGCCTAAAAACTGAGAGAAGCCCAGGTTCTGAGTTCAAGAACAACTAGTCAGTGCCTTGTAGGAGCTATAAATAAGACTTTACTCTTTCTTTTTCTTTCTTGGAATACTTTTTAAATGATGTGACACAGCCCCCACTGAAGATTAATAACAAAATACAGTGTTTTAAAGATTAAAAATCTCCTGTAATTTTTTTTTTCTAAGTGAATACAACAGGACAGACAGGAGCAAGGTCCAGGTACCCAACAACAGACAAATTGAATATTTAAGGAATCCAGCTTGGTTGATCCAAAACCTGGTTCCTGCCACCACCTTTGTCCCAAGCATCAGCCTTGCACCTCAAGCTTGCACAGAGTGGAAAGGCCAGGCCATCAGATCTCAGCACCATTCTTCAAGCTCTCTCCTTTACCCATCCACAAACAGGGCTCAACAAATGTACAAGGAGGAGGACAACAGTTTGGCAAGAAAGCAGCCAAGTGTCCCTTTGCTGATGGTACAGATGCAGAGAATGACATTCCCCAAGGGAGGTCTGATGGGTGATGAGTCAATGAAGGGGTGTCTGGTCTGAGTGGCAAGTGGTGTCAGCCCCAGCAGCCTGCTCCTTCCAGCTTCACTGCAGGGCCCGAGGCCTGGCCCAGCCATTTCAATAAGGAACATGCTATCAGATTTCCATCTCAGCTTATGGCTGTCCTACGTCTGCACTCTGACCTGGAGGAAATGGAGGCAGCTGAGGAGCCCCTCGTCACAGCGGTCATTCGTCCAAACCCCAGGTGCTTTCCTGTTTGCTAAGCTTCCCTGCAGGAAGGCCTTTGGGTGGGGTTCAAGAGAGGGCAGTAAGGAACTACCAAGGAAAAAAGTAGGATGTTTAAATCACATTATCGGTATTTCCATTACCTGTGGTACCACCCACTGTCCGTCAACTGCCTCTCCATTCCTCACACATGATGGCATTTCCTAGCTCAGGGAACAAGCGAGGGAGCCCCAGCCACCTCGGGGACAAGTGTGGTCCACAACCAGTCTTTCTAACAAGTTTAAAGTCTGTTCTGACCTATTCTCTCAGAAACGGCACCTACTGTTTTTATAAAGGAGTCAGGGCCTGCCGAGTTCACAGGGACCAGGAGAGGCAGCAGCCGAGGGGAGGGCCAGTGGAAACGAGCCCCGAAAATAACCAGGAGCCACAAAACATTCTGCAGTGCGTTCTGGACAAAGCCTGACTTCATTTCTTTTGCATTTTTACATGTGTTTTCAAAAGATACTTTACACAATTTCAAAGCACGTTACTAAAATCAAACTTGTTCAATACTTAGACATGCGCATGCTCGCGCATACACGCATACACACACACACTTCCATAGGCAGAGACAGTCTCTGGAGGGAACATCAGACACCAATTCTAGTAGCTGCCTCTGGGATAAGTCATGGGAAACTGATTTTTCATAATACACTTTGAACAAGGACATATGTTCTATATTCAAAAAAATAGCTTTTTTTAGAACTTAAAAAAACCTAGTAAACAACACTAAGATAAACTACAATTGAAGAAAGAACTTTTTCTCCTTTAATTTTGAAATGAGTCTTTTTGTCTAATTGCATCCTCCCCCTAAGAAAAACCTTTATTTTTTTCACTTTGGTGCCTGTGGTAAGGATTCTAAATATTAAACATCCGGCTTTCTTTTAAATTCACTGTAAACATTCCTCGGCACAGGCCTCTGCAAACAGCTCCTGGCATGCCAACTTCCCCATTTCAAACCTCTCCCTGTCAGCATCGGAGCCCCGCGGCTCCCGGCCTGCAGCTTGCTCCTCTCTGAGGCCTGCTTCTGTTTCCCTCCACATCCCCAAGGACAGCCTCCGACGAGGCTTCTTACAGAGCACCAAGGGACGGAACCCACACAGGCCATTCCTCCCACTGCTCACCCAACAGGTCACAGGAAAGAGCAAAGGGCAATGAGCCCACAGCCAGAAAAGTTGGTGCTGGCCGCTGGCTCTGGATCCTCACCTGAGCGGCCTCACCTGATGCCACAGAGCAGGAGGAGGGCAGCTGGCACCCGGAAGCGGGGGAGGCAGTCCTGGGGACCAGGTGCTGGGGCGCTGCTACCACATCAGGTGAATCTGCCCTCTGGGCCTGCCCGCAAACCCGCCCAACCCCGTCTTACCCTCCATGGGAAATACTGGTCTTCTAGGCGGCCAATTCCCAGGCACCCTCGGATGTTTTTGCCCCAAACAAACAGCTCTCCTTTGTCTGCAAAGAAAGGAAAATGGTGGCTTGGTTGGGACTAGGCCAAGGGCAAGTCTCCAAGAAGGGTCATGAGAACAGGCGTTCCAGAACCTGGTACAGACAGAGTCCAATGTTAAACTTTAACTTCTACCAGACAAGTAATGCTTCCTTTTGAAGGGAAGGTATACTGCCCCATACCAAACCATGTCCTAGCCCAGGTTTACAGTGTCCATCGTGTGGGAGATACGTAGGTGTGTGGAGCAGAGGGCCAAGGAGGCTCCTGCACAGACCACTCAGCTCGCACCCCAGGGGGCCCCTCACCCACAACCATGTCTGACCAAACCTTGCCTCCACAAGTCCTGAAATATGAGCATCCTCAAAGTAGGATGACTGCCAATCCTTGTCTGGGTTTCTGAATGTCGGGAGTATTCAATCAGGTGACAATGGTGACTGGGTACCTCTATGGGCCAGGTCTAGGTCTGTGTGTTAGCAGGTGGGACAGGACAGTGACTACACATGCTCGGTTCCTGTCCTCATGGGACTAGTTGAACGGCTAGAGATAAACAAATGATCAAACCAATACACGCACGCTTATCCACTAACAGTACCAAGAAGGAAAAGGACCGAGAGGCTGTTATAGAGAGAGCCCAGGGGACTGCATCTAGACCTGGGCTCTGGGAATGTCAACCTCCAGGAAAGGACCCAGACATGGCAGGGCAGCCTCCCACAAGCAGCCTTCAGTGCTGACTTCCATCCCCATCAGCTTTGGGCACTCCTTGGCGCAGCGGCCCTATTTAGCTCCCCCACATCTGGCAAGCAGAAGTAGAAAAGGCATGGGAAAGCCAGAACTAAAATAATCTGGGCTGATTAAATAAGGAATCCTGCCCTGACCGGTTTGGCTCAGTGGATAGAGCGTCGGCCTGCGGACTGAAGGGTCCCAGGTTCGATTCCGGTCAGGGCATGTGCCTTGGTTGCGGGCACATCCCCAGTAGGGGGTGTGCAGGAGGCAGCTGATCGATGTTTCTCTCTCACCGATGTTTCTAACTCTCTCTCCCTCTCCCTTCCTCTCTGTAAAAAATCAATAAAATATATTTAAAAAAAAAAAAAAAAAAAAAAAAAAAAAAAATAAGGAATCCTTTCGTTACAAGCAGTCAGAGCCCCTCTGGTCTGTCCAACACCCTTGGTCCTCCAGCCTCAGATTTTACGTGTTTAACAGAACAATTCAGTCTGGTCCCAAACTGTTAGACTTCAGGGTAAACCAACCAATCCCAACTCCCAGATGGCCATATGCAAACGCTGGGCATACAGTCAGGGAGAAACCCAAGCTCTGATGCTCTCTCTACTGAGGGACAGTAACTGGCACTTGGGGGAAAGCTATATAGGGATTTCATTTCAGTGTGACCCAAAATGGCCACACGGGTGACACCAAACAGAAAACAGTCACTTCATGTGGGTTTCCAGGTATGTGGCTTCGCACACAGTGTAAGCCTTAGAACAGTCTGGAAAATAGATCACTGACACCTCCAGAATTAGTCCACAGTGACTCTTATTTACTAAGTTGAAGTAGCTTTAAAAAACTCACAGGAACTAGGTTCATTTGCAAATGGCAGTGGCTGACTCTGCCTGAGTGGCAGTGAGGGATCCTCCATCCATCAGCGCTGCTACCACCTGGTGCTTTAATACACACAGTCGGGCAAGACTCCGACCACTAGCACAATGGTCCGCACTGAAGCCCCAAAGCCTGGAGCTCCGACAATTCTGAATGGTGATCATCTGGAGCAGTCCTCACATAGCATGGGGCCAGAGCACACAGACAAGAATGACCCGAACTGACTGTCCCAGCCAGATGTTTAAAAAAAAACAAAACAGTTACTTACCATGAGACAAGGAAATAGTGCATTTGCTTGAGAATCACAAAATGAAATTAAATTAATACAGTCTGATGATTCAAGTCAACTAAAGAGGAACAAATTGAACCAACAGTCACTGTGGTGGAACAGGAGATGTAATCAAGAAAAGCACACATTCTAGAAGTCTGCAGAGTAACTGGATATGTTATGGCTGTGTCATTTGGCAAACCTTCGCAAACATCTCCGTTTCAGCCTTCCCTTTGATCATTCTCTCCCCCAGCACTTTGGAGAAATTGGGCAGATTTACTTCCACAAAACCACGGACAGTCTTACAAGTCTGCTCCTTGCCATCCCACGTTCCTGGGTCAGATTGGGGTTTGGGCTTGGTCAGGCAGTGGGATTAAGCCCCACACATTCATTTCCTAATTACCTACCATGGATTTGCCAAACCTCTGCTGGTTTTCCCCCACACCCCAACACACTCAAGGGTCCCCTCTCCTACCACCAACTGGTATCCTCTTGAGGAAATTCACTTTCACATTAGCCTAACCACAAACCAAATGAACCAAGATAAAACTCCAGGATGAAAAAAAGATACACATTTTACAACCCCAAGCCAAACAACTTCTGGATTGGCCGCTCTCTTTAATTATCCATACAAGGGAACCGCGCCACTGGATGGATGGAAACCGAGAGCTGCCCACAGTCTGGGGATGAACCTGAGAGTGAAGCTCTGTCGGTCTCCGGGGCCGCATGGCTTGGTCACTTACTGGTAAGGGCAGCAAAGTGGCTGAGTCCACATCGAATGCGGGAAACCTGGACTTCGGGGTTGAACTCTGTTAAGCCGAAGAGAGTGGGTGGAACCATTTCTGGAAGAGCAGTTTCCACTAGGTTTGGTCCTTTCCCAAGAATTCCATAGCCCCAGACAAAAACATGTCCTTCTCCTACATTACAGGAAAAACAACGGTCAGTAAGTCAAACCAAGAGCAGCCCTCACTCACTAGAAATTCAAACTGCACCACCAAGAAGCATTACATCCACATGCATTTTTCCCTCCTCACTTGGCAAGAACATGCTGACAGATATTTAATGTTTCTTTTCTCCTCTTTCAAACTCTTGTTTGTGGAGTATGTCTATCCAGCTCACCAATCTCAGAATACAAACTTCCCACATCCTGAAGGTAATCTGGACAGGACCCATCCATAAATCACCCAGAAACCCCATGTGAACACGGGAGAGCCCTCGAAGGACAGTTTTTCACAACAGCTCAATGTTTCACAGTGATCAGAAGACCAAGCCAAGTAACTAAACAACTTTTGGGCAGAGTCCTAAAACTCTAGAAACGATTTTTTGGTTATAAAAAGTTTAATACTCATCAGTGGTACCAGATGTTTAATCTGAGAGGCATGGGTCTCAGTATCTAAAGTTTAGGGTTTACATTCTAAACCCTAAGGCTGTTCTCCTCTCTGCCTTTGTTTCCTGTTCTGGCAGCCTCCCTGGAGACGGCAGAGCTGGAGTCTCTGGCCCAGACTAAGGGACAGGGAGAAAGTTCACTCTCCATTTCAGAGGTCTGCTCTGTGCTGTCTACTTACATATCACGGCTATTATCTTTCTGTCAAGAATGTCACCGCACCCTCTGTTAGCCGAACTCAATCTAACTAGACCTGCCCCCAGCCACATTCCCTTCCTCAGGCCAAGGTCTGCTGCCTGTGAGTCCAATAGACACCGACCTTCCTCTATGCAACCCACCTATAGCTGCCCAGTGACTCTGCAAGAGGGTCTCACCATTTAACACAGCACAGCCAGTGCCACCACAGGCAGCCTGCTTCACCTTGCCCACTCCTGAGAAGGGTAAGCACCGGGGGACGTTCACCTAAATCAAAGGAAGGGTCCACACTGTTAGGAAGACAAACCAGCGAGAATTTGGAAATAATCTGGTCTTGTGTACAGAGTATATAAGTCCCAGTTCATTTATTCATGCCACAAGTATTTCCCAAACATTGAACATATGCTAACTATCTAACTGGGTATTGGGAATGAGGGGGAACAAGAGACCTGGTCCCTCTCCTAGTCTCCTACTTTAGCTGCCAGCCTAAATTAACATAAAATTAATTTGTGCTCAATGCAATGAAGGAAAGTACATGGTCTCTGAGAATGAACGTGAGGGAGACCGACCTAGTTTGGGGGGAGGAGCAGTCAAGAAGGCTTCATTTTTCTCCTGCTACCTGAAGGATGAGTAGAGGTAACTAGGCGAGGGGAGAAGAACAGGACAATCCAAGTAGGGGAGATGGAATGTGTAAAGGGAATGAGGTGAGCATGGCACATTCAGGGAGGTTAAACAAGGTCAGAGTGGCTAAAGCAGGGAAACAGGCGAGGGAAAAGGGGTCATAGTACAAGATGCCGGTGGGGAGAGGGCAGCCGGATCATGCAGGATGCTGTGGAATTTCTAGAGGGGAAGGAACATCATGGACGTAGGTAACAATGGAGAAGGACCAGAGCGTGGGGAGGAGCATGAGTTCACTCTTGAATGTATTGAACTCGCAGTGTCTAGAGACGACTAGGTGGAAATGTCAAGTGCTGCTTAGTGATGTCTGGAACTCTGAGGTGTAAGCATATAGATGGTAAGTGCAGCCAAGGGTATGGCTAGGATCTTCTAAAGGGGGAATATGGAGAAAAGAAGAGCAAAATCCACACCATGAGGATCTTCAACATTTAAAAGCCTGGCACAAGAAGAGATCCAGTAAATGAGACCAAGAAGGCCCTAGTCGGCATGGCTCAGTGGTTGAGCTTTGGCCTATGAACTACAAGGTCTGTTCAATTCTCGGTCAGGGCACATGCCCCAGTTGTGGGCTCGATCCTCAGTGTGGGGTATGCAGGAGGCAGCTGATCAATGATTCTCTCTCATCATTGATGATCTATCTCTCTCCCTCTCCCTTCCTCTCTGAAGTCAATAAAAAATATATTTTTTTAAAAAAAATGAGACCAGGAAGGGACACCGAGAAAGTTGAGAGAGCACTAGAAGAGTCTAGCAATGGGGCAAAAGGAAAAGTGGTTTTCACAAAGATGTCATTGTCAATGTCAAATGCTGCTGAGAGGTCAAGAAAGATACAGAGTGGAAATGTTCTCTAGATTCTTTATTATTATTCTTAGCAACATGGATGTCATTGGTATCCCTATCAAGAGCCACCCAGCAAACTCCTAAGGGTGGAAACCAAGTGGAATGGACTGACAATGAGGAAACAGTAAGTCAATGTAGCTCCTGAGAAGCAGGAGGTAAAGCAAAGGGGTAAGGGTAGAGAGAATGAAAGGAGATGGAGGAGCCACCTAGGGCTTTAAGATGGAAGACATACGAGTCAGGTGAAAAGAGTGATGGAGGCACCAGCAGAGAAGGACAGGTTCAAGTTTTGGGAAAGAAGGCCCAGCAGATAGAGGATGGCTCCTGAAAAGGTGGAAGGCGATGGGATCCAGGGCAGAGAGAGAAGCAGCAGCTTCAGCAGGAAGAGATACACCTCCTCCACCGCTGGAAAAGGAATGGGTCCCGGGTGGGGACAGACACAGGTACATGTATATGAGCCATAGCAGGAAACTGAGGGCATTCTCGTCCAATAGCATCTGTTTTCTCTATTAAACAGGAGGCAAGATCTGCTGAGAGTGAGAGATGGGAGGGTCAGGGGTTTGGAGAGTGAAATGTGGCCAGCTTAGCCTTCCAGCAGGATTTGGTCTTGGCGCCTCTACTGAGAAATAACTTTGGAAAGATAGATTATAAGTGCTTCAGTGACAGCCACGAATCTTCATGGATTCACTTTCAAACGGAAATAGCTGAAAGATAACAGTCCCTAAGTTGAGTCCAGAGGAATAAAGGGGCTTACCAATCCAGAAAACATATGCCTAGATAAAGTGGGGCTGTCAGGGAGGGGGCCGGGCCTCTGTGCTTGGCTCTCAGAGAGCTGCTTTACCTCACTGTGCTCTGGCACAAGGCCCTCAGCAAGTACTGAGAAATGCTCTCGAAGAGCCATCGGAAACACACCCCTGTTGTCACTGACAGGATGAGGCTTAGACCACAGTAAAGACTCTTGGTTGTGATGGGCTACTTCTAAGATGACCCCTAATAATCCGTCCCCTCCTATTCGCACCCATGTGTAATCCCTGCCCTGTGTGGGGGCTGGACCTACTGCCTTCTTCTTTTTCTTTTTTTTTTCAGAGAGGAAGGAAGAGGAAGAGAGAGATAGAAACATTAATGATGAGAGAGAATCACTGATCGGCTGCCTCCTGCACGCCCCCTACTGGGGACTGAGCCTGCAACCCAGGCATGTGCCCTGACCTGAATCAAACCTGGGACCCTTTAGTCCACAGGCCGATGCTCTATCTGCTGAGCCAAACTGGCTAGGGCCTGACTTGCTTCTAATGAGCAGAATACCAGCATTAGTGAGGGAAAAGTCACTGCTAAGATTAAGTGATAAAACACTGGCTTCTGTCTCACTGGCACTCGCTCTTGCCTTCTCATTTGCTCACTCTGATGAAGCCAGACGCCATGTTGTGAGTTACTATATGGAAAAGCCTACGTGGCAGGGAACATGGGAGGCTTGGCCAACAACTATGAGCTGGCTCACTGCCAGCAAGGAAGTGAGGCCCCAGTCCAATAGTCCACAAGGACCTGCATCTTGCCAGCAACCCCAGTGTGGTCCTGAAAGCAGAGCCTTCCCCAGATGAACCCTAAGATGACTGCAGCTTTTGAAAGACTCAGAACCAGAAGACCCAGCTAAGCCACCCCAAGATTCCTGACCCACAGAAACTGTGAGATAATAAGTGTGTGTTGTTTTAAGCCACTAAGTTTCAGGGTCATTTGTTATGCAGCAATACGTAACAATGACAGGACACTGGACCTGTCCCCCACAGGAAGGCCGGGGAGACATTTTCTCAGGCCTTGGCATTAGGAAGAGCAGTACTTCTCCTGAACACTTTGCTATTTATTTTACAGAAACAATGAATCATTTCAATGACCGTTTTCTCTGCTTTGGCTACTAGGAAACTCAGAGCCAAATCTGCAACCACTTCTAGCCACTGAGCCAGACCACAGAGAATGCATTTTTTCATCTATTAGCTGATCTTAGTTTTCCTTTGTGCAAGTTTATCATTAACATATATTTAAAACCCCTCCTGAAGAAAAAAAGAAACACAAACTTCTGTATTTGTCAAAAGTTTGATATTAAAGAATGTAGTATGTTTTTTAAATAGTTCTTATCTTTTAGAGATACATACTGAAACTTCTATAAAAGAAATATGACACCTAGGATTTCCTTCAAAATAATCCAGGATAGAGTAGATGGAATTACAGATGCAACAAAATTGCCCATTAAGGAGTATGGGTTTTTTTGGGGAGGGTGTTGAGGGGGTAGTTGAGGTTAATGAAAATGTCTGGAATTAGATAGTGGTGATGGTTGGACATCCTTGTGACTATACTAAAAACCACTAAATTATATATTTAAAAATTGTGAATTATATCTCAATTTTTTAAATGGGCCATTAGTTGGCAATTGTTGAACATGGGTAATGGGTATATAAAGATTAATTATGCAATGAGCTCTACTTTTGTTTAAATTTGAATTTTTCCTTAATAAAACATTTAAAATTCTACTGTATTGTAATCATGGTGGCTTGCTTCAGTGAGGACGGGCTAGTGGTGAGGAGAGGCTGCAGGCATGGCTTCTAAAAAGCTGCTAGTATTCTACTTGACCTAGGTGGAGCTGCACAGGTATCTTAATCGAGCTGCATGCACAGGATCTGTATGCTTTGGGGCATATGTTACACAGCAACAAAAAGCAACAACAGTGTGACAGCGTAGGAACTTAGGTAAAAAGCCTCGTTATCCGGGCATGCCTAAAATACTGCCCTAAGCCAGGACTATCTCATCAAAGTATTGATAAAAAATAATGGCTTTTGCACTTAAGCTTTCTTTCTGGGCTCCAATAAAATTGTCAAGAACTTGGAACCTTACCCGGCTGGTGTGGCTCACTGGTTGAGTGTCAACCTATGAACCAGGAGGTCACAGTTCGATTCCCAGACAGGGCACATGCCCTGGTTGTGGGCTCAATCCTCAATAGGGGGCATGCAGAAGGCAGCTGAACAATGATTCTCTCTTATCATTGATGTTTCTCTCTCTACCTCCCTCTGAAATCAATATAAATACTAGTATACTAGAGGCCCAGTGCACAAATTTGTGTACAGGTGGAGTCCAGCTGGCCCGGCCCCAATCAGCGGATTGGAACTGGGCCTGTGGGGAGGAGGAGACAGCAGAAGGTTGGTTGGCTGGGCCAATTGGGGGTGGGGCTGGCCGTGGGGAGGGGCTGTGGGCAGTGGACCAGATGGCCCCACCCCGAATGGGGTGGGGGAGCCAATCAGGGGTCAGTGGCCAGGGGAGGGACCATGGGAGGTTGGCCGGCCAGCTCCACCCCCAATTGGTGTGGGGGGGCCAATCAGGGGCCAGCAGCCAGGGGGAGGGGCCATGGGTGGTTGGCTGGCCGGCCCTGCCCCTGATTGGAGTGGGGGGGCCAATAGGGGGTGGGTCTGGTGGGGGGGGAGGGGCCAAGGGCCAATCGGGGGTGATGGGGGCCCATCTGGTGCGGGGCCGGCCGGGGGGAGGGGCCGCGGAAGGTTGGCTGGCTGGCCCCACTCCCCCATCGGGCAGGTTTGCTGGCCACAGTGAGCATCATAGCAACCGGTAGTTCAGTCATTATGGCATTCCGGTCACTGGTTTTTTTATATATATATAGGTATTTTTTTAATTGATTTTTTACAGAGAGGAAGAGAGAGGGATAGAGAGTTAGAAACATCGATGAGATAGAAACATCGATCAGCTGCCTCTTGCACACCCCCTACTGGGGATGTGCCCGCAACCAAGGTACATGCCCTTGACCGGAATCGAACCTGGGACCTTTCAGTCCGCAGGCCGACGCTCTATCCACTGAGCCAAACCGGTTTCGGCTATAGGTATTTTTTTTAAAAGAACTTAGAGCCTTGAAGAGGCAGTCTTACAACAGGTTAGGTCTTAACATTCTAGCACTTTATACATCACACTTTGGTGAAGAACCTCTTAGAAATGTCATTAACACACTATATTTACAAACCTCCCAGCACCATGCTATAAGTGACCATTTACTAAATGTCCTTAACACACTATATTTACAAACCTCCCAGCACCATGCTATAAGCGACCTTATACCTGTGTGGAGTCCGTGACAGAGGCCAGCTGCAGGTACTCAGAGTTGCCCCAACCAAAGAGGTCTCCATCAGCCGACACAGCCAGGCAACAATCACCGTAGGTGGCAACCTGGACCACATTCACTCCTGCAAGGTCTCCACCCAGCTTGGTGGGTACACTGGTGATATTGTAGTGACCCAGACCTAACACAATAGAAAAATACTTCTAATGAGTTATTCTCTTACAACTTACACAGACTTACTATTTGCCAAACATATTTGAGCACTTTACAAAATCAAAAATCCTAATCTGTTCCTCTGCATGCCAGGCAACTTCTGTCTCCATGTTCTCTCAGAGGCAGAAAAAGGCATCATTGTAACTAGATCATATTAAAACTCCTGGATTTTTCTAGGTCCAATTCAAGTTAGAAAAGTTCTCGAGATGAAAGCCTACTATACAATGAACATATGAGGCCTTGCATTATATTAAAATGAGCAGCTGAGCTTGCTGGAAAAATGAAGGAAATCTCTACTGTCCACCCACCCAAAAAAGTAAACAGAAACAGGCAAATTGGCGTGGTAAGCAGTAAACAGGACAACACAGGGCTTGCCCGAAGGACAATGTCATCATCAGCACTTCAGTAGAAGGGAATCCCTGAGCAGCACAGGGAGGCAAACACTAAACCACAGACTCTGGCTTCAGGGGCTTCCCACAAGGGGCTCAAAGCAGGGTCATACTGGCATCAGAAGATACTACCAACAGAGTAAAAAGGCAACATGGGAGAAAATACTTGCAGATCAAATATCTGATAAGAGATTAATATTCAGAATATACAACAAATTCAACAACCACAACAAAAACAAATGACCCAATTTAAAAATTTCCTTCTTCAAAGAAAATATACAAAGGGGCAAGCAATAAGCATATCAAAAGATGTTCAACATCACTAATCATTAAGGAAATGCAAATCACAAATGAGATACCACTTCACACCCATTAGGATGGCCACTATTACAAAAAACACACAAAAATAACAAATGTTAGGGAGGATGTGGAGAAAGTAGAACTTCATACATTGTTGGTAGGAATGTAAAATGGTACAGCTACTATGGAAAACAGTATGGCAGTTCCTCAAAATTTTTACCTGGAATTACCATATGATCCAGCAATTCCACCTCTAGGTATATACCCAAAAGAATTGAAAGCAGGGTCTCAAAGACATATTTGTATACCTATGGTCACAGCAACATTATTCCAATAGCTAAAAGGTAGGAGCAACCCAAGTGTTTATCAACAGATGAATGGATAAGTATACTGGTAATGTGTTATATACATACAAGGGAATATTATCCAGCTTTAGAAAGGAAGGAAATTCTGACAGATGCTACACAATGGATGAACTTTGAAGACATTATGCTAAGTAAATAAGCTAGTGACACAAAGAATAAATACTTTATGATTCACTTAGATAATGCACCAAGAAGGGTCAAATTCATAGAGGCAGAAAGCAGAACAGCAGTTGCCAGGGGCTGGGAGGAGGAAAGAATGGGGAGTTACTGTTTAATGGGTATAATAAAGTTTCAGTTTAAAAAGATGAAACAGTTCTGGAAATAGATGGTGATGAGGGTTGCACAACAATGCAGACGTACTTAATATCAGTGAACTGTACATCTCAAAATGGTTCAGATGGAGCCGTAACTGTGAAAGTTTTATTAACATGAAAAACTATTTTGTGTAAATTTAAATGATAAAACAAAGATATAAAAATCACACCAATGCTATCATTACAACATAAAAAGATGTACTTATATGAACAAGGACTGGAAAAAAACATGAGACTGAACAAAGACAATTTGGTGGTGGTAGGATTACCGAGGATTTAGACAAGATTTATATCTTGATTTTAAAGGCCCTCCCTTCAGATAAATTTCAAAAACAAAAAGATTAAACATACAAGGTGTGTGAAAGCTTATCCCTCATTCCTTCCTCCCTTAATGATATTCTTCTGAAATCAGCTAAAATGGAGCTCCTTTTAGGCGGCACTTGTTTCTTTACAAGGCTCAGAACTCCTTTGTTGCGGAGTGGCTCCAATCCTCTATCCAATTCTTTATAATGCATTTCTATGGGAACGGGGACGGGAGAAACGATTATTGTTCCCCAGGAAGCATTTAAGAGATGTAAGAGTCAAATTAAGGAAGATGGGTTCTAGCCTATGAGAACCCTACAGCTCACAACGCCATACTGCACTATCCCCCAGGATGAAAGGTACAATACCTGTTTGCCCATCCGCACCCCATCCACAAGAATAGACTTCTCCTTTATCTGTTAGGAACAGACTATGGTCCTGACCACAGGCGACCTATCAGACAAACAGAGGTAAGGTTGATGAGAATTCTTTGAAGCCCAACATCCTAGTCAATGGACCTGAAGCCCAGTAGCATTCCCTACCGCTTCTGAGCACCAAGCAGGCTGGGTCCAGCCAGGCAGGATGCCCCACCCACACTCCATCTCTTATTCATTCTCAATGTACTACAGCCTCGCAGTCTCCCACTCCACTGAAAGTGCTCTTGCTAAAGTAAAGTGACAGGTGTCCTAAGGAACAAGCCTAAGAGCTCCTCCATTGCCCCCACACCTGAGGAACCGCTCCCTCCTCCAAAGCCTTTCTCTTCACTATTCCTCTTCTGCCTCTCTAAGCCTCTACTTCTTACCCTTCAGTGGTGGACTCCTCCAAAGTTCTGTCCTCTGCCCTCTCCTCTCCTGCCTTCACATTTCCCAGGAGACTGCATCCATTCCCAAGGCTTTCGCTGTCACCTCCACACTGTTACCCCCAGTCCCAACAAATCTACTGAGTTTGGACCTATTTCCCTAACTGCCTAATGCGAAGCACTCTTTACTGAACACTTAGTATGTCAGGCACTTTGTGCTGAGTCAATAACCAAGACCACCCAGTAAGAAACTGAATCTCTGAGAAGTTTGGTAACTTATCCAAAGTCACCCAGTTAATATGTGGAGAAGCAAGGAGTTAAACTTACATCTCTGTGACTTTGAAGCACTACATTCCACTGTAAGTCCACTCTCTCGCTCCTCCTGGCACCCCCTCTCCCAGCCAAGCCACCCCTGCTCCTCCTCCAACAGGCCCCTCTCTGGGTTGAGAACATCAGCAGCCCAGTCTTTGGCCTATGGAATCATGCTCAACTCTCTCTAGCGAGCTCCCTGCCCCGCTAATCAAGCCCCAAATCCAGTCAATTCTCCTTATCTGTCTCCCATCAGTCCCTTCTCCCCACGGCTTCCCAAGTGACCTTCATCCCTTCCTCTCCCCTTCCCCCCTCTACTCCATACCATGGCCAAAGTTATCTTTCTAAATAAATCATGATTTGGCTGTCACTCCCCCTGATTAGAACCTCTGATAGGCCCCAACTGTCATGAGGATGAAGTCCAAACTCCTTAGCAAGGCATTCAAACCATGCGCTGTCCACTCGGAACCTGTCTTCCAGCCTATCCCACACCACTCCCCCATAAGCATACCAAACTCCAGCCCCACTGCACCTACTCAGCAGCCAGCGCCTCCAGCTGCTCCCTCCCCTCGGCCAGAAAACTGTTCCTCGAACCCTTCCCCAGTCTACCTGGTCAATTCCTCTGCTACCTCCCCCATGGTGCCTTTTTCCCCTTCCATTCCACCCCACTAGACTTAACAATTCCCCTTCTGCACTTTTATAGCATTTCCTTATACATTCACTTATTTAGGTATTCATTGTAAGTACCGACCATGTGCCAGGCTCTGCACCAGGAATGGGAATAAGATAAAGCCAGGCTAGAACATACACAGTGCTCTGATACAGCTAGTTTTTTTTTTAACCTGTGTCTCCGACTAGAGTATTATCCCCCAAACTTGATTAAACTTTGTCCGCTGGCGATCTACTGCAAATTGTGGCCTATAGTAAGCAAGCAGTAATTTTTACTGAATGATTAATTCAGAAAATGTGCCTACCAAGTTTGCCATCACTCCACCCATCTTTCCCCTTTCAAAGTGCCCCAGGCAGCAGGATGAGTGGCTTTCAGCCCACGCCTCTTACCTGGACCACTTGTCCATCGAAGTCCTGCATTCTATGGACCTTGTGACTTTCACTGCACCAGGAGCAATTTGGGGAGAAGCAAGAGGTATGTTCATGGCAAGCACTGTGGGGTTCTGGCCCCTCCCGTCACCCTCAACTGTGGCCCCCACATACCTAGTAACTATTAGGGAAACTCTCAAGGTCAAATATAAGGCAGAATTAGGCCAAGGTGTGAACGTAAAACAAAACAAACAAAACCCTTTGGTGATTTTCATATGCTGCCAGAGTTGAGACTGGTAGTATTTAGAACCACCAGCACAATGCAATGAACCAGAGGGAAAGTTTTTTTGTTTTTTTGTGTGTTTTTTTAAGACTAAATGAATAGGACTGAAATAGAGGGGAATTTTTGGTTAATCAATTTGGTTAAAAATACAAAACTAATTCAAAGAACTTCTACGCGTCACAATCAATGCTTATACGCCCTCCCCTCCCACCTAGCTAATGCATGGCGCTCAACCTGCAATGGAACATCTTCTCCACAACTTTCCAGTGAGTTCTCACTGCTCCTCACACATGAGGAACCCTTCTTACTGCTCTGTGGATCTACCACTCAAGAAATGCTTAATGTTTAACACAGCTGGGGAAGGGGTAGCAGGAACTTACCTGTAAATTTCATTTTCCACCACTTTTCTTCCACATTGCCCATAAGAATTGTTTCCCATGCTGAAAACTAAAAAGTAACACCCCCGATTAAATCAGTTCTTCAGATTCATGGAATCCTAGACTGTCAGGACTAGAAGGGGGTCTCAAAAGTGACCTAGTCCAACCACTCACCCTAGCTGCCATTTCGTTTCCTTCTCCAACATTCGCAACCTGAACAGGCAGAGCCACAGGCATGTTGGGGGCTAGACCTGCCACATCAGTGTGTGCCTCCTTTACTGCCCCTTCTGCCCTCCCGTCTGGGCCCTAGATCACCTCTCAGAAATCCCACCTTACACAAAGTAAGCACCTCCTGTGAAGGCCTCAGCACCCCCATTTCTTAAACCTGTCACTAGGTTGTCCTTGATGCAAAAATTCCTCTTAAAAAAGTTCCTAAACACTCTCTTCACCTTTTCCTACAAATCACACTTAGCCAGAAAACGAAATTTGAAAAATTTCGTCAAGTTGGCCTTTCCCTAGAGACCGCTGTTCTGGAGAGGGTGGGGTCACCCAGAAGCCTGGACACTACAAGGCCCCACCACCTGGAAGAAGTGTTAGCAAACAGGCTTCTTTCAGAAGCAGCCCAGCTCGGTGAGTTTATGCAAAGGAAGGGAGCCTTGGTAAGGCTGCCTGATGTGTGCTGTCACATCTATAGATAACCTGAGATTTTCCAAGAACCACAGAGAGCAGAGAGCATAAAAGATTTAGCAAGGTCTGCCCAATACAGCTCTCTTGAGCATCCTACTGCTCTGCTCAGGAAATGCCAACAGCTCCACCAAACAGACCTGGCTCAGTCAAATGGGCCACTTTAGGCCCAATGGCAAGAAAGAAGTTCCCCCACTCCTCCATTAGTCCTTACCTCCTTCATTGTCTGTGAGGACAAGGGAGTGGGCTCTGCCACAAGAGACCTGTAGCACCCGTGTCTCCTGAGGTCTGTCCAGAGGCAGTGGAACTGGTGAGGGCTCCAAAACATACTCGTATCCCCTCGCTGAAACAAAAACAATCGGGTTTATTACACTGATTGAGAGTCACAGCACTGCTAACATTAGAAATCATATCATTGAACCGCCTCATTTTTTTTTTAAATATATTTCTTTATTGGTTTCAGAGAGGAAGGAAGAGGTAGAGAGAGATAGAAGCATCCATGATGAGAGAGAATCATGGATCGGATGCCTCCTGCATGCCCCCCACTGGGGATCGAGCCCGCAACCTGGGCATGTGCCCTTGGCTGGGAATCGAACCCAGGACCCTTCAGTTCACAGGCCGATGCTCCATCCACTGAGCCAAACCGGCCAGGGCTGAACCGCCTCATTTTTACTCAGACATCGGAATGACTTTCTCAAGGCACATAAGCTGGTAGCAAAGCTAGGCCTGGTTCCCAACTCCCAACCCACTGCATCACATTGCCTCCATTACACACTGGGTTGTTGAAAAGCATAATAGTTAAGAAATCTCTTCGCGTGTCATTTAATACCATTTGAATTTTTAAGGAAAGTAAAAGCATTTTCTTCCTGAAATACCCACTGAAACTTCTCAGTAAAGTGAACAACAACAAACATTTTTATATTAAGAGGAAGCAAAAAGAATACGTAGATGCATTTACTTGCATATACATTAAATCACTGTAGAAGGATAACTGGACACTGTTAACACAGGCTGTCTTCAGGGACATGTGGCTGGGAGGACAGATGTGAAAAGCAGACTTTTCATCATATACTAGTATTCTACACTGCCTTTAGGATTCTGAATTATACAAAGAAGAAAATTTTAATATTTCAATAAGAGGAGAAATTTATTAGAAGTCACTCTACAGAAGAACCTTACTGTTCTTTACAATCCTACTAAAGAAGCCAGATTGGTCTATGTAAAGAATTCCTCTTGTAGGTTTTAAATGATAGGCTTTTGAATATTTATAATGTAGGCTGGAGGTAAGGAGAAAATCTGCAAATGTACTACTCCTCAACTTATACCCCACTAAATAAACACTCTATTTTTCTCTTTTGAACCCCATGCTAAAAAAGATTTTGCCTGCCTGGTCGGCATGGCTCAGTGGTTGAGCGTTGACCTATAAACCAGGAGGTCAAGGTTCGATTCCCGATCAGGGCACATACCCGGGTTGCTGCCTCAATCTCCAGTAGGGGGTGTGCAGGAAGCAGCCGATCGATGATTCTCATCATTGATGTTTCTCTCTCACTCTCTCTCTCTTTTTTTTTTTTGTCTTCTCTCTCTCTCTCTCTCTTTCACACACACACACACACACACACACACACACACACACACACAATCCCTTCCTCTCTGGAATCAATCAAAATATATTTAGGAAGGAAAAAATAAAAAAAAAACTTTGCCTGCCAAATAAATGATTACTGTTATAGAAATAGACCTGCCCATTTGTTTCATTAGTGACTAATATAATTTTCAGACAAGAGTTTTTGATCAGCATGGAATAATATGCTTATCACAGTAAGATTATATGACTCTAGGCAAAAATCAAAGAGACTAGACAATGTTGTTAGTTTATACAGCCTTATTAGCTGAAAAGATTCAGTACTTTAGAATACTGAAGTGACTTACATGCCCCACTACTATCTGTATAGACCCCTAAAGGCCTGGAAGCTGTGAATACATAACATTTAAAGGGCATATGGCTCTAGATCCAACTACCAAGTGACAGGAAATATAAAGGATCATGTTAAGTGGAGATGCAGGCAGCAAACCCCAAACTGAAAAATTCTATAGGATAAACGTGATTTCTTTAATAAATAAATTTCAAAGGAAAAAGATTAAAACAGACTTAAAAGACTTTTAAAAATCTTATCAACCAATTGCAATGTCTGGATCTTATCTGGATTTTGATTCAAATAAAATTTTTTTAATATATTTTTATTGGTTTCAGAGAGGGAGGGAGAGGGAGGGAGAGGTAGAAATATCAATGATGAGAATCATTGATCAGCTGCCTCCTGCACGCCCCCTACTGGGGATCGAGCCCACAACCCAGGTATGTGCCCTGACTGGGAATCAAACCACAACCTCCTGGTTCACAGGTCAATGCTCAACCACTGCGCTACACAGGCTGGGCTCAAATAAATTTTTTAAATAAAAATTTAATGACATTTGTGAGACAACTAGCAACTTGAACACTATCTAGATATTTCATGATATTAAGGAATTATATTATTAATTTTTAAAAACATATTCTTTTTTTTTAATCCTCACCTGAGGATGTTTTAGAGAAAGGGAGTAAAAGAGGGAGAGGGAGAGCAAAACATTGATCAATTGCCTCCTGACCAGGAATCGAACCCACAATCTAGGTATGTGTCCTGACTGGGAATTGAACCCACAACCTTTCGGTGTACAGGATGAAGCTCCAACCCACTGAGCACATTGGCCAGGGCTATTGTTAATTATTTTTAGGTGTGACAATGTTGTTTTTACTTTTTTTTAGAGTCCTTACTTTTTTAGATATGTACTGAAATATTTATGAATGAAATCAATAATGTTAGGATTTGCTTCAAATGTATTGAGGGGAAGGTGGTGGAAATTAATAAAACAAGACTAGAATGAGCTGATGACTTGAAGCTGGTGACAGTACACGGGATGCATTACTCTATCCTGTCCATTTCTGCACATATCTGAAATTGTTCTTAATGGTATTAAAAATGTGACATCTTACAACTAATAAGACTTCAATACTAACTTAAAAAAGAATTCTGAATTAAGTGGAAAAAAGGCAGGAAACAAAACATGTGCTGTGATCAAAATAAAATACATATTTGTATATGAATGAGAAAACAAAATGAAAAGAAAGGTCTGTTCTAGTGTGTATATCTAGGTAATTTCTCCCTTAGTTTAAAAAATATCTCTTATTGTTCTTAAAATACTGTTTGGCTAATGTGTACTTTTAACAATGTCTTTATAAATACCATATTTTCCGGCGTATAAGACGACTGGGCGTATAAGATTTTCCTGGGTTCAAAAGTAGTCTTATACGCCGGAAAATACGGTAGTCCAATATATCTAATCCATTATATCTAATCCCATCAATATAGTCCAATATACCGTATTTTCCAGCGTATAAAACGACTTTTTAACCCAGGAAAATCTTATACACCCAGTCGTCTTATACGCCGGAAAGTACGGTAATTTCTTTATAATGTCATTATAAATAATTTTTTACAATCCAACTGTCAAACAACTGAAATAAAGACTCCATCTTAAGGATTTAATTGAATTTCCCCCCAGACCATATCCTAGGTACTGTAGAGTATTGCAGGCTCTCTGCAAGCTAGGAAAGAAAGGTCATCTCTTAGGGGCCAAAAAGGAACATCTCCACTTATCAGCAAATGTTTTGCCTAACGGTTCAATTTAACTACACCAACGAGGCTGAAAAACACTCTAGTCCAAATGGTTTCAAACAACATCCTTCAAGACTGCATCTATTTTGTTGTTATGCTTTGGTTTATGTAATGACTAGTGTCCCGGTGCACAGATTCGTGCACATTGAAAGGAAATTAATTAGAAGAAATATTTTAATATCGCTATTCGCCCTTTCTCTATAATAGAAATGTCAACCAAATTCATGATCAACAATGACAGATCAAAACATACGCATGCGATTGGCGCCAGTGAGAGCTTTATATGTATCAATTTAGCCTTTTATATATATAGAATAAACTTCCTTAATTAGACCTGCTTTCTGATGTAGCTAACCTTTTTCCAGCCCAGTGAAGCACCCCAACTTCTCTTTCAGGTAACTGTCAGCAACACAGCAGTAAATATCAACACGAAGCACATTATTATTGTAGATCACACAGGGAGAACAAAGGGTAAAATGTTTAACTGCAGCAGTGTTTGACTATATTCTGCGCAGAGAGAAAACCTGAAGTCATTTTCAAGGTCCACTGTTTCTTACTTCTTTTCAGTCGGGTCAAGTTTCAAAACTTTCTGCCGAAACCAGTCTGGCTCAGTGGATAGAGCATCGGCCTGCAGACTGAAAGGTCCCAGGTTCGATTCCGGTCAAGGGCATGTACCTTGGTTGCGGGCCAGGAGGCAGCTGGTCGATGTTTCTCTTTCATCGATGTTTCTAGCTCTCTATCCCTCTCCCTTCCTCTCTGTGGAAAATCAATAAAATGTGTTTAAAAAAAAAAAAGTTTCTAAACTTTCTAAATCTCCGTTTTTCTGGCTAATGAAAAGAAAATAGGATTCTACCTATCTATCTACTCCAGGACTTCTATGAGGATCAAACGAGATGAGGCATGGGAAAACGCTTCACAGACATTTGGTTAAAGTGTAAAATGTTTGCACCTGGCTATAAAGCAAATTGTGTTCCTGAGCTGAAGAAACTCCAAGGAGGCTAGTTGTCACTAGGGAGAGGAAGCAGGCATTGCTACGTGACGTCAGTGCCCACAGTCACCGTTTCTGGGCTGGGTTGGGCTGTGGGACACATTTTATGCCATGGGGTCTCGGCAGCCTCAGCTGCGATTTGGTGGGCTGTCACTCCGGGGTGGTGGTGGGGCCTGTGTCCCACTTGGGGGAAGCCAAGTGTTGCTTTGTCGGCACCAGGTCCGTGATGCTGTTTCTTTGTAAATGGTCAGTGCATGTCATGGCAGCTCCTGCATTGAGCATCTGCCCCCTGGTGGTCAGTGCGTGTCATAGTGACCAGTCGGATGGTCAAAGGGACGCATCATATTAGCCTTTTATATATATATAGACACGCATGAAAATCCAAAGGGAGCTCTCAGACCAGTAACAGCAGAAAGAAGCCAAGGTGAGAATGCTCACTTTTATCTTTCCGGCTCCTGTGAAATCCAAGCTGAGAATCTTTGTTGAGGCCCATACCCCAAACTTTCGTAACATCTTTGGTTTTCGAGGACAGCAATGTGAATCCATAGCCACAAGCAGCTGATGAAATCTGAAAAAGAGTTCCCATAAGGCATTAACTGATTTGTGATATCAAGTTTAATTCAGCAATTTATGACAGGTAACTTATCCAATTTAAGAACACATACTGTTAATATAGCAACTTACTATTTTTTTTTTTTTAAAGCCACAAACTGGCAGAAAATATGTGCACACATCATATATGTGATTAAGGACCAGAATACATCCGAAACTCTTACAACTCAATATTAAGAAGTAAACAACCCAACTTTTCATTCACCTTGAGTTTAAATTCCGTTTATCTTGAGCTCCCCTTTTCAGTGAAAAGATCGTTTGTTATCCTTGACAGAAGTCAGGAGCCAAACTGGTTAAACCTGCTTCTCTTTCATCCCCCACCAAGATTTCCACTACCATCCATCCCTAAGCCTCCCTTTAGCTCTCCGAGTGCTGGTTTCCGGGATAAGGCCGGGCTGAAGCGGTCCTTTGCTGTGATCTTTTCCAAACCGAGACAAGTTAAAGGCCTCCTGTGCAAATCACTCTAGAGTGTTCGGACCACGCACCCTTCCTCTCTCATTCCTGTTACCGCTCCAGCTAACATTTCCTTTCCAGCTCTTCACCGACTCCAGCTGGCCCACATTTTCTCGCACCTTTTGAAGTCGCCTTTCCTAAACGGGAACTTCTGGAGTCTCAGGGGTCCCAGTGCGAATCCCACTGTACGTGCACCTACCAGCTGTGGGGCCTGTCCCTTAACCTCTCTGAGCCTCCCTTTCCTTCCGTGTAACTGGGGGGCCAACCCCGACTCCCGGGGTGACGTGCGAATGACACGAGCGGGCCACAACACCTGGCACATTTCAGCCGCTCAAATGTTGGCGGCGCCCCTAACGCCCTCCCCTCCCGGGCCTACTGCCCGCTTGGGGGTCGTCCCCCCGGAAGTGTGACCACCCAGTGTCGCTAACTCCTCCAAGAGGACCCCGTGCCGCGGGAGGGGTCAGAAGGGAGTGGCGGCCCGCACCTTTTGATCCAGCTCCAGGCGGTAGGGCACGGGCTGGATCCTGCGGCGCGGCCGCGAGCCGGCGCGGGGCTCGGGTCCGGAGCTGGGCAGCACGAAGGTGGGCACGCCCAGCGCCCCAGAGAAGCTGAAACCCCACACGAAGATGCGGTCGACACGAGCCGCGCGCTCGCCCACGTACTGGAACACGGGCGCGTCCGCCTCAGCCTCCGCCGCCTCGCGCCGGCTCCGCGAGCGCCAGGCCGCCGTCCAGTGCCCTCGCCCCGGCCCCGGCCCACGCAGCCAACGCCCCGGCCGAGAGGCCGCCGCCAGCGCCGCCAGCGCCATCCTCTGCTTCTCGCCTCAGCGGCTCCTGGGCGCCGCCATCTTGCGTGACCCTTGACCCCACGCCCCGGCGGAAGAACCTGCGACCACGTTTACTATTGGCTGAAGGCAAAGGTGCTGAGGGCGGCCGCGGGCAGCCTCGGGCTCCTGGGTGGTGGGAGGGTTGGGCGGAGCCGGGTGCCCCCGAGGCTGAGCGAGCGGGCGGTGGGGACCGGTCCCCGCCCTGCCCGAGCTCCAGCCGGCGGCCTGACTTCACTTCCCTTCTCGCACAATGTGTGTTTGCTGAGCGTCTGCTCCGGCGGGCGCTTTCATATTTTTGCAAGGCTCTTCACTTCTTAGCAATCAGCAAGAATAAAACTTAAGGGGTGCCCCACTCTGCGCAACTCCAGTGTAGTGCTCTCCCCTACCCTGGTTTACTCCTGTTGCCACTGTCCCTAGTAATTTCTTACCTAAATTGCAGCTATTCCTGCTCCCTTTAGCTACCAGGCCACTCAGTCCGTGCTCCAGCCACAGTGAGATAGAATGTAGCTCTTAATATTGTCATTCCCTGCGCAACAGCCTGCAGCGATGCCCTGCTGTCCTCCCCAGCCTCCCCTCACCCTCAGCCTGTCACTTCACGTGCGTCAGGTGTTTCTACTTGGAATTTTGAAACCCGGTGCTGTTTTCAGGCCTCCCTACTTTGCCCACTGCCTCCTCTCCCTGCAGATTCTGACAAACTCCTATTCATCTTCTAACATCCAACTCCAGCACCTCCTTTGAAGTTCCATGAAGGCAGGGACTTCAGTTTATTCAGTTAATCTTCAACAATTTTGTATTAGTTTAGCATGCAGCCAGGAACATGAGACACCCTCATGAATGAATAACTCAAGAGTGTAGAGACCTGGGTTCCAGTCCTGACTCTCTGCTACGGACTTGCTACATGGTGTTAGGAAATTGTCTCCCTTCTCTGGATCTCACCACCAAAATAAGAAGGTTAAAAAAATTAATAGATTAAATAGATTTTTCCCCCCATAAATAAGGTGTTTGGACTTTATGGCCTGCAGGATCTCTTGAAGCCCATTATGATCCATGAGGATGTTCCCAAATACTAGTCCCAAATGCTGAAGGCAAACTATTTCTTCCCTCCGTTGCTTCTTCTTTTTTTCTTTTTTTTTCTCATTCTCTTTCTATTGCTTGATACCTGGAACTAATCCAGCTTGAATATACTCCCAAGACCAGCTCAAGTTACTTTGTTGTCCTGGAATGTGCCTTGTATTCAGTCTGTGAAACATGTTTTTACTGTTCCAGAGAAACGTGGTTGATGTTTTACTATTCTGTGGGGCTGTTTTATAGAGGGAACTGAGGGGAAACTGATAAAATGTGGTAGCCATGAGACAGCTCCTCGGAGGCCTCCAGCTACAGGGAATATAAGTAGTCAAAGCTATGTGATCAAGAGTCTGCTGGGCTATCAACTCTATCCTCTGTTTACACTGAGGTCACGCTTCCCTTGAACTGCTCCCCGTGACTGAGCAAGGCAGGAATACACACTCAGGCAGACCTGTTCCTGGGAGGCGTGGACTCCTCTGATGGTCACCTTTAGCTGGAGGACTCCCCAGTGGCCTTCCCAAAGCCTTCCTTAGACTATATGGCATTAGGACTCTTATCCAGCCTCCCCTGCCTCTCTCTCACTCACTTAGGGTCAGACTTGCTTCATGGCCTAATGGCTCTCCCAGCTTTCCTAGGCTCCACCCATCTCCATTTTCCCTTACAGAGGCATTTTCCCTAATAAAATCCTTGTTTAGCTATTTGTTCTGAGAGGACACAACTAACATATAAGGAAACATTTGAGCCAAGGCATAAAGAAATGAAAGTGTTAGCCATTATATATAGTGGGAAGGGTGCTCTTAGACAAGGGGTGCAGCAAGTACAAAGGCCCAAAGGTGAGAGACTGCCCGGGTGCATGTGCTGCTAACTGACCCAAGCAGCTTATGCTATCCCAAAACAGTCTTGTGCAACTCATAGGTTGTTTTTGGTAGATGATGATAGCCACCAAAATCTTTGCCTTCGTCATGGTTAGCTAAGCCCCACAACTTAATTGCTAGGTTATAATAAAATCAAGTCTCAAGCCAAATCTTGTCACACAAACAGATATTTACTTTAAAACATACTTTAGGAAGCAGGGATCATACAATCTGTAAAACCTGTAAGCTCAGGAAAGTTTTAGCTCTCTGTCCTTTGTTCACAAAAAGATTTTCTCAAAGCAGATAGAACATTCCAGAAACAGAATTTTGTTTCCCTTTTAACAGCAGTTGGCATTATACTTGACAGACCACTTGGAGATCAAACTTCAGGTACCATCACTAAGAGTGAAGACCATACTGGATCCTCATACCCATTTCTTTTGTTGTTGTTGTTGTTAATCCTGACCTGAGGATAGTCTTCCATTGTCTTTAAAAAAAAAAAATTTACATATATATATATATATATATATGACACATATATATATATATGTCAGAGAGGAAGGAAGAGGGAGAGAAAGATAGAAGCATCAATAATGAGAGAGAATCACTGATCAGCTACCTCCTGCACACCCCCAACTGGGGATTGAGCCCACAACCCAGGCATCTGCTCCAACCTGATATCGAACTGTGACCTCCTGGTTCGTAGGTTGCTGCTCAACCACTGAACCATGCTGGCCAGGATATTTTTTTTTAGAGGGAGAGTGGAGGAAGGGAGAGAGACAGAGAGAAACATCAATGTGAGAGAAACACATTGACTTGGTTGCCTCCCTCACACAAGGCTGGGGATTGAGCCTACAACCGAGGTATGTGCCCTTAACTGGAATCGAACCCAGGACCTTTAGTCCACAGGTCAATGCTCTATTCACTGAGCAAAACTGTGCTAAGGGCTGAACCAGTTCTTAAACCAGAGTCCAACAACTGTAGGACGGCTGAGTCCACTTAAGGACCCTGCAGAGCCACCGGAAGCATAGTCAGTAAATATGTCCCTTATCGCCCTGGCCGGTTTGGCTCAGTGGATAGAGCATCGGCCTGCGGACTGAAGGGTCCTGGGTTCGATTCCGGTCAGGGGCACATGCCTGGGTTGCGGACTAGATCCCCAGTGGGGACGTGCGGGAGGCAGCCGATCAATGATTCCTATCACTGATGTTTCAATCTCTCTCTCCCTTTCCCTTCCTTTCTCTGAAGTCAATAAAAATATATTTTTAAAAAATATGTCCCTTATCATTTCCCAAAGGAACCGTGGTTATTGACCAGAGTTAACTAGACACTGGATAAGGAGAGTACCAGATCTTCCAGAGCGGCCACAGGGTCTGCGTTGACACTGACACCATAGGACCTGAAACACCAGCAAGGCCCCAGTTGGAGTGGGAGCTTGTGGAGCCAGGCCCCAATATGTCTCACCGGGTCAGATGTGCCCACGCACCACCATGTAGAGATGCCTCTGGTTCCCGAGGACAGGATTAAGATGGACGTACTGTGCAGCTCACCTTGGTCCTTCACCGGCCTTGACCCAGCGAGTATTACATCAGAAAGCATACTGCATCCCAGGTGGGATTGTGGCCCGGAGAACCATCTTCAAAGATATAAGGATTCAGGAGTGGTAGTTCCCATCATACCCCCAAGCAGTTCACCTGCTTGGCTCCTGCAAAAACCAGGTGGATTATGGCAGATGACTGTAAACTACCATAAACTTAGCTAGGTGCACAGCCCGGTCATAGCTGCTGTGTCAGGAGTAGCAGTCTACTGGGACAGATCAACACAGCTCTGGGAACTTCCTAGGGATACTGATCTGGTGAATGAGTTCTTCTCAATGCCAGTGATAAAGAGGATGAAAGGCAGTTTGCCTCTATCTGGGAAGGACCATTTACTCATTAATTCTCCCTGCTCTCACTTCTGATACCTCCCAAATGAAGAATCTGTGTACAAGACTGTTTCCAGCTCTGCTTTTATTGATGAAGCTGAGACATATATTGATTCAGGAGAGTTACGTAAATATTATGGAAGAATTATGAAAATATGTATTAGGATTCTCCAGAGAAACAGAACCAATAGGAGAAAGAGGAAGTCCACTATCTGCTCTCTGGAAGCTGGACTCAGGAAAGCCCGTGGTATACAGTATTCCAGTCCAAATACAAAGGCCTGAGAACCAGGAGCAACAGTGGAGTAAGTCCCAGTCCCAGGGCAGGAGATGACTGATGTTCCAACTCAAAGAGTCAAGCAGAGAGAGGAATTCAACCTTCCTCTGTCTTTTTCTTCTCTTCGGCCCTCGGTGGGTTGGATGAGGCCCACGCACATTGGGGAGAGCAATTTTCTTTACTCAGTCCACCAATTCAAATGATAATCTCTTCCAGAAACACTCAAAAATAATAGATAGATACCTATCTGGGTATCTATCCTGTGGCCTAGTCAAGTTGACACATAAAATTAACCATCTCGCCCTGGCTGGTTTGGCTCAATGGTCCCAGGTTCAATTCTGGTCAAGGGCATATGCCTGGGTTGCAGGCTGAATCCCCAGTGGGGGGCGTGCAGGAGGCAGCCAATCAATGTTCTCTCTCATCACTGATATTTCTCTCTCTCTCCCTCCCTCTCCTTCCTCTCTGAAATCAACAAAAATATATATATTTTAAAATTAACCATCTCAATTATTAATAGTTATGAGATATTTATATGTGTATGAAATACATATACAATTTTCAACTTTTTTTTCATAAGCAGGACTGTCCCTGTATATTTCATGGCCTCTCTGATATTTTGGTTTTAACTATATGTTCTTTTACAAACTAGTAATGCAAGTAGAAGGTAGGCTTTTTAAAAATTTTTGTCAGAAATAGCTAAGATCTGGAAACAGCCCAACTGCCCATAAGTAGATGAATGGATAAAAAAGCTGTGATACATTTATACCATGGAATACTATGCAGCAGTAAAAAAGAAGGATCTCTTACCCTTTGAGACAGTATGGAGGGACCTGAAGAGTATTAATCAGTCAGAGAAAGACAAGTATCATATGATCTCACTCATATGTGGAATCTAATGAACAAAATAAACTGATGAACAAAGTATATCCAGAGACATAGAAGCATGGAACAGACTGGGATCTCAGAGGGAAGGCGGAGGTGGGTGGGTGGGTGGGTAGGTGGGAAGAGATCAACCAAAGAACTCCTATGCATATATGTATAACCCATGGACACAGACAATAGGGTGGTGAAGGCCTGGGGTGGGGACAGACAGGGGCGGGCTAGAAGGGATCAATGGGGGACGGGGGGAGGGACTTATGTAATACTTTCAACAATAAAGATTTAATTTAAAAAAATATTTGCCATAATTTTAAAATTTATAACTGTATGTGGGTCTCTTGAATTTCTAAAACATCTTACTTTTCATGGATATCCAAAATACAGAACCTTTGGTTTGAAATTTGGAGGACAAAAGGGTGCAGTGACAAACTGCAATGTGAACTACAGCCACTGGGTGGCGATGCTTGCCTATCAATTTTGTGGCTCCTGTTAACGGAGAAACAGGATAAAAGAGGCTAAAAGCCAGTTTCTTCCAATGAAGAACTGGACTTAAAAAGTCACAACTGCGCTTGCATATTTTACTATAAAAGCCTAGTTAGTTTTATATACTGGCAGTATGCTGGTAAATACAGTACTTGCATTTTTGTCCAATTTGTTGCTTGGAAAAGATGACACCACAGCAGAGTATCAGCTACCCAATGTACTAAAATGTCTGCTGTTAGCCAAGCTAAATTTCCCCATCACGTGTAATGACATGTTCCTACAGATGTTCTCATTTCTTTGTTAATTTGGAGTAGCTGTAATTCTCTAATTTGGGAAAGAGTGAACTTAATTAGTCTTATTTTTTAATTATTAACTTTCAATTATTCATTAATGTATGATTTTTACCTTTGTAAAAACATTAATAAAACACGATATATGGATAAGTCGAAAGGTCTCTAACTACAGCCCCACATATATTTGGTGGCACAGAAAAATATTATTTTAGTGTGTGTGTTTGTGTGTGTGTGTGTGTGTGTGTGTTTGAAGAAAATTGGAATAATATGTATTTCATTCTGCAACTTAGTCTTTTCACTCAAAACTATATTGGAGATAATTTTATAACATTTTTAGGCCTACCCCACTATTTTTCACTCTTGCATTTTAGTATGAGTAAACTATATCCTATTTAGCCATTCTTCTCTTGGTGGACATTAGGGTCATTTCAATTTTTTGCCATTACAAGAAATATACTTGCACAAGTTTTCTTTTGCACCTGAGTGAGGGTATCTCCTGGGTAGGCAGTGATAAGAACTGCTGGGTCATAGAAAATGCTCATGTTAAAAAACTTAATCGATGTCTTTGTTTTCCAAAAGTTGTGCTTCAATAGTTTGAGTGGATCTATTTTTCCATATACCCAACCCCTGATACAAACTTTTTAAATGTTTTTCAGTCTGATACCTAAAGCAAATCTCAATTATACTTACTTTGTATTTCTATAATCTCCAAGATGGTTGAACATCTAAGTTAACTGGCATTTCATGTTTCCTCTACTGAGAATTGTCTATTCATATCCTTGGCCACATTTCTGTTGGGTTGTCTCATTAATTTAAGGGATTAATTTATATGTATACTAGAGGCCCGGTGCATGAAATTCATGCACTCAGGGGGGGGGTCCCCCTCAGCCCAGCCTGAACCGTCTCCAATCCGGGACCCCACGGGGGATGTCCAACTGCTGGTTTGGGCTCAGTCGGACATCCCTCTCACAATCCGAGACCACTGGCTCCTAACAGCTCACCTGCCTGCCTGCCTGCCTGATCGCCCCTAACTGTGCCCCATGCTGCCCTAGTCACCCCCAACTGCCCCCCTTGCCAACCTAGTTGCCCCCAACTGCCCACCCCCCACTGGCCAGGTCACCCCTTACTGTCCCCTCTCCCCCCGCCAGCCTGGTCGCCCCTCACTAACCCCCCTGCCGGCCTGGTCACCCCACGCAGCCTGCTGCTCAGTCGTCTGGTCGCCCCTCACTAACCCTCCTGCCGGCCTGGTCACCCCACGCAGCCTGTTCGGTCATCCTTTCGGTTGCGATGGTCGCTTAGGCTTTTATATATATAGATTCTGCATAAAAACCCTTATGTGTTGAAATGTTATTGTCTTCACTTATAGTATCTTTTGACCTACAAAATTTTATTTTTATGTAGTCAGTTTTATTAATTTTATCCATTAGATCTTTTGCTTTCTTGTGTCTTGTTTAGAAGACTATTATCCAAGATATAGACATTCTATAATAGTTGTAAAACACTTAATCTAATGCTTTTATTGTTTACTAAAGGCCCGATGCATGAAAATTCATGCACTGGAGGGGGGCGTCCCTCAGCCTGGCCTGCCCCCTCTCACAGTCCAGGAGCCCTCAGGGGCAGGAGGCGACCCTGTGATCAGGGGAAGGCAACGCCCCCATCACACCTCTGCTGCTGCCACTGCTGGCAGCGCAAGCCTCAGCCAGCCCTGGTTACCTGAGCCTCGGGTGGCCCTGGGCAGCTGCCATCTGAGGCTTGCCTGCACCTCGGGCCGGCCCTGGGCGGCTGGGGGACTGAGGGAACTGGGGGACTCTGGAGACAGGCACGTGGAGCAGCCGGACCCGCCTGGGTGCGGCCCTGGCAGGGCTGAGGCGACTGGGCGCCACCATCTTTTGAGGGTGTGACAGTCAATTAGCATATTCCCTCCTTATTGGCTGTGGGTGCCACCATTTCTGTGAGAGCATGATAGTCAATTAGCATATTCCCTCTTTATTAGGATATTTAGATTTGGAGTTGACATTTTTTTAATTTTTAAAAATGTTTTTATTTTATTCGGAGAGGAAGCGAGAGGGAGAGAAACATTGATGAGAGAGAATCACTGATGGCTGCCTCCTGCACACCCCCTACTGAGGATTGAGCCTGCAACCTGGGAATGTGTCCTGAGCAGAAATCAAACCAAACCATGACCTTCTGGTTCATAGGTCGATGCTCAACCACTGAGCCATGCTGGTCAGGCTAGAGTTGATTTTTATGAATGGAATAAGACAGGATTGTATATCACTATTTTTTTCAAACAGGTATCTGATTGTCTGAAAATAATTTGACTATTAACAGACTTTATCTGAAGGTTTGAAATGCCACTTATAACATATAATAAATTTCCAGCCGAAACCGGTTTGGCTCAGTGGATAGAGCGTCGGCCTGCGGACTCAAGGGTCCCAGGTTCGATTCCGGTCAAGGGCATATACCTTGGTTGTTGGCACATCCCCAGTAGGGGGTGTGCAAGAGGCAGCTGATCGATGTTTCTCTCTCATCGATGTTTCTAACTCTCTATCCCTCTCTCTTCCTCTCTGTAAAAAATCAATAAAATATATTTTAAAAAAAAGAAGAAAAAAAAATTTCCATATACATGGGTCAATTTTTGGAAACTATTTCTTCCTACTGATTCTTGAATCAATATGACAAGGTTTCAACTGCTATAGCTTTATAACATGCACTGATATTTATTCAGTCAAGTTGCTCTTTGTTCTCTTACAACATAGTCTTTGCTATTCATAACATTTACTTTCATGTAAATTTTAAAATCATCTTGTCAACTTGCATTAAAAAATCCCACTGGGGTTTCTATTGGAATTGCATTAAATTCATGAGCTAATTGAAAGGAATTAACTAGGAGAAAAATGATATTTTACAATCTTGAGTTTTCTTATATCACATAAATGTGGTATACTCTAATATTACCTAACTGGTTTCAATCATCATCTTGAATGGTTTCAAATCTCTTATAAATTCTTCTTTTCAGTTTTCTGAGATCAGGATCTTCCAACTTTTTAGGGCAGTAGTCTCCAAATTATTTTTGACTAGAGGCCCAGTGCACGAAATTCGTGCACGGAGGGGGGTTGTCCCTCAGCCCAGCCTATACCCTCTCTAATATGGGACCCCTTGAGGGATGTCCGACTGCCCGTTTAGGCCCGATCCCGGTAGGATTGGGCCTAAATGGGCAGTCAGGCAGGATCGGGCCTAAACGGGCAGTCAGGCATCCCTCTCACAATCCAGGACTGCTGGCTCCCAACTACTTGCCTGCCTGCCTTTCTGATTGCCCCTAACCGCTTCTGCCTGCCAGCCTGATCACCCCCTAAACCACTCTGCTGCCAGCCTGTTTGCCCCCAACTTCCCTCCTCTGCCACCCTGGTCACCCCTAATTGCCCTCTCCTGCAGGGTTGATCACCTCCAACTGCCCTCCCTTGCAGGCTTGGTCCCTCTCAACTGCCCCCCCCTTGCAGGCCAGGTGCCTCCCAACTGCCCTCTCCTGCTGGCCATCTTGTGGTGGCCATCTTGTGTCCATATGGGGGCAGGATCTTTGACCACATGGGGGCAGCTATATTGTGTGTTGCAGTGATGATCAATCTGCATATTACTTTTTTATTAGATAGGATAGAGGCCTGGTACAGGGGTGGGGGCCAGCTGGTTTGCCCTGAAGGGTGTCCCGGATCAGGTGGGGTTTCCCTTAGGGTGTGGGGCGGCCTGAGCGAGGGGCCTGTGGTGGTTTGCAGGCCGGCCACACCCCCTAGCAACCCAAACAGAGGCCCTGGTATCTGGAATTTATTTTCCTTCTACAATTGAAACTTTGTAGCCTGGAGCAGAGCCAAGCCTGGGGCTCCCTCCGAGCCAGCCAGCAGCCATTTGTGTTGGGGTTATAATTGAAACTTTGTTGCCGTAAGCGGGTGGGCCCGGCCAGGATGTGCGAAAAGTTTTGCTTCCCCTGTTGCCGCCGGCAACCCTGGCCTGCTCTCTCAAGCTCCATTCTGCCGCCATTTGTTTGAATTTGTTTACCTTCTATAATTGAAACTTTGTAGCTTGAGTGGAGGCTTAGGCCTGGCTAGGGCAGGCGGAAAGCTTGGCTTCCTCTGTTACCTAGGAAACCTTGCTCTCTCTGGTTGTAGCCATCTTGGTTTGGGTTAATTTGCATACTCACTCTGATTGGATGATGGGCGTGGCTGGTGGGCGTGGCTTGTGGGTGTGTCGGAGGTATGGTCAATTTGCATATTTGTCTATTATTAGAGAAGATTACATATCCCTATGAGTAAAATTCATGAGCATGAAAAATATATATGTATATACAATTACTTACACCAAGCATGTCAAACTCAAAGGCTAACACAGGCCAAATGAACAAGGTTTAAGTTTATGTGGGCTGCAACAAAACAAAGCTTCAATTTTCATAGAAATGTAGGTTTATTTCAATAGAGACATGCTGAATACAAAGGGCTGAAATGAGTAATTGTTAACATAAAATAATTGAACATTTTAATAAAAATTAATATTTTCTTAAACATTAACTTACCAGACACTGAATAACTACACAAATTAATAAGCATAACGCAAATAAACCTACTTTTCTTGTTCTCTGAAAGCAAAATATTTCCTATTGTGCACACCAAACAAGTCAGTACAAGACTAATGACGTGGCAATCAGTTGCTAAAATATTCGCTGCTAGTATTAGTGGAGAGAAATGGTGCGCCTGCACGTAAGGCAAATAAGGGAAATGAATGCAACACGATTATAGTAATCAGTCATTAGCCAATGTTATAGTTCGTTATTAGTAATTACGCATAGCAGGATATTGTAAAAATTAAGTTACAAAATTTTGATTAAAACGTTTCTTACATACCGTTATATTGGCTGGGCCACAAAAATATTCATTGTGGGCCACATGCGGCCCATGGGCCGTGAGTTTGACATGCTTGACTTACACCATTATATTAATACTAGAGGCCCAGTGCATGAAATTCATGCACAGGTAGGGTCCCTAGGCCTGGCCAGCAATCAGGGCCCATCTGCAGAGCGACCAGCAGGGCAATCGGGGTCCCCCATTGGCACCTGCCTTGACTGGACTGGGGCCTGCGGGCTGGGGGAAGCTCCTGTGTTGAGCATCTGCCCCCTGGTGGTCAGTGTGTATCATAGCAACCGGTTATTCTGCCATTCGGTCTATTTGCAGATTAGGCTTTTATTATATAGGATATAGTTTATAAAATATACAGAGTAGCCCTAGCTGGTTTGGCTCAGTGGATAGAGTGTCAGCCTGCAGACTGAAGGGTCCCAGGTTCGATTCCGGTCGAGGGCATGTACCTTGGTTGCGGGTGCATCCCCAGTGGGGGGTGTGCAGGAGGTGGCTGATCGATGTTTCTCTCTCATGGATGTTTCTAACTCTCTATCCCTCTCCCTTCCTCTCTGTAAAAAATCAATAAAATATATTTTTAAAAATATATATACAGAGTAATCATTTAAATGAGATAAAGATGAAATAAACAATGATTTTTAAATAAATGTCTTATTTTGCTTGTTAAAACATTTGCTCTCATTAAAAATCGCTGTGGTTGGCCCGGCCAGTGTGGTTCAGTGGTTGAGCATCGACCCATGAATCAGGAAGTCACAGTTCAATTCCTAGTCAGGGCATATGTAGGGGGCGTGCAGGAGGCAGCTGACTGATGATTCTCTCTCATCATTGATGTTTCTCTCTCCCTCTTCTTTTCTCTCTGAAATCAGTAAAAATATTTTTTAAAAATTTTATTGTGGTAAAATATACTTATCAAAATTTACCATTAGAACTATTTTTTTAATATATTTTATTGATTTTTTACAGAGAGGAAGGGAGAGGGATAGAGAGCTAGAAACATCAATGAGAGAGAATCATCGACCTGCTGCCTCCTGCACACCCCCTACCAGTGATGTGCTCGCAGCCAATGTACATGCCCTTGACTGGAATCGAACCTGGGACCTTTCAGTCCGCAGACCGACGCTCTATCTATTGAGCCAAACCGGTTTCAGTTAGAACTATTTTTAAATGAAAAAAGTTTACAGGCAGTCCTCGGGTTACGTTGGATTCAACATACATCATTTTGTGGTTATGTCGCCATCTCCCATCCTATATAATAATAGACAAATATGCAAATTGACCATACCTCCGACACACCCAGAAGCCACGCCCACAAGCCACGCCCACCATCCAATCAGAGCGAGTATGCAAAATAACCCAAACCAAGATGGCTACAGCCACAGAGAGCAAGGTTCCCTAGGTAACAGAGGAAGCCAAGCTTTCTGCCAGCCGTTGCAGGCCTAAGCCTCCACTCAAGCTACAAAGTTTCAATTATAGAAGGTAAACAAATTCAAACAAATGGCAGCAGAATGGAGCTTGAGAGAGCAGGCCAGGGTTGCCGCTGGCAACAGGGGAAGCAAAGCTTTCCACACACCCTGGCCGGGCCCACCCGCTTAAGGCAACAAAGTTTCAATTATAACCCCAACACAAATGGATTCGGGCCTCGGAGGGAGCCCCAGGCTTGGCTCTGCTCCAGGCTACAAAGTTTCAGTTGTAGAAGGAAAATAAATTCCAGATACCAGGGTCTCTGCTTGCGTCCCAGGGGGCGTGGCCCACCTGCAAACCACCACAGGCCCCTCGATCAGGCCGCCCCATGCCCCAAGGGAACCCCACCTTGATCAGGGACACCCTTCAGGGCAAACCAGCTGGCCCCCACCCCTGTACCAGGCCTCTATCCTATCTAATAAAAGAGAACTATGCAGATTGATTATCACTGCAACACACAATATAGCTGCCCCCATGTGGACACAAGATGGCCACCACAAGATGGCCAGCAGGAGAGGGCAGTTGGGAGGCACCCGGCCTGCAAGGGAGGGCAGTTGGAGGTGATCAACCCTGCAGGAGAGGGCAGTTAGGGGTGACCAGGCCAGCAGAGGAGGGAAGTTGGGGGCAAACAGTCTGGCATGGGAGTGATTAGGGGGTGATCAGGCTGGCAGGCAGAAGCAGTTAGGGACAATCAGGAAGGCAGGCAGGCAAACAGTTGGGAGCCAGCAGTCCTGGATTATGAGAGGGATGTCCGACTGCCCGTTTAGGCCCGATCCCAGGGATCGGGCCTAAACGGGCAGTCGGACATCCTTTGAGGGGTCCGAGATTGGAGAGGGTACAGGCTGGGCTGAGGGACAAACACCCTCCGTGCACGAATTTCGTGCACCGGGCCTCTAGTCCTCTATAATAAAGAGGGAATATGCAAATTCACCATCACTCCGCCACAGAGATGGCGGCACCCACAGCGGAGGCGGGGGGTTTCCTTAACACAAGATGGCTGCACCCACCGTGGAGGCTGAGTTCCCATAACAAGCCTTAATGAGCAATCAACAGGGACCTGAGGCTGCACCCCCTCCACCCCCATGGGGCTTGACAGGGGACCAGGCTGGGGGACCTCAGGCTGTGCCCCCTGTCTTGGCGCCAGGCTGGGGGACCTCAGGCCACACCCACCCGCCCAGCAGGGCTTGACAGGGGGAACCTCAGGCCATGCCCCCCGCCTGGCAGGGCTTGACAGTGGACCTCAAGGTGCACCCCCCCACCCCGGTTCTGGGCCAGGGACCTCAGGCCGCACTGCCCGGCGGGGCTTGACGGGGGACCTCAAGGCACTCCCCCCCATCCCGGCCCGGGCTGGGGGACCTAAGGCCACGCCCCCTGCCCCGGCACTGGGCCAGGGGACCTGAGGCTGCACCCTCCACCCGGTGGGTCTTGACAAGGGTGGGACCGGCCGGGTCTGGATCTAGCCCAATGGGGGTTCGGGGGCAGCCAGGTCTGGGTCTCACGCAATTTTGAAGCGCACGCGGATGGGTGGGGATTTGACTCTGGGTCCCGTGGTATGCCCCAGACTCTGACAGGAGGAAGATTTTCATATACATTTTACTAATTTTCTTTCATCTCTTACACTTCTATTATAGAGAAAGAGCAAATAGCAATATTAAAAATATTTCTTCTAATTAATCCCCTTTTAATGTGCATGAATTTTGTGCACCAGGCCACTAGTTTATTTATAAAAAAGTTCCGTCATTTTGACATATGTACACATGTGCTTTATATTTTTTATTATTTATTTACCACAAGGTCAGGAATTGTTATCTTTCTTTTAAATTTTTTTTACTGTTTCACTTCATTACTGCTGTGTATGTGCTCCATGTGACTGACATTACTGCTTATGTAGGTGGGTTCCGACTTACGGCAAAAATCGAGTTACGTTGCACCATAGGAACGGATCTCCAATGTAACCAGAGGACCTACTGTATTGAGAATTTTACATTTATGGTCATGAGAGATTCTGGTCTGCGCTTTACTTAATGCTGCCTTCATAGAATGAATTAGAAAGTATTTCCTACCCTTCACCTTTTGGGAAGATTTCTTTTTACCTAAAATGTTTGTTAAAAATCACCAGTGAAGCCATCTGGACCTGTAATTTTCTATGTGGAAAGGTTTTAAATTAAATTTCAATTTCTTTAATAGATATAGGGCTATTCAAGTTATCTATTGCTCTTGAGTGAGCTTTGGTAATTTGTGTCTATCATGGAATTTGTCCATTTCACTTACATGGGCAAATTTAGTGCTAAAAACTTGCTCATAATTTTCCCTTATCATGTATTTTGCTTGCTTGTTTTTTAGTTGCTTCAGGCAAGAGGATAATTCTAATCCTTGTTACTTCATCTTGGCCAGACGCATAAGTCAGGACCTGTACCCTTACTCTGAGATAAGAGTTATTGGACAACTTTCAGCAAAGTTGTGACATGAGTTACTAGTTACAAAATTCTTCTGGATGTTGTGTTAAGAGTTATCTGAAAGAGGGTTAAGGGCAGAATCAGGAAGACAAATTAGTAGTTAACTGCAAGAGACTATATTGGCTTGGACCAGTGTGGTGGTAGTGGTGGTCAGTCAGAAAGTGGTAGAATCTTAGTCAAGTTTGAGCTGACTGGGTTGTCTAAAGGATTAGTGTGGGGTATGGGAAAAATCAAGGATGCTTCTAAGGTTTTGTCCTGAGCAACTGGAAGAATGGAGTTTTGCTGAGAAAGGGAAGAAAGACTGCAGGGGGAACTGATGAGAGGGTGAGGCATGTTCTCCTTTTTTTTTTTAAAAAAATATATATTTGTATTGATTTCAGAGAGGAAGGGAGAGGGAGAGAGAGAGAGATAGAAACACCAATGATAAGAAAGAATCATAGATCAGCTGCTTCCTGCACCCCACACTGGGGATCAAGCCCGAAACATGAGCAAGTGCCCTTGACTGGAATCGAACCCGGGACCCTTCTGTCCTCAGGCCGATGCTCTATCCACTGAGCCAAACCGGCTAGGGCAGTGGTTCTCAACCTTTTTAATGCCGCGACCCTTTAATACAGTTCCTCATGTTGTGGTGACCCCCAACCATAGAATTATTTTCGTTGCTACTTCATAACTGTAATTTTGCTACTGTTATGAATCGTAATGTAAATATCAGTGTTTTCCGATGGTCTTAGGCTCTACAGCAGCGGGATCGTGACCCACAGGTTGAGAACTGCTAGCAGGGTCGCCTAAGACCATCAGAAAACACAGATATTTACATTACGATTCAAAATTACAGTTATGAAGTAGCAATGAAAATAATTGTATGGTTGGGGGTCACCACATGAGGAACTGTATTAAAGGGTCGAGGCATTAGAAAGGTTGAGAACCACTGGGCTAGGGTGAGGCATGATCTCCTTGAGACGCCTATTCATCCTCCAAGTGAAGATTTCTAAGTAGGCAGTTGGTTACATAGATTAGAGCCGAGGGGAATGGTCAGTGCTGGAGATACATACTGAGAGTCATAACCATTTCAACGGTATTTAAGGCCCCAAGACTGGAGACTGGATGAGGTCATCAAAGGAGAGGAGGCGGGAAAGGGATCAAAGACTTAACCCTGAGTTAGTGCTCCATATAAGGGGGCGGGGGGGAGGGGGCGGGGAGGGGGGAGACCTGCAACAGACTGAGAACAGCTGGAAAAGTAGGCAGAAAACAGTCAAGTGTGTTTTTTTAGAAGCCTAGAAGTATTTCAGAGGGTGCAGTGACTGGTTATGTCAAATGCGAAAAATCAAGTAACTCATGGACTGAAAAATGACTATAGGATTTAGCAATGAGGAGGTCACCTGTGACCTTGGAAAAAAACAATTTAAATGGAGTCGTGTGGATTAACTGCAATGGGTTCAAGAAAGAATGAGAGAAATGTCGTATTTGTTAATTCACCTACTCACTAAAATGTATAGGTCAGGCGTCCTCAAACTACGGCCCGCGGGCCACATGCGGGTGTTTTTGCCGTTTTGTTTTTTTACTTCAAAGTAAGATATGTGCAGTGTGCATAGGAATTTGTTCATATTTTTTTTAAAACTATAGTCCGGCCCTCCAACGGTCTGAGGGACAGTGAACTGGCCCCCTGTTTAAAAAGTTTGAGGACCGCCAAAACCGGTTTGGCTCAGTGGATAGAGAGTTGGTCTGCGGACTGAAAGGTCCCAGGTTCGATTCCGGTCAAGGGCATGTACATTGGTTGCGGGCACATCCCCGGTAGGGGGTGTGCAGGAGGCAGCTGGTCGATGTTTCTCTCTCATCGATGTTTCTAGCTCTCTATCCCTCTCCCTTCCTCTCTGTAGAAAATCAATAAAATATATTAAAAAAAAAAAAAAAGTTTGAGGACCCCTGGCTCAAAACCAATACTCACAGTGCTTTCCCTGGCCTTTTGCAGACATGTGCAGTGGCCAAAAATTTGAGTTGCATGCAGCACACGTTCTGAGTAAGATAGAACAAAGCAACAATCTTATTTCAACTATTGCACTGGTCTGTTTCATGCTGTATTTTTTACATTTTTGTGCTTTTTGTTGGTTTTGCTGTTTAAATGCCCCTCGCGTGTAGTGCCGAGGTGTTGTCTAGTGTTCCTAAGCACACGAAGGCTACAACGTGCCTTATATAGGAAACACTTGCTAGATAAGCTTCTGTAGGCATGAGTTACAATGCTGTTGGTCATGAGTTCAACTAATGAATCAAACAATATATAGTAAATAAGTTATCTTTAAGCAGATACACACATAAAGATTATGTATTGATAGGGGTCACAAAAATGTAATGACCAGAGTCTGGCAAAAACCTAACCTTGTATTTCCCCTGGGAGCAGTGGCTCCGACTTGCTAAGTCAGCGTTTGCTATGACCTAAAAGAACATAACTCTACTGAATAAGGAGAATCAACTCTAACAGAAATATTTTCAAACATCTCTTTTTTAAATGATGTCAAAAAGCCAGGTACTTACTCCACTAATTCTTGAATTATCTTTCCCTTGAAAATCCCAATTTTTAAAAAAATATATTTTATTGATTTTTCACAGAGAGGAAGGGAGAGGGACAGAAAGCCAGAAACATCGATGAGAGAGAAACATCGACCAGCCGCCTCCTGCACACCCCCCACCGGGGATGTGCCCGCAACCAATGTACATGCCCCTGACCGGAACCGAACCCGGGACCCCCCAGTCCGCAGGCCGACGCTCCATCCACTGAGTCAAACCGGTTTCGGCAAAATCCCATTTTTTTTAAAAAGCTATCTGCTAGGACATATTTTGACAGCCTCTTGAAAAATGTGAGCATATTTGGGACACTTATCTTTTTGCAAAAGGAAATATATATTAGAACACATTAATTTCATGACAGCAGTTATCTCTGGTCAAGGAAAGGCAGAGGAATGAGGCTGTTGCCTTCACTTGTGTCTACCATTTCTCTAAAATAGAAATAAGGCATATTATCTTAAACTGGAGCAATGGGTAAATGATTTATTAACCTATTCTTTTTGGAATATTTAAAATGTAACTATAACGTAATCAGATTAAATAACACTATTGTAATATTTGACTATTGGCTGAAGTGCCACCATCAGCTGATGGGCAGCTCCTGATTAGTTGGCTATGTCACTGACCACACGGAAAGGTCAGGACACGCTGTTACAGCTTGTAACAAACAACTGGATGGCTTTAAGGCAGATTCACCGGTCAGTGGAGTTGTGACCTCACCCCTCCAAAACTACACATTGCAATCATGCTCACGCATTCAATTACAGCAAGAAAGTACCCTTCACGTTTGGGGGCGGTTTCTAGGGATGAGACCAGACATGTGCCAGCCACTCACTCCAAGGCCGGGGATGGTGAGCACGTCTGGCCTTCAGCTGAACAGGACGGAGAGCCTCCGACCAGGGTGGGGAACGTCCGGCCGGCAGGCCATATAAGGCCCACAGAATCATTTGGTCTGGCCCTGCCAAGGCATTAGGGGTGAGTTAATTAAATGTCTGACCAAATATAGCAGGCTAAGTTGATAATTTTGTATGTCAAGGGAATGATGTTATAAATATCCCAATGGCCCTTGGCAGAAAAAAGGTTCCCCACCCCTGCCGGAACTAACTGAGTGTGCAGCAGAACTGGATTCGGCAGCACCGGAAACGGCAACTCCCACTTGGGGCTCTGCAGACAGAGTGGAGGCTGCCTTCCAGGAAGCCAAAAAAAAAAAAAAAGGGAGAAAGAGAAAAAGGAGGGATAGTGGGGAACAGGCCCTCGACCGCCGCCCACACGCCGCGCCCCCACCTCTTCGCCTTCCCGGCTGCTGCCCTCGGCCTTTGGCCGCTCCCGGGTGGCCTAGCCCTCGGACGCCGCCGCCCGCCGGCCACTGCCCGCTGCCGGGGACCTCAGGTGCGTACCCCGCCTCCGCCGCCATTAAGCGCGGGTGCTTTCCTTGGAACTTTCTGCTCCCCCGGGCCTGCCGAAGGGGAGGCTTAGGGAGGCCGCCCGCCCAGGCGCCTGGAGGGAAGCGGCCCTTCTCCACCAGCCCAGCGGGCCCCGAACCGCGCTGCTGGCGGGCAGGGCCCAGGGGGTGGGGGTGGGGCGAGGAAGCCCGGCCGCGGGGGTTACGGTCGCACGCACGGAACGCGCATCCTTCTCCCTTCCGATTGGCCAGGCGGAGCGGTGGGGGCGGATGCTGCCAGCCCTGGGCTCTCGGGGGCCGGGGGGGTGCGTGAGGCCACGCCCCGTTTGACGTACGCAGGGCTCTCGCGCGGTGGGCAGACGTGCCTGATTGGGTAGGTTAGGAGGCGGGGCTTCCTCTGTTGCCTGGTAACTGCCCGGTTCCACGGAGTCGGGCGCCTCTGCCACTCACCTTGCGAGTGGCCCGCGGCGTGGGTTTGTCGGGGGTGTGGTCAGTTCGGCAGTCTCCGGCGGCCTGTTGGCAGGAAAACCCAGAGGCCCTGAGAAGAGTCTACGGCTCACTTACAGTTTAGACATAAAGAGGGGGAAAGACCCGCAAGGCTGTATTTTCCGCCCTTCAAACCCAAGCTTTGCTGTTTACCGAGATACCCCAATAAAATTCACCCTTTAGAAGTGCACAATTCATTGGTTTTTAGTTTATTCACGGAGTTTTGCAACCATCACCACTAATTCCAGAACATTTTCATCACCCAAAAAGGAACCCGGATTCCATTAGACAGTCATTTCCCATTTCCCACCCCAACCCCTGGTAACTACTAATGTACTTTCTGTCTCTAATGCTCGGTCTACTCTGGACATTTTCTGTAGATGGACCAAGGAGCCATTTGGGTCTGGTTTCTTTCATTCTCTTTTATGACTGAATAATGATTGTATGGGTATACTACATCTGTGTCAATTTATGGCAATTTGGGTTGTTTCCTTTTTTTTTTTTTTTTTTTTTGCTATTATGGGTAATGCTATGAGCATTCCTGTACACTTCTTTTGTGTGCATGTTTTCAACTCTTGGGTATATACTAAGGAATGAAATTTCTGGGCCAAGCTTTGTGTTTTAATTTCATGCTGGTAATTTGAAGTAAACAGATGTCTAGATATAAGATTGGATATTGCTCAGAGCTGCAACTGAAGAATTCAACAGCCTTTTCTCCCTCTTTCCTTCCACTTGGAGAGGAAGGCTTGATCAGTGTGACTGGCCACCTGGTCTTTAGTGGACACAGGGCGTGGTGCCAGCTGCAGCAGGTGGAGGGGGTCACTGTTCTTCCTGCCTGCCTGTTGTTTAGCCCTGATGTTTGCTGCCCACAGCTCCGAGTGTTTGCCCACACCTTCAGCCTGGACCGTTTCTTTCCTTATTCTCAGGCCACAGAACTTGCTCACGTGCCCCCCACCCCCACCCCAGTTGTTGATTCTGTGTTCCCACATGCCCTGGACCATTTCAAGGATGTCTGGCTTTTCATTTTGCCTTTATTGCCTGCCATTCTGCCATGTCCGTTCAGGTCTGCCTCACTTGAGAGCGCAGGAGGCGGATTTTATTCACCTTTGTTTCCTCCCCGCCCTTCCTGACACTGTGTATGTTTTCACATAGCAGGTGCTCAATACATTTTTGGTTGTTGTTTTTTAAATTTTTATTAATTTATTTGATGAGGCTAAAGTTCTTGACTATTTGTTAATCATTTAAATCTTATTGAAAATACATGTTATTTCTATTTCTCTTCCATACTCCTTGAATGCCAGAATAGAATACTTTATTTTCTTGAAATTTGTTATTAGTTTTAAATTTTTTTCCAGTTTTATTGAGGTATAATTGACATATAACATTGTATTCGTTTTAGGTGTACACCATAGTGTGTGTGTGTGTGTGTGTGTGTGTGTGTGTGTACACATACTAGAAGCCCAGTGCACAGATTCATGCACTGGTGGGGTCCCTTGGCCTGGCCTTCAGGAATCTGGCCGAAACCGGCTCTCTGACATCCCCCAAGGGGTCCCAGATTGCAAGAGGGCGGTTCTTGGGTGACACACCCCGAAATCAGGCTCCCTCCTCTCTGGTTCCAGGTGCGTCACCTGAGAACCACAGCTGCCAAGTCACCGCAGCTCAGCAGCTCCTGCGTTGAGCATCTGCCCCCTGGTGGTCAGTGCACATCATAGCTACCAGTCAGAGCGTCTGCCCCCTGGTGGTCATTGCGCATCATAGCTACCGATCGGATGATCAAACTGTTGGATGGTCACTTAGGCTTTTATATATATAGACTAGAGGCCTGGTGCACGACATTCGTGCACTCGGTGAGTGGGGACGGTCCCTCAGCCCGGCCTGCACCCTCTTGCAGTCCGGGAGGCCTCAGGGGAGCTGCTGCGGATGTGGGAGAGGCTCCTTCCACCGCCGCTGCGCTGTGAGCCCGGCTTCTGGCTGAATGGTGCTCCCCCTGTGGGAGCGCACTGACCACCAGGGGACAGCTCCTGCATTGAGCGTCTGCCCCTGGTGGTCAGTGCACGTCATAGTGACCAGTTGTTCCACTGTTCGGTCGAGTTGCATATTAGCCTTTTATTATATAGGATGGTGAAATGATCACCTCAATAACTTTAGTCAACATCGATCGCTTTCTGTAGTTACAATTTTTTGTTCTTGTGATGAGAACTTTTAAGATCTACTCTCTTAGCAACTTTTCAAATATACATTACAGTACTGTTAACTATTGTCACCATACTGTATATTACATCCCCAGGACTTATTTATTTTAAACTGGAAGCTTGTACCTTTAGACCATCTCAATACATTTCTGTTGAATGCTGAATAGTTATACTTGAGATTGTAGTTTCCTTTTACTGTATGCCTGTGCTGAGTCACAGAGAAGGTGGCACCTCAGGAACTTGTTCATTAAAATCAAGGCCTCAGAGATCTGAAAAATTAACCTTAGGAAAGGAAAGTTAGAAACACTCTAAAAAATAAACCAGGCTTCATTTCAAGATTTCAGAGGTTTGATAAACAGAGTGGATAACATTCCAAGTGATGACAATTGTAAGTAATAGAAATGAATTCTAGATCAGGGACAGGCAAACTTTTTCTGTAAAGGGCCAGGTAATAAATATTTCCAGCTTTGGTGACATGTGGTCTCTTTCACAAGCATGCAACCCTGCCTTTGCAGGAAAGCAGCCATAGACAAGATGTAAACAAATGAGTGTGGCTGTGTTTCAATAAAGCTTTATTTACAAAAATAGGTGGCAGTCTGGATTTAACCCACAGACTGCAGGTTGTTGACTCCTGTTCTAGATGTTTGCTTTTTATTAGTAAAACTAGAGGCCCAGTGCATGAAATTCGTGCACGGAGGGGGGAGCATGTCCCTCAGCCCAGCCTGCACCCTCTCCAATCTGGGACCCCTCAAGGGATGTCCAACTGCCCGTTTAGGCCCGATCCCGGATCGGGCCTAAATGGGCAGTTGGACATCCCTCTCACAATCCAGGACTGCTGGCTCCCAACTGATCACCTGCCTGCCTTCCTGATTGTCCCTAACCACTTTTGCCTGCCAGCCTGATCACCCCTAACCACTACGCTGCCAGCCTGATTGATGCCTAACTGCTCCCCAGCCAGCCTGTTTGCCCCCAACTTCCTTCCTCTGCCGGCCTGGTCACCCCTAACTGCCCTCCCCTGCAGGGTTGATCGCCTCCAACTGCCCTCCCTTGCAGGCCTGGTGCCTCCCAACTGCCCTCCCCTGCTGGCCATCTTGTGGTGGCCATCTTGTGTCCACATGGGGGCAGGATCTTTGACCACATGGGGGCAGCTATATTGTGTGTTGCAGTGATGGTCAATCTGCATATTACTCTTTTATTAGATAGGATAGAGGCCTGGTGCATGGGTGGGGGCTGACTGGTTTGCCCTAAAGGGTGGGGGTTCCCTTGGGGCATGGGGCAGCCTGAGCGAGGGGCCTGTGCTGGTTTGCAGGCCGGCCACGCTCCCTGGCGACCCAAGAGGAGGCCCTGGTATCTGGAATTTATTTACCTTCTACAATTGAAACTTTGTGACCTGGAGCAAAGCCAAGCTTGCTGCTCGCTCCTCGGCCAGCAGCGATTTCTGTTGGAGTTAATTCACCTTCTATAATTGAAACTTTGTAGCCTTGAGTAGAGGCTTAGGCCGGCAACAGGATGGCTTCTTTTGTTACCGCGGAAACCCAAGCCTCCTTCCCACTCTCAGTGGCTGTACCCATCTTGGTTGGGTTTATTTGCATATTTGCTCCTGATTGGCTGGTGGGCGTGGCTTGGTTGGTGGGCGTGGCTTAGGCATAGCAAAAGTGCGGTCAATTTGCATATTACTCTATTATTAAGTAGGATATGTTGAAAAGGTGTGAGAGCTCTCAAGGATTGCTGAGAAAACTGTGAGATTTGAAATATTCTTTAGTTTACATGTCCAGTGTTTAAAAAGAAAAAATTAAGTGTTTTATAAAATCTGTGATCTAAACGAATGTTGCTGATGCTTTAGATTTGACTAGAAGTTAATCATCATATAGACTTTGGGAGATTTGACTCTGAGGGACAAGCTCTCGTTGTCGAGGACTTTTTGGTTATTAGAATGCAATGATTTTTTTCTCAGAGAAATGTTCTTAGGGCAGGAAACCCCATGTTAGCTTATAACCATGTTTCATTATTTTTGATATTGTATTAATGCATGGTATGGTCTAATCATAAAATATAAAAGACAAGGTTCCTTCATTTGTTAAGTAAAAGATGCAAGCAAAGCAATAATTATGAAACATTCACTTTTTTATTATTGCTGGTACCCAACTGATAATATAATTTTGAGCTCCACCTAGTTTCATTCAGCCTATTATTTTATTCTCTTAAAACTAGAATTTTTGGGTGTTTTTTTTAATATATTTTATTGATTTCTTACAGAGAGGAAGAGAGAGGGACAGAGAGCCAGAAACATCAATGAGAGAGAAACATCGACAAGCTGCCTCCCGCACACCCCCCACCGGGTATGTGCCCGCAACCAATGTACATGCCCCTGACCGGAACCGAACCTGGGACCCTTCAGTCCGAAGGCCAATGCTCTATCCACTGAGCCAAACCGGCTTCGGCGTGTTTTTTGTTTTTGTTCTTTTTTTAAACCAGAGTTTTGACATCACAGTCTTCTTAGGGATTACTGTGATGTAATTAACAGAAACACTATCTTTTTAAAAAAAAATTTTTTTTTATTGATTTTATATAGAGAGGAAGGGAGAGGGAGAGAAACAGTGATTGGTTGCCTCCCACATGAACCCACAACCTGGGTATATATATGTCTGACCAGGAATCGAACCAGTGACAGGATGATGCTCAACCAACTAAGCCACAAACACTATCTTTACCACTGGCACTAACAGATGTCGATCAAGCAACTTACTTCTGTGTTTTAGAGGAAAGCTTTGTTGAAATCTCTGTGGAAAGAATTGTGCAAGATAATAGACAATGGAGTCACATCAGGGTTGAGCTGCAAAATGAAATGAGAAAAATAGCTATTTAAATATTGCAGGCACTTTCTGCCATTCCAATATAGGAGCACATGACTTAGCAACAAGCATGACCTGGGAGCCTGGGATATGCCAGTCCCTTAAATGGCCTCAGTTCTGGGGCCTCTCAGCATGAGCATCTCAAATCACCACCTGCCAATCTAGTGTTTAAGCGTGCATATATTTTATCCATCATGGCCCCTAAATTACTTCATTGGATGAGTAATGGAAGAAACAACTATCTGTGCCAATACTGTCAATACTGCTGGGAAAGCTGGCTTGCGGGACTTAGTAAGAGGTCATAATTGGAGGTGTGGACCCATTGAATCCAGTGTTCGTGCCATCAACACAAGAGTCATCACACGGTGGCACCAGTGTCCCAGGAACTGCTTGGTGACTAGCCAAGTTTGTGATATTAGGCTGGAAAGTATTCAGGTTATGGCAGGAAGACATGAACTCTGTAAAGACATACCCATCTATGGCAAAATTCTAAGAGAAAATGGAACCCCACCACCACCACCACCAAAGAGGAGTGTCCTGCTGATAGGCAGTTCAGAGCCAGCAAGGGTGGCTGGCAGATTTCAGAACTACTTCTCTGAAAAAAAATGTGCAATGTTGGCAAAGTTCCATCTGCTGATAAAAGGCCTCTCCCTAAACAATTAAAGATTAAAGAAATCATAGAAGAAAAACGTTATCTCCGGGACAGATACTTACTGCTCTCTTGGATAATTTACTGCTCCCATGATTGAATTTGCCTTTAGAGGTACCTACTTCCATTGTAGGGACTCCACTGTATGAGACCTTGTCTTTTTTTTTTTTTTTTTTAACAGTGTTTGAAGTAGTTTATTCTGAAAGATTATGGTCAAGAATATCAATTTCTTAATTATAATTTTAAATAGCAACAACATATTGACAAACTTCGGTTGCAGGTTTATCTTTAGAAACGTGTACATTGCACATTTGACTCAGTGGATAGTGTCGGCCTGCAGATCAAAGAGTCCCGGGTTCGATTCTGGTCAAGGGCATGTACCTCGGTTGCAGGCTTCTCCCCGGCCTGGGCCCTGGTTAGGGTGCAATGCAGGAGGCAACCAATAGGTGTGTTTTTCTCACATCAATGTTTCTCTCTGTCTTTTCCTCTCTCTTCCACTCTCTCTAAAAAATCAATGGAAAAATATCCTCAGGTGGGGATTAACAAAACAAAATAAAAGAAAAAAACAGAAATGTGCACATTTACCCACATTAATCTTTTTTGAAAACAGATATTTGCCTTATTTTAGATAAAAATTGAACACATGTTCAACACATTTAAAGTTTATTTTAAAATCTTTATGAAATGTTTATAACTTCCATGGAAAAATAATTTTAATATTTCAATCAAGTGATGTAGTTGATTTAAAAAAATACAGATAAATTGGAATGAAAACTCTAATTTTGCCAGTGGATGTATTTTGCATAAAATAAAAATCATTTCAAGTTGTGCCTTTTACATGAAATTATTTCATCTGAATTCCTTTTTTGTTGTTGTTTTGTTTGTTAATCCTCACCTGAGGACATTTTTCTACTGATTTTTAGAGACAGTGGAAGGGGGGAAGGGATGGGGGAAGAGAGAGAGACACATTGATTGGTTGCCTCAACCAGGCACACACCCCAACCAGCACCAGGGATCGAACCTGCAATCCATGTGTCCTTGACCAGGAATGGAACCCAGGACCGTTTGGTGCACAGCCGATGCTCTAATCATTTAACCACACCAGCAAGACCTAATCTGAATTTGTATGAAACATTCTAGATACTAATTTTCCCAAGAGAAATTACATAATATTGACCATACAGTTTTGTTTTGTTTTTTTTTTTGACCATACAGTTTTAAAAAATATATTTTTATTGATTTCAGAGAGGAAGGGAGAGGGAGAGAGAGATAGAAACATCAGTGAGGAGAGAGAATCATTGATTGGCTGTCTCCTGCACATCCCACACTGGGGATTGAGCCCACAACCCAGGCATGTACCCCAACTGGGAATTGAATCGTGACTTCCTGGTTCATAGGTCAATGCTCAACCACTGAGCCACATTAGCTGGGTGACCATACAGTTTTTAAAAACAGAAAGGAACATGTAAGTGACATATAGTTAGGTCAGTTTTTTAAAATAATTTTTAAAAATTTGAAACAATCTTGACTTTACAAAAAAATGCAAGTATGATACAAAAACTATTTGAGAGAAATTATCAACCTGAGGCCACATCACCCCCAGATACTTTACAGTGTGTATTTCCTATAAACAAGAATATTCTCCTACAACAGCAGTATTACAATCTAAATCAAATTAACCTTAATACATTACAATCCTAAAACCTCATTAAGTTTTACCAGTTGTCTCAGTAATGTTCTCTATAGCAAAAGGGAAAACATTTGCAAATCCTATATAATAAAAGGCTAATATGCAAATCAATCAGAACAACCAGTCGCTATGATGTGCACTGACCACCAGGGGGCAGACGCTCAATGCAGGAGCTGCCCCCTGGTGGTCAGTGCACTCCCACAGGGGGAGCGCTGCTCAGTCAGAAGCTGGGCTCATGGATGGCAAGTGCAGCAGTGGTGGCGGGAGCCTCTCCCGCCTCCGCGGTAGTTGGACATCCCTGAGGGGCTCCTGGACTGCAAGAAGGTGCAGGCCAGGCTGAGGGACACCCCCCCCGCCCCCCCCCCAGGTGCACAAATTTCGTGCACCGGGCCTCTAGTAATTCTATAAATTCAATAATAAAAATAAGCAAACAATCCAGTTTTTAAATGGACAAAAAATTTGAGCAGGCATCTCACCAGAGATGATATATGGATGGCAGATAAGCACATGTAAAGATGTCCAGCATCATTAGTCATTATGAAAATGCAAATTTAGCCCTGGCAATTTTGCTCAGTGGTTAGAGTGCCGGCCCATGGACCGAAGGATCTCGGGTTTGATTCCCAGTCAAGGGCACGTACCTCAGTTGCAGGTTCCCAGCCCAGTCAATGTGTTTCTCTCACGTGGATGTTTCCTTCTTTCTCCTCTTCCTCCCTCTCTCCACTCTCTTTAGAAATCAATGGAAAAATCCTCAGGTGAGAATTTAAAGAAAAAAGAAAATGCAAATTTAAACCACAAAGCAATATCACTACCAACATATTAGAATGGCTAAACGTTGTGTGTTTTTTCCTTACCTGACAATATTGTGCGTTGACAAAGATGTGAGCACCTGGAGTTCTCATGCATCAGTGATAGGAACACTAATGGTGCAGTCACTTTGGAAAACAGTTTGGTGCTTCCTTATAAAGCTAAAAATATACTTAAGCTATGTCCCAGCAATCCCACTTTTAGGTATTTACACGAGAGAAATGAAAACTTAGGTTTAGTCCGACCAGCGTGGCTCAGCCATTGAGCATCAACCTATGAACCAGGAGGTCACATGCCCAGGTTGTGGGCTCATGGGATATGCAGGAGGCAGCCGATCCATAAGTCTCTCTCATCATTGATGTTTCTATCTCTCTCTCCCTTTCCCTTCCTGTCTGAAGTCAATAAAAAAAAATTTTTTTAAAGAAAACTTAGGTTGACACAAAAGGCTACATGTGAATGGTTGTAGTGGCTTTATTCATAATCACACAAAAAAACTGCAAATAACCCAAAAGTTCTTTAACAGGCAAAAAGATAAATTGTATATTCCTACAACAGTGTACTTAGTGAAAAGAAAAAAAAAACTGACACAGTGAACAGCACAGCATGGGATTCCATTTATATGACATTCTGGACACCAAAAAACTACAGGGACAGAAACAGATCTGTTATGGCCAGAGGCTGGGGTGCAGGGTATGAATTGACTACGAAGGGGCCTGGAGGAGTTTTGGGGGTGATGCAACTGTCTTTGCTATACCTTGATTTTAGCGGTGGCTACAGATGTTATATTTGTTAAAACATATAAAACTATGCACTAAAAAGGTGAAGTTACTATAGGTAAGTTATACCTTAATTTTAAAAAAATTTTGTGACATGAGCAGGTATTTCACCTCTAATAATCAAAGAAATGAAATGTAATTCTAGTGAGAGTCTAGTTTACATGAGTTGAAAGAATTTTTATAGTAAAACTTTGTTCCTTTACTTCAAAGGAAAGAGTAAATGGCCTTTTTGACCATTTTTCTTCTTGCTAAATAAAATATACAGACATAAACAGTGATTGATTGAGCTCAGACATGAGTGTCCCAAGCTTTTTGGTCAGCTTCATGGAGAGACCTCTGAGCTTGGAGGTTGTTTTAAGGACACACAACGTCATGACCTCATGAAGTTTTTTTCATTTCACAAACCACCCACTTGGGAACGTTTTATAATGCGTCCTCCAGGCACCTGGGCGTGAACCGGCTTCTTCCCTTTCTGAGTGCTTGCAGGGGAATAATTGGAGCATTAAATTGGATTATCAGAAAAGCACTGGCACCAAGTAGTATGTGTCCTCTGAGTGTTAATTTCTTTTTTCTCCATCTCTCTTTGATGTCATTTGATTTTTAAAAATAGCGTTATTTACCCCTAGCCAGTTTGGATAGTGGATAGAGCATAGGCCCTGAGGACTGAAGGGTTTGATTTTGGTCAAGGGCATGTACCTTGGTTGCAGGCTCCATCCCCAGGGCCGAGTGCAAGAGACAGCCAATCAATGTGACTCTCTCACGTAGCTCTTTCTCAGTCTCACCCCTCCCTTCCACTCTCTCTAAAAATCAATGGAAAAATATCTTCGGGTGAGGATTAACGACAATGGTGACAACATCAAAGCTTTATTTAGATAAAATTCACATATCACACAATTCACCCACTTAAAGTAATTCAGTGGTTTTAAGTGTAGTCATCACCACAGTTAATTTTGGAACATTTTCATCACCTCAGAAAGCAATCCTGTATCCTGTAGCTACCCCTCTCCTCAGCCCTAAGCCACACTGGTCTTTGTCTCCGAGATTTCCCTGTTCTGGACATTTCATATGGATGACTCATAAAATATGTGATTCCCTTGATTTTAAAGTGAGGGAGCTCAGAAATGGTCAGAGGTGAAGGTGGTTGATTTAGTGTATCCTTCATAGAAGAGGAGGCTGGGGTCACGGAGCTGGTGAATGGTCTGGGAAACCACAACCTGCCTCTCTTGGCTGCCAGTCCTGTGGGGACCAGTGCCTCATGCCTCCTGCTGCATAAGCTTACATCACCGGCCTGGCCTGCTTTATTTACCCTTTGCTTACAAATATCATTAAGCCAATATGGCAGCAGCATGACAAGTATTTATTTTGCATGCTTTATTTAACAAAAGCTTTCTCTGGTGTTGGAGAAACTCTTTCAAAGAAGTGTTTTAATGCTAACTTGATACAGAGTTTGGCAAAATTTGTATCTAGCTTTTATGCAGGAGAAGTCCTAGCAGGAAAGGAAAGGGGATTTTTCTCTTCCCGTCTTTAGTATACAAAACCACTAGCTCCTTCTGTGTATGTGAAACGGAATGTGGTGTCTGCCCTGCCATGCTGAAATATGACAAAACATCACTGGGTCGGTAGGGTTCATTTCCTTCCCTCCTCATCTAGAAAATGGTGCCGAAACCGGTTTGGCTCAGTGGATAGAGCGTCGGCCTGCGGACTCAAGGGTCCCAGGTTCGAATCCGGTCAAGGGCATGTACCTTGGTTGCGGGCACATCCCCAGTGTGCAAGAGGCAGCTGATCGATGTTTCTAACTCTATCCCTCTCTCTTCCACTCTGTAAAAAATCAATAAAATATATTTAAAAAAAAAAAAGAAAAGAAAATGGTTAACATGCTTCTTTCTCTAGTATAAAACTTGAATTTACTTTATGAGAAGGTGGTGTCTAGGTTTCGTGGGAAATACACTATATGAAAGTTAGCATTATTATACAGAGGTCTTGGTAGATCACTTAATGTGTTAAGTGTCAATTTCTTCCACTCTAAGGGAAGGTTTGAAGTAGGTCATGTGGAGGACCCTCACAGCTCTAAATGTGAGCAGGACACTGTGGATTTCTACCACTTACTTTCTTTCTCCTTCTCTTGCACAGGGATCATGGCCCAAGGAGCAGTGTCTGCCCTGCCCATGGGAAAGGAGGCCTCAGAGAGCAGGATGGTGGTGACGTTCCTCGTGTCTGCGCTGGAGTCCATGGTGAGATGGCCCACAGCTCTGTCAGACACTCCATGGTTGGCTCACCGTAGAAATAACAGAACTGGGGAATACTTCACTGTCATTCTTAATATTCAAATTCAGTTTTACGTCCTATCTGTATAAGCATACCCTTCTTCATAGAGGATAATGGGCTTGTCATAATTTGTTTTTCTTACATTATGGATATAATGATATACATTTAAGCTTTCCAGATCTGAAATTATAATGAAGGCACCTGTGTTACCTTGTTTGAGAATGTGTTTTGTCTAAATTCAAAGGTAAATTAATCCACCACTTGTATGCATCTGTTTACATCCATTGGCAGTAATGGTCAGGCTAGCAGCTTGCGCCTCCTACTATGATGCACTGAGAAGGAACAGAACCACTTCTGTGGCGTTCCTACCAAAACCCGAATCTAATGAAGAAACATCATACAAACCCAAATTAAGGGACAGTCTACAAAATAACGGACTGGACTTATATATAAACTAGAGGCCCGACTCACGAAATTCATGCAATAGTAGGCCTTCCTGCCCTAACCGGTTTGGCTCAGTGGATAGAGCGTCGGCCTGCAGACTGAAGAGTCCCAGGTTCGATTCCGGTCAAGGGCATGTACCTTGGTTGCGGGCACATCCCCAGTGGGGAGTGTGCAGGAGGCAGCTGATCGATGTTTCTCTCTCATCGATGTTTCTAACTCTCTATCCCTCTCCCTTCCTCTCTGTAAAAAATCAATAAAATATATTTTTTTAAAAAATAGTAGGCCTTCCCTCCCCCAGTGGCCGGCACCGGCTTCCCTGTGGCACCTGGGACCCAGGCTTCCCTCTGGCCGCCGACCCGGGCAGCCCCAGCTTCATCCGGAAGGTCGTCTGATGTTTCCCTCTTGTCTAGACTGGGATGGGTTTTTGGAAAGAAAACCACAGAGGTGAAATGCCCCTTTATTACTTTGTAACGGGTGCATGACATCAACATGTCTAATCACTGGTAAGTTTCACCTTGGTCTCTTGGTCAAGGAGGTATGATGATTAATTTTATGTGTCAACTTGACTGGGCCATGGGAGGCCCAGATAGCTGGTTAAATAATATTTTGGGGGGTGTCTGTGAGGGTGATTTTGGAAGACATTAGCATTTGAATGTAGTATAGCTGAGTATAGCAGGTGGCCCTCCCACTCTGCTGAGGGCTGGCATCCTTCACTCTGTTGAGGGCTCAACTAGAACAAAAAAATGGAGGAAGGTTGACTGTGTTCTCTGCCTGCCTGCTGAGCTGAGACAGTGATCTTCTCCCGCCCTCGGTGCTCCTGGTTCTCAGGCCTTTAGACTTGGACTAGAATTTACTCCATCAGCTCTCCACCTCTCAGGCCTTTGACCTATGCCTCCGGCTTTCCTGGGTCTCTAGCTTGCAGACAGCAGACACGGGCTTTCTCAGCCAATTATATGAGCCAGTTCCTTGTAACAAACCTCATATTATCTATATGTGTAAAAGGCTAATATGCTAAGTGTCTGACCATCCAACCAGTCGCTATGACGCGCACTGACCACCAGGGGGCAGACACTCAATGCAGGAGCTGCCGGGACGCGCACTGGCCATTTACAGAGAGATGGCACTGTGGACCTGGCGCCCACAAAGCAGCACTCCTCTCCCTAGCGACTAGCCTCCTTGAAGTTTCTTCAGCCCAGGAACACAACTTGCTTTATAGCCAGGTGCAAACATTTCACACTTTAACCAAATGTCTGTGAAGTGTTTTCCCATGCCTCATCTCATTTGATCCTCATAGAAGTCCTGGAGTAGACTCGGTGGAATCCTATTTTCTTTTCATTAGCTGGAAAACGGAGATTTAGAAAGCTTAGAAACTTGACCCGACTGAAAAGAAGTAAGAAAGAGTGGACCTTGAAAATGACTTCAGGTTTTCTCACAGAATATAGTCAAACACTGCTGCAGTTAAACATTTTACCCTTTGTTCTCCCTGCATGATCTACAGTAATAATCTGCTTCGTGTTGATATTTACTGCTGTGTTGCTGACAATTACCTGAAAGAGAAGTTGGGGTGCTTCACTGGGCTGGAAAAAGGTTAGCTACATCAGAAAGCCGGTCTAATTAAGCAAGTTTATTCTATACATATAAAAGGCTAAGTTGACTCGCGCATGCGCGATACATATAAAGCTCTCACTGGCACCAATCGCACACATGTGTTTCAGTCTGTCATTGTCAATCGTAAATTTGGTTGACACTTCTATTATAGAGAAAGGGCGAATAGCAATATTAAAACATTTCTTCTAATTAATTTCCTTTCAGTGTGCTGGTCAAGTGATGTGGGAGAACAGTGCTCATGTTAAAATAAGGTATTTTAACCACATCAGTTAACGGTTGCTGTCTCCTTCTGCTCTGACTTTCTCTCTGCCACAGCCCCTGTACTAGTTTCCTGAGGCTGCTGTAACAAATTACACAAACTTCGTGGCTTTAAACAGCACATGGTTATTGCCTGACAGTTCTGAAGGTCAGAGGCAGAAAATGGGTTTTGCAGGCCTGAAATCAAGGTGTCAACAGAGCTGCATTCTTTCTGGAGGCTCCCAAGGAGGATCTGTGCCTGGCCTTTTCCAGCTTCTGGAAGCCACCCAAATTCCTTGGCCTGTGGCCCCTTCCAGTAAGGGCACCGCTCTACCCTCTGATTCCATTGTCACTTCTCCTTCTGCCTCTCTTTTCCTTATCAGCACCCTTGTAATCACATTGGGCCCCCATGGATAATCCAAAATTACCTCCCCATCTTGAGATCCTAAGTGCAATCACATCTGCAAAGTCCCTTTTGCCACGTAAGGTAACCTCTTCACAGGCTCTGGGGATTAGGACATGGACATCTTTGCAGGGTCATTATTCTGCCAACCGTAATCCACTCTGTCAGGTGATGTTGTAGCAGAGATGTGTCTTTGGGGTCTCGATAAGGGGAAGTTGGACTGGGGATACATTTAGTTTTAGTGTAGTGGTAGGATGTGGCTTGCTGTTATTTTTATGTCTAGGTAAGTTATTGCTCAACATCCCAGTGTAGGAATAGTTTCCAGGAATATTCCTATAGTCCACTGTGTCAGTTCATCCGGTAACATGATTTCAAGGACAGAGCCTGAGGTCATATTGTAGTGTGAACATATCTGGGTAGCAGAGATGAAACAAGGTTTTATTTTTATTATTTTACTAGAGGCCCGTTGCACGAAGAGATTCGTGCAATAGGCCTTCCTTCCCCTGGCTGCTGGCACTGGTTTTCCTCCTGCACGCAGGACCCAGGTCTTTGCTCTGGCCACCACCTTCAGTCTTCGCTCCGGGTGGAGCACCGCTCCTGTAGCTCCCTCCGCCCCTGCCCTCCCCATCATAGCAGGTGTCCAGCCCCGCCTGGCCACTCTGTGCCTGCATGTGTACTGCCCAGAGGCCCAGAACGGCTGGGAGGTGGGGCCGCCACCATCTTTGGCTGGTTAATTTGCATACTCACTCCTGATTGGCTAGTGGGTATGGTGAAGTGATGGTCAGTTTGCATATTTCTCTTTTATTGGTGTAGATTTGTTTTAAACCTCACCCGAGGTTATTTTTTTCCATTGATTTCTGGAGAGAGTGGAAGGGAGGGAGAGGGAGAGAGAGAGTGAGAGAAACATCAATGTGAGATAGACACATTGATTGTCTGCCTCCCGCACGCACCCTGACCAGGGCTGGGAAACCTACAACCAAGGTTCATGCCTTTGACTGGGAATCAAACCCAAGACCCTTCAGTCCATGGGCCGACACTCTAGTCACTGAGCCAAACCAGCCAGGGTTTAAACGAGGTTTTAAATGTACAGAGCCAGAAGCTAGTCTGTGGAGAATTCTTCTAATCATTAAACAGGTAAAATTGTAAACAGAAGATTTGTTTTTCATTGATGCCTTGTCGAAACCAAAGTTCTCTCTGGTCAGGAATATACTCAATAATGTAGCAAATGCAGTTATAAATACACCAAAATTCTTTTAACTTTTTGAAAGGAATGGTACTCAGTAGAATGTATGATGCTTCTCTGCAGGCCATAAACCTGTAGTACTACGATGAACAGCATGTCTGTCTGTGTATGAGTTTTCATGGTTTATGGGTCCCTACCATCATTACTAAAAATGTAATCAACCATGTTGGAGGAAATATTAAAATGATATTTAAAATATTATTACCAGAGGAAGAGGCAGTCAAAGAGTATACAGCCAAAAATGTGGGGGAAAAAGACCCTGCACCCAATTCCAGGGTATTGGGGCAGGTTCCCCCACACCCACCCCAGCCGGTGTCTCACAGTTCAACTCCGTTCTGACACTATCAACGCAGAGACAGCACCCAGTCCCACAGGTTACGCGCTCAGTCCCACAAGACTGCCCCCCTTTAGATGCCAGTTGCAATCAGGTTTGCCATCTCTGCTTCTCATCTGTATCTGATCTGTCATAAGTGGGGGTTCCCAAACCCCCCTCGGGTTTGATTATTTCACTAGAGTGGCTCACAGAACTCACCTTTATCACTCTCTTCCCTTAGAAAATTCCAAGGGTGTTAGGAGTTGTGTGCCAGGAACAGTGGACCAAATATATATTTCTTATGGTAAATCACAATATCACAGGTAGTTAATAAAAACATGTTCTTCTCTGGGTTCTATGGTGTTTATGGTATTTGCTTGATAAATTTGTTTTGGTTTCTTCTGGGTGATTTTTCTCATTCTAAAAAACGTTGTACCTAATGTTGTACTTTCTTAAGCAGACCTCTTAGGCCCCACAGAATCCGGATCTGCCCTTGAACACTTCATTCCTTGTATTTCAGTGCAAAGAACTGGCCAAGTCCAGGGTGGAAGTGGCCTGCATCGCAATGTATGAAGCAGAAGTGTTTGTCGTTGGAACCGAGAAAGGACGAGCTTTTGCCAGTGCCAGAACGGACTTGCAGAAGGATTTTGCAAAATACTGTAGGTGTTAATAATTTTATCCTTTGTATTCATAAACCTTAAAATATTTGCAGGCAAGTCTTATGTAACTTTTTTTCTAAGACATCATAAGCATTATTCTAAAAATATTTCTGACACATCTCCTTTGACTTGGCAAACCAGTGAAGAACTATTTAACACTGGTGCGTCCAAGAAACATGGTCACTGTATTTTGTACTGGGTCCTCAGTGGGACTCTGGTTTTGTAGACTAAATTTGAAGTATATAGAGTAAGTTGTCTCTGATTCCTAAAATAAACCCACATTTTAAAAAATGCTCTTATTTTATTCCTTCCCAAAGAGAAGGGTAGAACTCCTTCGGGGCTTGTTAGGTATTATTTTTGGTAAATAACCATTTTACTCCATTTTCCCCTTTTTTACTATGGTACTTTCAAGTCTTCAATATGCCAGTATGTGCTGCGAGTGCCCAGGGGATTAATGAGCATGTGTGGTCATATTTAAGGGAAATTATACTCCAAGGCAGTGATTTTCAACCTTTTTTACCTCATGGCACACATAAACTAATTACTAAAATGTTGCAGCATGCCAAAAAATGTATTTTGCTGATCTGACAAGAGAAATAGGTATAATTTTGATTCATTTACACCAGATGACTATTGTTGTGTTGGCTGTTGTCATATTTTATTTGACAATCTAAGGGAAAAGAAATCAGATACTACATGTTTTAAAAATTATTGTAGCACACCAGTTGAAAATCGCTGTTCTAAGGTGTTATCTTTACCACTATAAGTCATCTATCAAGTATTGAGTTAGCAATTTTGTATTTCCTGGAATCAAGAAAGGAAAGTTTAATCAAAGGTTAGATATAGATATGTAGATATAGATATATAGATATGTAGATGTCTTCAAGAATTAGCAGAGGGTATATATATATCTATATATATGATCTGGATGTGTGTGTGTGTGTGTGTATGTGTGTGTATGTGTATGTATGTATATATATATATATATATAATCTTGGTTTGATAGATATACATTTGTTTTGTAGTAAAATCTATATATATAAAAGCCTAAGTGACCGAATGACCGATTGACTGGTTGACTGGTTGCTATGACAGGCACTGACCACCAGGAGGCAGACGCTCAATGCAGGAGCTGCCCCCTGGTGGTGACTGTGCTCCCACAGCAGGAGTGCCGCTCAGCTGACCGCCCATCCCAGTGGCCCACCAGCCCGGTGGCAGCCTCTCACTCCCTCAGTAGTCCTACAGGTCCAATCTCCAGAGAACGGGCCAGGCACCGACAGGCCAGGCAGCAGGGCCAAGATGAGCAGGAGCAGCAGGTGGCGTTGGACTGCCTGTTTCAGCCCAATCCCCACAGGCCACGCTGAGGGACCCCACCCATGCATGAATTCGTGCACTGGGCCTCTAGTTATATATAATATTTTTTTGAGGAGGATGCCTATACAGCATGAACACTTTTGGTCAGACTGAAGGAGCCCCTCAGTGCAGTGTTTCCTGAGGGGAGCAGCCGGGGGAGATAAGGGGGAACACAGAACAGGACTAAAGTTGGAAGGGACCTTAGAGATACACAGTGAGAGGAATGGAGAGAGCAAGCTCCTTGGGAGCCGTCTCTCAGAAGCCAGAAAGGCGGGACATGTTATCATGGGGCTCGGGGCTGGGGAAGAGACCTTGACGCCCACTCGGACATTAAGAAACAGGCTGGGATGGGACTTGTCCACCTGGAGAATTTCATATATATATGAGATTGATTCAAATTGACTCCTAAAACCAAAATTTAGGGTCTCTACTATCAAGAAGATTAAAAATGAAGCAGTGAATATAGTATGTGATTGATGAACAAGAAAGGTAGTCTTGCCCTAGCCGGTTTGGCTCAGTGGGTAGAGTGTCGGCCTGCGGACTGAAGGGTCCCAGGTTCATTTCTGGCCAAGGACACATGCCCAGGTTGCGGTCTTGATCCCCAGTAGGGGGCATGCAGGAGGCAGCCAATCAATGATTCTTTCTCATCATTGATGTTTCTATCTGTCGCTCCCTCTCTCTTCCTCTCTGAAATCAATAAATTAAAAAAAATTTTTTAAATATCTCTAAAAAAAAAAGAAGGGTACTCTCAGTTCATTAATGTCAGCTGACAATTGGATTTCAAATTGTTGAAATTTAATTAGTGTTTTTTAGAGTTTCACAATTGCATGCTAATTTTTCACATATAGGGCTCTCCATGTTTTTTATTTCCTCTTGTACCCATTTTGCTAAACTTTATTTATTTTTTTTTAATATATTTTATTGATTTTGTACAGAGAGGAAGGGAGAGGGATAGAGAGCTAGAAACATCGATGAGAGAGAAACATCGATCAGCTACCTCCTGCACACCCCCCACTGGGGATGTGCCCGCAACCAAGGTACATGCCCTTGACCGGAATCGAACCCGGGACCTTTCAGTCCACAGGCCGACGCTCTATCCACTGAGCCAAACCGGTTTCGGCTAAACTTTATTTTTAATGATATTTTTTACTCTAAGTTGTCAAATTTCCCTTGAAATTGTTTATAATATTTGCTTTATAATTTTAATCTATGTAATGATATCTCTATGTTAGTTTCAGATATTGGTAATTTGTGTTTTTTCTCTTTTTCTTGATAATCTTGCAAGGAATTCATCTTTTTTAATTATCTTTCTAATGAGCCAACTTTTGGCTTTGTGATTTTCTCTATTGCTTGTCTTTTTTCTTTGTCAATTATTTTTGCTCTTATCTTTATTATTTTCTTACTTATAATTTCTTTGGCTTTACTTGCTTTTCTACCTTTTTGGTTGCCTACGTCATTGACTTTTTAAAAAAATATTCATTTAAAATTATAATTTTCCCTTTAGGTTCTGCTTTAGCTGTATTTCAAAGACTTTGAATGTTGTGTTTTTACTATCATATAGTTAAAAATATTTCCTAATAACCCTAGTAAATTATTTTGACCCATATTTTTTTAGGAGCATGTGTCTTAATTTCTTAATATTTGGGGAATTTTATGGTTTTTTATTTCTAATTACATTTTATTGTATTCCAAAAATGTACTCAATGTGATTTTAATCTTTTTTAATTTATCAAGACTTAATTTATACCTTAGCACATCATTTAAGCCATTCCTGGCTACCACTTGCACTGCCATTACCTTTTGCATCTCTTTTGGTTATCATTTGCATGGAATATCTTTTTTAATCTTTTCATGTTCAGTCTATATATGTCCTTAAATCTAAAGTGAGTCTTGAAGATAGCATAATGTTCCATAGTTCTTTATCCTTTCTTCACTTTTTTTTCATTTTGCTTCTCTAACTCGATGACTTTAAAGACTTGTTTTTGAGTTTGTTTATTCCTCTGCCTGATCAAGTAGGCTGTTGAACACCTCTAATTTTTCAGTTCAATTATTGTATTTTTCAGCTCCATATTTCTCTTTGGTTCTTTTTATAGTTTCCATATTTGTCAGTATTCTCATTTTGTTCAAGTATCATTTAGTTGTGTATATTCCCTTTCAGCTCATTGAGCATCTTTGTATTATGACATTATGACAGTTATTTTGAACTAGAGGCCCAGTGCACGAAAATTCACACATGGGTAGGGTCCCTAGGCCTGGCCAGTGATCAGAGCCGATCTGTGGGGTGACTGGCGGGTGATTGGGGCCTCCGCTCACACCCGCCTTGGCTGGCCTGGCACCGCCCGCTTTCTGGCCCCACCCCCCACTGCTACCGCCGGTTGGGGCCTGCAGGCTGGGGGCAGCTCCTGCATTGAGCCTCTACTCCCTGGTGGTCAATGCACGTCATAGCGACCGGTCGTTCTGCCGTTCGGTCGATTTGCATATTAGGATTTTATATAGATAGATTCTTTGTCAGGTAGTCCGTAGGTCTGCATTTCTTTAGGATTGTTCTGGATTTTTATTTTGTTCCTTTGATTGGGCCTGTTTCTGTGTATGCCTTGTAATTTCTTTTCTGGAATTTGGGCGTTTGAAAAAATAACCACTCCTCCCAGGCTTTGCATACTGGCTCTGTGCAGGGGAAGACCTTCACCAGTCATCCTGCCGGCTGTTCTAGGACCTCTCTAACCTTTTTAAATATCTTTCTCCCCCTGGTGTCTGCCCACAGAACTGCAGCTCCAACATGCTGCTGACCCGCTTTCAGCAGCTACCAAACTGTAGTACAGATCCCATCAGTGCTTGGAGTGAGACAAGACAGAAACCACTTCCTCCTGCAGCCCCCAGACAAGGCAGAATGGTGGCCACACGGTCCACTCTTTTGTTTCCATCCCAAAGGAGGAGCCCCAGCATGGGGGTTTCCTCCCAGTTGCTCTGCAACTATGCGGTGCCAAGCACAAATTGACACAACAAATGCCAGGAATCTTCCTACCCCTTATACTGCAATCCCTTCTTGGTTTTACAATGGCTTAGGTGCTTGGCTTCTCAGCTGTTCGGTGGAGCTCTCACAGAGATGTTCTGGTCTATATTTTGTTAATTTGCTGTTGCTTCTTCATCTGCCATATTGCCAACATCACTCTCCTGCTTTTGTTTTTGAAGAATGTATTTACTTGATGTGGAATTCTAACTTGACAATTTTTCTTTCAGCCCTTTAAACGTAAATGTTTTATTCCATTGCCTTCAGGCTTCCATTGTTTTAGATACAAAGTCAGCTTAGAATTCTAACTTTTGTTCTTCTGAAGGTAATGTATCGTTTCCTTTAGGTTGTTTAATCTTTGGGTTTGGCAATTTGTCCATGATATGACTATTTATGGTTATCATCAATTGTGGACATTTTGGCCATTATCTCTTCAAATATTTATTCTGATCTGTGTCTTCCTCATTTACACATTAAAAGAAAATTTGATGTCCCACAGGTCAGTAAGGCTCTGTTCCCTTTTTTTTTTCTTTTTCCTATTCAAGCTTTAGATTGGATTGTTTCTATTACCTTTCTTTAAGGACATTGATTCTTTCTTCAACAGTGTGCTGTTGTTAAATCCTTCCTGTGAAAATTTCATTTCGATTATTTTTGACTTCTAGAATTCTATTTTATCCTCTCTCTTTCTTTTTTGTTAGCATTTTCATTTCTCTGTAGGGATTCCCCATATACTCACCCATTTATTCAGCTCCCCTGGAAATTCTTAAATGTATTTAAAGCAGTTGTTTTAAATCCTTATCTGATCATTTCAACATCTGGGTCATTAATGGTCCTGCTTCTGTTTTTTTCTTTCTCTTCATCATGGATCACATTTTCCTGCTTGTTTACATTTCTACTAATTTTTATTTATTTTATACTTGGTATTGTGTATGGTATGTTATAAATATCTGCTAAATAGTCTTGCTCTCTTTTTTTGGAAGGCAGTTAAATTACTGGCAGGTCACCTTGACCCTGTGGGGAGCCTGTGTAAATTTTGTTTTTTGTCCCACGGCATCACTCTGTCTTTGAGTGTGACCCTTACTCCTGGGGTGTACCCATTAGTTTCACAAGGTGTTTATCAAGCTTCTCTAACTTAGCAGAACTTGAATTCTAAACTCTGTCTTTCTGGCACCACACAGCTGTTTACATCTCTGCTCAGCCCTTTAGCTTGTTGCTTTTCCTTAAAGTCTCACCCTACGCTGACACAGTGGGGGGGCCAATCAAGAATTTGTGGGAAATTTCTATGAAGACATTGGGTCTCCCACCTCTGTGACTCGCTCCGTTCCAGGATTTCCCCATCAGTTTCCGGCCACGGTGGCAGTCCTGACATGTGACATAGATTCGAATAGCCAGCTCAGCGAGAATCTCCGTCTGTGTAAGCTTCCCTTTCTTCAAAGACAGCATTCCTCCCAGACTCTGCCTGGCTTCAGTTGTACTTCAGTGCCTTCAGATACTTGGTCTTAGTATTTTTTCCAGAGCCTATCACTGTTACTGGCAAGTACACACTTCTCTGCCAGTACTGGAACTGGAATATTGGATGTGATTCTTGAATAGGTGATGTTTGTTTCTTTAGAAGTTGTCAGGGAAGTAAGGAAAAATTACCGTGGAATTAGCAAAAAAGCAAAAGCAACAACACATTCACCTCCCCTCTGAAACTAGAAACCAACTCCCTGTGGTATAGGTGTTCATTCACTAGTTGAATACTCAGAACAACAGAAATTTAGAATCAACCTATATTTGTGTTATAGGTGCTTAATAGGAAACAATACGGAGTAAACCAGGACTTGGCAAACCTTTTCTTTAATGGGGCAGAGAGGACATAGGTTAGTCTCTGTGGGGTATTACAGTCTGCTGCAGCCACTCGGCTTGCTGTTGTGGTGGGAAAGCAAAACTGGGTGACAGGAAGGAATGAGCCTTAGTTACAGACGCTGAAGTTTGAACTTCAAATTCCATAATGATTTTTGTGTGTCATGAATGATACTCTGCTTTCAAACTCTTTTAACCATTTCAAAATAGAAAACCATTTTTAGCTCACAGGTCATACAGAGCCATTGCGGGATCTGGCCCATTGTTTTCTGGCCCCCAGTGTGAACTCTGCCATTCTGTTCCCCTCTCCCCCTGTAAGCCAGAATTGTTTCAATGACCGAACACACATAGGTTTTCAACTGCTTCCTGCTGTTAGCCTAGCTGGCTGGTTCTAACATGTAAATGTGCATAAGAATTGCTTTGCAGAATTGTGTACACAGAACTCTCTAATCCGAACCTAATGGAAGACTGAGGGTGGTCAGGTATACTTTGGCCCGGCCGCGGTTCTTGCTTTACATTTGACCTTAGAACATGACTCCATCGCATGGGCCTCTCTAGCTCAAGGTATCGCTGTGTGACAGCTGTCAGGTTACTGCTCTCCGAGTCCATCCCCCTCTGCCCTGCCTGGGAACGGGAGCTGGGCCCTGTAGGCATCCTCCCTGGCAGCTGGCACCTTGTGTGCTTTGTCGGAAGAGATCGGGAGGTGCCCTGGGGAAGGAGCATCTCTTCCTGATACCAAAGGGTTCTCGCCGGCTGTGCCTGCGGCACCTGGCGACCAGCAGCAGTTGGGATTCCCAGTAGCTCCCCTACCGCACTCAGCGTCCAGTCGGTTCCATCGGCACCCCTGCTGGCTTCCCAGCAAGTCTCACAGAAGTCTTAGAAAGTTCCAGAAGGAGGCTTCCCAGTGAATCAGCAGCACACCTCCCCACCCGACCCCCCGCCCCAGGCAGTTTCCCAGGGAGGCCCTCCAGTGCCCCAGAGAGTGGCTTCCCAGCGAGTTCTGTTGGCATCACCCGCAGGTGGTTTCAGAGTTCCACCAGCGCCCCAGAGGGCAGCTTCTTTGTAACATCCAGCAAGCCTTGCAGGCCCCTGGGGGCAACTTGCCCATGGTTTCCACCAGCACTTCCAGTGGGTGGGTCCCTGCTTGCTGGCTCCAGCTTGCTGCACCCCAGGCCACTTTCCACCCTCAGATAGGCCATGGCTGCATCCACCCCACAGGGTCCACAGGGTCCCTGGGGGACCCTCTTCCCGATTGGCTCCTTCCTCAGCAGCAGTAGGGCTGCTCCCACTCCAAGCTGCTGCTGAGTTTTCATTACCCCTTAGTAGTCAACCCCTTGTTACTAGTTAATGAATCTTACTAGACTTTCCCTGTCCAAATTAACATGTGGTTTCTGTCTCCTGACTAGCCCTGATTAAAACCACCAGTTTCAAAACTTTTGGAATAGCAGCTGATAGGGGGCGGGTCAGGGGAAGGATGGGGCCTAGCTGGTCCTGAATGCATGCAGTGGTGAGGGTCGTCCTACACAATAACTGATAGCAAATATAACTATAACAAACATCATGTCTGCTTAAAAATAATTTCCTTTGAACTACTACTATTTCCTTGTGTGTTGAATCACAGTTCTTTAGCAATAGATTCATTTCAAAGATGCTCATCATGTTATATTACCCTGATCATCATAAGTAGCTTGTTCTTTGTTTTTATTTAAATAAACAAAGATCTTGTTTTATGTCTATTACTCTTTCCCCCTTTTTCCTTTCCGTATGCCAGAAGCATAGAGATTAAGGACGCGTGCGGTACCGATGCCTGGGTACTGACTGTGCCGATGACTCTTCACAGGCGCTGCGGAAGGCCTGCCTGAGACCAAACCCCCGGGCCCTGGGAAAGGGCTGCAGCTCAGCTCGGGAGAAACGGAAATCCTCAGGAAAGCAGTGGAGGACTATTTCTGCTTGTCTTACGGTAAAGTGCGTTCATGTGAAGCATTGATTCTCCGAGTAGTTCACTGTGGAGTAAGTGTTAGGTCATCTTATTGGTGTGATTAGACGGTTTCTAACATCTGAACACCCACATTCTCATCAAGCGAAGAGCGGTCCTTAATTAAGTACCAGCTCAAGTTTTCTTACAGAATACAACTTGGTTTGGTCTGGTTCATCGAAACGTCTGGATTGATCAGACTTCAGTGTTGGCTCCCATTTTAGGGAGCTCCCGGTTGCCCCCCACTCCTTGGCCAACCCAGTTATTGAAGATTTTTATTGTTGCTTGGTCACCAGCCTCACCCTCATCTGTCTCTCCACCTACCCACATCTTTCCACAGGCATTAAGACAGGGATTTTTTTTTTAAATACCTACACAGTGTTTTAAAAAGCTAGGTAACGAGCCCTGGCCAGCGTGCTCAGTGGATAGAGTATCGGCCCCTGCACCAAAGGGTCTCAGACCTGGGTTGCAGGTTCAAGCTCCAGTCCCAGCCAGGGCTCATATGGGAGGCAGCCATCAATGTGTCTCTCTCATATCAATGTTTCTCCCCCCTCCTTTCTTTCCTCCACTCTCTCTAAAAATCAATGGAAAAAATATCCTCAGGTGAGGATTAACAAGCAAAAAAAAGCTAGATAACCAAGTAACTATACAGGTGTTATACTGGTATACTTATTTTTTTAAATATATTTGTATTGATTTCAGAGAGGAAGGGAGAGGGAGAGAGAGAGAAACATCAATGATGAAAGAGAATCATTGATCGGCTGCCTTCTGCAAACCCCCCACTGGGGATCGAGCCCACAACCCTGGGCATGTGCCCTTGACTGGAATCAAACCTGGGACCCTTCAGTCCCCAGGCCGACGCTCTATCCACTGAGCCAAACCAGCTAGGGCGGTATACTTATTTTTGATATAATCACCTTAGCATCTTAAGGGCCTTGTTTATCATTCCTAGATAGCTGCACACATTTATTGACCTGCAGGTCCCTGTGAGCATTTGACTTTGGGGACCCCCAGCACAAGGGATCTTGGGATCTCAGGCTACACTTGTCTATGAGAAATGGGGCTCCAGCACCTCAGGGCTGGTGGGCCAGTGTAGAAAGACACATGGCCCCAATGGTGACATGAGGCCATGTTGACCTCATAACTTTTCCACAGGCAAGTCGGCCTGACTTGTTCGGTGTGACACAGGGACAATTACACTCTATCCAGCAGCCTGAGTAACCGTGTGTGCTCTCTGCAGCCCTGGCTGTGCCAGGCCGAGTACCCCAAATTGCACATCTTCCAAGAGAATGGAGATAAAGACCCATTCTTTTCTCTTTCTTATATGAAGGTTTAAATATTATAAATATTTTATTTTGGCCCTTTGGTTGGTAATTTTTCTAATTTCGGATATAAAGAACTAGGGTACCTTATGCTTCTAATGTACCTTCCAATGATGTCACCACCTGTGTTCATCACACTGTGAAATTGGCCGGTAGGGGTTGTGCGCTCCTGCCATTTAAAGTCATCTCGCCTCTTCTCCTAGGTAAAGCCTTAGGGACCACAGCAATGGTGCCCGTTCCGTACGAGAAGATGCTGCGCGATCAGTCGGCTGTGGGAGTTGAGGGGCTTCCAGAAGGAGTTGCCTTTCAGCACCCGGAGAACTATGATCTTGAAACTCTGAAGTGGATTTTGGAGAACAAAGCCGGGATTTCATTCATCATAAACAGGTGACAGGCTCTGTCCCATCACAGCAGTTAGTGTATTTGAAGATAAGCTGAGAGCTTAATTGCAGTTAGTACATTGTGTACATTTAGAAGTTGGTTATTGGGCTGTTTGGTCTGACGTTCTTGTGTGTTCACATTGGGTAATAGTGTTGGTTTTCTTGCAGACCTTTCCTAGGTCCGGCAGATCAGCAAGGTAAGTGACAGCTTCTCATACTTAGTGACTGCCCTTGGCTGCTAAACCAGTTCTGCTTTTCTAATTAAAATGCAAGTTCGGCACATTCTGAAGCTTGTGTATTCTCATTGAGGAGGCGGCCTCTGACATGGCAGGGTGGGTGGTCATGGTGTTTGCAGGGTCTACAGCTCAGGGAAAGGCACACCCCGCCTAGAAAGTGGAGACATCACCCTCCTCCCAGCTCACCTGCTGGTGAGTTTCTGCACCCGGACCTCAGGCAGCAGTAGCCCCCCCCGCCTTGTCCTGGTGCACAGCAGTGCGAGGAGTGTGGGGTCACCTCCTGGTCTTTGACCACAGCCACGGGCCAGGCATTGTTGGGTTCAGGAGAGGGTCTAGGATGTGTGATTGTTCCCACGCTTCTGAGACTCACAGTCTAGGAGGAGGAATGAGACTGTCCAGCAGGGAGCCGGATGTGGCCTGTGCTCTCAGAATGACTGGAGGAAATCCCTGAGAGCCCTGCAAAGGGGTCAGAATTGTGTGATTGGAAGGGCTTCATGGAGGAGCGGGCCCCAAAGATAAGCAGGGGGTCAACAGGCTGTCCTTCCAGGAAGCCCATGCCATGTGACCACACAGAAAGCGATGTGGAAGGGTGTCTGAGGCCGCATTTGGGAACCAAGGACCCCTTATAATCTCCTGAACTTAGGATTTTGAGGGGACCAAAAATATAATTATTTACCAGAAGTGCTTAGAGATCAACTTATGCTTACTTCTTACTTTCTTAGATTATTATTCTGAACTAATTGGAAACCATAGCTGTATATGAAAGATCAGATCTAAAGAGGATGCCATACTGAGACTGCATAGGTAGGGATGGCCCAGGGGGGCTTAGGGTGGGATACACACGGTTCCCACGGCACACCGAGAGCTGGTTCTTCTGAGCATAGACTGCTCACGGAGCAGAGGGAACAGTTGTGAGCTCCTGGACTCCTCAGAGGAGGCATTTGAAGGTGAGGGTGGCAGGTGACAGGAGATTGTTGTGCCAGATGACTTGTATTTTCATTAGAGACTATTTAGTGCTTACAGTGTGCCAGGCACTGTTCTAAGCACTTTGCATGTATTCTCACCCAACCACCATTTCAGATGAGGAAACTGAGGCACGGGGCGGGTTAGTAAGTTGCTGGCGGTCACCCAGCTGGTGAGCAGCAACATGGGATCCACACCTGTGCTCCAGCTCCAGTCTGCTCCTCGGCCCCCATTCTGCCCACACGAATGGCCCCAGAACGTGGGGTCAGGTTTGAGATGGTCTCTCCCCGCACTGACTGGGAGATGGGAGTTCTGTTCTCTCTGTATTGGCTTTCATTTTATATATGCCTTTTAAAAAATATATTTTTTTGTTGATTTCAGAGAGGAAGGAAGAGGGAGAGAGAGATGGCAACATCAGTGATGAGAGGGAACCATTGATTGGCTCCCTCCTGCTTTCCCCTGCTGGGGATTGAACCCGCAACCGGGCATGTGCCCTGACCGGGAATCCAACCGTGACCTCCTGGTTCATAGGTCGATGCTCAACCACTGAGCCACACCAGCCAGGCTCATTTTATATGTCTTTGAATGTTGTCAGATTTCAGGATGCAGAAAGGGTTTAATGTGTGTCTTTTTACTCCTGCGCAGGTGGGCCTGGGGTGGTAACAGATGCTGAGAGAGCAATGACATTGTCAAGTGAAAGGTAAGGGATAGATAAAAAAATACAATCCACATGTAGCCCCAAAGTGACCCTTTTTAGACTGGAAAGTCTTCCTTATGTTGTTACACAGCCGACCCTTGGACCACATGGTTTGAACCCCCTGGCTCTTACACCGCTAGTGGGCCAGCACAGTTCAGACCCGTGTTGTTAAGGGGCGTCTGTGTTTTTAACCTGCAGCTGGGAATACGCGTATGTGGAGGGCCGACATATATTATATTCAGATTTCGACTGTGTGGTAGGTCGGTGCTCCTAACCCCCAAGTGTCCAAGGGTCAGCTATATATTCTTTATTCAAAAAGATGTTTGGGATTCTATCGCTATAGTCAGGTAACACAGTTCATTTTGTAACACATTATTAAGAGTGTTAACGTTAAACTTGTGGCAGTTTTGCTTTCAGTTTGGCGTGGGAAGGGGATTCGGCAGCATGGAGATGAGATGTGGGGAATTCTAGTTCAGGGGTCCAGATGCCTGTCTTGACCAGGGTTCCCTTCTCCTTTCAGTTGTGGCCCCATCCATGTGAAAACTGAACCCATGGAAGATTCCGGTATGTATACCGATGCTTTTAGAATCCAGTGTTTAGCAGGTTATCATTTGACTCCTTTCTTGTGTTTTACTTAAAAAAAAAAAAGTGTGTGTGTGTGTGTGTGTGTGTGAGTAAACTAAGGATAAAGGGAAACTTACTCGATTTTATTTTTTTAAATCTACCAAAAAAAAAAAAAATACAACTAACATTATACTCAGTGGTGAGAAACTAGAATCTTTCCCCCTAAGCTCAGGAACAAGACAGGGCTATATCCTCTCATCACTCCTTTTCAACTTCATACCGGAAGTCCTAGCTCCTGCAGTAAGACAAGAAAGGGAAATAAAAGGTATACTGATTGGGAAGGAAGAAATAAAACTGTTTGGTCATAGATGACATGATTGTCTATGCAGAAAATCTGAAAGAATCAACCAAAGTATGGGTTTTAGGACACTAATTAACCTCAAATGGGACCTTATTTTCAGATAACCATGTTTTATTCAAATATCTAGAAAAGAGCCTTCTAATGCAGTAAGTGATTGGAGGGGAAATGTTAAAAGGTTAAAAACAGAATTTCTTAAAAACTCAAATGTTTAATCAAGAGATGGGAAATATTGAAAGTATTAAAAGTGGAAAGGTCAGCCCAGCCAGTATGGCTCAGTGGTTGGGCATCAATCCATGAACCAAGAGGTCACAAGTTCGATTCCTAGTCAGGTTGTGGGCTCAATCCACATGCCCAGGTTGTGGGCTCAATCCCCAGTAGGGATATCATCGATTTTTTTTTAATGTAGATTTTTTATTTTATTCCTTGCTGGTGAAGACATTATTATTTTTTCTTTTTTAAAATATATTTTTATTGATTTTAGAGAGGAAGGGAGAGGGAGAAATTTCAATGATGAGAGAGAATCATTGATTGGCTGCCTCCTGCAAGCCCCCCACTGGGGATCGAGCCCACAACACATTGAATGTGCCCCGACCAGGAATTGAACTGTGATCTCCAGGTTCATCGGTTGATGCTCAACCACTGAGCCATGCCAGCTGGGCTGACCTTTCCACTTTTTAAAAAAATATATGTTTTTGTTGATTTTTAGAGAGAGAGGAAGAGAGAGGGATAGAGAGAGAAACATCGATGAGAGCCCTCGAAGAAAGGTCAGAAAACCCCAAATAATCAAGCACATAAAGTTCAGGCGTGTTCACAGGGCCACTCAAAAAGATAAAAATGACACAAGCTGGTTATAAAAGACTAAAACTAGAATTTAACAATGCTCACAAAAGCAACCTAGCATATGAAATGAAACAGTTTCAAAATGTGAAGTTAAAATTAAATCTAAGATAATCCAAAAGAAAAGCACTGGTCAGTACTAAGAAGAACAGATGTAGGAAAAGGAAAAATAGAGACCTGCCACAGATGGAACGGGAGGCAGAGCACCAGCGCCATAAAGCTGTCCAGGGGCGGCTTATCCGCCGCCGCCCCCAGGCACGAGGGGAACCCGGACGTGAGTGGGCCAGTCTCCGTGTCACACCCACCACAGCTGCTGGGGCTTGTGTCCCTCCCAGTCACCCGTAAATATGTGCTTAGAAGCTCCACCTTCAGTGACAGAGCCTGAGAAGCAATGGTGCTTGTCCACCTTAGCTATTGTAAGTAAAGCCAGCACGTCCGTGAAGAGAAAGGAGCCGTGGGTCTGGGCCGAGCAGCATTCCGCTGTGGAGTCTTAATCTCACACATGGCATGCCTTCAGCTCTCACCCACTTCATCTTAGCCTCGGGTGCTTTTCAGAGCGCACACATGTTCTGCCTGCAGCCCCCCCTTCGGAAGATGACACGTGGGGGCAGAGGGCGTGGTCAGCTCTCCCAGGGGCCCTCTCCTGGATCCACACCCAGACCTCCTTTAGCCTCCCGCACGGCTGTTGGGCGTGAGCATGTCCCTCCCGCTTTAAAACCGGCGCCTTGTTGAGGCCTTTCTTTGGAGATGTGGTTCTGTTTAAACAAGAATACGCTCCCGATGGATGAATTCTACCGTGGATGTCCTGATGCGGTACAATTGCTCCCAGCTGCCCACCGGCTTTGGGAGCAGGCCATCAGTCGGCCTATTTCTCGTGATATTTGTGGACACAGAACAAATGTTTCAGCGATTTTGAATTTTGAATTCCTTATCTCTGTCTCTCCCTTTCCCTTCACCCCCTCCCCCTCTCTTTCACGTGAGGAAAGACAGCAGTAAATCTGTTTCATTAGCATGTCAAACAAATTCTGCGCTGTCCAATCGGGTTTCAGTTGCCTGCATGGAAAAGGAATGTTTCCCTGACAGCCCAGCTGTCGCTCGTTCATCAGTTGTTTCAGTTAGTAGGGACTTTTGTGCCTAATCAGCTTGGAATGTGTACTTTAATTAAAATTTTATTATACAATATTACCAAACCTATAGATGTTCAATTTTTTAAAAACATTTAATCACCTTTATTTACTAGAGGCCCAGTGCACGAAATTCATGCACTGGCCGGGGGCGGGGGGGGGGGGGGGGTCCCTCAGCCTGGCCTGCGCCCTCTCATAGTCCGGGAGCCCTCGGGGGATGTCAAACTGCCGGCTTAGGCCCGCTCTCCTTTGGACATCTTTAGCGCTGCTGTGGAGGCGGGAAAGGCTCCCGCCACTGCCACTGCACTCGCCAGCCATGAACCCGGCTTCTGGCTGAGCGGCGCTCCCCCTGTGGGAGCGCACTGACCACCAGGGGGCAGCTACTGCATTGAGCGTCTGCCCCCCTAGTGGTCAGTGCGCACCATAGCGATCAGTTGTTCCGTCATTCAGTCGATTTGCATATTAGCCTTTCATTATATAGGATTTTTGTTTGTTTGTTGTTTTAATCCTCACCTGAGGATATTTTCCCATTGATTTTTAAAGAGAATGGAAGAGAAAGGGAAAGACAGAGAGAAACATCGATGTGAGAGAAACGCATCGATTGGTTGCCTCCTGCAGGAGCCCTGACCAGGGCCAGGGCTGGGGAGGAGCCTGCAACCAAGGTTCATGCCCTTGACCAGAATCGAACCCGGGACCCTTTGGTCCGCAGGCTGATGCTCTATCCACTGAGCCAAACCGGCTGGGGCATGTTCAAATTTTTAAAAACTCAGGCTTAGAAGAGCAATAAGAAACATCCTTTTTCACCCTTTCACTCTTTCCTTTCAAAATCCCACCCCCCTAAGTCTCCCTGCACACCTCCAATCCCTTCCCCATAGGAGGTGGCAACAGCTTCTAACCAATTGGTGAACATTTTTTCACCTCGCGTACAAATAAGCTCATAAATGGCATTTTCCTTTTTTTCTTTTTTATGCTTAAGTAGACCTCCTTTGTCAACTTTCCTTTGATCTTTCCATCAACTTACCTTTTTGTCCCATTTCTGAGCAAATTCCTCAACTTAATCTACCACTTCACTAATATGGCCATCAGCCCTGCCCATTCTGTTCCTCGGTTGTCCTAACAAGTTTTCCTTTTCGATAATCACATTTTAATTTTTTATTGATTAATTTGAGGGAAAGAAAGAGAAAGAGAAACATCAGTTCGCTGTTCCACTTATTCATGCATTCATTGGTTGCTTCTTGTATGTGCCCTGACCAGGGATTGAACCTGCAACCTTGGCCTGCGGGAATGACGCTCCAACTGAGCTACTCACACCTTAAATATCCAGTCTCACTGTCCTTATACCAACAGCTGTTACTTTTCAGAAGACCCTCAGTGAAGCCCGAGCTGTGCCACAAGTTTTGCTTTTGATGTTATTAACATTCGTGGTAAACTTGCACGTGTACTTCAGTAGCAGTCACCTACTGCTGTATGAAAAGGCACCAAAACTTAGTGGCTTCAGAGATTCCATTTTCTCACAATTCTGACTGTTGGCCTGGCATTGCTTCTTGTCTGGGCTGGCCCGGCTGGAGCTGCATCGCCTGAGAGGCCTGGCTCCTGGGTCTGAGGCCTCAGCCGGGAGGGCTAGACCCCACTCCCCTCCCAGCCTCCAGGAGGCTAGCCCAGGCGTGTTCACAGGGCCACTGAACTCCACAAACAGCAGGCTCTGATGCACACGCTTTCAAGACTCTGCTGTGTCCCATTGGCCAACGCAAGTCACGTGGCCAGGCCCAGATTGAAAGGGGGAAGAAGTGACCTCACTTCAAGAGAACAGGAGTATGGGGGGGGGGGGGGTTGATGACAAATATGTGATACCTTAACCAATAAAGTAATAAAAAAAAGAGAGAGAGAGAGAACAGGAGTGAGCAAGTCACATTGCATACAGGTGTGCATACAGGATGGGAGCATATTGTGGCTGTTTTTTGCAATCTACCACACCTTTCCCTGATAAAAGCTTTTGGTTTTACTAATGTGGTTTCCCCAGGTTTTCAAGTCCATTTCATTGTAGTGGGTTAAGACTATATGTGCCTATCAGATCCCATTACAGAAGAATGTTTACGTATTTCATGTAAATGCACGCATATATTCAGCCTTCTTAAAACAGGACATTTCCCCACTCTACATCTCTCCTTCCCATCTTTCCTCCCTCCATTCCTTCCTTCATCTGTCTCTCCCACTTTCCTTCTTTCCTTTTATATTGACTTTATGTTAATTTCTTTTATGTTATTTATATTTTTATATGGATAAGCCATTTGTTCATAGTGATGTGCTACGAGTTCTTTTGCTGATTATAATGTTGCTGTGTTCATCGATACAGAACCTGGATGTTCTATCAGCTGGTCATCTTTCTGTGTTGGTGGGTTTGGCCTCACATGTAATTCTGTCATTTCCATTGCATTCAAAGGCATTTCTCTGAAAGCAGCAGCTGCGTCCGTCAAGAAAGAATCAGAGGATCCTAATTACTATCAATATAATATGCAAGGTAATACTAGTTGATAATCATTTTCTCCTCCCAAAGTTATTCGGGATGAAATTGTAATTGCCACCCATCCGTGTGGGCTGCCCCTCACCGTCTTCCCAATAGCCTCCTCTCCGCCCACTCCCTGCTGCCGCAGCCTCCCGCCTGCTCCCTCCCCTCCAATAGGACCAAGCATGGGCAAGAGGCTGGGAAGAGGAAAAGAGCTTTCTTCAAGTAATTGCAGAACTGGCGAGTAAACAGAAGGCTACCAGTGCCATCAGGCTGTGGGCCCTCCTACAACCCTGTTGGCTGTGAGTGTCCAACTTGAAATATGTGGGGAGTCTTCCATGGTGACCTCCGTTGCTCTGGTTTCAGTCTTGAGCATGGGAATTAAAGCCCCACAGTGTTAGCCATCACACACTGGACAGCAATAATGTGACAGGTTTATTTATGTCACTCATTGGAAGAAAAACTTGCTATCAGTCCTGTGCCCATGTCTGTACTTTACAATGAGGACAAAATTATAAGAAAAGCATAAAAGAAATGCTTTTGTTTTTTTGTTGTTGTTGTTGCTGCTGGCACACAAATATTGATTAATAATTTTATAGTAAGAGTCACTGATAAGAAAAACCAAAATTTATTGGGATTCAGTAATTTGCCTTGCAAACAAAGGATTGCTGGATTCCCCCCTCCCTCTCTCTTTTTACTTAAAAGAATTTTGGGGCCCTACCCGGTTTGGCTCAGTGGATAGAGTATCCTGGGTTTGATTCTGGCAAAGGGCACATACCTCGGTTGCAGGCTTGAACCCCAGCCACATGCGGGAAGCAACCAACCGATGTGTCTCTCTCACATCGATTTTCTCTCCTCTGTCTCTTCCCCTCCCTTCCACACTCTCTAAAAAAAAAAAAAAAAAATCAATGAAAAATTGAGGATTAACAAAAAAAAGGAAAAGAATTTGAGGGAATAAAACAAAGTTTTAAAAAAGAAGCATAAGATGTCCCCATTTTGCAATCCTTAACGTAACGATGCATCTCAGCTGTAATCACCAATGGCCATTAAAACCAATTGTTAAATGTCAATAGGATTTTATCATGAGTAGATCAGTCTGGCATGTTCTAACTCACTTACTGGTCCAATGTTAACCTCATGAAGTAGAGGTAACCAGATATTATGTGCCTCCAGGTGGGATCTAGTAAGAAGTACTCCTTCGGGATTCTTGCCCTCCAAAATCAAACCTACGTCTGATCCAGTCTTTAGACTTACCTACCAATTTTCAGGAAATGTGGGAGATACAGAAACATGAAAACAACACTCCAAGGTTGCAGGCAGTAAATGCCCGAGTGGTAGAAGCTCGACAAGACATGTGCTGATTTCTTTTTTTCTTCTTCTAATATATTTTTATTGATTTCAGAGAGGAAGGGAGGAGAGAGAGATAGAAACATCAATGATGAGAGAGAATCATCGATCAGCTGCCTTCTGCACACCCCCTACTGGGGATCGAGCCCACAACCCGGGCATGTGCCCCTGACCAGAATCGAACCCGAGACCCTTCACTTCAGTCCGCAGGCTGACAACTCCATCCACCAAGCCAAACCAGCTAGGGCATGTGCTGATTTCTTCATCAAATAATTGCAAGGTTTTTTTAAATGGAGAGAAACCTGTTTTACAGTAAAAGAGATTTAAAAGACATTTCAACCAAATGCAATGTGTGGGCTTTGTTGGGATCCTGATTTAGGCAAACCAACTGCAAAAAGACAATTACTGCTTCCTGCGGAATGCCAAATAATCACTGATACATGGCAGGAATGCTGGAATTGGAAAGTCCATTTGTAACCATTATAATAAAAGATTGGTTCAAGAAGGAATTATCAGCCCTAGCCGGTTTTTCTCAGTGGTTAGAGTGTCAGCCTGCGGACTGAAGGATCTTGGGTTCAATTCCCGGTCAAGGGTTTTGATTCCCAGTAGCAGGTTTGATTCCCAGCCCCATCAGGGTATGTGCAGGAGATAACCAATTGATGTGTCTCTCTTGCCCCGCCTCCTCCCTCCCACTGAAAATCAATGGCAAAAATAGCTTCAGGTGGAGATTTTAAAAAAAGGAATCATCAGTGGATGCTAAATCTAGAGAGGAATGTAGGGGTGGAATACTTACGTGATCTTAAAGTTTCTCCCCACAGGCTGTTGGCCAGGTGCAAGAGTGAGAAAAAAACAGTAATTTTACTTTGGAGACATCAAAAACACCTTGATCAGATGATCAAAATTCACATCACCAGAGAGAGACAGATGAACTCTTAGTTGGTCTGGGCTGCTATAACAGAATCCATAGATCGGGGGTCTTAGAAGCAACAGGCATTTGTTTCTCACAGTTCTGGAGGCTGGAAAGTCCAAGATCAAGGTGCTGGCAGATCCGGTGTCTGGTGAGACCCACTTCCTGGTTCATAGGTGATCTTCTCAATGTGTCCTCCCATGGTGTCCTCCAAGGGAGTCTCTGGCCTCTCTTTATAAGGGCACTAATGCCAATCCTGATGGCTCCACCCCCATGACCTAAACACTCCTGAAAGGCCCCACCTCCGAGTACCATCACATCGGGGGTTAAGATTTTGACATATGAAATATTCAGTCTATAGCAGACATCATATGCCTCCAGATGTGATACCCTGAGAAGGCTATACCATCATCTAGGCAGTATTCTGGCCCAAAATGCAAAACTTGAATCATATCGTGAAGAAACATCAGACAAGCTCAAAATGAGGACCATCTATTGTGGGGGAACGAGAGAGAGGGGTTTCTAGTCTTAAAAAATGGCAGTGCCATAAATATCAAACACAGACTATGGAACTGTTCCAGATTAAAGGAGACGAAAGAGACATGACAACAAAAACCATCCTGATCACAAACCGGGTCCTTTATGGAACGAGGAAGAGCTACAAAGGACATTTGGGGCAACTGACAAAATGAGAATACAAGCCCTAGACGGTTTGGCTCAGTGGATACAGCGTCGGCCTGCGGACTAAAGGGTCCCAGGTTCGATTCTGGCTGAGGTCACATGCCTGGGTTGCGAGCTCGATCCCCAGTGTGGGGCGTGCAGGAAGCAGCCAATCAATGATTCTCTCTCATCATTGATGTTTCTATCTCTCCCTCTCTCTTCCCCTCTGAAATCAATAAAAAAATATTTAAAAAATGGGAATACAAATGATAGATTAAGTAAAAGTATCGCCTCAACGTTAAATGCAGTGATTTTTATAGCTATGCTGTGATCATATAAGAAAATATCCCTATTCTTAGGAAATAATCACTAAAGTGTTTAGAGATAAAGAGCCATGATATATGTAACTTTCTTCCAAATGGTTGGGGCGGGGGGTATGTGTGTGTATATGTATGTCTATCTCTCCCATATCGATAGATTGGGGGGAGGAAAGGGAAAGATTACAAATGATAAAGGAAGTGGTAAAATGTTAACATGTTATCTGAGTAAAGGGTATACAGATCTTTGCATTTTATTCTTGCAGCTTCTCTGTAAGTTTAAAATTATTTCAAAATAAAAAGCTCTTTTTAGAAAAATACAGTTGAGACAATTGAGAAAAGTTGAACAATGACTAGATATGAGATGATGATAAAGAATAATTGTTCACCTGGGGAGTCATCATGATAGTGGAGTGATGCTGAAGGGAGAGAGTTGTTGTCTTACTGGTACCTACACAGTATTTGCGCATTAAATTCTACCATATCTGGGATTTACTTTGAACCACCAGCAGGGTTGGGGTGGGGTGGGCACAGAGGAAACGGGCAACGGGAGATGGGCACGTGGCTTCATTATACCATCTCTGTTATATATGCTTGAAAATTTCCCAAAGAACAAATAAAGGAACACGAAAAAATGTAAAGAAAGGGTCATTTGTACAAGGAGTCAAAATATTTCATGTACTTCCCTGGGTGGATCTGGAATTATTTACATTGTTTTAAATGATTTTTAAAAATTTGTATTTCCAGTTTTTATATATATTGTTTGCTTTCCTTTCAGAAAGCCATCATTCTTCTGCGATCAACGAAGTAATAGAAATGGAATTGCCAATGGAAGGTTAGAAAACGAAGCATTTAATTTCGTGTGTGTGTGTGTATAAACATATATATGTATGTATTTCAGTTTACAGTATTTTACAAAGAACACACGTGTATGAAAATAAAGAAGGGGACTTCCTGTCATGCTTTTTTAGAGAACTGTCTGAGTTCTGGTCCTAAAATGTAATCTTAAGGACTCTCTCACTCTCTTACTTTTGTGAAATGTGATTTTGCTGAAAGCACCTGGATGCAGAAGTGAAGTGGTAAGAAAACTTGATACTGGTGCCGTTTGTTGTCTTGTTTCATTTTGTCTTTTGGATGGGCATGCCCAGATTTTTTTAACTGAGCTGAAAAGTATTTTAGGAAATTCCTTTTTTTGTTTGTTTTGTTAATCCTCACCTGAGGATATTTTTTTCATTGATTTTCGGAAAGAGTAGAAGGAAGGGATGGGGCAAGAGCGAAAGAAATAGAAAGACACACATCGATTGGTTGCCTCCCACACATGCCCCACCAGGGGCCGTGGATGGAACCCAGGTACGAGCCCTTGACTAGAAATCAAACCCATGACCCTTCGGTGCGCAGGCCGACACTCTTAACCACTGAGCCACAGTGGCCAGGGCTTTTGTGTGTGTTTTTTCAATGTGGCATAATATTTTATTAAAACTAATTTAAAATTAAATTTATTGGGGTAGCTGTTTGGTTTTATTGTTCAATGTTTGTTTAAATACTATACCCAGTAGTTACAAACATATTCTAAGGATATTCTTTATCATTAAAATATTTTTTATTTTTCATAGAAATGAGACCATTCATCCTGGAGGTTGTGGATTTTCAGCCCATTTAATTAAAATAATATACCTATTTTTTTTATTGTGCTTTATTTAGTAATCTGCTAAAAATATTTTTAGCTTTGATACTGAAATGTGAGCTGACCCATAGTGTCTTTTTAATTTGAGTTCTTTTATTTTATGTATATAAATAAGGTATATAATTCTATCCTAGCATTTAATAAAATGTCACTTATCTGAACAGATGGGATTTTGAATTAGTAAAATCTGAATTATAAAATAGAATTAAATTAGTAAAATTGTAATTATAAAATTGCAATTTTATCATTTTTCCATCAGAAATGATTTAATACGAAGATAGTAGTATTTGGACAATAGGTATAAACTATACAAATTATACTTTTAAAATAAACATTTATGCCCTTGAAGTTGTATTTTTTTTTTTCCTGAGTGAGTCCTTTTTACTTAGAGATATTGCTTACCTTGAAATATCACAGGGTCTAAACTGGTTTTCCCATGATTAGGGGAATTTTGAGATTGAATGAATATTACCACCCTAATTTGATTATTCCATCATACTTCACTTTTTTGAATTCTAAAAATGGTTTCATGAAATTGTTTATTTTATGGGGGAGGAAACCTCCCGTCATTATTTATAACAGAGAAAAAGAGGTGCAGTTTAAGTGTCCAGCAGGTAGAGGATGGATCGTGGTCTATTTGGAAAAATGCTCACAGTACGTTCAGTGAGAAACACGCTTGTCTGGCTCAAGACAAGTTATACCCAAAACAGAAATCACAATTTACAGTGGGATCTCAATTTTGTTTAGAGAAATTAATATAGTCAGAATAGTGGCGTAAGAAAGTGCTGTGCTTGCCAATCCCAATTCCAACTAAACTGCAGAACAGCCATCCTTGCGAACCCCCTGAGGTCTAGCTGAACAGAAGTCCTTTAACTAAGGACGTGTAGAAGAAGCCACATCGAGACTGGTAGGAGGGGCGGACTTGCAGCCGGCTGGTCCCACACCTATGTGTGACAGCTTAAAATCTGGAGGGGTTTCTTGGCTTCAGAGGTCCCCCATGAGGATGAGGGGTCCCAGCCCAGGGTTCCAGTGCTGGGAAGAGAAGTCCCCGTAGCTTCTGGCTGTGAAAACCAGCGGAGGTTGTGGCTGAGTGAGACGGAGGCTGCTGGAGTCCCAGGGCCTCCTCCTAAAGGGCCTACGCATGGACTTACTGGGACTTGCTTACTGTTAGCGCCTGTGCTGGGGCAGCAGCTCGAAAAGTGCCAGGGACATATGGAAAGAAACGGAATTGTCTGGTTTCAGGACAAGGGCTAGAAGGACACTTCTCCCAGACAAAAGTGCCGGGAGACACCATTGCTCCTTTGTTGAGCCCTCCCTCCTATCACAGCCTGCAGGCCCAGGCAAGTGCCATATCTGAGTCCCCACCAACTGGGCTAACACCCTTCACCCTGACCTGTTGATTCCCTGAGACCCCACCCTACCCAACTTGCAGGCCCACCCAAGCTGCTTCCACTGGCTTTTCCATACAAATGGCCCGTCTTGGCTCATACTTCGGACTTGACTAAAATCTCTAAAAGGTTCACAACCCCCATACGAGCAGCATCTGGCCTCACCGTGCACTGTACCTCTTGCTAAGCAGCTCTAAGCCTGGACGAGCTGCAGCCAGCCTCTCCCGGGCACCTCCACGCACAGGACAAGTGAAGCTTGATCACTTCTGCAGATCACTGAAGCTCATACCAAGGGGCCCCGGGCAGGACATAGGCAGTGACCGAACCTGGCCTGCGCCCAAAATCCCTCCTAAGAGGCCCCAGAACCAGCACGTGGTGGCCAGCTTCACACCACACCAGAGCATCACCCAAACACCTCAACAAGTGACACACCCGAAGGACAGACTCGGCAGGCACCAGAGGCCCTGCCAAAGTGTCTCCTGCCCCAGAGCGTCAGCCCCTGCACAGCACTCCATTCGTAAGGATGGATTCGTGCTGATTCACCTGTACTTGGTTGCTGCTGTGGCTCCTTGTGTCTGTCTGAAGTCTTGTTCTTCAGATGCATAATCTCAAACTCCCAAGGGATCATTCACACACACATGGACTGAGCTTTGAGTTCCTGGGATAGGACTAGATAGGCTCATTTATATTTCTCACCTAGAATTCAAGTGAAGGTTGTATTTATCATTTGACCAAAAAACATAACATCAACTCTGCTTTTACTATTAGCCCCGTCTGAGCGTTTCTGTAACTGTTAAATCGTTTTTCATAGGATGTCTGTCTGCTACTTAAATGTCCTCTTGAACACACTTATATGTCTTATTTTTCTTTCCCCCTTTTAAACTGAGAATAACAACAAAGGTAATATACCTTTAAACATCCTTCTTTTAAAATCTGCAGTTTAATGGTCAAAATCCCCTTTTGACAATTAAACTGCAGAGACTCAAATATCAACTGATGCCAAGCCATCTTGTTTCCCTGCAGCTAAATGTCCTCAAGATTTAAAAAAATTCATTCTGGGCTTCTGAGTAATGGTACTTTGACATTTTAGAGGTGGATTGGCCTAATTTTCTGTAAGTTCTAAATTTCAATTCTGTTTTAAGGAAACACAAATCCATCCAATACTACAAGTTCTGCAGCAGGCGTTGAAGATCTTAACATCGTTCAGGTGACAATTCCAGGTATGAAGTTTATCTGGCTTCATCATAATTTATATTACATTTTTATTTTGTTAGATTTTAAACACTTTCTGACATGAATTAGTCTCTTGGAGTTGTGTTGTTGTTTCCTTAGTTCATCCTATTAATTATGGGATTACAATCAAGGAATATAAAATATCCTGCAGATTCCCACTCACTGAATATCTTGCTTATATCAAACATTGTTAATCAATTATATTGTTCTCCCAGCTATGCCCTGGCATTAATGGGAAAATACACCTCAAAGCAGACAACTCCAAACACTAGCTACGATTGAATTGGATTTGGCCACAGAAGTGAAATTTTTTTTTTGCTGCCCATCAAGTAATCTCCTTTTCTGAATAAGTGTATGTAAAAGGTATCTGGAGAGCAACAACAGAATCTAATTGCATAGTTCCTCCAGAGAAGGAAACTGGGAACTGAGATGAGGATGGGAGAGAGACATTTTACTATGTATTATTTTATATCTCTTGAGTTTTGAACCATGTTGTTGCTTTATTCAAAATTAAATAGAATAAAAATTTTAAGTATTGAAAAATATTCTCTACTAATCTTAATACATTTTATTCCTTTTACATGTCATATTGCTTTGGCTAGGATTTCTATTATAATGTTGAAGAGTAGTGGTGAAAGTGGACATCCTTGTCTTTCATAATATTGAACATGTTCCTGAGAGTAGTATGTAGTATGTTTATATGGAGTTATAATTTGGAAAATATAACTTTGTAATGTAATGGCTTCCATTTACAAATTTCCAAGATGCTCAATTTTTGCCAAAATTAAACTGAATGATAAGCCACTTAAAGTGCTTTTTCATATGCTAACAAGCATTTCTTCTAACAGCTTTCTTGGGGCAAATACATTAATAATCCTAGTTTGCTTGTTTGTTTAATTATTTTAGATAATGAGAAGGAGAGATTATCAAGCATAGAAAAGATAAAGCAACTAAGAGAACAAGTTAATGACCTCTTTAGTCGAAAATTTGGTAAGTTTTTATATCGTTAAATATCCAAAATTTATATATTTAAATAGTTCTTTTTAATCGAATACTTTATCTAAGAAACTGATCTTCTGTGAAGGAGCTATAGTCAAAATGAGTGTTTATTTTTACTGAAAAGCTTTTACCTAGGAACACTAATTAAAATAATAATAATAGCTATCTTTGATTTACTGAGTTCTTACCATGGCTGAGCATTATTTTTTTTTTGAGCATTATTTTTAATGCTGAACATGTGATTAAATATTTAATCCTCACAAAAACCTTTTTCAGTAGATACTATGATAATCCCTTTTTGATGGATTGAGAAACTGAGTCTGCTATACTACCCATTGCCAATTTCAAAATCAGTAAGATTATTCTTACATCGTAGTACTCCTGGAAATTAACAGAATAATGGCTCATCACCATTGTTGTCACTTGCTGTGAATGATTTTTAAATCCTAACATTAAAGATAAAGCATAGTTTGGGTTAAGTAAGTGATGAATGCAATTAATGTTTTGCTGTTTGTCTCATCACAGGGGAAGCCATTGGCGTGGATTTCCCCGTGAAAGTTCCTTACAGAAAAATCACATTCAACCCTGGCTGCGTGGTCATCGATGGCATGCCCCCGGGGGTGGTATTCAAAGCCCCTGGGTACCTGGAAATCAGCTCCCTGAGAAGGATCTTGGATGCTGCAGAATTTATCAAATTCACAGTCCTTAGGTAAGTGAGAGTTCCCCTCTTGGCCATGAGAACGCATCCACAGACAGTAACTGGCCTGCAGTAGATGAGGGGGCATAGGGACTTTTACCCCAGGAGGTGGGCGATGGGTCCCTGCAGTCAACTGCTGTGCCGTGCTGCCTCTCAAGTCATTTGATCATATTCTGCTTCTGTGAGCTGTGTGTCCCTGTCCCTGTTTCCTTTGTTAGTGTTATTTTCAATCCTCACCCAAGGATATTATTTTCCATTGATTTTTAGAGAGAATGGAAGGGAGGAAGGAAGGAGGAGACAGAGAGAGAAATATCGATATGAGAGAGACACATGGATGGGTTGCCTCCTGCATGCACCCTGACCTGGGGCCGGGGATCGAACCAGCAACCCCGGTACATGCCCTTGACCGGAAATGGAACCCACAACCCTTTGGTACTCGGGCCAACGCTGTAACCACTTAGCAACACTGGCCAGGGCCCTGTTCCTGTTTCTTGGTGATCTTGGCAGCTGTCTCCGTTTTATATCCCACTGCAGTAGCATAGAGCTGACACTCACCAAAGTTTGTCAAATAGAACTAAATGGACAGGAGAGGAAAAATGAACGTTGTTTCATTCACCAATATCTCTTTCTCTTCAGACCACTTCCAGGCCTTGAGTTTAACAACGGTGAGTATTCGGGGGGTGATATCATCCCAGCAGCCGCTGTGAAGCGGGAAGTGTCTCGGTGGGAACTGACCACGGGGTCCTTGCTTCTTGAACCTTAGCGCAAAGCATGCTGCTCTTTATACGCACTTCCTTTTTCCTGCTTGTTGCAAAGTCTTTTAATTCTGTTCCTTGAATTTTCTTAGCCAGGTTTTTTTTTTTTTGTTTTTAATCCTCACCTGAGGATATTTTTCCATTGATTTTCAGAGAGAGTGGAAGAGAGAGGGAAAAACAGAGAGAAACATTGATGTGAGAGAAACACATCGATTGGTTGCCTCCAAGGGCCCAGGCCAAGGAGGAGCCTGCAACCGAGGTATGTGCCCTTGACCAGAATTGAACCCGGGACCCCTCAGTCTGTAGGCCGACACTCTATCCATTGAGCCAAACCAGCCAGGGCCTTAGCCAGGCATTTTTTCTCACACATGAGTTTGATGGACCTTGCTGCACAGCAGACTGTGTGTGATATGTGAGCTCCTTGTGGTTGGGCCTCATATCATAATACTGAACTAGTCCGTCTCAGTTGGTAGACAGTGATTCCTGGCCACCCCAGCCCCCCAAACTCCCACAGTTCAGAACTAAAAGGGGTACCACCTGGCACAGCAGTGCTCCCAGAATCCTCCAAGCCCCCCTACCAGTGCTGATGTTGACATCTGTTCTGATTGAGCAATGCCCCAGGCACTCAGCTGGTTAAATATTTTTAATGTCTCCCCTGGAACTCTTACAGGCAAGTTACTATCCTATAGGGTAAGTGAGGCAGAAGGTATAGAGATGTTCTCAAGAGCTTGAATCACCAGGGAACCTCCTCACTTAAAATTTGGAAACTAAAGTATTCTTTTGAAAGGCTCAATTATTAGTCCTAAACTAGTGTGGTTGCTAAATGATTTTTACATTTGTAATAGCTTTATTGAGGCATAATTTACATGCCAGAAAATTCACTCGTGTAGAGTATACACAATTCGGTGATTTTTAGTAAATCTGGGGAGTTGTGCAGCTATCACCACAATCTGATAGAAGAGCATTTCCATTGCCCCCAGACACTCCTCCTACCCATTTTCAGTCATTTCCCGTTCCCACCCCCAGGCCCAGGCATACCAGCCACTAAGTTGACTTTCTGTCTCTGCATATATATGTTTTTTAATTTGATGTGAAGTTCAAGCATTTAATTTGCTCCTGAAAGTCTACCGAAAGTGAGTTTTTTATGTCTGTTCTTTCGAAGTAAAGCTTACCTGCATCGTGGCCAGGTTCTTTCCATTTAAAACAAGTTAAGTTCTGTGCGGTTCTCTGGCCCTCACCTGCCTTTTGTGACGCCCAACAGGTGAATCATACGCCTTCTGCGCTTGCTCCCTTCTCTGATTATAAAGTTCTCTTGAGAATCAAAAGAAAAAATACGTTAAATGCAAATGTACTTTCAAATCATTCCTATTTAAGCCAGATGTGGCAAACAGAGCTGCTTGCTGAACTTCACCAGGATGTCTTTTGTTTGGCTCATGTACCTTTTAAAAATGGTCATCTGTCCACTGTTAAAAAGCCTGGGACTTTTTCATGAAAACCGATTTCCAGATTTTCTCTAGAAATCTGAAGGTCTGGCCTCAGAGGCCCATTTCCCTCTGGCAGCCCTTTGCTGGGGCTGAGGGTCCGCCGTCCCTGGCTGCAGGGCGGGGTTACTCTCCAGTGAACCACACCCCCTACCCGCTTTCTCCGTTCCGCTTACCATCGTGCTTTTGCTGCTGCTTTTCGGATAGCAGAGTTAAAAGAAAGTGAAATATTTCTTTATTTCTTTATTCTCTATGCCTTTACCAAAAGTGGGAAAAAGAAAGATAGACCTGGAGGGCCGCGTATTTCAAGAAAAGTGGGAGAGAGCGTACTTCTTCGTGGAAGTGCAGAATATTCCTACGTGTTTAATATGCAAACAGAGCATGTCTGTGTCCAAAGAATACAACCTGCGACGCCATTATCAGACCAACCACAGTAAGCACTACGACCAGTACACGGAGAAGATGCGCGACGAGAAGCTTCACGAGTTAAAAAAAGGCCTCCGAAAGTATCTCCTAGGGTCATCAGAAATTGTGTGTCCTGAGCAAAAAAAGTCGTTTGCAAATGTGAGTCCACACGACAACGCCGCCGTGCAGCCTGCGGAAGACGTGACGGGGAACTTGTGGGAGAAGTTGCGTGAGAAAATCAGGTCGTTTGTGGCATACTCGATTGCGATCGACGAGATCACAGATATTAATAACATCACCCAGTTGGCCATATTCATCCGTGGTGTCGATGAGAATTTCGATGTGTCGGAAGAACTTTTGGATACGGTGCCCATGACAGGCACAAAATCTGGAAATGAAATATTTTTGCGTGTTGAGAAAAGTCTTAAAAAGTTCAACATCAACTGGTCGAAATTAGTGAGCGTGGCCTCCACGGGCACCCCTGCCATGGTGGATGCGAACAATGGACTTGTTACAAAACTGAAGTCCAAGGTGGCCACGGTTTGCAAGGGCTCGGACCTGAAGTCCGTTTGCTGCATCATTCACCCGGAGTCGCTCTGCGCTCAGAGGTTGAAGATGGACCACGTCATGAACGTGGTCGTGAACTCCGTGAACTGGATATGCTCCCGTGGCCTGAACCACAGCGAGTTCACGACTTTGCTTTACGAACTGGACTGCCAGTATGGCAGCCTGCTCTACTACACGGAGATTAAGTGGCTCAGTCGTGGGCTGGTGCTGAAGAGGTTTTTTGAATCGTTGGAAGAAATTGATTCCTTCATGTCCTCCAGAGGAAAGCCCCTGCCTCAGCTGAGCTCTCAAGACTGGGTCAGAGACTTGGCCTTCTTGGTCGACATGACAACGCATCTGAACACGCTGAGCATCTCTCTCCAAGGTCATTCACAAATCGTGACGCAAATGTACGACTTGATTCGGGCGTTTCTGGCAAAACTGTGCCTTTGGGAAACTCATTTGGCAAGGAATAATCTGGCCCACTTTCCCACCCTGAAATCGGTTTCCAGAAATGAAAGTGACAGCCTGAACTACATTCCCAAAATTGTGGAGTTGAAGACCGAATTCCAGAAAAGACTGTCTGACTTCAAACTCTACGAGAGCGAGCTGACCCTGTTCAGCTCCCCTTTCTCCGTGAAGATCGAGAGCATCCACGAAGCCCTGCAGATGGAGGTGATTGAGCTGCAGTGCAACATGGTGCTGAAGACCAAGTACGACAAGGTGGGGATCCCCGAGTTCTATAAGCACCTCTGGAGTAGCTACCCGAGATATAAGAGCCACTGCGCAAAGATTCTCTCCATGTTCGGGAGTACTTACATTTGTGAACAGCTGTTTTCCATTATGAAACTGAGCAAAACGAAATACTGCTCGGAGTTAAAGGACTCCCAGTGGGACTCGGTCCTCCACATCTCGACATGAAGAGCATGCTCCCGCAATGCCCCATGGGGTATAAGACTGCAGTCCTCTAGACCCAAGGGATTTTGAGATGGGGAAATGAATTGTTAAATGTTTCTGTTTTTCTGTGTGTGTTTTTTCACTATGACTCACAAATATAATTTGCAGTATCATACCTGTTTTTATGACATTTTTTGCTTCACTATAGTCCACTAAAAATCGAGAATGTTTTCTTGTATTTCTAGTTGACTTTTCTTATGCCTGGCCCTTGTCACTCATTCACATACTGGTTTGACCCCTGTAGGCATTGGGGCTGGCATCTCCAGGTTTAAATCAGTCAGCAGAGACCAGAGGGAGATAGACAGATGTGTGTATTCATTGAGGGGCATGTATGCACACACATTTATCACACACACACACCTCCCTTTTGAATGGTGTCCCTTGTGACCTAAAATGATTCCAAGTTTAAGCAGAGTTGCTTGGAGACGTAGTATTACTGTGTTATCAGCCTCTGCCTCCACATGAACCCAGAAAGTGAGGGTTTAAAATAGAAAACCCCAAAACAAATAACATTGGCCTTGAAAAGGCCAAAAAAAATTGAGGTTAGGAGATTGTCTCTTTTTTTCTTTTTAAAATATATTTTATTGATTTTTTACAGAGAGGAAGAGAGGGGTAGAGAATTACAAACATAGATGAGAGAGAAACATCCATCAGCTGCCTCCTGCACACCTCCCACTGGGGATGTGCCCGCGACCAAGGTACATGCCCTTGAACGGAATCGAACCTGGGACCCTTCAGTCCATAGGCCGACGCTCTATCCACTGAGCCAAACCAGTTAGGATGGTTGTCTCTTTTTTCAATGTTATTTTGAAATAATTCAAATTTATAGAAAAGTTGCAGAAATGAAAATAGTATGAACATTTATATGCCTTTCAGCCAGATTCTCATATTGCAGCATTTTACCCCATGTTTTATTGTTGGCTTTCTCTCCCTCTCTCTCTCATGTGTGTACAGCATTACCTGTAAGTGTGTAAATGAATGAGTATATAACATGTATGTAAACATATGTGCATAATTTTTTCTGAACTATTTGAGGGCAAGTTGTGTACATCATTTACCCCTACATACTTTATGTATTATTTTCTAAGAATAGGGATATTCTGTTAACATTACCAGGATTTAGTTACCAACTTCCGTAAACCGAACATTGATGCAATACTTTCACCCAGTTTACCATTCATACTCCAATTTTGTCAGTTGACCCAAGATGTCCTCTTTTTAAAAAAAAAAGAGTAGGAGAAACCAAGATGGCGGCATAGGTTAAACACCTAACCTGCAGCCGGGCACAACAATTTCAAAAATACAACTAGAGGTCAGAACGGACATCGTCCAGAATCACAGGAAAGTTGGTGGACTGAAATGCCCACAGCTGGGGGGAAGGAGAAGGCCACGGGGACAGTCGGGGAAGCCGTAAAAGCCTGAGGTATGGAGAAACGGGCGGAGACACGAGCACACGCGCCTGCGGGGAGGATGGAACCGGAGAGGAGGGGGCGGCTGATGATCTGGCCGGAGTTCACTGGCAGGAAGGAGATAAAGGCTCCGGAGTGCGCTGAGCGCCGGCTCCGATTGCACTGAACCCCATTACGGGCGAAACCCTGGGAAACTCACTCACTTTCGCAACTCCGCCGCCCCCGCAGGCCGCCCGGCCCGGGACGCTGGGGCCGCCGCAGCGGCGGCGCCCGGAGCCCGGCGGCCTCCCAGCACCCGTCCCCGCCGCGCAGCCCCCGCGCGCCTGGTGCCTCGGGCCGCGCACCCCGCACACCGGACGGAGGCCCGGGCACCCTCTCCGTGCACCTCCCGGCGGCGCTAGACTTCAGTAGAGTTGACTGAGTTCAGGGGATTAAGAGGTGCGGATTGGGGGGACGCCGCGGCGGCGACGTCCGGAACGCGGCGATGGCGGTGCCTGGAGCTCGGCGGCCGCCCAGCGCCCGTCCCAGCCGCGCGGCCCTCGCGCGCCTGGTTCCGTGGGTCGCGCGCACCGCGCACCGGACGGAGGCCCGGGCGCCCTTTCCGTGCACCTCCCGGCGGCGCTAGACTTCAGTAGAGTTGACTGAAATGAAGGGATTAAGAAGCACAAATTGAGAAGTTTGAAAAAGATGGCGGCGGAGGTTAAAGGCTGTTCTGTTGCCTCGCACCCAGCGAAATCGGAGGGGATGAGGTGTGGAGGTGCGTGGGTCTGGCTGGTGGCGGGGGAAAGGGGCTTTTGTTCCAAACCTAAGGGAGATTAGCTCTCCATCACCCTGAAACCCATCTTCTGGCGAACCCCGGGAGACCCAGATGCCTGCGGGGAGAGGCGGGACTTTTGCGGAGGTGCGCCCAGCAATCAGTGTTTGCTGCGCTGGAGTGCGGAACGAGGGGACTTAGATACGTGGAAGGCAGAAGGTCCAGACTCACAGCCATCGAGGCTCGCCGCACCATGGCCTGTTGGCGCCCTGAGACCCCGCCCCGCCCTGGGACCCGCCCCGCACGTTTTGAAGACCCGCCCCGCAAGTCTTGCAGGCACACCTGCGCCCCAAGCAACGGCTTATGCATGTGGGTGGCCTGCCCTCTGGCAGCGGACCAGATGATCTGCTGTTCTAGTCGGACTGCTCCAGGGCCACTCAGACAGGAGGAAGAAACTACAGTTTTTGCTGTAATCCTTGCTGAGTGCCTAAGGCAGTAGCTGATCTACACCCCATTGGAGACCCAGAAACGAGGGCATCTAGTGGTCTGTGGGAGATGACACCAGATTTCAACCACGTGCATAAGGGACACATTCAACGGGAATATTCAGTGAGCGCCAAAGCTTTGCTGCACCAAGACCCGGCCCATAAACGTGTCTCCTGCACAGCAACTCTTCCTTTATAGACAAAGAGAGCCCCCCCAGTGACACCAACAACAATCAAGACTTAACTATACAAAGGAGGACCAAGATGGAGGCATAGGGCGGAAGCCTGATTGTTGCCTACCACAACAACTTTGAGACTACGACAAGAGAGCAGAGCAGACACCATCCAAGACCACCATAGGGCTGGCTGAGTAGATGCTCTACAACTAGAATAAAAGAGGGGTATGTGGGATGATGCTGATGCCGGTGACCCAAAGACCACACTGTAAGAACTACAGCTCAGGCGACACAAAAGAACTATGGCTCAGGCGATACAACAGCGGCCTGGAACGTGCTCGGCGCAGTTCCCCCGGTGGTCTCCGGCTGAGGGGACGGCTCCACTGGCAGCCAAGCACGGACAGACGAGCCCCTATGAGACATGGGGTGGGAGACTCCGCGCTTGCTGACCTCTGAGTCCGTCAAGAATCTCAACGCCCCGGAAGCGGCCAGGTGCGCATGCTCGGCGACCGGCCACCGATGCAGACCCAAGGGCCGACGCAGCGACGCCAGACTGGCCCACCGCCATGCACCAGGTGCACCGGAGCTTCGCCGAGCCGCCGCCCGACGAGTTCTGCAGCAGCCATACTGGAGCTCTGGAAGGATGGCCAGGGGAATTGCTGAGGGGGGATTGACCGGCAGGAATTGGGATCGGGAAGACGGGGCCCCGCTGAGACCCGGGTGCGGGCGGGGTTGCGCGCCTCTGGGCTCGGGTGTGGTCACACGCCTCTGGGTATAAGTGAGGTCTCAAGTCCCTGGGTCTAGATGAGGCCACATGCCCCTGGGTCCAGGTGAGGCCGGACTCCGGGTCCAGGTGAGGCCAAGTGCCCCTGGACCCAGATGATGCTGGATCCCGTGCCTGGGCGAGGCCAAGCGCTCCTGGGTCTGGGAGAGCCCACACACCCCTGGGTCCAGGCGAGACCATGCGTCCCTGGATCCGGATGAGGCATCGTGCACCTAGGCCCGGGTGAGCCCAAGTGGCCCTGGGTCTGGGAGAGGCCAAGCGTCCCTGGGTCCGGGTGAGACCATGTGTCCCTGGATCCGGGTGAGGCCTTGTGCACCTAGGCCTGGGTGAGCCCAAGTGGCCCTGGGTCTGGGAGAGGCCAAGCGTCCCTGGGTCCGGGTGAGACCATGTGTCCCTGGATCCGGGTGAGGCCTCGTGCACCTAGGCCCGGGTGAGCCCAAGTGGCCCTGGGTCTGGGAGAGGCCAAGCGTCCCTGGGTCCGGGTGAGACCATGTGTCCCAGGATCTAGGTGAGGCCTCGTGCACCTAGGCCCGGGTGAGCCCAAGTGGCCCTGGGTCTGGGAGAGGCCAAGCGTCCCTGGGTCCGGGTGAGACCATGTGTCCCTGGATCCGGGTGAGGCCTCGTGCACCTAGGCCCGGGTGAGCCCAAGTGGCCCTGGGTCTGGGAGAGGCCAAGCATCCCTGGGTCCGGGTGAGACCATGTGTCCCAGGATCCGGGTGAGGCCTCGTGCACCTAGGTCCGGGTGAGCCCAAGTGGCCCTGGGTCTGGGAGAGGCCAAGCATCCCTGGGTCCGGGTTAGACCATGTGTCCCTGGATCCGGGTGAGGCCTCGTGCACCTAGGCCCGGGTGAGCCCAAGTGGCCCTGGGTCGGGGAGAGGCCAAGCGTCCCTGGGTCCGGGTGAGACCATATGTCCCTGGATCCGGGTGAGGCCTCGTGCACCTAGGCCCGGGTGAGCCCAAGTGGCCCTGGGTCTGGGAGAGGCCAAGCATCCCTGGGTCCGGGTGAGACCATGTGTCCCTGGATCCGGGTGAGGCCTCGTGCACCTAGGCCCGGGTGAGCCCAAGTGGCCCTGGGTCGGGGAGAGGCCAAGCGTCCCTGGGTCCGGGTGAGACCATATGTCCCTGGATCCGGGTGAGGCCTCGTGCACCTAGGCCCGGGTGAGCCCAAGTGGCCCTGGGTCTGGGAGAGGCCAAGCATCCCTGGGTCCGGGTGAGACCATGTGTCCCAGGATCCGGGTGAGGCCTCGTGCACCTAGGCCCGGGTGAGCCCAAGTGGCCCTGGGTCTGGGAGAGGCCAAGCGTCCCTGGGTCCGGGTGAGACCATGCGTCCCTGGATCCGGATGAGGCCTCGTGCACCTAGGCCCGGGTGAGCCCAAGTGGCCCTGGGTCTGGGAGAGGCCAAGCGTCCCTGGGTCCGGGTGAGACCATGTGTCCCTGGATCCGGATGAGGCCCCGTGCACCTAGGCCCGGGTGAGGCCACGTGCCCCTGTGTCTGGGAGAGGCTAAGCGTCCCTGGGTCCGGGTGAGACCATGTGTCCCTGGATCCGGGTGAGGCCTCGTGCACCTAGGCCCGGGTGAGGCCACGTGCCCCTGGGTCTGGGAGAGGCTAAGCGTCCCTGGGTTCGGGTGAGACCATATGTCCCTGGATCCGGATGAGGCCCCGTGCACCTAGGCCCGGGTGAGGCCACGTGCCCCTGTGTCTGGGAGAGGCTAAGCGTCCCTGGGTCCGGGTGAGACCATGTGTCCCAGGATCCGGGTGTGGCCTCGTGCACCTAGGCCCGGGTGAGCCCAAGTGGCCCTGGGTCTGGGAGTGGCCAATCGTTCCTGGGTCTGGGTGAGACCATGTGTCCCTGGATCCGGGTGAGGCCTCGTGAACCTAGGCCCGGGTGAGGCCACGTGCCCCTGGGTCTGGGAGAGGCCAAGCGTCCCTGGGTCCGGGTGAGACCATGTGTCCCTGGATCAGGATGAGGCCTTGTGCAACTAAGCCCGGGTGAGGCCACGTGCCCCTGGGTCTGGGAGAGGCCAAGCGTCCCTGGGTACGGGTGAAGCCAGATCCTGGGTCCGGGTGAGGCCGTGCGCCCCTGGATCCATCCGGGTGAGGCTGGGTCCCAGGCCCGGGTGAGACCACGCGCCCCTTGGGTATGGGTGAGGCCACGTGCCCCTTAGTCTAGGTGACGCCGTACCCCTGGGTTCGGCCGAGACCAAACCAGAGGGAGTCGGACCTCCGTTACCACCATTTGTCCACCATCCAGAGCTGAGGGGTCAGTGCTGACATGTTCACATAAGGAACTACTGGACATCGAAATTGGGTCTCAAAAGAACTGTTGGTCCAGGGGGAAGCTCGCTACAGATTGATTCATTTGCCTGTCAGCATAAATATTATTGCTCGTCTCACATTCAGTTCTTATTAGTATATATCTAGTGACATATGATCTCGTTCATCTAGAGGAAATGATGAACAACATAGACTGAGGAACAAGAACAGAACCAGAAGCAAGGAGGCATCGATCGGACTATCGGGCCTCAGAGGGAGGATAGGGGAGGGTAGGGGGAGGGTGGGGGGAGGAGGAGAGTTCAACCAAAGGACCCGTATGCATGCATATAAGCCTATCCAACGGTTAAGTTCAACAGGGGATTGGGGCATGCGTGGGGAGAGGGGTGGGATGGGAATGGGGGGATGAGGACAAATATGTGACACCTTAATCAATAAATAAATTTAAAAAAAAAAAAAAAAAAAAAAAAAAAAAAAAAGAGTAATGTGTGTTTTTGTTGTTGTTTTTTAAACATGTTTTTATTGATTTCAGAGAGGAAGGGAAAGGGAGAGAGAGATAGAAACATCAATGATGAGAGAGAATCATTGATCAGCTACCTCCTGCATGCCCCCCACTGGGGATCAAGCCCACCACCCGGGCATGTGCCCTTGACCGGAATTGAACCTGGGACCCTTCAGTTCACAGGCCGACGCTCTATCCACTGAGCCAAACCAGCTAGGGCCAAGATGTCCTCTTTTATAGCATATTTCCCCTGGAGGGTTGTCATTTGAGAGCATTTATATATACCTGTGTTCTTAGTCTCTATTCATCATTGGAATTAGGGACCCAAAATTGTGAATACTTTCCAGGTTGGAGGAATTAATCTGACTAGAATGCAAAAAGGCTGAGGATCCTGCCTTGGTGACCCACTCAGGAAGCCATGGAGAGAAGGCTTTCATACGAGTGAAGGGAGGCTGCAGGCGGGGGAGACCAGCCTCCAGGTGGTGGCCTGCTCAAGGCACCCAGCCCAGCTGGAGCCTGATGCGTGTCCTCAGACACAGGGGAAATGACCCAACCCGGCAGTTCCTGTCACTGGAAGGTTGGCTGCAGGCACAGCTGGGTCCCGCTAGCTCAGAGGCTCACTTCCTGGGGAAGAGATGCAGGATGCACTGATTTACAGAGGGGGGCAGGAGGGGACCAGCTCCTGGTGCACCTGAGCAGGCGTGGATCCCGAATATCAGAGCTGGGGCCCTGCATCAACCAGACTTGCCTGAGACCTAACATGATAGTGTTCACAGACTACATGAGATTTGGGAACTTGGGTAGTCTTCAAACAACGCAGGATGGCCGGCAGGAAAAGCTCAGCCTCCTCAATTTATAGACAGGCAGCTGAGGCTCCGCCCCAGCCCACACATCCAGTAGAGGACTCTTCAGGATTCAGACCCAGGTCTGTGTGACTCCAAGGTCCACGGGTTTGTTTGTTCGTTTTTCCTTTTCTAAGTGGCCACTGTGCCTGACCTGGTGTGCAGCCCCAGCTCATCTGCTTGTGTGTGGCTCCCTGGGGCTGGCCCATCGGTGACAGGGAAGGGACAGCAGGGTTCAGCCTGACTGCCTTCTGTTGACTGGACCGTTCATGGGGAGCTTCGAGTCAACTCCTAAGGTCCCTGGATTCCTTTACTCTGCAGTGTGTGTGGGGACCAGGGTGGCTTGGCCAACCGTCACTCACAGGACTGGGGAAATGACTGAAGGAGTGGGCTGGTCTCAGCAGTCCTGGTGAGGCGGTGTCTATAAATGGGAACACGTTGGAGTGCTGTGGTCACAGAGATAGGGAAGGGCCCAGCCCAGGAGCTGGGGCCTGGAACTGGTGGGTCCCTGTGAGCTCTCAGGGTGAAGGAGCCCTGCATCTGTCCCAAGGCCCTGTATTCCCATCCAGGGTGAGCAGAGGAAAGAGCTGCTGACTCCTCCAACCCAGGAAACACAAGTGGGGGGCTGCGGGGGGGCTCTGGAAGTTGTCCCACATCCCACTCCCTCTGAGCATCCCTCAACCACGGCACCGCCCACCAGGACTGACGCACAGGTCATGAGCTCCGCAGAGTCCCGCAGGGCTTTGGAAGCAGAAAAAGGAAAGCCTGGCTCCACCTCCCACCTCTGCCACCTACTTGCCCAGTTATCTTAAACAAATCACCCGCATTTTCCGAGCCTTGGTTTCCTCATCCGCAAAGTACCTACCTGACAGAGCTGTTCTCAGAACTAGACACAATGTAAAGAGCTCAGCACTCTGCTTGGACTCAAGAAAACTGGCTGCACAGACAGTGCAGGCTAACGCAGACCCTGGCGCCTACCTCACGCCCCACTGGCAGCTTCTAGTCAGCTTCCCTGTGATGGCAGAGACCTGCGGGGTTGCCCTCCTGACCTCGGGCACACCCACCACACTGGCATGTGTCTGTGAGGCCAGCACAACACCAACTTGAGGGAACCGGAAATACAGAAAAATGTGGGGGAAAGGGCTTTACCTTGAAAAAAAAGAAAGAAAGAAAGAAACTGCTCTGGCTGATGTTGCTCAGTGGTTACAGCACCACCCTCAAACCAAAGGGTCATGGGTTTGATTCCTGGTCAAAGGCACATACCTGGGTTGCAGGTTCGATCCCTGCCCAGATCAGAGCACATACAAGAGGCAACCAATCGATGTTTCTCTCTCTCTCTCTGCTCTTGCTCTCACTCTCTCTCTTCCCTTCCTCCCTCCCTTCCACCCTCTCTAAAAATCAATGGGAAAAAATATTGTAGGGTGAGGATTAACCAAAAAATAAAAATAAATTAAAAATTAAAAATTATGAAAATAAATTTTTTGCCTTATACTGTATTTAATTTTTTTAAGTTATAATTGCACTGAACAAGCTAAAAGGTTGGGGTTGCCTGTGGTTAATTGTTCCACAGCTTTGTATGAGTCCTTGATACTGGACTTTTTCAGCAAACAAGGGTCTGCAAAAAGCAAATGGAGTTAAGGGCCCAGAGGTTTTCTCAAGGCCTCTCTCCATCGTTTGATAATCAATTATTCTCTTTTGAAGCACCTATCCCCTTGCTAATGTTCTCTGATCTCTAAGGGTAGCAGCCTTGCCTAACCTCAGGTAGCCACTCCCCCACAGGTGCAGCTCTTCATGCTACCCATGGCCTTCATGACAAGCTGCACGCAACAATTGGACAGGGCTGTGACCTCTGCTGGGGGGTTGTGGCCTCTGCTGGGGGGTTGTGGGGGAAGTTGCAGAAGCCGAGGTCCCGTTGCATACTGCCCTGTCCTTGGCCAAGATCTGTAAGGTTTGCAGCTCCAATGCGCACCTTAGAGTCTTTGAATTTTGGGAAAGACCCACCAGCAAAGCCTTTGAGGCCATGGGCTAGCAATAATGCTAGGGTAAATGGCTAGGATCTGTTCATCTGAATATTTGCTAACTGAGCAGGTCCTCAGTGAAGAATCAGAGGTGACTCCTCCCTTTACCTAAATTGCACATTTTTTTGTCAACTAAGGTGCACACACAAAGTCACTCACTGCCGTGACTCCCCTCACTGCGTACTGTGTCCAGCCCTTCTTCGGGACTGGTCTGTAGTGGAGCAGAGTTCTAGCAAACAGCTGACCAAACTAAGGCCAGGGGGAACCAGGAGTTCCCTTTGCACTTGGCCTTGTGCAAACTTGATCTTGGCCAAGGTCAGGGCAGTATGCAACTGGACCGCGGCTTCCGCAACTTCCCCCGCACCCCCCCAGCAGAGGTCACAGCCCGGTCCGATTCTAGCCCAGCACCCCCTCGAGTCTCCGCGGAGCCACAGTCCACTCTAAGCAACATTTATTGAGGGTGGCGGAGAGCGAGGTGGGGCGGGGCCCGGAGTGCCTTAGGTAACCAGACCTCAGGCTCTAATCACATATGTACAGGGGTCCCGGCGGAGGGGACGGAGCGCCATCGAGGGGTGGTGCCCGGCCTCAGACGGGGGACGCCAGCTTCCGCTTCGTGCTCTCGCTGCAGCGGTGCAGGATGAGGTCTGCGCTGGGCCGCGGGGGCACCGCCGGCTGCGGCTTCGGGCGCTCGATCTCCTCGGCTGGCAGAGGGCGCGGCCGGGTAAGAGGCCCCGCCTCCGGCCCCGCCCCCCAGTGCCCGCCCCCTGCCCGCCTGCGAGCATCCTGGGGTCCCGCCCGCCCCGCCCCGCCCCGCCCGGGAGTCCGCGGGCACTCACTCAGCGGGCTCCCGGCGCTCGGCGGCCCGGGCCGGCCCTGGCGGCGGCGCTGCTGCAGAAAGCGGACGCTGTTGCGCCGATAGGTGTCCTGGCTGACGCGCTTTCGCGACCTCTGGTGGATGCTCTGTGCATTGCGGATGGACGACCTGGCCGGGCGGGACGGGAACGTAGGTCATCGCCCCGCCCCGGCGTCCCCGCCGCCCGGGATCGGCCGCGTCCCTGCCCGCGGGGACTCGCCTGGCCACCCTGGGGTCAAACGACTGGCCCGAGGAAGTGAGGGGCGGGAGGGAAAGGGAGGGAGGGGGGGAAGGGGAGGTCCAGCGCGGACCCTTGCGGTGCCTCAGAGCCCAGGTCCATGTCCCACGCCCCTCACCAGCCTTCAGCCGGCCCTCTCCCCAGGAAGCCCACGGACCATCCATCCCCAAAGACTCTGGACATCAATGCCTTTACCCCTACCTCACACCCCTGCTTTCCACGCCCCAGTGCCAGCGCCACGGAGTAGGGCGGGGCGGGGCATGTCCAGACTCTCGACTGGGTGAGGGTGCTGCCTTCCCCGCCAGGCTCGGGACCCCTACCCTGTCTCCCCTGCCCCAGTCCTGCCCATCCAAGGCCGACAGAGGGAACCCGTGGAACACCCTCCTGAGCCCCGCCCAGCCCCCCCCAGCCCCCCCCCCCCCCCCCAGCCCAAAGGACTCACCTGCGGGGCGGCGCCCCTCGGCTCTTGATCTGGCGTTGGGCCTGAACTACGTCCTGCCCCGCCTTCTGCAGGTAAATGGCCGGGAAGTAGCCGGTGGCGTCTTCTTTCCTGCAGGAGATACAAGTCCAGTCAGTGGGAAGACTGAGGCTCCCTCTAAACGTTGGGTTCAAGGCAGCTGGGAGGTTGCAAACACCCGGCTGGCCAACACCAGACCCTGCCCCTCTGGGCCTCAGTTTGCTCATCCGTGCGGCACAGGCCCTCGGGGTTGAGACGTTGGGAGGGGGAGAAAATGAGCAGATCTAGATCTTTCCAGGGACCCGTGTGGGCTATAAAACATCTGCAATATTGCATATGTCAGTTCTTTCTTTTCTGGTGACCGCCTGTGTGTACCAAGAAACCTTTGCCCAACTCCACTGTTCAAGTTCTCCTATGCTTTCTTCCAAAAGCTTTTTAGTTTGGGGTTTTTGAACTTTGTAAACCCTGTGGTCCATCCCAAATAAATGTGTATGGTGTGAGGTAGGGTTCCAGGTTTGTTTGTTTCCATATGGATATCCAGTTGTTCCGGCACCATTTGTTGGGTAGATTTCCCCCCTATCCTCACTATTATATTAGGAGGGGGAGGGGGGAAACTTTACATCATACAAACTTCACTCAGTAACACCGATTTTTCTTGGATGGTGGAATGATCACAAGCAGAGTCTCAGGGGTGTGTGATAGGGGGTTAACTAAGTGTGGATCTAAAAGGTTGGCAAACCCTGTCTTGGGTGGGTGGAGGAGGAAGAGGGTATAGGGGGGATAAATGGTGATGGGGGAAAAATAAAAATAATAAAATCAAGAAAAAAAGAAAAAGAAACCCTGTCTCAAAGCCTCCAGCCCGGGACCATGCTGAAGATGGGTGTTGTGGCCACAGTTCGCTGAGTCATGGGCTGGCCCTGTGACCCAAGGCTCTGAAAGCTTGTCAAGGACCTGGGGAGGCCCAGGGCTTCCAGGGAGATGTCTCTGCTTCCCCTAGAACTGGGCGGGAGGGGAGGGGGTGAAGGGAGGAGTAAGAGGGGGGCAGAGGGAGGAGTTAGTGTGGCATTGCAGGGAAAGATTTAAACATAAAAGGGTTGACAGGTCTATTCTACCAGTTATCAAACATACGATTAAATAAAAAATTGGTTGTGTTGCTGGAGAAGGGATAATAGATGGACTGGTCAGGGGAAGTGACCCCAAGTCACGAAGGAAAAATGTGCCCACTCTGACGAAGACACTGAACCCAAGAGACAAGTAGGGTGGGACTATCATTCATGAAAACTGAGCCCAGAGAGGCGCAGTAGCTTACCCAGTGTCACACAGCTAAGTCAACCCAAGTCCACCCTGAGCCCAAACAGACCCTGCCCCAGGCCAGGGCTGGCGAAGTGGGCGGGAGGGGTACTCTCCTACCTGATGACCCACCAACCGTCCAAGAGCTTATGAATGACCTCGATGGTTTCGCCCTCCTGGAGGGATATCTCGTCCTCCAGTGCAGCAGTGTAGGCTTTGATGGTGACGTAGGGCTCACCTGGTCCACAGTGAGGGGGAGGGGCGTGGTGTGAGGATCTGCCCTGCACAGGACTCATCACCCCTCCTCTCCTCTCTGGGCCTGGGGCTTCCGCCAGCTGGTCCTTCTGGGTCTCCTGCAGGCTCCTCCCAGCCCTTGTGGGGCATCCTGGAGTTCTGCCCTCTTTACCCTCTGGACCCACCACTATCCACACCAGGGGCCAGGAGCTCCCACGATTTCAGAGCCCTGGCCAGGCATGCAAACAGAGGAGTGGATCTGCGGGAAGTGCGGGACTGCAGCGCCGCCTACAGGGCACCTGAGCCACTCAACTCCCGCCCGCTGTAGGCAGGTGGGGCTGCAGGCCCGCATACACACCTTTTCCAGTTTTAACGAGGAAGCATAAATCCACATAAAATTGTAAAATCTCTCCGTTTTAAAATATGGGTAACCAATTCTAACTGTTGACAACCTCCACAAGGGCTCCAAACAGCCCAGGAGCTGCCAATTTTCCCTTCCAGTCAGCATGATACCCCCTCCTCCAGGCAGCCCTCTTTCCTGAGCCTCAGCTCTGCTCACCATTCAGCTTCCCATTGGACCTGGCCCTAGCCAACTGCCACCCAGAATCCCAGGCTGACCTCATCACCCCCCTCCCCCCACCTCTATTCCTCCTCCTGGTTCCCTGCCCTGACCACCTCCTACCAGAACCCCCAAGCCAAACTGTGGGGTCTCAGCCCTGACTCCCCCCTCTGCCCAGCCCCCATGATATCCAACCCCAAAGGAGTCACTTCTGGCTTCTCAATATCCCCATGCCCCTCCCACCCCTTCCTCCCACACCCCGTGGCCATGGAGGACGGGGGGCACCTGCGTAGTTGGGCTCTGGGTCCTCGGGCTCATCAGGACTGTCCAGGGGCTCCAAGTAGGAGGCTGGGACCCAGCCTCGCTTTGTCTTCATTTGGCAGAACCACCAGCCTGTGCCCGGGGTGTGAGGCAATAAGTCAGGTTGGGCCTGGCAGACGCCATCGGGGTGGTGAGGACACTTGGACAGACACACAAACATCCAGCACTCGGATTCAGAAACGTCACCTTCGCCACACCCCACCCCAAAATCAGCCGGCCCCACACACAGGGTCACAGAATCACAGCGTGGAGCCCACCTCACACACATGACGAGGAGTTGGCCTGCCCCCCCGGGGACATGACCCTCAGAGATGCACAGTGAAGCCTGCAATATGTGCAGATGCCCAGCGCCGCCCCAGGGTGCACGCTCAGGGGAGGGTGACCCGCAGCGTGGGGAGGACAGTCAGGGCCCCAGGGCCAGGCGGGGAGGAGGTCCGGGGCTGCAGGGAGGGCAGAGCCTTGGCGGGGGGCGGTGCGGGGGGGGGGGCTTGTGGCCACAGGCCCAAGCAGCGGGGGAGGGGGCCCAGGCAGGGCAGGAGGCTGACCGCTCTCGCCCTTCTCCACGACGTCCACCACGTCGCCTATGGCCAGAGCCATCTCGGAGCCCGAGCTCTTCTCATAGTCGGCAATGGCCCGGTATGTCTGCAGGATGATGGGGCCGGTGATGTCTGGGCAGAGGGAGGGCAGGGTGAGTGGATGCTGTGGGCGTGAGCTGCCTCCTCCTGGCTCTCCCTGGGGTCCCCAGTGGGGGCTGCCAGGACTGGCACCGGCGGCCTATCCCCACCCAGCTCCAGGCATTCCACAGGTGGAGGCGCCCTCCAGGCTGGAAAGCAGCAGAGATGAGCTTTGCAGCCCTGCATTTAGGGAGAACCTAGTGCGTTCCCGACACTAGTCACACTACACGTCCCCTTTCTCGTTTGGTTAGCCAGCAGTCCTCCTCACACATCGCCCAGGGGTCACGTGAAGTGAGTTTCTGATTCCATAGCTCTGTGGTGAGACCAGAGAGTGCATTTTCAACCAGCCCCAGGTGCTGCTTCTGCTGCTGCCGTTATGGGCTGAACTGTGCACACACACACACACACACACACACACACACACACACACACCCCAGTTCATACAATGAAGCCCTAACCCCAGTACTCTAGAATCTGAGTGCATTTGGAGATAGAGCCTTTAAGGAGGTAATTAAGGTTAAATGAGGGCATCAAGGTGGGGCGCTGACCCAATAGGACTGGTGTCCTTATAAAAAGAGGAAGAGCCCTAACCGGTTTGGCTCAGTGGATAGAGCATCAGCCTGCAGACTGAAGGGTCCCAGCTTTGATTCCAGTCAAGGGTATGTACCTTGGTTGCGGGCGTATCCCCAGTGGGGGGTGTGCAGGAGGCAGCTGATCGATGTTTCTAACTCTCTATCCCTCTCCCTTCCTCTCTGTAAAAAATTAATAAAATATCTTAAAAAAAAAAAAAAAGAGGAAGAGATACCAGGGATATATGTGCACAAAGGAAAGGCCATGTGAGGACACAGCAAGGAGGCAGCCGTCTGCAAGCCCAGGAGAGAGGCCTCAGCAGAAACCAACCCTCACACCTTGATCTCAGACTTCCAGCCTCCAGAACTGCGAGAAATAAATGCAAGCTGCCCGGCCTGTGGTGCTGTTACAGCAGCCAGAGCTGGCTGAGATACTCTGTGTCACCCCGACGGCCACCTTTGCCCTCAAACCTGTTCATTCATTCAGCCACAACCTCCCCCAGCATCTGTGCTGGGCTCTGCAGCCACGGAGGCCGGGGAAGCACCTTTATTTGCAAGGGGCTCCCTTCGCTATCCAGTGAACCCCAAAGATCCCATCGTGTAGCCACCAACACCCTTCACAACTGCTCTCGCTGCCCTTTTCCCTGCACACCCTGAGCCCGGCTCCCTGATCATGTCAACAGTCCCTTAGGGTGACCTGCCCTGCCTGCCCCGGCCCCCTCACCGGCAGCGGCCGTGTTAGTCTTGCCATCTTTAGGCATCAGGTACGTCTCCGGCTTCTTCACCCTGCAGCAGAGGACAGTGCGGGTTAGACTCGGCTTCCCACGGGGAATGGAGTGTGGGAAATGGGGCCGCTGCAGAGAGAAGGTGGCGACTGGACTGGCAAGGAAAGGGCGTTGGGGACGATGGGGTTGTTCCTCCAGCCTGAGGCGGGGACCCCAAGGAGAAGGCGCCAACGGTCAAAGACAGAAAGGGCCTCCTGCCCAGTGAACAGTGAGGCCCTGGCTCTGGGAAAGCCGGTCAGCTCCTGGGCCAGCTCCCTTCTGGAGCCTGGAGAGCAGCCAACGGGAAGGGCTCCTTCCCCAGCCGCTGGCAGCAGCCCTTCCCGGCAGCAGGGGTGAGTTTAGGGGTCAGTAAGCACCCTGTCCTCCCTCCAGTCTCCCCCACACTCAGTGGCCGGAGAGGGACAGAGAGGGGGGCCTTCCAGCCTGTTCCCTGAGACCCCACTCCCCCTCAGGTGCTTCCAGGCCAGGCCCTGAGGACAGGAGACCCCTGGGGCAGGGCTGCCAGAGACCTGTTTTGCTAACAAAAGGGAGCCAGGGGCCGAGACCTGTTCAGCGATTCCGAGGCCACGGACCCACATCCTCTCGCACTTCGCCGTCTGTGAGCGCTCTCCACAGCACCCGGACTACCTTTGGCCCTCACCGCCCCATCACACATGGGTAAACTGTTTGCAGAAGGCTTTTGGACCCCCGCCCCAGGCCTCCTGCAGCCTTGACGCTCAGAGGGGTCCAAGTGGGGACTTGGAAAGGATGCTCAGTGGTTGCAGGTCACACGGGCCAGGGTTGGAATTTTGCCTCCTTCTCTTTCTGGCTGTGTGACTTCGGGCAAGTCAATGCCCCTCTCTGAGCTTCAGTCTCCTAACCTGTAACCTGGGGGAAGTCCCACCCCTGCTAGGGTGGGTCACCACCCCATTTCCTCTCCCACCTGCCTCGGAACAGGAAAGGGGGCCACTCACTGGCTGTCGGTGGGGAGCTTGAGGTCGTCGGGGCGCACCTTGAAGAAGTCAAGGAGGTGTGGGCAGCGGGAGATCTTGACCGGCAGGCCCATGAGTGCACTGCAGTACTCGGTGAGCGTGCCCTGGCGGCTCTCGGCTGCCCGCTGCCCGTCAAACCACCTCGGTGCTGACCGGATCGGGGAGGGGCACCAGAGAAGCGGTGAGCACATTCTCGAGGTCAAGTCCAAGCAGGGGCAAGGGCAGAGGGGGCAGCTTGGAGGGCAGGTGAGGGGAGCCAGGACAGGTGACCCCACCCAGGGGACTCAGCCCCTCACCTGGCAGATGGGGGATGATCCTGTTCTCTGGGTTGATGTCCCCCGCCTCAATAGGAAACATTTCCTTTAAGGTTTTCTAGACAGAAAAGAAAACGTGAAGGGATGGTTTCCCATGACAACACTGTAAGAGCACAACATCGCAAACGACCTAAATACCCTTCTCATCGCTCTGGCTACAAACTTCTGGCGGCGACCTTGGTTCCTCTCTTTCCCTCCCACCTCACAGCCAGCCACCAGTACATCCTTTCGGTTCTACTGCAAACATCTCTCCAGAATCTGACCCTTCTCACTCCCCACACTGCCACCGCCCTGCTCCGAGCTTCCACCAGCCCTGGATTTTACGAGCTTCTTATGTCTCTTTCCCCTTCCACCCTTGAGGGATCCTTTTAAAACCTAAGGGATCCTCTCAACCCAGCACCCAAAGGGATCCTCTTAAAACCCAAGTTGGATCCTGTCCCTCCTCTGCTCAGAACGCTACCCGCCTCCCAGCTCCCTCAGAGTGCAAGCCAGAGGCCTCATGTTGGTCTACAAGGCCCTGCTAGACCTGGCCCTGCCCACGGCACTCACCCCTTCTGCCACCTCTCTCCCCCTGGTTCACTGTGCTCCTGCCAACCTTGAATACTCCAGGCCCACTCCTGCCCCAGGGCCTTTGCACTTGCTATTCCCACTCTCACCCTACATATATCAAGTAGGTCCCTAAAGAATACTCTCTTGAGTTCGTGTGGAATGGGTACAGAGTTTCTGTGTGGGAAGATGAAGACATTTTGGAGATGGATGGCCATGGTCAGCAAATGACATTGTGAATATACTCAATGCCACTGAGCTGTACTTAAAATGGTTAAAATTGTAAATATATGTTGTGCATATTTTACCACAATAAAAAATATATTAAATAAAATGTTTCTTAAAGTTTAAGAAATGCCCCCTTCCCTGTGGGCTGGTGGGGACAGACTCCGGGCACCTCAGCGCCCGGCCAGCCCCTGGGTCTCTCTCCTCCCCAAGAGGCAGAGCTGGGACCGGGGTGCCGTCCCTCCCCGACCCCGACCACCAGGCACTCACATGGAACTCATAGATCTCCGTGAACCGCCGGTAGACCACCTTCTCGGACAGGTCCTGCCACTTCACCAGGAACATGTACACCTGGGGGTGCAAGGCCCGCGTTCAGCTTCCAGGGAGGCCTCGCCATGCAGCTGGGCAGCCCCCACCCCCAAGTGAAGCCTGAAGGACTGGGGATCGAGCGCTCTGTGGGGCAACGTGACCAGATAAAAGATGCCGAGTTCATGGACCCCAGAGCTGCCGCTCTCCAGCTTTAGGACCCAGGACAAGAGGATCGCCTCTCTCAGATCTCTCCCCTGTCATTGGAGATAAAAGTAGGACCTCACCGTAGGGCTGGTATGAGAGAGTTTCAGGAGACAAGATACAGAAAGCGCTGAGCTCAAACAATACAAGAACCCAGTAAGGTATTGTATTGTTCCATGTATATCTAATGTCCAGAACAGACAAGTCCATAAAGAAAGAGGGTAGATCAGTGGTTGCCAGGTACGGGGGAAAGGGAGATGAAGAATAACCACTAGCAGGTATAGGCTTTTTTTTGGGGGGGGGGGGGATGTTGAAAATCTTCTAAAATTGATTATTGCAATGATTGTGCAACTCTATGCACATACTAAAAACCATTGAATTGTATACTTTACATAGGTGCACTGTATAGCATGGAAATTATATTTCAATAAAGCCATTATTTAAAAAAAAAATTAAGCCTGGCTGCTGTGGCTCAGTGGTTGAGCGTCAACCTATGAACCAGGAGGTCACAATTTCATTCCCTGTCAGGGCACATGCCCGGGATGCAGGCTCGATCCCCCGTGGGAGGTGTGCAGGAGACATCCAATCAATGATTCTCTCTTATCGTTGATGTTTCTATCTCTCCCTTCCTCTCTAAAATCAACTAAAGAAACATTTTTTTAATGGTGGCAATGGGCCCTGGGCGGTGTTTCTAAGTGGTTAGAGCATTAGCCTGAGCACCAAAGGGTCACAGGTTCAATTACGGGTCAATTACTGGGTCGCAGACTTGATCCGGGCCTGGTCTGGTCGGAGCACATGCGAGAGGCAACCAATTGATGTGTTTCTCTCACATCAATGCTTCTCTCTCTCTCCTTCCCACTCTTCCACTCTCTCTAAAAATCAATGGAAAAAATGTCCTCAGTGAGGATTAATAACAACAAAAAGGTGGAAATGGTAAATTTTATTATATATATATAGTTTAATTACAATAACTTAAAAAAACAGCAAAAAAACAGCAATGTGGTATTATGAACAATAAAAATGGTACAAAATAGAAAATCTAGAAGTAGATCAAGTACATATGTAAATTTAGGATATGATAAAAGTGGCAATTCAAATCACAGATGTAAAAGTGGATTTTTACAAAATTGGTGTTGGGACAACTGGCACGCCTTTCAGGAAAAGGTAAAATTGGATTTGTTTTTCACACCACACAGCAGAAATAAAATCCAAGTGGATCAGAGTCATAAATGTAAAAATTGAAACCATATGAGTGCAATGAAACCGGCCCCCCACCTACACTGAAACCAGGTGGCCCCTGAGGGACCTCAGGCTGAGACTAGACCATAAGAGTTTCTCTCTCTCTGTTTTTTTTTTTTTTTTTTTTTACTGTTTCTCAGCAGATTAACACCAGGCCTCCTCACAGTGCTCCAGAGACCACCAGACCCAGCTGGAGCAGGCGCAGGTAGCAGTCAAATGACCCTAGGCCAGTGTTTGGCAAACCGCGGCTCGCGAGCCACATGCGGCTCTTTGGCCCCTTGAGTGTGGCTCTTCCACAAAATACCACGTGCAGGCACGCACATACAGTGCGATTGAAACTTCGTGGCCCATGCACAGAAGTCGGTTTTCGGCCTGGGCGAGTCTATTTTGAAGAAATGGCGTTAGAACACTCAAGGGGCCAAAGAGCCGCATGTGTCTCGCGAGCGGCGGTTTGCCGACCACTGCCCTAGGCCGACCTCCAGAGCACCGCAGAACCAAGTCCTTGTTGGCCATCTCTCTCTTTTTTTTTTTAATATATATTTTTATTGATTTCAGGGAAGAAGGGAGAGGGAGGGAGAGAGAGATAGAAACATCAATGATGAGAGAGAATCATTGATCCGTTGCCTCTTGAATGCCCTACACTGGGGATCAAGTCTGCAACCCAGGCACGTGCCCTGACCAGGAATCGGATTGTGACTACCTGGTTCATAGGTCAACGCTCAACCACTGAGCGACAACGGCTGGGCTGCTGTCTGACCCTTGAAGAAGGTCGAGGTTTATCAATCAGGAAGATGGGATGTCTAGATCAAATATGGACACATATAGGACTAGCCAATGAACTCTGCCAGGTTTACATTACCTCATTCTGTCCTGCCTTTCCACGTTCTTTACCTTAGATGGCTTAGTTCCAACGCTATTCAGACTCTGGATTAGAATGATGAATATGCATCCTCACCTTAATTCTTTAAATTTAAATTTACTTCAAATCTTTATTTGGGGAGACAGATTTGGGCTTTCTCCCTGTCTCCTCATCTGTCTACCTCAGGAATAAAACCCCCCTTTGTCTGTGAAAAACCTGTTGTTTCAGTATCTGCCCTTCCTGTGTGATGGGGCAAAGGACCCACCAACTTTAGTCAGTAACACAAGACGGAAGCATTGGTATATGGGACTTTCTAACTGACTCAAAACCAAAAGGCAGTAAAAGATTGCTACTTCAAATACATAAACATTCTTTCAAATTTTGTGTTTGAAGCCAAAATGTAAATGATAAACTGGGAGAAAATATTTGCAATACACATCACAGAGGTTTATCTTCATTGTTCTTTATGGCAACATTATGTAATGAATAAATACTCTCCTCCAGAGAGCAGAGGAAATGAGCAGGGGCAGGTGAGCTGGGCAGGTGAGCTGAGCAGGTGAGTTTGGGCAGGTGAGTTGGGCAGGTGAGCTGGGCAGGTGAGTTGGGCAGGTGAGTTGGGCAGGTGAGTTGGGCAGGTGAGCTGGGCAGGTGAGCTGGGCAGGTGAGTTGGGCAGGTGAGCTGGGCAGGTGAGTTTGGGCAGGTGAGTTGGGCAGGTGAGCTGGGCAGGTGAGTTGGGCAGGTGAGCTGAGCAGGTGAGTTTGGGCAGGTGAGTTGGGCAGGTGAGCTGGGCAGGTGAGCTGGGCAGGTGAGTTTGGGCAGGTGAGCTGGGCAGGTGAGTTTGGGCAGGTGAGTTGGGCAGGTGAGCTGGGCAGGTGAGTTGGGCAGGTGAGCTGGGCAGGTGAGTTGGGCAGGTGAGCTGGGCAGGTGAGCTGGGCAGGTGAGTTGGGCAGGTGAGCTGGGCAGGTGAGTTGGGCAGTGAGCTGGGCAGGTGAGCTGGGCAGGTGAGCTGCCACTCAGCACCATCACACTTCTGTAGAAACAGCTCCAAGGATTGGGGAAAATCACAGGAGGGAAACATTTTAAAAATTGACAGTTTTATCAAAGTCTCACAGGGTCACCAATTCATTCGGGTTGGGGAGAATTATTTTATTTTATCTGTAGTTAATTCCGCAATCCAACTTTCCTGATCTACCCCACCCACAAAGGGTAAAGTTAAAAGAGAAATAGATTTAACCCATTTCAGGAATTTTCCTCTGATGCAATAACTGAAACAGCTTAAGGTAAATTGTCCAGCCTCTCACGTTTCTCCTCACTGCTCCTGTCTCTAAGATGACAGTAGATTGGCAGTTACTAAATAGCTGCGGGGATGTAAATGAAGTACAGCATAGGGGGTATAGTCAATAATATTGTAATAACTATGTATGGTGTCAGGGGTACTAGACTTATCAGGGGATCACTCCATAAGCAATAGAAATGTCTAACTACTATGCTGTACACCTGAACTAATATAATATTGAATGTCAACTGTAATTGAAAATATTAAATCAATTGACTGTAAAAAAAAATACACATCGCAGATAAAGGGTTAATATTTCCAATATATAAAAAACTTTTTTTTTTAATTTGAAGAAAAAAAGACCAAAAAAATCTGATAGAAGAATGAGCAAAAGGTATGAACAGACAATTCATGTCACACACGTGTATATACAGTGTATGTAACACATAAAGAGGTGTTTGGCTTTTCTCATAATAACATAAATGCAGAGTGACTAGGTAATGGCAAATTAGTGAAAACAATCTAAAAGGTTGTTTGAAGAAACAATGGTATAGTCATACAATGGAATATTTAAAGATGTAAAAAAAAAAAATACCCAAGTGATTCAATGGATTAATTTGGAGGTAACTCCAGGATATTATAGGAAAATGAAAAAAATGTCACCTTGTTTGTTATCTGTGTGTAGTAAGGAAGAAATAATAAGAAAATTTCATATAGTTGCACTTATTTTTGTAAAGAGAAATAAAGAAAAGATGAACCGGAATGGGTCTTTGGTCATATTTTTATGAAGCTTTGATGTCTGATCTCATGTGAATATTGTACATATTTAAAAATAAAACTAAACCAACAAGGAGGGGCTTCAGCTCCAAGATGACAGTCTAGGACAACGCTGAACTCGCCTGCTCCCAGGAACACATCAAATTTACACCAACAGACAGAGCAGTTCACCCTAAAGAAGAATTGAGGGCTGACTGAAGAGCTTCTGCACAACCAACAGGAGAGAGACCACACAGAAACAGGGAGGAGCACAGGATACAGGCAGGTGGGCACCCCACCCAGCACACTGGCCTCCAGTCGCCTACCCTGAGGTACTGCTTAAAAACAGTAGTTTCTGCCCTAACCGGATTGGCTCAGTGGATAGAGCGTTGGCCTGCGGACTGAAGGGTCCCAAGTTCGATTCCGGTCAAGGGCATGTACCTTGGTTGTGGGCACATCCCCAGTAGGGGGTGTGCAGGAGGCAGCTGATTGATGTTTCTAACTCTATCCTTCTCCTTTCCTCTCTGTAAAAAAATCAATAAAAATATTCTTAAAAAAACACAGTAGTTTAAAGCAGCAATTGCCAACCTTTTGGACCTCGTGGACCACCAGTGGTCTGGGGACAACCGGTTGGCAACTGCTGGTTTAAAGGATACCTAGGCCATACCAGAAGGAAATCTATTTACAAACCCTAGAGCATTTGCCAAGTGTGAGAGGAATTGCAGAAACTCTCTCTGGGGTTGAGGGCAACAGAGCACCATTTGTGTCCCCACTTCTTTTTTTTGTTTTGTTAATCCTCACCTGAGGATATTTTCCTCATTGATTTTTAGAGAGAGTGGAAGGGCGAGAAGGAAGGAGAGAGAGAGAGAAACACTGACATGAGATTAGTTGCCTCCCACACACACCCTGACTAGGGATGGGGATCAAACCTGCAACCCAGGTACGTGCCCTTGACCTGGAATTGAACCCACAACCCTGCAGTGCGTGGGCCAACGCTCTAACCACTTAGCAATACTGGCCAGGGCTGTGCCCCCACTTCTTCATCCAGACACTCTAGCTGTAGGCCAGGGCTGTCCCCGTGCACCCCAGGCCCACGGCGGCTCTGCTGCTTGTCCCCAGGACTCACTGCGGCTGGCCCAGCTCCAGCAACAGGTCTGGCTGGCCTATCAGGCAGCCCTGCACTGCTTGCCTCCAGACTCTCCTCAGCTTCACACCTGCCACAGCTACTACTTCTGCCCACGTGTGGCTTGTCCCCTGAACTTGCTGTGGACCAGCGGTTGCCAACCTTTCAGACCTCACGGACCACCAGTGGTCCGCAGACCACCAGCTGGCGACCGCTGCTGTAGATTATGTCCACTTCAGCTACAGCCCCTGAGGCTCACAGTTGCTCCTGTTCAGCTCCAGACCCTGGTTCAGCTTCTTCCCAGGGCCTAAAGGAAGCCTAAGCCGGCCAAGGCAGTCCTGCTGCAGCCTGCCCCAGTGACTTTCCTTGGCCCATATCCATTCCAGCCACAGCTCCAGGCCCCAGTGAACTTGCCCCCAGGACTCCCTTAAGGCCTACAAATGCTCCAGCTCCAGGTTCCAGCACCAGCTGGCTTGCCAAGTGCACCTGGCTCAACACTCTACAAAAGGGAAGTTACAGCAGGTCACTCATTCAAGACCAGGAGAGGTTGCTGTTTCACCAAACACAGAGAGAGAGCCAAAATGAGTAGAGAAATAAGTTTCAAAGGAAAAACCAAGACAAAACCCCAGAAAAGGAACTAAATGAAACAGAGACAAAACATTCTAAAGAGTTCAAAACACTGGTTATAAGGATGCTCAATGAACTCAGGAGAAGAATACATGAACTCAGTGAGAAATTTAACAAAGATAGAAACCACAAAAAAGAACCAGCCTGAAATGAAGAATACATTAAAAGGAATCAACAGCAGATTAGTTGATGCAGAAGAATGAGTCAACATGCAATAAGACAAGGAAGTGGAAATCACCAATTCAGAACAGAAAAAGAATAAATAAATTTTAAAAAATCAGGATAGTTTAAGGGACCTCTGGAACAACATCAAGCATACTAACATCTGAATCATAGGAGTCCCAGAAGGAGAAGAGAAAGAGACAGGACAGAAATCCTATTTGAAGAACTAATGGCTGAAAACTTGCCCAAGCTGGTGAAGGAAACAGACATCCAAGCCCAGGAAGCACAGAGAGTCCCAAAGAAGATGAACCCAAATGAAGAATACAATAACTGAAATGAAGAATACATTAGAAGGAGTCAACAGCAGATCAGTTAAATCAACAAGGATTTTTAAAAAAAACTTCAGTTGGAAACAGAAACAAACTTACCTATATATCAAATGGGTAACAACCATAATAAAGAAAAATGGGAAAGAAAGAATCAAGTAACTTTTAGCAATAATACTTTCACTCCTCTCAGGCTGAAGATAAAGGACTAAAGAACTGCAAAAAAAACCTTAAATTTGCCCTGGCCGGTGGCTCAGCGGTTAGAGCATTGGCCCGTGCACCGAAGCGTCAAGGGTTCCATTCCCATTCAAGGACACGTACCCTGTTGCAGGTTTGATCCCTGACCCCAGTAGGGGCTTGCAAAGGAGGCAACCAATTGATCTCTCTCTCTCTCTCTCTCTCTCTCTCTCTCTCTCTCTCTCTCTCTCTCTCCCCCCCCGCCCCAACCCTCCCTTCCACTCTCTAAAAAAAACAATGGAAAAAATATTCTCAGGTGAGGATTTTAAAAAAAGAAAACTTGCCCAGCCGGCATGGCTCAGTGGTTGAGCGTCAACCTATGAATCAGGAGGTCACAGTTTGATTCCCAGTCAGGGCACATGCCCAGGTTGTGAGCTCCATCCCCAGTGTGGGGCATGCAGGAGGCAGCAGATCAGTGATTCTCTCTCATCACTGATGATTCTCTATCTCTCTCTCTCTTCCTCTCTGTAAAATCAATTTTTAAAATATATTTTTAAAAAAAGAAAACTTAAAGTTGACTTCATAGGTTAGTGGGTTTATTGTAATAGTGGTGTGGGCATAGTAATTCTGAAACAAGTGTATGTGTACTGTTGAATTGAGCAAAGAAGTAAATATATGGATGTTGTTGGGAGCCAGGCTTCTCACAGTGAGAGAAAGGAGCTACAAATATAAAAAGGTGAGAGGCAAGAATGAAATGAAACGGCTATTTTCCCCAGTCTGTCTACTAGAAGGACACGAGCGATGACACCTCAGTGGCAATGAGCACACCTAGCTTCCAGATCTTGGGTTCTAAGATCACTCCCCACTAAAAGGAATCAGGGGTCCTTAGCAACATGGCTGAGTCCAGCGCTGGGGCTGGGAGAGTAACCTGGACCATCTTGTGCCAGAAGTAAGAATGTGCCCAAAGAATGGCAGGCACAGAAGCCAGCTTGAAGGAGCTCCCACTGACCAAATCTGGTACAATCTGAGGATAAAAATAAATTATGATAGTAATGGATTGTAATCCATTAATAAAATCAGAATCCATGGATCCATATATTTTTTAAAAAATATATTTTATTGATTTTTTTACAGATAGGAAGGGAGAGGGATAGAGTTGGAAACATCGATGAGAGAGAAACATCGATCAGCTGCCTCCTGCACACCCCCTACTGGGGATGTGCCCGCAACCAAGGTACATGCCCTTGACCGGAATCGAACCTGGGACCCTTCAGTCCACAGGCCAACACGCTCTATCCACTGAGCCAAACCAATTAGGGCCATGGATCCATATTGGCATAAGTAAACAAATAAAGGGAAGGCCCTTACAGAAAATGTTAAGTGATAAATTCAGAAGGAATGACTGAGTGTAAAAATCACCATGTAGCAATCACTGTAGTAATTTGATTCAGCCATCAATTACTCTAAGGAACAGGATATTCACATAACTTCCAATCTCTCCCCACAGGTTAGTCTATTTAAAACAAAGGGGGAAAGTAACAGTCCCGTAGAGAAACTTGGAGGACATGTCCAGGACTTGGTGCCCAATGCTCTCTGCCAACATGGGGACCAGTCACAGTCTCCTGCCACTTGGTAGGACGGATGAGAACAATATAGCATCACTTCTGGGGTATTCCCCTCGTCTGTGCATAACCTGAATCTAGTGAAGTATCAAACAAACCCAATGGAGGGACATTCTGCAAAATAACAGGTCCCATCTCTTCAAAATGGCAAAGTCGAGAGGACAAAGGAAGACGGAGACTGACCCAGGTGAAGGAAAGCTAAAGAGACATAACTGAAATGGAACCGGTGACCTGGGATTGGATCCTGGACCTGAAATAGTCTTACTACATAGAGGACAAGTGACATCTGAATAAGGTGTGTGGGTTGGATAACAGTGTTTGTCAATGTTCATTTCCTCATTTTGACACACTGGCACTGTGGCTATGTAAGAGAATGTCTCTGATTTTAAGAAATGCACACCACAGTGTTTAGAGGTTATGAAACAACTACTCCAACTTAGCTCTCAAGTGTTTCAGAAAATTTCTATTCGGAGACAGAAGGGACCAGGGAGGGAGGGAGGGGGAGAGAAGAGAGAAGAGAATGAAGATCCTCCCTGGCCTTCCTCTGGGCTTGGGGACCCTATCGTGGGGTGCTATGTCTGGGCAGACACTCCCCCAGGTCCCCATGCGGCTGCGGGGGACAGAGAGCCCTCCGGGAGGACCACTCCCTAAAGGCCGGGATGGTCAGGGAGGGCTGCCTGGAGGCGGAGGCGCACGCCCTGGACCTGAGCGCGCGGGCTGGCTGCCGGGAAGGGTACGGAGTGGAGAAGGGACTCTCGCTGGGGCGCGGAGTGAGGTGGGCGGGCAGGGCCGGGGTGCCAGGGCGCGCATCCTTTTTAGGGTCCCACGTCCACTGCAGACCCCGACGGGCACACTGAGGCCCAGAGACAGGGAGCCGTTTGCCCACGATCTCGCCCTTCCACCCCCGCGGCCCGGGAGTCCCCGTCTCGGGCGGTGGGTGGCCCAGGGGCGGGCGGGCGCCCCCATCCCGCCCCCCGCTACTCACGTAGTGCTGGCTGGGGACGAAGCGCTTCTCGAAGCCCAGGAGGGCGATGTGGCGGATGAAGGTGTCCCCCATGGCGAGCTGCGCGCCGCACTGGCCGGGGCGCCCCGGGCTGGGCCTTAAATGGGCTGGAAAGAGGAAGCGGCCCCTGTCGGCCGGGCTGGGGCCGGAGGCGCGGAGGGCGCAGAAGGGCTTCCTCCTTCTTTCACTTTCTGGGTCTCCCCAGGCCCCCACCGCGGGGACGCGGACGGCCGCTCGCACGCATGTGTGCGAGGACCAGCTTGTCCTCGTCCTTGTCCTCCCCGTGGCCCGCAAGGCCTCGAAGGTGGGGATTCCCTCACCATGCCGCCCCCCCCCCCGACACAGCAGGCTGCCCCCACCCCGGGCCTTGGCGCCCCCTGGCCCAGCTCCCACAGACGTGTAGCTCCCTCCCTCGTGTTCTCTAGGTTTCTGCTCCAATGGCACCTCCTCTGAGAGGCCTTCCGGGATAACTACACATAAAATAGCAAAACTTCATGCCTCCCCAGGCCGCTCTTCTGTTTTTATTCCGAGTACTTCCCACAACGGACAGTTTACCTATTTTATGTTTGCCAGAGTGTGAGCCCCATGAGAACAAGGACTTGGCCTGCTTTGGCACCCAGGGGTCCCCCCTTACACATCTGGAGAGTGGCTGCATCACTCCCTGCGTGAATGAGTGAACGCCCCCAGGGCCGTGTGTGCCAGAGGCAGAGCACATCCCTGTGTGAGCCCGGCTGAGGGCCAGAGGCAGCTGGGACAGACTTTCTGACCTGAGTTCAAATCCTGGTCAAAGAATGGGCCCTCAGAGCTGACGGTGTCCTCCTGAGTGAAATGGGACCATCTCTGCCCAGAAGGGGATTTGGGAGGAAGAAGTGAGGGGCGGGGGAAGCAGCATACCTGAAGAGAGGCCAGTTTGTGGCCCCGGTGGGCAGATTGCAAAATTGAGACATGACAAAGGCAGTGGGCACCGAGAGCACTCAGAGCCCTGGGTCCCCCTGGGCTATTGGGGGTGAGGGTTGGCGTCTGGCTCAGAAGAACTTGTTGGGAGGTCCCCTTCAGTCACTGCGGCTCCCTCCCCCCTGGAGGTCACCAGCCCTGGGTGTGACAAGCCTTGCAGGTCCTTTCCATTTACACATCAAGGGTCTTCCCACACAGAAGGATACACACAGAGGCGAACCTCCCGACACGATGTGGTGGGAGAGAAGCAGATGCAAAGCACACCTGCCGGACATTTCTACCCAGCCCCAGCTGCCCAAGCCGGTCTGGGGTGTTGGAAGGCAGCCTGGCCTGGTGGGAGCCGGGACTGACTGACGAGGGAAGCGGGAGGCCGCAGGTGATGGGCCTTTTCTTGATAAGGATGCTAGTTCCACGCATGTGCTCACTTTCTGAAAATTAATGTAGCCCCAGGCAAGGAAGCTCTGTGGGTGGCTTTGTTCTCTGGGTCTGTTTTACTTTAATAAAAAGTTGAAAACAAAGAATGGAGTGAGTGACTTCACATCAAGAGGGAGGGCCTGGCACAGAGCACTGGGCTCCCTGCTGAGCGGCTGTCCTTTAATTATTCAGTAAATGGCCCCTCCCTGACGGACTCTGTGTCTCTGGTCTGCCCTGTCCCACAGGTGCTGCTTGAGATCCTGCGCAGAGGCCATGCTCACAGCATTGCTTATGAGGGCATGTCTAGGGGAAGGGCAAGGGGAAGGGCGAGCGGACCTCCTCCTGAGCTCAGGGTCCGTGGCCCTCAGCACTTCCTTCCCTTCCTCCAAGAAGTCTTTCCACTCTTGCGTAACTGCCTGGCTGGGCTGCCCTGGCCAGAGGACACCAGCCACCGCGGCTGATCCTGGAGCCGGCAGCTGCTACCTTTCCACTCCCCTCCTGTGGCCGCCCCATGGCTCACCTTGCCCCTCAGAGAAGGGGCCAAGACACCAAGTGATAAGAACTCCTGTTTTACCCTAACCGGTTTGGCTCAGTGGATGAGAGCATCGGCCTGCGGACTGAAAGGTCCCAGGTTCGATTCCGGTCAAGGGCATGGACCTTGGTTGCGGGCACATCCCCAGTGGGGGGTGTTCGGGAGGCAGCTGATCAATGTTTCTCTCCCATCGATGTTTCTGTCTATCCCTCTCTCTTCCTCTCTCTAAAAAATCAATAAAAAAATATTTTTTTAAAAAGAACTCCTGTTTTGCCCTGTGGTGACCTGTCAGCAGACTTACAGCCTTTTGTCAAGATGAGATAGGATTGAGTTTTATGCACAGATGAAATGAGCGAGTGACCAAATTAGAAAAGAAAAGGGGTAAACATAAATGAAGGAAGGAGGTAATGAATAAATATCAGATCGGGGAGTGTGAGGTACAAACTTTTAAAGTCTTAAAACTTTTAAATTGGAAATACATAGAACATTGTAGAAAAGTGTACAGTTTCTTATAAAGTAGATATCTAGCTCTACATCACCTGGTCTGAGAACAATACCGAGTGCCCAGAATCCCCCTACTTCCCGGTGAAGTGAGTGCTATTGAAGGACTTACCCTGGGTCAGGAGTGCTTTACATCTATGATCACATCTTATCCTCACAATGAGGTGATCAGGTAGGTACAACTATTATCCCACTTTATGGATGGGAAAGCTGAGGCTCAAAGAGGTAAATAGGTTGCCACAACTGGTAAGCAAAGAACTGGGGCTTGAACCCAGGCAGTCTGGATCCCAGGTCCCTGCTCCTAACCACTGGGATCGCCTGCTTTGTTCTTGTTTTAACATTTTTTTAAAAAATTTGATTTCAGAGAAAGGAAGAGAGAGGGAGAGATAGAAACATCAATGATGAGAGAGCATTATTGATCGGCTGCCTCCTGCACGCCCCTACTGGGGATGGAGCCCACAACCGGGCATATGCCCTGACCAGGAATCAAACCGTGACCTCCTGGTTCATAGGCTGCTCAAACACTGAGCCATTCCAGCCGGGCTCTTTTTTATTTTAATCCTCACCAGGGGATATTTATGTGTGAGGAAGTGGGGGTGGGGGAGGAGAGAGGCATCGCTCAGTTGCCTCTTGTATGGGCCTGGACTGGAGATGGAACCTGCAACCTAGGTATGTGCCCTGACCGGGAATCACACCCATCACCTTTTGGTACACAGACCTTGTGGCCGGTCTTGCATGAAGCACCAGCTAGCACTACTTGGTTCTTGAACAATATGAGAATGAATGATGACTGGGGGATCACAAGGGAGGTGCCAGCCTGCATGAACGCCCCAAAAGAGGGAAACTCTTACATTGGGACAGACTGAGGAGGTGGGGCTTCCCAGTCTGGCCTCAAGTCTTGGCTTCTCTTTAGAGGCCACTTTCTCCACACAGAGGCCTTCCCCAGAGGAGCTGGGCTGACCAGTTCCTCAACCAGGAAATCCCCAAGGCTGGGCCATGGAGACAGGCTGTGTGAGATGTTTGGCATCTCAGCCGGAGGCCCAGGCAGTGCTTCTGAGGGAATCCTAGAACAGGAACAAGTCAGCCCTTGCTGTAGGACCATTTCCTCGAGTTTAACTTAAAGCCCTCCTGCCCCTTCTCAAGCGAGCTGCCTGGGTCCCATGCCAGGCCCTGTGAATAAGGCCTCCTGGGCCAGTTCTCGCCTGGTGCCTAGAGTAGATGGGGCCTCGAGTCACTGCTGACAGGTAGGCAGAGGGGCCACTCGGTGGTGAAGCCAGCTGCCTGGGGCTGAAGCTCTAACCGCAAGCTGGTGTCTCTATGCAGAAAAGTCAGCCTCTCACTATCTGCTTCCCAGGGGACCCTGAATCTTCCTTTCTCAGCAAAATCAGACTAGGAATGGGCTCTGGCCAGGTCTGGGGTGGACCTCGAGTCCTCATCAGAAGGGAACACTTAGGAGGCAGGCTCAGGGCACAGAGTCAGTGATGGGAACCACATGCCCTGGAGTCTCTTCCCCCCTTGGCCTCTGGAGGACATGCGCACACTGACCGCTGGCTGTGGGCACGGTGGCTTGACAACCACATGGACCTGCTTTGAACCCTGACTGTTTCATTTCTATTTGTGTCCTTTGGCAAGTTAACACTAACAGTGAACCTATTTCTTGGGCCTTTGTGTCCCATGAGAGCAGGCACTCAGGTTGCTGGGACCACCTGTGCAAGGCTTGGACCACAGGGTGGGCTCATGTTCTCTGTGGGAACTGTTGGTGGAGAGTGGGTGGGACTGTGGGGTACAGCCTCTGGTCTGGAGCTGGCAGAGCTCAGCCCTTCCTGTGCCGGGGACAGAGCAGAGGGCAAGGCCTCGAACAGAAGCCCGGGAGTCCTGGGGGCAGGGCTCTCCCACTGCAATGCAGCTTGACACCAACCGGGCCCTTGGCAAATACCCAATGAATGGGGATTCTGCAAGCAAGTTCTACTCCAAAACAGGAGCCTAACTCCTCCCACTGTCTCCCAGGGCCTGCTGTGCCCCCTCCAGACCCACCTCCTGACTCTTCCTTGCTGAGTGGGCCCAGATGTGTCATGCAGTGAGTTATTTGAAACACATCAACCAACCACCCAAAGTTAATCCAGCAGCAAGCTAGGCCCTCAGGGAGTTTTGTGATGTGTGAATTTGAAATGAAGTCCAGTAATGGGGAAATCCTGCCTCTGGATCCAGTCACCTGGGCTGGGCGGCATGTCTACATCTCTCCAGCCCTGAGTGCAGGAGTCAGCTGGCAGCATGATAGTCAGGCTGGGGTTTTCCAAGGGCTCAGTACCTTTGGCAATTCCAAGGGTATAAGGACAGTAAAGACACACAGGATCACATACGTCTGGAGGGGTGGGTCTCCTGTAGACAGGTGGGTCTCCTGTAACAGAGATGTGAAGTGGCCGGTCTTGCATGAAGCACCAGGATCACAATGATGCCACCTGCGGGACTGAAGCCCCGAGTCCACACTTGCTATGGCGTGGTGACCATGGGTTGCCTTCTCCGACCTTGCTTTTTTGGAATCCTGTACTTGCCATCTTCTACCAAGGGTTGTTCCTAGAGGATCTAGACTGGTCATCATAAGAGAGAGGACACTTTCGGTCTAAATTGCAGAGCACCAATTCAATAGGCCCTTTCAGGATTGATCTTGATCTCATGACCTAGGAAGTGGGCCGTCTATTCTTTTGCTACCTCTTGGTGGGTCTAACCCACTCTCACTGAAACAAGTGGGGACACCCTCCCCAGGTCCTCTCAGGCACTGCCCAGGGCATGGTCTTTGGTTGCTTTATGGAGCCTGAGGCACTGGAGACTTCAAATGAGCAGCCTCGGGACCACGCGCGAAGTGGAAGCTACTAAATGCCCAGAAACCACCTTGCTTCTGAGAAGGAAATCTGGCAGGAAACACCTTTACAAATGGATATTGTATCATAGCTTGCTTTCAGCACTAACTTTTCTGACACTTCCTCAAAACAAAACCAAGAGGTATGCGTGGTTGGGGGTGAGGCAGGGCAGGAGGGAGAGGTAAAGTGACACCAAGACCCTATTAATCCTGCTTTGCTGTTTTTCTCAGCTCCAGGGGCGAGGAAGACCCTCGGGCAGCCAGGCTAGGCTAGTCCACTTTTTAAAAAGTCAACAGGTCATCAGGCTCCTAGGGAGTCATTTCTACAAGCCAGCTGCGAGCTGCCTTCAATTGCTCCGAGCCAAGGTTGGCAGCCAGGAGGTGAAGCACAGAAAGTTAATCACCTCTTATCCCATACTGGAGTAAAACAGAAAACAAAACCCGAGGCTGGGAAAGCAACTTTTGTGTGGGGCCTAAACAGAAGGATGAACAGCCCCATTTGTGCTCATCCCACCAGACTCACATGTCTGAGCAGCACAGTGAAGAGTCGATACACTAGACCCCACAGGCCATCTCAGTTCCTAAAATGCCACCCTTTCCCCTTCCCCGTCACAAAGAACCCGAGGCATCCCTGGGAGAACCCTCTTCTTCCACACACACACTTCCATTGAGGAGGACAAGCCCTGGGCAGTACATTCCAGAGATGCCCACTGGTGTGTGGCAATGATCTGCCCACTAACAGTTAAGCCAAGCAAGTTCCTGGAATTCTAGTCCGGGGCTGGGGTGTTAAAAGTGAAACTGGAAAGGCCTGTTCAGTCCTCCTCTCAGACCTTTCAGTCCCCGGGGGGAAAGAAAGCAGAAACGGAGGCCGGAAGGATGCTCAGAATAACCAACTACTTCAGGAGGGAACTGCTGCCTGCTGTAAACAGCTGCATTATGGGAGGACGGAGGGCCACAGAGCACAGTGAATACACATCTCACTTCCCGTGTGCTAGGTGATTCAGACCAATGAAAACATAAAGGTCTCATGGTGTGCCACTGCTGAAAGGGTAAGCTTATGTGCACTGGGAAGTTCAAGTCTGGGTTAGGCTGGGCCACCCACAGAAAGCAGACACACGCTCAGCGCCGCCACAATTGCTCTGCCCCACCCGCGGGGGCAGAGGCCGCTCCAGGCAGCTGCTGGAGGTCCAGAGCTTGAAGTGGGGGTTAGCATTAGCCCAACTCCGTTGACAGTGTTCAATAAACACCATGTAGACATTTCCTTGATTTTATCGTGTTTTTTTTCTGATGGAAATTTCCTCAAGAAAAGAGCTGTCTACAAGTGGAGCTTGGATTTGATCACAAAACCTACGTTCTTAGTCACTCTACTCCCTGGTAAAATGTTTAACTTTGAACTATTATGGAATCAGGATGTTTCACAAACACTAGGCACATTGAAATTACTGGTAATACCTATCTGGACAGTATCTTGTTTCTAAGTCCAGTCCTCACTGACCGCATCAAGATCACCCCCACCCCCGGAAGAATCGCCTCACTGATGGAGGCACCGACTACTCATTAACCCAGGGGCTGAAGGCTTCATCCTACAGCCTGGGCTCTGGTGGAGGGAGCCCGGGCGACACTGCCACCCATCTGCAAGCAAGTGCCTGGGGCTGAAACCAGGGCGAACTTAGCCATGTGGGTAAGGAGGCAATTTACCAGGAAACAATGCTGTTCTAAGGAAGCTCTCCTAAGATGCCTGACTAGACGGTAGAGGCAGAGACTGAGTATGACATGTTAAAAGCTTCGGGAGACGGTGAGTTAAGAGAAATGACCTGCTCTTCCAGAGGACGGATGGATGCAGCAATAGCATCCCTTGCCTGAGGTTCAACACTTTTCTTGAAGGAATTAAGCCTGTTTTGTTCGGGGGAGAGACAGAATGGGACAGGAGAGCATTCCTTAAACCATGAGAAAGGGATGAGGGGTGTAGCACTGACTCTGTGCCGTTATCCAGAGCACAGAAGCTGGTCTACTTGGTAGATGTGAGAACATTTAAAAGATGCTAACAGTATATATAAACATAAAAATATGTGTGTGTGTGCACACTGACTTTTTATATTGGATAGGAAAACAAATCTCTTTGGTAGTATTTTCGTTCAATAATAACAACTTAAAAAGATCCATGAGATTCTATTGTAGAAGCCATCTCCTGATATCATTTGGAAGATAACAAATTAGGTTTCCCCGAGCACAAACGTGTAGGGTACAGAAGAGGCAGAGGGCTGTGCTGGGAGAATATCCCGAGCCAGTGTCCTTTTTAGGTGGGAGGAGCTAGTGTGTATGTGCTCGGTCTGGGAGGAGCTCCGACCTCACAGCCATCCGTTAGCTGCATGCACTGGCACGTACAGGTAAAAAGGTGGGGCCTCCAGCCTCAGCTCCAACGAGACGCACAGGGGTCCCAGAGATACCACAAACAGCGGTGTCCTTCTGAGGACCCGAGCCTCTGAAGATGCCAACTTAACCCTCACGTGCATTCCACTTACCACCGAACCACACCCACCAGTTTCCCGAGACATAATCATGAAAACGCCTTAGAAAGAAATGAATTAGTGTGTGAAAGGCATGGATGGAGTTTATTTATTACCCTATATCTACATTTTAATTTGAGGTAAAATATAAGCAACACATAAAAATGCCTATTTTTGCTACCATGTAATATAATTCTCCATTATGAATATTGTGATAAAGCTAATGAACACTCTATGCCATCACATACTCTAGCTTTTCATATAGCTGGTATTTTACAACTCTTATTGTCTGTGAAATCTTAACACATGTAAGACTCTCCTACAAATGGCGCAGAACATCAGCGGGTGCATAATTAGCTTATGACCCCTCACTCCCCACACTGGAGCCTCAAGTTATAAAGTAGAATTATAAAACAATGAAGGCAATAAAACCCCTTGAGATTGATCCAAACTGGAACAGTGTTCCAAAAAAATCCACACCACAATAGGTTACAAGACAGTGAGGCTTTAGTGTCATTTAGCTTGCCCAAACACTCATACCTGGTCTTAAACTTCTGGTACACCATGCACTTCATTTGGATGAAAAGTATTTGTGGAAGAGGTTCTCTGTATTCCATCTATAAGCCACACGCTGAGATACTGATCTCTTATTGGCTATTAGGTACTCCAGATAGTTGTTTTTTTAATTATGATAAAAAACGTATAAACCATGATAGATAGCTTAGGAAAAGGTTTAGTCAAATATACAGATACTAACTGTTCACTTAGTCATTAAGGAGAGCCGTGAACAAAAGGATCATTTAAGTGATTTTTCAAATAGAAAAACTAAAGAACTAAACTATCGTAGGTGTCTTCTTCACTGCAGAAGCTGAGATGTTCCAGTAGGAGATATCTTCACTTGATTGGAAAATAAACACCATAGCTGAAGGCTCTGCCGAATCCATAAAAAAATCTGGTGAGATTCATCCCTGTCATTTTCCCTGTCGTTTTCCAGCATTGCTGTAAAATCCTTAAAATACATTCCAAAGTAAACCAGCCATCCCAAATCTACAGTCACTCTGCTCTTTAATTCAATTCACAGAACTGCTGAAAAAGTAGACATTTCTATCTAAAAGTAGAAAAAAAGGTTTGTATAGAAGGTATTTCTGTTATACAAGTATATTACACAGCTTGGGGCAGTAACAGGTCCGAAAAGCTCTTCTCACCCACTGATACTTTAAGCTAAAATAGAGAAAACGAACAAGAAAACAGTTAATCTGGTTATAGGAATTAAACATTCACAAATACCATAACTTAGTACTTAAATCCATGAGTTGACAGTTCGGGGCAGACTCCATGACAAGAGAATCTAATCTAAATAAAAAGCACTCTGCCAGGTGCAGATGGGGACTGGTAAGCTGCCCTGGGACTATCACTGAGACATGTGACAGTTCAGGCCTAGTGAGATTCAACAGACATGTGACCAATTTTGCCGATTCCTGCTCTAGGGCTGCCCCTCCTGCCACTAACCTGGCTAAGTTGAAGAAGTCTGGAATAACAGGATCAGGCTTGTAACTGAACTATGTAAGATGCACAATGAACTGCGCAGCTCAGCCAGACTGCGAATACTATCATTATGATTAGGGGGAAAGTCAGTGTAGTGATACTAACTCAGTGAATTCCAATGTGAGGACAAGATTTACCCTGTGAATTAAAAGAAAATATTTTCCTTTTAAGGCAAAAGTGCATTTATACCTTTGACTGACAGGTATATTGATCCAAGGAAAAATCCTACTTGAATCTTCTAGCTAAAAACAACCCCTTATGGCTTACACTTGGCCCCTGAAGGTGGGGCCACATTTATGGCTGAAGCAAGGAACACACATTAGCTTATGAATATGCAGGTGGGTTCACTATGCACATCCCGGACACAGAAGCCGAGTTACCCGAGGAGGGAAGAGGTCTACCACGTGGGGTCTGGTTCTTGCTTGATCTGAGAGCTTCCGTCAGTCTCCTTTATTTCTACCAAGAAAACAAAAGGGAACTGTTTAATAGCCCCAACAATGCAAATCTGCTCAATTATAATCCACTCATACCAAACTATTACTAACATAATCTAACAGGAATAAGAAGATACTAAAAATAATTACATTTTTGAAGATAACAATGTTTTCCTAGCTATAAGTTCTAAATTTTGCTACTTATATATTCAAAGCAACAAGCATCCTAATTACATATGTATGTAAATGACCTATACTATCCAGGTTATGTAGCAGTCAGTCATTCCATGGCTCCAGAATTCATTAAGAGTCATTTGGGGGGAGCCCTGGCCAGTCTGCTCAGTGGTTAGAGCATCAGCCAACAGAACAAAGGGTTGGTCTCTTTCTTTCTCTCTTTCTCCCTCTCTCCTTCCCTCCCCTCTACTCTCTCTAAAAAATAAAAATCAATGGAAAAATGTCCTTGGGTGAGAATAAAAAAAAAAGTAATTTGGGGGAAACAGAGCAAAAGAACCCATGAATCAACTCTGAATACAATGTTTCTGGGTATAAAAAACTACAAATTCAATTCACCCAGAAACAAAAGAACAAAGCCACCACAGCTCTAGTTTAAAAGCTGTAAAAACACAATTAACCCTTTGTTCTAATAAAAGTCTTAAGGAACTTCAGTTTTTACCTTCTGTTGCAGGAACCTCCAACTGGCTTGGCTCAGCTGATTCTGAAAAGAAACACATGTGGCTTTACTGTAACATTGTCCAAAAGTTGCTTTCAATTATTTGAAGAGACCAGAGGGAAAAAAAGGAGAGAAAGCTCCCTAGCAGTGTACACAAATCACAAGGCTAGAATAAAACAACAGCCATAGACTCTTGGGATTAAACACACAATTACTCAACTTAGACTTTCAAAAATCTACTTTTATGAAATGTGTTTACGTTAGCTTGCATAACTGAAGTCTTAGATAACAATCTTAATTAGCACAGCTATAAAACCAAAGTAAGAAGTTCCATTTTTGTCTCCCTGCCCTTTCTGCTGTGAGTTCCCTTTTAATAAAAAGCCTTTTATTACTTTCAAAGAATCACAGTAGCAGGCCTAAACACTTGTTTCTAAGGAACTTTTAAAACCACAATACACATTGCCACCCAACACAATTTGGCTTACAACTACCATTATAAACAAATGGCATGAAGAATAAATTTAAAAAGACGACCTTCTCACTGAAAAACTGTCTTCTATGCCATGGATCTCAGGGTTCCTGACCTTAGACTTTCCCTGAGACAGTGGGATCAAAAGGCATGTGGTCCACAGTTCTCAATTAGGATCTACAAACTGAGCTTATACAGGCTTCCAAACAAAAGAGTCAAAGAAACAAGTCTGGGTGCATGTATACATGGGTGTGCTGTGTAACTGACTCTTTAAGTTACACAGGCATAAACATGTGAGGCCATACAGTTTTATCTGATCTGTTTTACTATGTTTATTACCCTCCTTAATTTACCTTGTATCACTGGGCCTTCTGACTCATTCTGATCAACCAACTCTGAAAACAAAGCAAATCCATTTAATAATTTAATGGCACACTGTTACATCTGACAAGCATTTTTACATATATTCTATATTTTTATGCTCTAATTTTGCCATAATGGGCACTATTTTCCTTATGACAAGAAGGGAACAAACATTAAGAGTTCTGGTATGTCCCATCAAATAACTAACTCATAGTAATCACCACAAAATCCTATTATAGCCCTAACCGGTTTGGCTCAGTGGATAGAGCGTCGGCCTGCGGACTCAAGGATCCCAGGTTCGATTCCGGTCAAGGGTATGTACCTTGGTTGAGGGCACATCTCCAGTAGGGAGTGTGCAGGAGGCAGCTGATTGATGTTTCTCTCTCATCGATGTTTCTAACTGTCTATCCCTCTGCCTTCCTCTCTGTAAAATATCAATTATATATATATATTAAAATTCTATTATAGACATGCACAGAATGAGAACAAAATTAAACATTTTAACATAAAGTAAAAGGGCAGAAAAGATGAAAACACAATGTTCTTTGAAACTAAAAATTATACAAAAGACAGGGGAATTGAGATTAATTAAAATATAAAAGAAAAGATGTCCTAGCTGGTTTGGCTTAGTGGATAGAGCACCAGCCTGCGGACTGAAAGGTCCCAGGTTTGATTCCAGTCGAGGACACATGCACGGGTTGCGGCCTCAATCCCCAGTATGGAGCATGCAGGAGGCAGCCAATCAATGATTCTCTTTCATCATTGATGTTTCTACCTCTCTCTCCCCCTCTCCCTTCCTCTCTGAATTCAATATGTGTGTGTGTGTGTGTGTGTGTGTGTGTGTGTGTGTATATATATATTTTTTTTTTTAAAAGAAAAATCATCATCATGGGATTTCTTTAAATAATAAAGTTTCCTGGTGTGATTAAAGCTGAATGTCACAAAGATTAACATCCCTCTCACAATCCAGGACTGCTGGCTCCCAACTGCTCACCTGCCTGCCTTCCTGATTGCCCCTAACCGCTTCTGCCTGCTAGCCTGATCACCCCCTAACCACTCCCCTGCCAGCCTGACTGATGCCTAACTGCTCCCCTGCCAGCCTGTTTGCTCCTAACTACCCTCCCCTGCAGGCCTGGGTCCCCCCTAACTGCCCTTCCCTGCAGGCCTGGTCGCCCCCAACTTCCCTCCTCTGCCAGCCTGGTCACCCCTAACTGCCCTCTCCTGAAGGCATGATCGCCTACACTGCCCTCCCTTGTAGACCTGGTCCCTCCCAACTGCCCTTCCCTGCTGGCCTGATCGCCCACACTGCCCTCCCTTGTAGACCTGGTCCCTCCCAACTGCCCTCCCCTGCCGGCCATCTTGTGGTGGCCATCTTGTGTCCACATGGGGGCAGTCATCTTGTGTTGGAGTGACAGTCAATTTGCACATTATTATTTTACTAGAGGCCCAGTGCACAAAATTCGTGCACGGGGGCGGGGGGATGTCCCTCAGCCCAGCTTGCACCCTCTCCAATCTGGAACCCCTTGAGGGATGTCTGACTGCCCGTTTAGGCCCGATCCCACCAGACATCCCTCTCACAATCCAGGACTGCTGGCTCCCAACTGCTCACGTGCCTGCCTTCCTGATTGCCCCTAACCGCTTCTGCCTGCCAGCCTGATCACCCCCTAACCACTCCCATGCCAGCCTGATTGATGTCTAACTGCTCCCCTGTCAGCCTGTTTGCCCCCAACTTCCCTCCTCTGCCGGCCTGGTCACCCCTAACTGCCCTCCTCTGCAGGGTTGATCGCCTCCAACTGCCCTCCCTTGAAGGCCTGGTCCCTCCCAAATGCCCTCCCCTGCTGGCCATCTTGTGGTGGCCATCTTGTGTCCACATGGGGGCAGGATCTTTGACCACATAGGGGCAGCTATCTTGATCTTGTGTGTTGGAGTGATGGTCAATCTGCATATTACTCTTTTATTAGATAGGATAGAGGCCTGGTGCACGGGTGGGGACCAGCTGGTTTGCCCTGAAGGGTGTCCTGGATCAGGGTGGGGTTCCCTTGGGGTGTGGAGAGGCCTGGGTGAGGGGCTTGTGGTGGTTTGCAGGTCAGCCACGCCCCTGGCGACCCAAGCAGAGGCCCTGGTATCTGGAATTTATTTACCTTCTACAATTGAAACTTTGTAGCCTAGAGTGGAGCCAAGCCTCCTGCTCGCTCCGTGGCTGGCAGCCATTTCTGTTTGGGACTTATGTATCTTCTATAATTGAAACTTTGTAGCCTGGAGCGGAGCCAAGCCTCCTGCTCAATCCGTGGCTGCCGCCATTTCTGTTTGGATTTGTTTACCTTCTATAATTGAAACTTTGTATCCTTGAGTGGAGGCCTGGGCCCGCCAGAGTGTGTGAAAAGCTTGGCTTCCTCTGTTGCCGGGGAAACCCAAGCCTCCCTTCTGGTAGCCATCTTGGTTGGGGTTAATTTGCATACTCGCCCTGATTGGCTGGTGGACGTAGCTTATGTAGTGGAGTGATGGTTAATTTGCATATTATTCTTTTATTAGAGAGGATTAGATAGGATAGAGGCCTGGTGCACAGGTGGGGGCCGGGTGGTTTGCCCTGAAGGGTGTCCCGGATCAGGGTGGGGGTTCCCTTGGGGCATGGGATGGCCTGGGCGAGGGGCCTGTGGTGGTTTGCAGGCCGGCCACGCACCCCGGTGACCCAAGCGGAGGCCCTGGGATCTGGGATTTATTTATCTTCTATAATTGAAACTTTGTAGCCTTAAGCGGAGGCCAAGGCAGGCCAGGGCAGGTGGAAAGCTTGGCTTCCTCCATTGCCGGGGAAACCCAAGCCTCCTGCTCTCTCCATGGCTGCAGCCAGGTTGGGTTAATTTGCATACTCACTCTTGATTGGCTGGTGGGCGCAGCTTGTGGGTGTAGCAGAAGTATGGTCAATTTGCATATTACTCTTTTATTAGATAGGATCTATGAAGCAAGATATACTCTCGTTCATACTGACATTACCAGATACTAACATACTTGACCATGATAGTGTGTATACTAAAAACAGAATCTATAAAAAAAGAACTCATGGATTGGGGGTACAAGCAAATTAATAAACTTTATGATAAATCAAAACTCAAAAGTTTGGAAGCAAAAGAGATGTAACCAAATCAATGATCCTGAAGAGTGAAAGTCAGAGGACAGGGTCAATAGAGTGAAGCAGTATGCAACGGCAGGGGACAGGTGTGATGCCAGTACATCTCTCAGGCCAGGGGGGCAAATCAACTACTCAAAAGATTGTCATTTAATGGTCACTAATAAATCCTGAACATGAAACTGAAGAGTCTTACACTTTCCTAAAGAATAAACTATAGAACTGAATGGATTTTTAAAAAAATATATATTTTATTAATTTTAGAGAGGGAGGGAAAGGGAGCGAGAGATAGAAACATCAATATGAGAAAGAATCATTGATTGGCTGCCTCCTGCACGCCCCCTACTTGGGATCGAGCCTGCAACCCAGGCATGTGCCCTTGGCCAGAACTGAACCTGGGACCCTTCATTCTGCAGGCTGACACTCTATCCATTGAGCCAAACCAGCTAGGGCTGAATGGATTTAAAAAAAAAATTAGAATAATAATGCTAATTGGAAAAGACTGAAATGACAAAGGTATTAGAAAAGGATCATTCTCACAAAATCCTATATAATAAAAGGGTAATATGCAAATTTATCCTAATGGGAGAATGACCAGGAATGACTGGTCGCTATGACGTGCATTGAACACCAGGGAGCAGACGGTCAACGCAGGAACTGCCCCCTGGTGGTCATTGCGCTTCCACAGGGGGAGCACTGCTCAGCCAGAAGCCAGCTCATGGCTGGCCAGCGCAGAGGTAGTGGTGGGAGCCTCTCCGGCCTCCGTGGCAGCACTAAAGATGTCCGACTAATGGTTCAGGCCCACTCCCCGCTGCCAGAGGGATGTCTGACTGCCAGCTTAGGCCCGCTCCCCTGGGGAGCGGACCTGAACCATCAGTCAGACATCCCCAGAGGGATCCCTGACTGTGAGAGGGCGCAGGCCGGGCTGAGACCCCCCACCAAGTGCACGAATTTTCGTGCACCTGGCCTCTAATTTTTAATAAAAAGTTAACAGAACAAAAAATAAATAAAAAGTTACTAGAACACAAAATATACGAGCACAATTAAGTTTTGCTAAAAAAAAAAGCTATTTAAATTACGAACACCAGAGAAATGAAAGAACATGTATATGTTTATGCAATAGTATTTGAGAGCCCAATGTCTACCAGACACTTTGCTTAATATTAATAGAAGCAAGCTAAGTCAGATAAAAAAGACCCACTTATTTAAGCACACTAATTACATAACAATAAGTAAAAGTAATAAAAATAACAACTATAGTCTGTATTTACTGAGGACATACTGTAAGGCTAGGCATTGTTCTGGGTCAGGGGTCCACAAACTTCTTCATAAAGAGCCAGTTAGTAAATATTTTAGACTTTGCAGGATACATAGTCTCTGTTGCAAATTCTGTCAACTATGCCATACAAATTCTGTCAATTATGCCATAAACAAATTAGCCTGGCAGTGTTTTAATAAAACTTTATTTACAAACATGGGCAGAAGCTTGCTTAACATATATAATAAGTCATTTAAAATGTCCTAAAACTCTCAAAGTGGGTACTAATATTATTACCATTTTATGAATAAACAAACAGATTTTTAAAAGTTAAGCAAGCCCTAACCCGTTTGGCTCAGTGGATAGAGCGTCGGCCTGTGGACTCAAGGGTCCCAGGTTCGATTCCAGTCAAGGGCATGTACCTTGGTTGCAGGCACATACCCAGTAGGGAGTGTGCAGGAGGCAGCTGATCGATGTTTCTCTCTAATCGATGTTTCTAACTCTCTATCCCTCTCCCTTCCTCTCTGTAAAAAATCAATTAAAAAAAAAAAGTTAAGCAAACTTGCTCAATATGATATCTAGAAAGTACCTAGTGCTTTAACACTGTGGACTAAATGAACAATGACTTTGCATGGTTACTGGTATGGGTGTAGTAAAATTTTACAATTCTTGTGAGCTAAATATGTGGGCACACACATATCCCAAAAAAGAAAATATCAAAGACTTCATGAAATACTCACGGTTATTAATCACAAGTCCTGGAAATGGTCTAAAGAAATAAATTATACAACAGTTTAATTTTACTCTACAAGAATTACAAGTACATTCAGTTTATACAACTAATTTTTAAACCATGTCACTTATGTGCTAGAATGAGAAATGTTATCTATAACGTTTTAATCTTATATGCTTTTTGATCAGTCAATTGTTAGATATACAGGGTGTCCCCCAAAAAATATATACACACTTTGCATAAAATCAGTATTTATTAACACATAGTTCATTTTCAAAATTAAGTGAGTTATCTGCTGTTAAAGCATATACATTTCTGGAGACACCCTATATATAGATGAATAGCTAAAATCAATCATTAAAAAATGTTACAATAAAGATGGTAGAAAAACAAAAAATAGGAACAAAGAAAAGGGAAAAGAGTAATTCTAGGAAACAATCCAATGGAAGAAGGCGTTTTCCCATATCCCAGGGAATGGCATGGAAGATAAACATTAAGTGGGACAAAAATATGGAAATTGTAAGGAAAGGGTATTGGGAGAAGATGAGCGGATGAGAAAAAGCTTTGGAAGGTAATGCTTTTAGCTATTTCTCAGTGTTAGTCCTAAGCCATGTACACTAGAGACTGTGGGAACTTGACAATGAACTGATTGGGGTAGATTTAGTGATGGCTAAGATTTGTGAGTTGCAAAAGAAGAGTAAAGACACCTTGGGACTTTTAAGTAGATGGATGGAAAAGAGGACATTTGTTGTACACTTATTGTGACAGGCACATATTAATAATGTAATTCTCATAATGCTGTTAGAGGGTAGGTATAATCATCATTCCTGCTTTGTGGATAAGGAGCTGATGCTCTCAAAGGGAACAATTACATCCTCACCCCTTGCCTGACCTCCAGAAAATGAAGAATCAGCTCAGGGAGGAGAAAATCTAATAGTACAATAACTAAAGTATTTTATTTGTTCATAACATGGTAAACTTGATTCTGTTACTACATATGTCTATGTTTTGAATGCAGATGCATTCATTCTTATGAGCAAACAGGTAACTCTCACTTACCTAATGACTGTGAATTTAATGAACTCAGCTGAATCCAGAATTCTTCTCATGGAGCTAATTTCCAGATAACTGGGGGCTTTGAATGACACTCCAGGAGGCATGCCATCAACCACCACACAGCCAGGGTTAATTGTGATTTTCCTGTAGGGAACTTTCACAGGGAAACCCATACCAATAGCTTCACCTGTAGTGACAGAAACAGCATAAAAGCACAGATTAACATACCACTTTAGTGAATGTTAAAAAAGCACATGACCAACATTAATTTTAAAGACTGTCTCCACTGTTAACTAAGGTCTCTGTACACTTCAAACAACCTTACATATAAACCTTAATTTTGTTCACTTTAATATTAACCATTATCAATAATATAATACATTTAATGTTTTCTTACTCAAGGACTTTAGCAAAACCAAAATATTTATTTTATAACTTTATTTCCTTTTATATAAGACTAGAGGCCCGATGCACGAAGATTTGTGCAAGAATGGGCCTTCTTTCCCCTGGCTGCCGGCACCGCCTTCGCTCCGGCCCGGAGCTGCCTTTCTGCCTTCCCATGCTGCCCAGAGGCCCAGAGCTGCTGGGGTGGTGCAGAACGCCTGTGTTGTCGCCATGGCGACGACATAAGCATCCCACCCCCTCAGTGCCTGCATATGCAAATTAACCCGCCATCTTTGTTGGGTTAATTTGCATACTCACATCTGATTGGCTGGTGGGCGTCGCGAATGTACGGTAAATTTGCATGTTTCTCTTTTATTAGTATAGATTGTAATTATCTGAGCATAATTTACTGTTCTTTTTAAAAAAATACTTATTTATTTTATTTTTTCCAATTTCATTTGATATTCTCAATCATAATTGATTCACTGAGTACATTTATGTTCGTTTTCTAGGCCTTTTATAACAAAACTAGAGGCCCGGTGCACGAAATTCGTGCACGGAGGGCGGTTGTGCCTCAGCCCAGCCTGTACCCTCTCCAATATAGGACCCCTTGAAGGATGTCCGACTGCCCGTTTAGGCCCGATCCCGGTGGGCAGTCGGATCCCTAAACGGGCAGTCAGACATCCCTCTCACAATCCAGGACTGCTGGCTCCCAACTGCTTGCCTTCCTGATTGCCCCTAACCGCTTCTGTCTGCCAGCCTGATCACCCCCTAACCACTCTGCTGCCAGCCTGTTTGCCCCCAACTGCCCTCCTCTGCCGGCCTGGTCACCCCTAACTGCCCTCTCCTGTAGGGTTGATCACCTCCAACTGCCCTCCCTTGCAGGCCTGGTCCTTCTCAACTGCCCTCCCTTGCAGGCTTGGTCCCTCTCAACTGCCCTCCTTTGCAGGCCCGGTGCCTCCCAACTGCCCTCTCCTGCTGGCCATCTCCTGTCCACATGGGGGCAGGATCTTTGACCACATGGGGGCAGCTATATTGTGTGTTGCAGTGATGATCAATCTGCATATTACTCTTTTATTAGATAGGATAGAGGCCTGGTACAGGGGTGGGGGGCCAGCTGGGGCCAGTTGAAGGGCGTCCCGGATCAGGTGGGGGTTCCCTTGGGGTGTGGGGTGGCCTGAGCGAGAGGCCTGTGGTGGTTTGCAGGCTGGCCATGCCCCCTGGCAACCCAAGCAGAGGCCCTGGTATCTGGAATTTATTTTTCTTCTACAATTGAAACTTTGTAGCCTGGAGCGGAGCCGAGCCTGGGGCTCCCTCCGAGGCTAGCAGCCATTTGTGTTGGGGCTATAATTGAAACTTTGTTGCCTTAAGTGGGTGGGCCCGGCCAGGGTGTGTGGAAAGCTTTGCTTCCCCTGTTGCCGACGGCAACCCTGGCCTGCTCTCTCAAGCTCCATTCTGCTGCCATTTGTTTGAATTTGTTTACCTTCTATAAATGAAACTTTGTAGCTTGAGTGGAGGCTTAGGCCTGGAAATGGCAGGCGGAAAGCCTGGCTTCCTCTGTTACCTAGGAAACCTTGCTCTCTGTGGCTGTAGCCATCTTGGTTTGGGTTAATTTGCATACTCGCTGATTGGATGGTGGGCATGGCTTGTGGGCGTGTCGGAGGTATGGTCAATTTGCATATTTGTCTATTATTAGATAGGATTAGAGGCCCAGTGCACGAAATTCATGCACAGTACGGTCCCTAGGCCTGGCTGGCAATCAGGGCCAGCCAGGGCCTTCTTTCATTCTGTGCTGCCCCCGGGTGGTCAGCGCACATCATAGTGAGCGGTCGAACTCCCGGTCAAACTCCTGAGGGGACAATTTGCATATTAGCCTTTTATTATATAAGATATCACAGACTGTGTGGCCTTCACAAGATAAATTCATTTTTTCCACAAGTTTGATGTTAGAAGTCCAAGACCAAGGTGCCAGCATGGTTGTTTTGCTGTTTCTTATTGAAACAAAATTTCTTTGCTTGTTTCAAGCTGTACTATGAAAATAAAACTTACCAAATTTGCGACTGAAGAGGTCATTAACTTGTTCTCTTAGCTGTCTAGCTTTTTCAACTTTTGAAAGTCTTTCATTATCATCATCTAAAAAAAGTTAAAAGAAAACTCATAATACTTTAATAATACAATTTTAATTCCATGTAAATGTTTAGGTTCTCTTCGTCACTCACTTTGTTTTTTGAATATTCAAGTATTTTAAACTAATCAAGATTGAAATGATTTAAATAAATGATTTAACAATAAAACCAAATTGAAAATGATACTATTTTATTCCTGTTATCAAGAACTTTACCTGCTATTTCATACAAATTTATTATTATTATTTTTTATTAATCCTCAACCAAAGATATTTTTTAATTGATTTTTAGAGAGCTGATGGCAGGGGAAGAAAGAGGGAGAGAGGGGGAGGGAGAGAAAGAGGAACATAGATATGAGAGAGACACATCTATTGGTTGCTTCCCAAATGTGTCCCAGTCCTGTAACCCAGGTACCTGACCTTGACCAGGAATCAAATCTGTGACCCTTTGGTGTTTGGGCTGATGCTCTAAGCACTGAGAAACACCAGCCAAAGCTAAACAGATTTTTTAAAACAAGACACTAGGTATCTGGGTGGTCACCAGGTTTTTAGCTCATACCAAGTACAATGAACTGCCTAGAGATACTTAGCAAAAAACTGACCAGATGATGTATTTGGTTAATTTCTGCACAGTGGGAAGGATAACACAACAATGTGCCTTACACTCTATATCCCCAGTAATCCATATCCTGAAAGTGAAAAAACTGAAGAGGAAACCACCCCATAAACTATGATAAAGGCAGAGAAATCATACCTGGAATTGTCACCTGAATGATGTTAAGATCTTCAACACCAGATGCAGTAGTATTAACATTAGGCGATGAATTTATTTTTCCTTAAAATTACAACAGATATAAAATAATTAAATCTTCTCTAATAACCTTATATATGTAAAAGCCTAAGTGACTATTATGACTTGTCCACCAAATGACCGGTCGCTATGATGTGAACTGACCACCAGGGGGCAGACGCTTAATGCAGGAGCTGCCCCCTGGTGGTCAGTGCTCTCCCAGGGCCACCCTCCCATGGCCCCTCCCCCCGGCCCTGATCAGCCTGATTGGGACTGGGTTAGACGGGCCCCAATGGCCCCGATTGTTGGCCAGGCTGAGGGACCCCACCTGTGCACAAATTTGTGCACTGGGCCTCTAGTCTATATATATAAAAGCACAAGCGACTGATCAACCGGTCATTATGATGCACACTGACTACCAGGGAACAAACGCTCAACACAGGAGCTGCCCCCTGGTCGTCAGTGCACTCCCACAGCCAACCTCCCGTGACCTCTCCTCCTTCCCCTCTTGGCCCCGGTCAGCCCCCATCGCCAGCCAGGCCGAGGGACCCCACCTGTGCACAAATTCGTGCACCAGGCCCCTAGTGTGTTATAATTCAGACTACATAAAATAGTATTTTAACCCAACTTTTGTTTAAGGTTTGTTCCTTTTTCATGGAATGTTTTGTCATTTTGCGATAGTAAGCTTCCCAAAAGGCTTTTTACTTTTTTCTCTTCCTTGTTAAGCTTAGGATAGCAGACACATAGAGGTGCTCAATTATTAAAGAATGAAAAACCATAAACTAGTCACAATTCTAATTTTGTGGGCTTTTTCCTTTCTTTTATTATTTTTTCTACAACTCCAATTTTGAATGACCTTTCCTGCTTTTAGCTCAATAGCTGGTCTTTAAACAATTTTTAAAATCACTGCTGCAAAATAAATTTCCAATCACATGTTTTCTGTAGCAACAACTTACTTGGAGGGCTCTTAGAGGAGGAGGTGCTCTCCTTAATTGCTGTCTCAAACATTTCAGGCCTAAAAACAAGAAAAGAGAAAAAACATTTGTTAATTATCCAATAATAAAACATTAAAAATTAAACATATAAAAGATTTTAAAACCAGAAATTCTCTGTAAATATACACTAGGTTCTTAGTAATGGAAAAACAGAAAAAGCAAGGTTATCTAAAGGAACACATACAAAAAGACTAATTATAATTGTGATTATAACATCCACCCAGCCCTATCTAATTTAAATAGCTTCTTCTTCCTGTGATTTCAAGATAACCTGGAAAGATTCAGCGTTAGACTTGAGAATGGGAAGAAAATGCCCTTTATGCAGGTGCCATGGAAAGGTAAGACAGGCTGTGAAAACTTGAACAAAAGAGTCTTTCTTCTTTGGAAGCTGAAGCAGAGGCCATACCTCCAACAAACTTGGATGCAAGTACAAAAGGTGACCATTATGCTAGCAATGTCAGCTTTGATTATGTGACAGCAACTCTGGGTGACTCAAAAGTAAGTGTTAATAAACAAAACCTAAAATTCATTTAAAATAATTCTTGAGCATCGTTATATATTTTCTAATTTTAACTTTTCCCATCGGTTTCAATTGTACTGGTTTAATTCATAGATCTCCAAGCAAACCAGAGAGAAATTTAAATACTGTGTATGTTGGAGAAATAAAATGGTTTTATAAAACGGAATCACTGCTTAAATTCCAGCTGCATCAACCATTAAAAATACAACTGTGGGTAGACTTAACAAAATAAAGTTGTTATCCCTGTGATGAATTAGAGCCCTCCTTCCCTCTTTTAACCAATTATGAAAAATTTTAAACATATACAAAAGTATAGCTTAAAGAGCTTTGTTGACACAAGGGCTAATATGGCCCTATTACAAAGGTGAATCCATGAACCACCTCTCAGTGCCAAACAGTATCAACTCATGGCCAATCTCATTTCCTTACTTTTTAATAATGAACTTAATTTTGGCTTTGTTTCTGAGTATCTTCTCCAGCCTTGGAATGCCAAAAGTAGATGGTCGTCGGAATGGCACACCCTCAGGTAAGCCTTCTACATAAAAGTCTTCTGGGAAAGACTCAAATAATGCAAATGGCACTTTCACAGCTTGTTTAAGGCCCAGAGCTTCACCTACAAAACACACATATATTTCTTACATTTAGAACTTAAAATGCATTTTAAATTACATTTTGCGATAACAAAAATTACATTTTAAAAAATTCTTGATGCTCAGATAAGTGTGAGAAATTATGAAATTGATGTCTGCAAGACCCACACACTTCCAATAGCATAATTTAAATGTTGAACATTTTACTCTGCTTACATTCTTCAATTTTTGTTGTTATTAATCCTCACCCAAGGATATTTTTTCCATTGCTTTTCAGAGAGAGTGAAAGGGACAGAAGGAAGGAGGAGAAGAGAGAAACTTCAATGTGAGAGACACATCAACTGGTTGCCACTAGGGACGACTGCCCTTGAATAGGAATCGAACCAGCGACCATTCTTGCATGGGTTGACGCTCTAACCACTGACCCACACGGGCCAGAGCACATTCTTCTATTGCTAAAAAGGTGCCTTATATTTTAATAATAATGTTTCAAAATAAACTTACCACATTTTTCATTGAAAAGATTTTCAACTTTTTGTTTTAGATCTGTGATTTTGGCATTCCAGGCCTCTGTACATAAAAAAACAAGATAGCTAATTTGTTGATAATATTTACCTATATACTTCCATGGTCAGGGGCTTAATTTATTTTACATCTTTAAGTACAAAATAAGAAAATACATAGGTTGTTAACACAGTCATGGTTTGACAACTACTCTAATCCTGACACATTATTTAATTGTTTATTATATCATTAATATCTTGGCTACAAATAAATGACATATGCTAAAGCAAATAAAAAAACAAAGCCCCCAAACCTCCCAAAAGACAATTATAGTATCTATTAGGTACCAGATATAATGCTACCCTGTAAAATGATTTTGTATTTATAATCCTCGTTATAACCCAATGAACCAGGAAGTAATGTTATCCCCATTTACAAATAAGGAAACTGAGGCACAGAAAAGTTCAGTAGCTTACCCAAGGTTACAGAATTATATCGTACTGGCAGCAGATTTGAACTTAAGCTGTCTGACTATAATCTATGCCTTTAAGTACTAATTAATAATACAGTAATAAAAAGAAAAAACAATCCCCCTAGTAAAATAAAGTATTTTTATAAATTCCTTTTATTTAAAATGATGAAATCAAGACAAATAAAATCCATATTTACCAAAGGAAAACTCTCTCCCTCGAGGCTTAAAGGGAACATTAGAGCCATTTGTCTGAGTAGGGGTTCGAACAGCTGAAGTCTGAGGGCTGTTGTTATTAGGGCCTAAAGAAGAATTAAAAAACAACATAATCAACACACATATTTAATCATGCTACAAAAGCCTAGCCTGTACTGGAAAACAAAGTTAGGTTTGAATAGTATATAAGCACCCTACAATGAAAACAGGCACTGCTGCCAGTTGCACAGACTCCCACCCATTTTTCTATTTCTATCCCTACAATTAGGCATTCACCCCAAAACAGAATTAGCTTTCTGGCTCATCTTAGTTACATTCAATTCACTTAATGCTTCATCATGCCCTCTTGGAGCCACGTACATTTTGGTTACCCATGTTTGTTTATATGTTTTTCTTTCAACCCTTGGACACAAGCACAACTTAGGTACACTTGTATTATCTCCACTATTAAGTTTTCCTTTGGATTCTCTAACTGACCGGATATATCCATTCTTTGAATTCTTAGCACAACTTAGAAACAATCAGTTGTTTTCCATTAAATAAAAATGAAAGTTAGTTTCAGTTATCCTTATAAACCCCAGCCACCTTACTCTTTTTTATGTTGGGTCATCTAGTGCTTAAACTGCAGTGGGGAATCTTTCTTTCTGCAAAGGGCCATTTGGATATTTACAACATTCGTGGGACATACAAAATTATCAACTTAAATATTAGCCTGCTAGTGGTTAAATAGTGTTTATTTTTAATTACATGTTAAAGAAACAAATTTAAATGTTTGTGTGGCCAAAACAGGTAAGTTTATATAGAATGTTTGTTAATGGTGCTTATTTTTAAAATGTAATTCAAGTTGACAGTGTTACTTAATGCTTCGTTAGAGAATTTTTTTTACTTTCTTACTTTAGAGAATTTAATAGAAAAACAAGGCTAGACTACATCTACATCCCGAAGAGCCTTTGAGAACTTCACATTGTATGATGAGAAATTTTATGATTTTCCAGAAAGTCGAGCAATTGACTTTTATGGTCCAAATAATGAACCTGTTATTAACAAACTAGAGGCCCGCTGCACGAATTTGTGTATGGGTAGGGTCCCTTGGCCTGGCCAGTGATGGGGGTGGGGTGAAGAGGAGGCAGCCGGCTGGGAGGAGGGGCCACGGGAGGTTGGCTGTAGGAGTGCACTGACCACCAGGGGGCAGCTCCTGCATTGAGTGTCTGCCTCCTGGTGGTCAGTGCACGTCATAGCAACTGGTTGACCGGTTGTTTGGTTGCTTAGGCTTTTATATATATAGATGACTGAGTTAACAGTGAGACTTCTCATTAAAGTACATCAATGCAACTATCTGTTGGAGAATATATAGTAAAATTTCAGGCAGTATATTAGAAACTAAATGTTTTTATTTGTACTATGAAGAAAATGTAATTTTGCTGTTAACTCTACTTTTTTATTGAAAATGCTTTGTAACTTTGCTTTAAAAATTTCTTATATCCCACCACTGCCACCAAAAAAAATTTTTCTTATGAAGCCATTTGCAAATTACATATTTAATTTAATAAAATACTTTAGACACAGAAAAAAATTAGCCTGCTATATTTGGTCAAATATTTAATTAATTCACCCCTAATGCCTTGGCAGGGCCAGGCCAAATGATTTCTCGGGTCTTGTATATACCCAATATAACTTTACACTAGTCAAAAAGGTAAAAAAATAAAGTTTAGCAGTGTAATGACTTTAACTGCATGTTGTCTGTCCTCTATGTATAGATTCGTGGTTCTTAATATCCAGAATGTTTTAAAATAAGACAGTTTGTAACTCTACCAAGGTTCTTTGACAGCAGTCTCTCCTTTTTTTGAGGTACACAGTTTTCTTATGCCACCTTTACTCCTATCACAAAGTATATTGTTATATTGTAAAATACGTTTTCTACCTCTTAATGTAAGCATGTTTTATTCAACTTCTTGATTCTTTGTCATGTCACCACCCCTAATTTCCTTCTAAACTTTACTCTCTTTTTGTGACATTTAATCTCAAAATCTTAGTGACGTTTTGGAGCCATTACTCCTTTATTGGCTTTACTCATTAAAATCAAATGAAGATAGCACTGATCAATCATATAAAAAATACAACTATTATGACCCTAGAATCAGCTGGTTCCAGGACTTTTCTGGCCACTGATGCCTTAAAAGGTCCTGAGATAACAAGTACAGTTGGAACAAGATGCAAAACAATGCACCATAAAACATGAGATTATTTGTCATCACTCAAACTGCGTTACTGTATTTAATCAGTACCTTTTCTCCCACTATGCTCTCTCTGGAATGGCATTTCTCTCTCTGCCTGGAGATATTCTACTCTTCCAGCAAAGCCTAGTTCACATGTAATCTTCTCTATGAAGCTTTCATCAACATCTTATGCAGTATCACATTGTTCATATTGTCAAAATCTATATGGTTTCAGTCCCAGGTTTGTCTGGTTCCTCAGCATCTCTGTCTTTCTACTAAAAGTAACACCATAAGCATCTTACTTTTTACTTGAGTTCCTTGAGGAAAGCATGGAAAATTTGTGTATTAGAGAAATCTTCCACAGATCTTATCCAACAAGAGGAAAGTAAAGGATTGAGTACATTTAAACTTGTTTGCTTGTTTGTTTTATTGATTTCCAAGAGAGGAAGGGAGATAGAGACCTGGGCATGTACTCTGACCAGGAAACGAACCGTGACCTTCTGGTTCTTCGGTCAACATTCAACCACTGAGCCACACCGGTCGGGCTACATTTAAATTTAATTTTTAACAGAAATTATTAAACTGGTGTATAATATCCATATATTGAACAAGAATTCCTGATGCCTTTCATGTGAGAAAACAGGTTTTCTGTGAATAGACAAGATAACTAAATAGGGATGGATTAAGGCTCCACTTAATATCTACATGAAAACTCAATACAAAACCTGAGGTTATGTGACAACAAAGAATTACCCCTCATGAAGTTATCTTTTTCTTCTGCATTAATGAGAAGAAGAATGGAAATAGCCACACCTAAGATATAGGTTGAGGATTGTCTTTAACCTTTTTCACTCGGATGTCGAGTGTGACTCGACACGGTTAGCATTAGAATAAAGGAATTGAGAAAAAAGCAAGCGAGTGCAAAGGGTTAATGTTATATGAAGTACTTTCACATGTGATCCTGAAAAGGTATGAATTCCACAAACCTAATGGAAATGTAGAAAAGGAAAACCTGAGGATGTAGAAGGAACTAGTTTAATCTAAGGTACTGCTTTTTATTTTATTTTATTTTTTAGAATACATTTTATTTATCTTTATTAATCTTCACCTGAGGATATTTTTCCATTGATTTAAGAGAGTGGAGATGAGAGACAGAGAAAGAGAAACAGCGATGTGAGAGAGACACATTGATTGGTTGCCTCCCACACGGTGATCAAGCCTGCAACTGAGGTATATGCCCTTGACCAGAACTGAACATGGGACGCTTCAGTCCGTGGGCTGCCTGTTAAACCATCCCTAAACTTTTATTTCCTGAAAATAAAATAGGAAATAAAGGATATCAGAAAAAGAAAATTCCACACATTTCTGTCACCTTTAAAAGTCAGAAAAAAATTTTAGGGATTTTCTTCCAAGTAGTTTACAATATGTTCAATGAACATCATGTTAACCATTTTGAAAATTTCAATTAGAAACATTCAGAAATTTAGCTTTAATCAGGTAGTATATTCACATCTAAAACCAGTATTATAAAAACTCATTTGTATAAAAATATACGTAGTAATCTGAAGAATCAACTAACATAACTAGTGGAGTGGAAAATCAACAGAATCATGCCACAGAGTGGCTCACCTTCCACAGTGACCTCAATTTCAGGAACTTTTGAATTACTCCCAGGGCTTCGTGGTCTTTTTGGGGACTGCAAGGCTGTCAAGTAAGCACATAATTATTTTTGCATATTGTAAGAAAAACAGAAGGGGATGCTTTATAAGAGCGGAGTATTAAAATTCATACAGTTTGGCTCTTTTCAAAGAAACCTGAAGAATTAAACTGGTAGTGTTATCCTCCACATGAGTCTCAACAAAGCTGTGGAAACATGAACGGAGGATTGCAAACATGAAATTTTAAATGAATGTTTGAAAAAACAAAAGGTCCATTAAATAAAATACCTTAAAAATATTGGTCAATGATTCAGTATGATTTAGGTAATGTTGAAAAACAATGTTTTAATGCACTGAAGTATAATAAAGAGTATATATAATTTCTTACCTTTAGTGTTTATTTTACTAGCCATTCCAGGAGGCAAGTAGGAAATAACTAGTTCAGGTCTAGAGAAAAAACAAAGAAGCATTACAATAACCAGTATATTATTGGTCTTCATAGCAAGTAAAAATGATCATGACCAATATTTTTAATAAAGGTGATCACAGGATCATTCTGTAATGCAACAATGTCTACCTTACTGAACCTAAAAAAACTCACTTTTCCTTCCCACAACTATCGCCTAAATGATTTTAGGAAAAATAAATAGCTTCTTTCATGAAAATTAACACTAGTTTCTGCAGCTATTAAAATTATGGAGACAATAAGAAACTTAATCATTGAGATTCAGTTGTCCCTAAGTTTAACCAGGAATATTTTCATCCTCCATGAAAATATTCAGCCATATTAAGAGAGAGTTGTCTCTAACCAACTTGAATATCACCATTGTGAGGCAGGTGTTATAATTCTTTTTGTACTAATGAAGAAAAATCAAGTATAAGTTAAAAAAAAGTTGCAAAGGCAATGGACAATGCCAGAACTGTAGCTCAGAGCTATACTTTTCCATCATGGATATCAAAGGCTTAGCTGTCACATGTAGCTAGAAAATAATTTAAATAGAAATAATAACTTTATCATAATTCCAGAAATGACTACATTGGCAAATAGAACTTACTTTTTAACAACAAACTTGATTTTATTACTGCCACGAACAATCCTTTCAAGTCGTGGAATTCCAAACCAGGTAGGGCTTCGGAAGGGAATTCCTTCTGGCAAGCCTTCTACATAAAGGAACTCAGGATTTGATTCAAACACAGGGTATGGTACTTTTACTGCCTCTGTGAGTCCAAGAGCTTGAGCTGAAATTGGGAAAACAAATAAACAAACAAACAAACATATGGCAGGTAAAATTTTACAGTCTTTTATTTTTGTCTGACTGCATTCTCTTTTTATGTTTTATCTTTTTAAGAGGTGTAACTGACATATAACATCATATTAGTTTCCAGTGTATAATATAACAATACAGTATTTGTACATATTGCAAAATAATCACAATTAATCCAGTAAACATATGGACATTCTCAAATATGTTATGCAAAAGTTCCCTACAATCTATTAATATCCATTCAATAGGAAGGCTTAGTATATTGTGCAAAACTGAAGAACAAACCTAAAAAATAAGTACTTTTAAGATGAACATTTTAACACTTCAAATCAAAGGGACTAGTCAAAATTATCTCTGTGCTCTGGGCAGAATGAACTATAGCACGTTCCCAGCCTTTGTATGTCACCTAGAGGCAAGACTGCTGTTTAAAAAACAAGTTGCATATGATGTATCTAAGCATAACTCAAGTCAGAGATCAGAGGCCGAGTAATTAAGATTCCTAATATAGGACACAAACGTCAATACCAGGTATTAAAATGACGAATGGGACCACCCAAGGAATACTGCTCTCTCTCCCACTCCTTACTTCCTTCTCCATGACAGACACACCCAATCAACTGAAACACTCTTGCTGAGCCTCCTCAGAATCCTTATCAATACATCGCTCCAGGAAACGGCTGTCAACAAATCTACGTTGAAACATATGGTGAAACCTATTGGCCATTCGGTGTTAGCCAGATTAGAAGTACAGCAGAGGAACTGAGATTTAGCCCAACTCCTCCCTTGCTCTCCCATTTTGACATATGAGAAAACTGAATCCAAGAAAAATAAATTGTTCAGTTTGAATAGTGAATTTAGTAGCAGAAATAAACCAAAACCCATTTGGGACTGTCCTTCTTTAGGTCATGAACTGATATAATTCATTCAGAACACTGCCTTTCATTTGTTTTTTAATTAAGAAATAATCACTGAGTTTTACTTACCAAATTTCAAATTAAAAATCTCTTCCACTTGCTTCCGTAGCTTGGTAATTCTGACATTCCAATCTTCTTTGACTACAAAGCAAAAATAAAGCTAATTAACAATGCTCCTTATTGGTACTGACACAAAATTAGATTGAATGCTGTTCTTTCCAGTGATGCTCTTTTTAAAAAAATTGAGATGTGATTGACATATAATATTGTATTAGTTTTAGGTGTATAATCCAGGGATGCTCTTAATTCAATTTTATTTAAGATCAAAAACATTTGATCTTAAGGAAATAATGATTTCCTGGCCTAGCCAGTTGGCTCAGTGGATAGTGTTGGCCACAGACTGAAGGGTTCCAGGTTTGATTCTGGTCAAGGGCATGTATGTGGGTTGCAACTAATCGATATGTCTCTCTCATATTGATGTGTCTCTTTGTCTTTACCCCTCCGTTCCACATTCTCTAAAATTCAATGGAAAAATATCCTCAGGTGAGGATTAACAACAACAACAACAACAAAAAGAATGATTTCCTGCACTTGTCAAATATCAGAAGAACTGAGACAGGGTTCAAATTTAAGTTCACATTGTAAATAAAGAACTTGTTCATGTTCAGCCCAGCCAGTGTGACACAGTGGTTAAGTGTCAATCCCTGACTTAAGAAGTAGCTGGTTTGATTCCCGGATGGGGCATGTGCCCATATTTTGGGGTCAGTCCCTGGTGGGGGTGGCTGATCAATGTTTCTCTCTCATCAATGTTTCTATCTCTCTATCCCTTTCCCTTCTTCTCCCTCTCCCTCAATAATCTACACTAATAAAACAGAAACATGCAAATTGACCATCACGCCGCTACGCCCACTAGCCAATCAGGAGTGAGTACGCAAATTAACCCAACAAATTCCTCAAAATATATTTTTGGAGAAAGAAGAGGAATTCCATTGCTTTAAACGATTTTTTAAAAGCTTAAAAACAATTTATCTAATAAGCTTTTTTCCCTTTATTTATTTATTGATTTTGAGAGAAAGACACAAAGGGAAAGAGAGGGAGAGAGATCAATTTATTGTTCCACTTTATTCATGCATTCATTGGTTGCTTCTTGTATGTCCCTGATCAGGGATCAAACCTGCAGCCTTGATGTATCAAGACAATGCTTTAACCAACTGAGCTATCTGGCCAGGCTTCATAAGATTTTAAAAAAGGAATTCACAATTATTTTACCTGGTGTATTCGTTCTTGGCTGAGTAACTTCAGTAGTACTGTGAGTCAGAAGTTCTGGTCTGTAAAAATAAGTTGACATTAGTAACAGAGCATTTAGGAATGCCTTAAAGGCCTTCTCCACACATATGTGCAGGGCCACTGATTTTCAATATGGTTCATTCTGCCTTCTTGTGCAATGAAAAGTACCATTCTGTTGACTCCAGATTATTTTGAAAAATAGCAATTTTAACAGATTCAGATGGAACTACCTGTATGTCCTCAAATGCATTTTAAGATTAAATGTGCAAAACCTTTCCCCCGAACCAGTTCAACCTTCTTTTTTTAAATGAACTATATCACAATATACCTAGAAATATCTTGCTATGTCACCCTAAAGTTGCCTCTCCCTTATACAATTAGTCCCAACAAACATACACAAATGCACAACCCCCAAACAGTAATAAGTAATAGAGTCTACACCCACTACAATACTTCTGCATTAAAAACAGGATTTCTTTTTACACTCCCTGCTCCCAAATTACCCATTCTGCTATCCTTCAAACCCAAGCCAAAACAGCATTTCTAAAATGCAAATCCAAATTACTTTAAGGGGAATCAGCTTTAAAATTGTTTAATTACTCCACTGATTATATAAGACATAAGGCCTTTCCTCCACCTGGCTGCCTCAATCTATCACGCGGTACGCACAAGGCATCTCAAACCACTCTGCACAGAATGGTGCAGTTAGGTAAAATTAAAGTACATTTGATACCTCCTGCCCCCACTTACATTATTTCCTTTATTTGAAACACCTTTTCTCCAATCTCTAGGTACAACTGACCAATCTACATGCTACCCCTAGTCTTCTACCCCAAAGTGCTTAGTAATACTTTATTACATTTATCTCTGTAGTAAAGTCTTCTGAACTGTCATACCCAATTTTGTACATCTGGTGCCTGGCACTAAATAAACATTTGCTCCATAAATGAATCTAAATGTAACACCTTAATTCTGAATACTAGAATAAGTCAAACTGAGAAGTGAACAAAAGGTCGTCCATTTTCATGAAATTAATCTTTAAGACAACATTAAATTTGTTTCTGTAGATTATAATCTTACCTTTTAATAACAAATTTAATTCGATTGCCCACTTGAATAATTTTTTCAAGCCTTGGGATTCCATACCATGAGGGACTTCTAAAAGGAATGTTTTCTGGTAGTCCTTCCACATAGAGATCATTAGGATGTGCCTCAAATTTCTGGTAAGGTACAGCCTTGGCTTCAGTGCTCCCCAAGGCTTCAGCTTTACAAAAGAAAAACAATTCAGGAGACTAAGTTCCTGCTGCAATCATATTTTGGTGCAATCCAAAGCAATGTACATGTCAATGTTTTAAAAAGCCAAGTATACTCTGGAAACAATACACCAGCCACAAAATAGACTTAGAGCAGCAATTGCAAGTATAAAGCGCCCCTGATCAAGGGTAACTTGTGGTGGACTTAATGTTTCCTGATTCTACGACCATCTTAAAAACACTAAGATCTTGTTATAAAAAACTTTTTTGTATCTTTCGAAAGAAATAAAAAAAGAAAACTATGACACAATAAAGAGTATCTGGGAGTTTGTTACACTATTCTCTCCCCTTTGGTACAGGTTTAGAACGTTTCATAATAAATATATACTTGAAAACAATAAAGAAAAACTAGAAGTGAGTCATATTTATTGTATTTACTTTGTTAAAGCAAAATTTGGGAAAATTATTCTATAATATACTTTAGTTGGGGAAAAATTAGACTTACCAAATTTTTTGCAGAAAAGCTGATCTACCATCTTTCGTAATTTAGTGATTCTGGCATACCACTCTTCCTTTACTGTAAGAATAAAAAGTATTTCCTCAATTTGATGGCACTAATATAATTATGAAATAGGCAATATCATTTTGCTATTCTGACTAAAATTATTCCTATGATTTCAGAATGTGTTTATTAAAACAGTGCTAACACTGAATAAAAAGAGTAAGAACAAATAAAACAAATGACAAAATGGAAATTTATAATTTAAGATAATTTTACATAGGTAATAGCTTCATAATTAAAGGTAGAAAATAGTACAATTCAGAAACAGCTAGCAGATTTTAGCAATGATAAATTTAGACATTTAGATTACTAGCAATCATTCCACTACACAAACTCTAAGTGATGCAAATTGTATTTTAAAAAAACTTTAAAAAAATATGTTTTTATTGCCTGGCCAGCATGGCTCAGTGGTTGACCATCGACCTATGAACCAGGAGATCATGGTTCAATTCCCAAGCAGAGCACATGCCTGGGTTGCGGGCTCGATCCCCGGCGGGCGTGCAGGAGACAGCCGATTTATGATTCTCTCTCATCATTGATGTTTCTCTCTCTCTCCTCTCTGAAATCAATAAAAACATGTGCTTTTTAGAGAGAGAGGAAGGGAGAGAGAGAGAGGAAGGGAGAGGGATAAAGAGATAGAAATACATATGAGAAATATCATTGACTGGCTGCCCCCTTTACAGTCCCTACTGGGGATTGAGCCAGCAACCTGGGCATGTGCCCTGAATAGGAATCAAACTGGTGATCTCTTGGTTCACAGGTTGAAGTTCAACCACTGAACCACACTGGCTGGACTTAAATTTTTATTTATTGATCTGAGTGAGAGCGAGGGAGGGAAGAAGGAAGGAGAGAAAGAGAGGAGAGACATAGCCATTGATTGATTTGTTGTTCCACTTATTTATACATTCATTGGTTGATTCTTGTATGTGCCTTGACTAGGGATCAAACCTTGGCGTATCTGGATGCTGCTCTAACCAACTGAACTATCCGGCCAGGGCTCAAATTCTATTTTATATATCCACCCCACTCTACTCTCTTGCAAAAGCAAGCAAGAGAACAAATCACAATTCTATTTCCTTCAAAACACATCTAACAAACAAGTGATAATACTGCTATCTATATGCTTTAAGAAGTATATCTTGTTATGTCCTGGGTATAATGATGAATGATTATTTAATTGGCTAATGTATACTTGGGTAATAAGTTGTTCAAAAGCCCTTGCCGGTTTGGCTCAGTGGATAGAGCGTCAGCCTGTGGACTGAAGGGTCCCAGGTTCGATTCTGGCTGGGGGCACATGCCTGGGTTGCCGGCTTGATTCCCAGTAGGGGGCATATAGGAGGCAGCCGATCAATGATTCTCTCATCACTGATGTTTCTATCTCTCTCTTCCTTTCTGAAATCAATAAAGAGATATATTGAAAAAAAAAAAAAAAAGAATGTATAACTCCAGGGAATGGAAGAAACTAATATTTAAAAAAAAAATTTGTTCAATACTTTATCCCAGATAATGTTTGCATCTGAAAAGTAGGACATGCTTCTTTTAGTCTACCCAAAAATATGATGCTGATTTGTACTTATTTATAATGGGTTGCTATGAAGAAAATGAGTTTATTGTTCTAGAGAGCACTGGAAATATTTTGACATTGTATATTTCTTTTTTTTAATTAACATACTAGTGGCCCGGTGCACGGATTCCTGCACATTGAAATGAAATTAATTAGAATACTTTAATATCGTTATTCACCCTTTCTCTGTAATAGAAGTGTCAAAGATGAAAGAAAATTAGTAAAATGTATATGAAAATAATATATAAATTGATTAATAAATAAACAATAATAACATCAAGTAAATTTTCCATCAGATGGTTTTTCATCAGAGAAATTTAGAGATAGGCAAAATTGACATGTAACAGTCATTCCACTATGTTCGATAACTGCATCCTCATTTACTTCATTTTCGTTATGAAGGCAGTTCCCACCAGTATTGGTAGTATTTGTAGATGACTGTTCTTCACACATATTCTGTTGATGGCAATGGCTTCTTTCAGCTTCAGAGGTACGTTGTGCCAATAGTTGGTCTTCAGATATACCGTATTTTCCGGCGTATAAGACGACTTTTTAACCCAGGAAAACCTTCTCAAAAGTCGGGGGTCTTATATGCCAGAAAATACGGTAGGTTAGAAAAATTTCTGACAATATATATCAGATTGCTTAAAACCCAAATACCGTATTTTCCGGGATATAAGATCCCCGACTTTTGAGATTTTCCTGGGTTAAAAAGTCATCTTATACGCTGGAAAATACGGTACTCTGTGGACAATGCCACTTTCTTTCAGCTTCAGAATGTCAACAAAAACAACCAAATTCACGATTGACAATGACAGATCGAAACACGCATGCGATTGGTGCCAGCGAGAGCTTTATATGTATCACACATGCGCAAGTCAATGTTTATTTTTAAATTGCCAGTGCATGTCATATGTACCAGCTGGCCGGGTCGGTCACTTAGCCTTTCATATATATAGACTAGCGGCCCGGTGTGTGGATTTGTGCACACTGAAAATAAATTAATTAGAAGGTGGCTGGTGGGGCGGGACTGGGCAAGATGGGCAGGACACGTCCTGGAGCCAACCTCCCGTGGTCCCAACCCGGCAGCCGCACCTGGGGTGGCGCCAGGGCTCACAGGGCGTCTGCGGAGTGAGCGGGGTCCCTCTGGCAGGTGGGTACCTCGGCCTTGCCTGAGGGGATCGGGCTCAAACCGGCCGTCTGACATCCCCTAAGGGGACCCGGAGTGCGAGAGGGCACTCTGCAAAGTTGCTGTTGCTCGGCAGCTCCAGGGTTGAGTGTCTGCCCTCTGGTGGTCACTGCGTGTCATAGCTACTGGTCGGATGGTCTGACAGTCGCTTAGGCTTTTATATATATATATATATATATATATATATATATATATATATATATATATATGTATATATATATACACACACACACACACACACACACACACATCTTTATTGATTTCAGAGAGGAAAGGGGAGAGAGCAATAGAAACATCAATGATGAGAGAGAATCATTGATTGGCTGTCTCCTGCACGCCCCCTACTGGGTATTGAGCTCGCAACCTGTGCATGTGCCCCTGAGCGGAACTGAAGGTAAGACCCAGACCCCTCAGTCTGCAAGCTGCTGCTCTACCAACTGAACCAAACCAGCTAGAGCACATTGTATATTTCTTATACATAAGGTTCTGATATGACTGGAGACCTACCTCCTGAAGCTGGTTTATCAAGCTGTAAGTCCTCACGTGTTGAATTCAGAAGTTCATGTCTGCAAGGTAAGAAATAGTACGAAATATTCACAAGGTAATATTGATCAAAGTAGTAACTACTAGTACTTATTTAATATTCAGTCATCAAGACCATTTTCTAAAGAAAAAGACAATCTGGACTCCTGAGTAAAATTAAATTCTAATTTCTTGAGATTTCCTCAGAGTAATAAAACTCAATGATAATTACACATTACTAGGTATTTAATAAGATGCTTTATAGAGCCTGCGTCCTGACAGAAAGAGTTAACTTTGCAACCCAAAGGCATTTTATAAAAGCATAACACCAAAGAAAGCAAACCACAAACATTTTAAATGAGTATCTTTCATTTTACATTTCATTCAAGACTACTAGTACCTTACTTCAACATATCAATAAATTAATGATAAAAATCCTAAATATATTTTAATACTCATATTTGTAGGACAATACACTTGCTTTTGCTTTTAAATTTTTTCCTAGTACACAAATGGGCCATAAAACATAATATCCATAATTTTCACAATCTAAATTCCGTATCACTCTATTTTATTGTAATGGCCTAAAGCCGTGGTTGGCAAACTGCGGCTCGAAAGCCACATGTAGCTCTTTGGCCCCTTGAGTGTGGCTCTTCCACAAAATACCACAGCCTGGGCGAGTCTATTTTGAAGAAGTGGCGTTAGAAGAAGTTTACGTTTAAAAAATTTGGCTCTCAAAAGAGATTTTAATCATTGTACTGTTGATATTTGGCTCTGTTGACTAATGAGTTTACCAACCACTGGCCTAAAGTAATTGGGAGTGTGTGTGTGTGTGGGGGGGAGGGGTGGCGCGGTGAGAGGCAACAAAGATAAGCATAACCATGTCTACATTAACAATAATTCCAGAAATGACAGAATCTAATACAGGATTAGGTCAATGATATACACAATATTTGATCATTAGTGAGCTGTGAAATAAAACATTTGCTAAATTCTATAGAATTACCCTTCTAAATAAACAAAACAGTTTTTGCTTATCAAGACTAACCACATTATCCTTTGGGGAAAGGCTTTACAACGTCCTTTCCAAATGTGGAAGATGGTTTCCCATAAATGAGTCTACTGAAAGGCCTTGAAACAGGATGTGCAAAGCATAAAGTAACTTGTGATAAGCTTGCATAAACATCCAAACAGGGTTTTTATATGCTTTAAGATTAGCAAACATAAGCAAAACCTGTTAAAATAAGTTATACATTTATTTTGTTATTAAAAATAAACTTCAAATAAGTTAAAAAACAATTTAATAAAATGACAATACAAAAGAGTTCTTAAAAGAATAAACTTATTAATACATCAATATGTAGGGGGAGGGTGATTGTTGTTTATGGCTCTTGGCTTGTGTCAGGATTTTAGAACAAGCCATTATGTTTACCATTCAATTTCATAAGAAACTACTAAATCTTTTTTAAAAAATATATTTGTATTGATTTCAGAGAGGAAGGGAGAGGAAGAGAGAGATAGAAACATCAATGATGAGAGGGAATCATTGACTGGCTGCTTCCTGCACGTTGGACCAAGCCCGTAACCCAGTCATGTGCCCTTGACCGGAATTGAACCTGGGACCCTTCCGTCTGCAGGCTGACACTGGCTAGGGTGAGACTACTAAATCTTTAAACCACAATTTATTGGGGGGAAAAATCTGTTCGCAACAAGTTCCTCCCTGTGGATGACCTGGTTTTACTCCCTAGAACCAAATGAATTTTTCCCCTATTCTGAGTTAGAGCACTGAAATTTTATGAGGCGACTCATTTTTTATACTTCTCTTTCCACTTTAAGTCAGTTGTTACTTGATGAGGACTACAAACCTTCTAGCCCTGTCACTGAAAATTTTTGTTTAGCAATTACATTTTATCATTTCCTAGACTATTCTCCAATTGTTCTCCTTTACAAATATATCTAGTACTCGTTTCATGGGTATAATAGGAAATTTCCATTGCAAAAATATGTTGATAAATGCCCTCTTAGTTTTGAAACTTTTATTGTACTCTTCATAGAATATAAGAGAGTAGAAAATACAAAAATGGGTGATCTGGCTGCCATTTTTAAACAGAAGCATTTACACTTCCAATTCAATAGCTGCACTAATTTTTTTTCAATTCTCACCTGAGGATGTTTATTAATTTTTTCTGGGGGGTGGGGGGGGGGGGGGGGCCGGGGAAGAGAGAGAGAGATAAAAAACAAGAGATAAATACTTTACTACTTTCTTTAGCACACTTAGCCGAAAATTGGAAAAGAAAATTACATTTGTATGCAATCATATATGAGTAGGTGTTCATGTTCTGAAAGCCAACTCTGACATGACTGACACAGACACACTGACAAGTGGAAAATGAAATAATATATATAATAATTAAAACTTAATTTAAATATAGTCTAGAGGTCAATAGTTGTCAACAATATAAAAAAATGCACTAATCATGAACAAAGAAGAGTGCAAGTCTTACTTCTTAATCACAAAACGAATTCTTTCCTTTGCAAGTAATATCCTTTCAAGGCGAGGAATTCCATAAGTAGATGGCCTTCTAAAAGGAATTCCTTCTGGAAGTCCTTCTACATAAAGGTCTTCAACGTGTGACTGGAAAAGAGGGTATGGGATCGTCACAGGACCTTTGGCTTTTATAGCTTGAGCTTTAAGAATGAAAGAGAAAGAGAAAACTCATTAAATAATAAGGATTAAGCACAAAATAGTTGAATATGTATTGCTCTGTAACTTTTATAATTAATCTTTATTTTCATTTATTATATTTGAATCAATAAAATAGTACAAAAGAACTAAAAAGAAAAGAACACCAAAGATGCCAGTGTTCTATTTAACCAAATCTGCAATGAACTAATGTATATTCTGAAGTAATGTAGACCTAGCCAGACTTTCTCTTGAAATCTGAACATAAATGAACTCAGAAAAACAAATCAGTTGATATCAGCTAACACATACAGTATGTAATGAAAGTAGTATTTTTAAACATTAAAAACATTAGTGTAAAGGATTTTCTTTTTAAAAATCGAAGCAGAAGATTTACCTAAAAATTCTGCTAGATTTATTTATCCAAGAAGAAAATAATGCAACAGCTGCAAAAAAGTGGAAAGCATGGGGAGTGTTAAGAATCAAATATACTCAATATTGTAATATCTTTCTATGGTGACAGTTACTAGACTTATGATAATGATCACTTTGAAAGATATGTCAAATCATTATGTTGTATACCTGAAACTAATAATGATGTCAACTATACTCTAAGAAAAGAATAAACTATAATGAGTAGACATTGATTTTATTAAACTACAAAGGGTCAGTTTTTTTGAACAAGAGACATTTAAATATCACTGGGTATTAAATGTTTTTAAATGTGATAGTGGAACTGAGATTAAGACAATGCCTTCCTCTCACCCAAATCCCCATTTGAAATGACAAGGATTAAGCACAAAATCCTTTTGAGAGGTGAAATGACATGACACTAGGACACTGGAGTTTTAAAATATTCTTACATCAAAAAGAGATGGGACAATATCTGAGAGAAACCAAGATGGTGGCATAGGTAAACACCTGAACTTGCTGCTTCGCACAACTACTTCAAAACTACAACTAAAAGACAAAACGGACATCATCCAGAACCACAGGAAGGCTGGCTAAGTGGAAATTCTACAACTAGAAGGAAAGAGAAAAGCACACTGAGAATCAAAGGAGGTGCGGAAGTAAAGGCAGAGAGGTACAGAGGTGCATGCGGAAAGGGCTGACAACTGAGTACGCGGCGGTCTTTTTCAATCCGCAGGGAGACACAAGCTCCCGACTGCTCTGAACTCCAGTTCTGGGCAAGACACTGGGGATCCAGACTCATACAGGGAGAAACTGGACTGTCTGGCTTCAGGCGGAACTCGAGGGCGGCTTTCTCTCAGAGGTGCTTGCAGCGATTACCAAGGGACACTGAGACCCGGGGGCCTCTTAGGGCAGGGCTGATGGGAAGCCATTGCTGTTTGCTCCGCCCTGAGACTCCGCCCACCCAAGTTGTGTGCAGAAGCTTTTGCACATGAATGGCCTGTTCCTTTGAAATCTAAACTTACCTATCAAACTGCAGCTGAGTCAGAGAGCCCTAGAACATCCAAAAGAAGGCCCAAGGCCCCACAGCAGCTTGCACTGCTTCACAGCTGGGCCTCATCTGGGCACCTCCAAAACCCAAACAAAGAAGAGGAATCTGCAGATCTCTCCATAGCTCCTGCTGGGTGGCCTCAGGCAGAGGCCAAATTAGCACCCCTTGCAGATCCAAGAGCCAGTGTACCCAGGGGTCAGAGTAGGACCATCCAGATTACAACTCCTCAGATCCATAAGGGACACACTCAGGGGGGGTAGACTCAGTAAGCACCAAAGCCCCACTAAAGCAAGTCTTGCCTCATAAGGGTGTCTCCACCACAGAAGTTCTCCCATTGTAGACACAGCTGATCTTCACAGCCAATTGGCCTGGAGGTCAATTCCTCCCAGTGATACCAACAACAATCAAGGCTTAACTACAACAAGACTGTGCACACAACCCACAAAGGGGTGCACCAAGAGTGTCCACCTCAGGTAACTGGGGAGGCTGAGCCACTGGGCCCTATAGGACACCTAGCACACAAAGCCACTCTATTAACCCAGGGAAGCAGCCAAAATGTGGAGACAAAGAAACAGGTCACAGATGAAAGAAATGGAGGAAAGCAAGCTAATGGATATAGAGTTCAAAACCACGGTTATAAAGTTTTTCAAAAATTTTCTAGAAAAGGCCAATAAATTTAGTGAGACCTCGAGGATATGAAAAAGGACCTACTAGAAATTAAGCATACACTGACTGAAATAAACAATAATATACAGAGATCCAACAGCAGACTAGAGGATCACAAGAATTAAGTCAAAGATTTGAAATACAAAGAAGCAAAAAACACCCAACTGGGAAAGAAAAAAGAATCCAAAAATATGAAGATAGTATAAGGAGCCTCTGGGACACTTCAAGCATACCAACATCTGAATTATGGGGGTGCCAGAAGAAGAGAAAGAGAGCAAGATACTGAAAACCTATGTGAAGAAATAATGACAGAAAACTTCCCCCACCTGGTGAAAGAAATAGACTTACAAGTCCAGGAAGCGCACAGAACCCCAAACAAAAGGAATCCAAAGAGGACCATACCAAGACACATCATAATTAAAATGCCAAGAGCAAAAGACAAAGAGAGAATATTAAAAGTAGCAGGAGAAAAACAGTTAATTACCTACAAGGAGCACCCATACGATTGTCTTCTGATTTCTCAACAGAAACTATGCAGACCAGACAGGAGTGGCAAGAAATATTCAAAGTGATGAATAGCAAGAACCTACAACCAAGATTACTCTACCCAGCAAAGCTATAATTCAGAATTGAAGGTCAGATAAAGAGCTTCACAGATAAGAAAAAGCTAAAGGAGTTCATCACCGCCAAACCAGTATTATATGAAATGCTGAAAGGTATTCTTTAAGAAGAGGAAGAAGAAGAAAAAGGTAAAGATAAAAATTATGAACAACAAATACATATCAACAAGTGAATCTAAAAATCAAGTGAATTAAAAATCTGATGTACAGAATAAACTGGTGAATATAATAGAATCAGGGGCATAGAAAGGGAGTGGACTGACAATCCTGGGGGGGGGGGGGGGGAGGAGTGTGGGGGGTGCGGGAAGAGACTGGATAAAAATCATACACCTATGGATGAGGACAGTGGGGGGGCGGGTAAGGGCATGGGGTGGGGTGGGAACCGGGTGGAGGGGAGCTATGGGGGGAAAAAAGAGGAACAACTATAATAATCTGAACAATAAAGATTTAATTAAAAAAAAGAGAGATGGGACAGAAAAGAACAAGAAAGAAAATACTGTAAAATGTTCAAGGTTGTTGATCTTGAGTAATGGATATTTAGAGGGTCTTTGATTCTTTACTTTCTTTTTTGTTTGGAAATTTTCATGATAAAAAGGTATTAAGAATATCAGTTCTGCCCTGACCAGTTTGGCTCAGTGGATAGAGCGTCGGCCTGTGGACTCAAGGATCCCAGGTTTGATTCCGGTCAAGGGCATGTACCTTGGTTGCAGGCACATCCCCAGTAGGAGGTGTGCAGGAGGCAGCTGATTGATGTTTCTCTCTCATCGATGTTTCTAACTCTCTATCCCCCTTCCTTCCTCTCTGTAAAAAATCAATAAAATATATTTAAAAAAAAAAAAGAATATCAGTTCTGTTCATCTATAACACAGGCACATTTACACTTAATATTAAAAATTTCACAGGGAAGCCTTTTGTCACTAACTCAAGCAATGCCACATTTTCTATGACTACGTACACATATCAGACACATTCCATTATTCTTTCAAAGACTTCTATATATTTTAATACACACAGCACAGTTACCTAAAATGCTTTCTAAGTACGTTGAAAGAACAGCAGAGGTGCTAATGACACTGCCAACAATGTCCCAAAGCACAAGTGACTCCTATGGATTCCCTTCAACCTCTCCTCCCTCAGGAATTCCCATCCCAACAGCCCCACTTTATTTTGCTGGTACTTCATGTAAAAGTCTATTTGCTAAACATTAATATTTGTACTACAGTTTCGAGTATACCATATTACACATTAATAATGAGAGATTTAACATCCTTTGTTGATATACATCTGAAAATCATGTCACATAACAATGAAAATAGCTTCCTGTAAGGCAATCCCCATATGTTATGGTGCTTCCTGTGTAGAATATGTTATCCGTTGTTGCTTTCAAGTGGACCAATTAAAATCACTGGCAAAAGGCTCTGACTATTGAAAAATGGGATAACTACTAAAAAAACTTTTAAAAATGACTGAAAATATTAAGGAAAAGATATTTAATTCATTAAGTTTACTCTAACCCTAAATCTTCATTGACGGTTAAGTAATCATCTGTGATAAAGAGAGAAATTTTCATTTTAAGTTTATTAAAGTAAATAATGCCATTGTGACTTATCATTTAAAAACTTCTCTTTGAAAAATTCAGTGGTACAGGATAGTACCACAGAAATTAGATTGCCAAGTTAAAATTCAGCACATTATACAATTTCACAACTGACTGCAAAGAATCCTCCAAATGACAACAACAAAAAATCCCCCAGCAAAACATGATCTTTTAAAATAATTGTTGCACACAGCCGGTGTTGCTCAGTGGTTGAGTGTCAACCTATGAACCAGGAAGTCACAGTTCAATTTCTGGTCAGGGCACATGCCCGGGTTGTGGGCTTGATCCCCAGTTTGGGGCATGCAGGAGGCAGCCAATCAATGATTCTCTCTCATCATGGATGTTTCTCTCTCTCTCTCCCTCTCTCTTCCTCTCTGAAATAAATAAAAATATATTTAAGCCATAACCAGTTTGGCTCAGTGGATAAAGCATTGGCCTGTGGACTCAAGGGTCCCAGATTCGATTCCGGTCAAGGGCATGTACCTTGGTTGTGGGCACATACCCAGTAGGGAGTGTGCAGGAGGCAGCTGATCGATGTTTCTCTCTCATTGATATTTCTAACTCTCTATTCCTCTCCCTTCCTCTCTGTAAAAATATCAATAAAATATATTAAAAAATATATGTATATATATTAAAACAAAACAAAATAATTGTTGCTATTTTTAGGTGAGCATTTAATATATACCATCAGATGATGACCAATTGCTTGTTTCTTTGACTATTATATAGAATAGGAAAATAATTTGTGATCTTAAACTCAATTACATATCAAGATAAGACAAAATAAGGACATCTAGATGAGTAAGAGATTTAACACAACAGATTAAGAAAGACTATTATTTAAGAAAATAATCTTCAATTAAATTTCCAAGAACCAGGACTTTGCAACAAATACAGGGTAAGGCAAAAGTAGGTTTACAGTTATTTGTATAGAAAATAATACAATACTGCCGAAACCGGTTTGGCTCAGTGGATAGAGCGTACGGTCTGCGGACTGAAAGGTCCCAGGTTCGATTCCGGTCAAGGGCATGTACATTGGTTGCGGGCACATCCCCGGTAGGGGGTGTGCAGGAGGCAGCAGGTCGATGTTTCTCTCTCATCGATGTTTCTAGCTCTCTATCCCTCTCCCTTCCTCTCTGTAGAAAATCAATAAAATATATTAAAAAAAAAAAAGAAAATACAATACTTAATAAATAATACAAGAATAAACCTTTTCACATACTCACAAATGTAAATCTACTTTTGCCCTACCCTGTATATAAATAATCCCCCAAATATACATACTGAAAGTTTAAACAAGGATTCAGATATTTGGACATTTATTATGATACTATCCAACGATCTTTCCAGGGACAGATAAACAAGTAAGGCACAATTCACTAGTAGAGCTGGACTTGCTTGCTCATGTTAGAGGAACAGAAACTCCATTGTTAAAAAGCTTATAAACAAAATATTACAAGAAGTTTGGAGTTTAGACTTACCATATTTTCTTTCAAACAACTCTTCAACTTGTTTACGTAAATCAGTAATTCGAGCATTCCATTTCTCTGAAAATTAAAAGTTAAATCTCAATAATAAATCCCTGTTTGGGGGCACTAATGAGTTCTTAAGATAATCCAATATCTAATGATGTTTTTCTACATAATATATCCTAATTTTTAATAATCGATCTTCATCTATATAATTTTACTGCTTTCCTAATAACTTTTCCTATCTGATAGTTCTTAGAATTGGTTCAATAGCAGATTATAGGGAATGTTTTAACCTTTTGCACTCGGATGTCGAGTGTGACTCGACACGGTTAGCATCAGTAGCAGCTCTTTTTCAATAATTTGAAATATAAAAAAATCCAAATAAATGTTTGTATGAAAAGAAATTCCAGTTTTTTATTCTACTGCCGTGCTTTGTAAAATCTGGGGTATTTAAAAAATTAAATCCCGAGTAGAATAAAGGAATCGAGAAAAAAAGCAAGCGAGTGCAAAGGGTTAAAGTTTATTTTCAAAATATCATACCAAGTACATCTTTTTAGCCTAATATTTCTGAAAAATAGGAAAGCAGAAAAGACCAATATAATACAATACTACAAGATGGAGGCAAAAAAAGGGGAGGTCTCCAAGGTCATTCAGGAAACTCTGTCTAAATTGTATGGGAATGAGACTTTATGACAAGTTAAAATATTAACATGTTATCTTAAAAATGTACATAAGCTAAATGTTTTAACTATTCAGAATAGAGATCACAGCACAATTCACCACTAATATTTTATTTACTAGTAGTCCCTTCAAAAGGCTACATACATCATCCACTGGTGTTTGGTTATATTAGCTGCTGGCAGTTACACAGAACAAGAAAAATGAAGATATTAAAATATATCTAAAAGAAGGTTTTAAAACTAAGAAAAATAATTGAATTACTAAGTCATTAATACTGATCTAAAGTCTACCTTTAGAAGATACAATGTCTCATGCTTTGGTAAACCCAAACTATGTTTAAACAATGTAGTTACTTCAAACTGCCTGTAGATTTCCTCAGATTAGATTACAAGACAGTAATATATTTTCAAGAATGCTATAACTTTTATCACTAACAGAAAGAGTTCAGAATCAAAGAAAATAAGACTGTTTTTAACCAAGAACTTACCAAAGTTGAACTCTCTCACTTTCCGTTTTCCGGCGTTGGCAGGTTCGGTGGCTGGTGGCTGGGGTGGCTCGTTGCTCTTTGGTCTCTTGGTAGGTGGAGAATAATCATCATCTTGAAAAAGAAAACTGTCATCACTGGAGGAACAGACTAAATGATTGACAGCCACCACCTATCAAATCCTCAATAATCGAAAGATATGAGGGGACATTAAATAATTATTTTAGTATTGCCATTTTCAGCATGTTTTTCCCAGTTACATTTGAAGTTTTCCTATTTTTTTGAGGTGTGCTCAAGTGCATATATCTCATTTTCCCTGTTGTCTTCATTTTTTTTACTTTGCTTCATTTGAACTGACATTATAAAATTCCCCTTCTCTCATAACTTCTCTGAGATAGCTGCTAGAATTATATTCAATTTATCTTTCAAGAAAAAGGCTTTTAATGGAGACAGCTATATGGGGAGACAAAATACAGCTTGAGTGGAAAATATTTAAACTTTATATAAAATTCAAGCATACATAAACAAGGGAGGTTGAGTATACATCAAACAACTTAAACACAAAATTTAAAGAATTAAAGAAATAGGACTACATTAATTGTGAAACAAGTAATATTGATTTGGTCAATACAAAACCTATGTAAAAATGAGCAATCAGATATTTAAGCACAGAATATAGACTTTTCAAGACATTTGTAGTAAGAGTTCACACTAATTTCATCATGGGTATGTCTGTAACTCAACACTGCTCTGATACCTTAATATAGCTAAAGTTAGACTTAAGGACATTTGGCTCAAATAAGAAGAGTTATCACTTCCATCGTGTAGTCTCTGAAAATGTCAAGTGGCACACTACTAAGATTTCTGCTCAAACACCATGTATAAATTATTGAAAATATAATTTTAAGATATCTGTACTTAAAAGATACCATCAAAATACAAGCTACCTTTTTAGATCAGTTTAAGTTTCATTTTCGTTTTATAGGTAAAGAAATAGGCTCCGAATGTTATGTGACTTAACCATGTCACATCATTAGATAGTGCACCTGAGATTAGAATATGAGCAAAACTTTTTCTGATAAACTATCAAACAGCTAACATGAAATCCAAAATACAATGTTGCCTGAGAGAGCAATAGATACTAATCAAGGAAATAACCTGACTAATGCCTAAAATACTTGTATCTCAATGCTATCATTGCATCAGAGTAACCGACATTGTTGCCCTGGAGCCCTGACTTTGGGTTCTTCCTATAATGCCAACAGATACTCTGTGAACCTGTAATTATTTACTGACTATTCTAACCAATAGAAGAAAAAGGTTCCAATGTCACCAGTACCAGATAAGGTGTTATGACCCATCTATGTGCTAGGAAAGACAAAGATGCTAATTTCAGGAAAACATCATATAGACAACTTATGACACTACAAAAATTTTCATGTGTTGCCCAGCTGGCGTGGCTCAGTGGTTGAGTGCCAACTTATGAACCAGGAGGTCATGGTTTGATTCCTGGTCAGGGCACATGCCCGGGTTGTGGGCTTGATTCCCAGTGGGGGACATGTAGGAGGCAGCCGATCAATGATTCTCTCTCATCATTGATGTTTCTCTCTCTCTCTTCCTTCCTCTCTAAAATCAATAAAGATATATTTTAAAAATAAAACGTTTGGGCCCTAGCAGGTTTGGCTCAGTGGATAGAGCACTGACCTGCAGACTGTAGGGTCCCTGGTTCAGTTCCAGTCAAGGGCACATGCCCAGGTTGCAGGCTAGATCCCTAGTAGAGGGTGTGCAGGAGGCAGCCGATCAATGATCCTCTCTCATTAATGTTTCTATCTTTCTTTCCCTCCCTCTCCCTTCCTCTCTGAAATCAATAAAAATATTTATAAATAAATTAATAATCAAGCAAATAAATAAAACATTTGGCCTTCAATTCTGAAAACATGATGAGAAAAATAAACCCTCTTTTCATTGTCCAGATTTTTAGAAGCTTAAGAGTATTTATATGCTAGTTTCCAAAGATAAAATGAAATATACGTTTCACCTATAAATATTATCAAAGTATTTTAAACATTCAATATTAATATTTCTGCCCAAACATTAAGCAATGATATTTAAAACAAAAGTATTTTCCCTATAGGATAATGTCATCTAAAATATCTATAGATCATCACTTAAACAGGTTGTTAATTGAATTACATAAAATGAAAGCTGAAAGAGTATAAAATAAAAATATAGCTGTAGAATGGTAATTAAGAATTGTAGTTATCAATCTCAATTATAATCTAAACTGTTTAAAATTGAGGCCAAGATGAAAGACCAAGAGTGCTTTTCTTTAGTATCAATACCACACTTCTTCAGTCTATTTTACAAGAGAAAGAATTTAAAAGTACAAATATATTTACAAAAGTAACCTCAGTGATCATAACAGGAAAAAGGCAAACCTGGGAGAGTATTTAACAAGACAATATAATATTTATAATCTTTAGTAAAGATTATAAAATATGAAAAAGTGATAAGTAATGAAGTTCAATCTACTAAATGTGAACAAATACAAAGAGATGAATTTAATTATTTGTGCTGATAAAATATCATGCCACACATCAAATGAAACATGGAATTAAGACATAATAGCAATGAACTTAGCCACACCTTCCATTTTTTCTCCATTTTACTGCTAAAAAACAACTATAATTGATGTTGAGAAAGCAGAAAATGTGTTTATTGACCTCAAAATCAAAATTATTTCTCTGTATCAGAGAATATCAAATAAAGCTCCAAGAGTTATTTCTAATAATTGGGTCCAGCAATGGTACTGTTTTCTAAATAAGTGGTGTTTTAACATTATAAACAACCACTTTTATGTAAAAAGACACTTTCAGGATGCTTCAAAATTAAGCCCAAACTATTTATAGCATCAAAATTAAAAGCTTATAAAATAAGTTGCAAAATATTTAATATGCAAAAGCTGTTATTCAGGACTATATAAGTTAATCTACCAGTACTAATACAAGTGACTCCACACCTCAAAAAATGGCAGCAACAATCCCTAATTCAACATTTGTATTTAGAAATGAATCTGTTTTTATTTTATTTTATTATTTTTAAAAATATATATTTTATTGATTTTTTAGAGAGGAAGGGAGAGGGATAGAAAGCTAGAAACATCGATGAGGGAGAAACATCGACCAGCTGCCTCCTGCACGCCCCCTACCGGGGATGTGCCCGCAACCAATGTACATGCCCTTGACTGGAATCGAACCTGGGACCTTTCAGTCCGCAGACCGATGCTCTATCCACAGAGCCAAACGGTTTCGGGAATCTGTTTTTCTTTTAGCATCATATTTACAAATACGCTAATCAATAAAACAGACTTCAGAGCTAAATTTTGTTACTGCAATCTTATTGGTGAGTGCATTAATAGGATATAAAACATTTTCTGATACTCTTATTTTCAATATAATCAAATTGGTAATGTTTTATCAGCTAATCTGACAATTATTCCAAGTAAACAAAAAATAAATTAAAATCAACCAGCCACTGTATTTGCTTTAAAATTACTCAAAGTTATTAGTTTCTCTACACATTTAAAATTAATCCAGGTCATAACTCCTATAACACAAAATCTTCAAATGGGCCAGTGTGGCTTGGCTGGTTGAGTGTCATCCCATACACCGAGAAGTTACCGGTTTGGGTTGATTCTCAGTCAGGTCACATGCCCGGGTTGTGGGCTTGAGCCCCAGCAGGAGGTGTGCAGGAGGCACCAGATGGATGTTTCTCTCTCTCTCTCTCTCCCTCCATCTCCCTCCTCTTTCTCTAAATTCAATAAAAAATGTATTTTGAAAAAATCTTCAATGCTAAGCTACTCTACTACAGATTCTATGAACTGTCCAGTTACATTTATAAGATAAGCACAATTAATTAAACAATGACAAACGGCAAAGCTTATTGGCTCTATCTTTAGAACATACTCAGAATTCAACTCGTTATGTCCACTGCCACCGGCCTCCTCTAAAGCACCATGTTATCTGCCCTAGACAACTGTAACAGCCTTGTAAGCTGGATTTCTTGCTGCCATTAGGCTCTCCTCTCAGACTTTTGCAAGATAGCAGCCTTGCTTCTCCAAGGTAAAAGACAGAACCTGTCACTCCTTTGTTCAAAACCCTCCAATGGTCCTTGCCTACCTTGCTCACTTCTAAATCTCTGCCACCCAGTACAGTCCCTCTCCAGTACTACAAATTGCTGGCTACTTGCAGAATGATTAAATGAACACTTGATCTCTAGCTGGTTTGGCTCAGTGGATAGTCTGCGGACTGAAGGATCCCAAGTTTGATTCCGGTCAAGGGTACATGCCCGGGTTGCAGGCTCCATCCCCAGAGGGGGCGTGCAGGAGGCAGCCAATCAATGATTCCCTCCCATCACTGATGTTTCGATCTGTCTCTCCCTCTCCCTTCCTCTCTAAAATCAATAAAAATCTATTAAAAAATATAAATAAATGAACATTTGAATAGCATTATTTTTAATTATATGAAAGAGTCAAATATTTACCAAGGTCTTAACATGAATTTCACACAAAAGGATACCACCAGAAGATGACAGGTAAACAACCACTGAACCTCTAAAACGGAAATGACCCAAATTGCAGTCCATGTATCATATGTGGTAATGTGAACCAACTATATGCAATATTTTGTTGAAATATTTATGTATATTTTTCAGTGTATATAAAAAAGAAGTAAAATTTAAAATGCCAAAGACAGTTTTACTTTGGAAGATGCAAAATTAATTTTTAAATGAATCCATTTAAAATCAATTGAAAGAAAAAACTTCAAGTAATGGACAGGGTAAGGTTCGGCCACAGCAGAATGAACATATGTGAATGACTCAGATTTGGGAAACAATGCCCTAAGAAAACTGCATGATTCGGAAACCTCTTTTAAAGCAAAAGACTTCCCATTACTAGCTTGCCCATGATAGCTAGACCTCAAACAAGTGTGAGGTAAGGTTTTCTCTGCATGCATCAAAGATTTGACAGCAACTTGAATTTACCCTACTATATAGTCATGATGTTTATGAGATTTAGGCTCGCACAGTGGTATTATTCCAAGGACTATTTCTCAAAGCTAAGTCGCACAAGTTATAAATGTGAACCACTGACTTAGGTACAAGCGGACCACCACAAATGGAAGAGCACACCTCCGGCAATGGGTAAGGAATATTATCCTGCAGAGATAATGCATCTGCTCAATGCCATAACTCACATCATTTCAAATAAAGATATCAGAGTTCAAGTACTGTGAAAATCTGACAAACTTACGTGATGATCAAGTTCTTTTTTTAATCTTTTCTACAAACTACTTGAAAAATGCAGAAAGATGCAACAGGAGAAAATAAAAGTCAGCCACGGACATGCAGGATTATCTTCATTTATCTTCTTCCAGTATTTTTCTGAACAAAACGAACATCATTCTCTCTATACACTTTTCGTTTTAAACTTGCCTTGTTCATGAAGGGCAGGAGTTTTCCTCCAATTAAACAAATGACAAAAGGGGTCTTTTTCTGGATCACTTATATATTTTTTTAAAATCACACTTTCAGTGCCTGTATATTTTTTCTATTATAAGGATATACTAAAAGTTAGTTCTCTAACTATAAATATTTAATGAGTTTCTACCATTTTGTAATAATCTTTCCAGAAAAACAACAATTTTTATCAAATAGATGTGCATGTTCTCATTTGACCTTCCTTGTTAATAAATTGGACTTAACTGTATCCTCTTTAATGTATGGATAAAAAAACAATTAGCAATTTAATTGAGGCTGATTATAGTTCACAAACATATACACTGAGTGGCCAGATTATTATGACCACCCCATCAGTACTTCATTGACACTTCCAAAAATACTGAACATTGAAAACTTCCTAAGCAAATACTCTCAAGGTTTTATTATTATTATCTGCATAACTAATTCACTTCATTGTACTGATGGGGTGGTCATAATAATCTGGCCACTCAGTGTATGCCATAGAAAATGCTACTCTGTAAAATAATTACTTATACAGACCTGTATTTCACTGTTCTTCTGAACATATAGCGACCTATATAGCAAAATTATATTACTTGTTGATAAATTTGGATGATAAAGATCTTTATAGTATGTTTTAATTAAAAAAAAAAAAAAAGACATTACTCCCTCCAAAGTCTTAAAATGGAAAGAAGTGATACATTTCAGGTTCATGAGCCATTTTGTAATTATCATTAACATCTCTTTAAAGGTCTTATTCTATAAAAGTATATATTTACTTTCTAAACAAGTTTAATACAGTCTTCATCTCCTCTTAAGATTTGATAAAAATAACCTAGTTATTTTCCTATTTAAAGTTTTGTCCTAATAAATTTAAATAGTAATCTATTTTTTCTATCTGTATAGAAGGAACAAAATTCTCAGTATTTATATTTATAACCTCTTAAGATTTTCTTCTTTGACAGTTAATGAGGTTTATAACTAAAAACACACACAATTAAATTCAATCATTTAATGCTAAACTAGAAACAATTCAAAATTGTTTTTAGATTAGTAAAATTATATTAATGATAAAAGAAATACATATTTATTATTTTGAGACATGAAGATGAGAAAAATTCTCATGTTATGTAAAAGCTACCAATCAACTTATATTTTAGAAGCAATGAAGACACACATTTTGAATAGTTAGTTGTAAGTAGCCAAACACCATAACCAAGTGACAGCAGGAGAAGACAGATTGTTAAAGAGAGAGAAATAAAAACAAGGAAGGTTATGCAGCATTAAAAAAAAAAAAAAAAAAGATGATGTACCAAGATGTATTATGGAAAAAAAAACAAACCTACGAAAAATGTGATATATGTGTATTTTAAATGTTCATTATAATGTTGCACATCATTCTTATAAAACTATATGTATGTATATACACACACTCATATACATGTATATACATACATCAAATTATTTTTAGATTAATACACAAAGTGAGTACAGGGACTTTAGAGCAAGGCAGGTATAAATATAACTTAATATAGTTTAAATTGTTGTATTGTTACAATATTTTTCCTTAAGAAGAACTTACTTTGAGGGGAAAAATTTATAGAGTAGTGCAAGACAATTTAAAAGGGAAAAAATCAATATGCACTTAATAATTATGAAATACTAGAGGCCCAGTGCACAAAATTTGTGCGCAAGGTGGGGGTGGGGGGGCCCCCTCAGCCCGGCATGCATATCCAATCCAGGACCCCTCGGGAGATGTCCGACTGCCTCTCGCAATCTGGGACCGCTGGCTCCTAACCGTTCACCTGCCTGCCTTATCGCCCCTAACCACCTCTGCCTGCCTGCCTTATCGCCCCTAACCACCTCTGCCTACCTGCCTGATCGCCCATAACTGCTCCCCTGCTGGCCTGATTGCCCCTAACTGCTTCTGCCTTGCCCCAAACCCGAGACACAAGATTCCCTCCTCCAGCCAGTCACTGGCACCCGGGACCTGGGCTTCCCTCCCTCTGGCTGGCTGCAGGCACCCAGGACCCAGGCCAGCTTTACCTGGGCTGGCTGCAGCCACAGGGGACCGTGGGTGGGCAGTTTTGCCCGAGCCGCGGGCGCTAACGCCCGGGACCATGGGGCATGCAGCAGCAGGCACAGGCGCAGCCGCTGGTGCCCGGGACCACGGGGTGGGCAGCTTGTCCCTCTCCCAGGCCATAGCCTGGCTGGTCCCCATTCCTCTCTGGCGAACTCATTTGTGCCTGGCTGGTCCCCATTCCGCTCTCTCCAGTGTTGAGTGTCTGAGCCGTTAAGTCATGATGGTGTGAGGACCATTTGCATATTAGCTCTTTATGATATAGGACAGTGATAGGCAACCTTTTGAGCTTGGTGTGTCAAACTTCGCCAAAAAACTGAGCATAACTCGGGTAGTGTGTCACTTTGAGGAAAAAACATTATTTCGCAAATGTTTCATCCTCAGGAGTAGCAAATGTTTCATCCTCGGCATGCGGCCGCCTCAGCGGCCGCGTGTCATCAGAAATGGCTACGCGTGTCAGTGCTGACACATGTGTCATAGGTTCACCATCACTGATATAGGATGATACTGTTAATTATTCTATTAGCTGAATTTTTAAATAATTCAGGACAAACTGGCTCATCTGCATTCATGCATTATGAAGAAGAAAAAACTATGTTTAAAGCAACCTGAGCTAAAGAGATTAGTTTAGACTATATTGTAGCTACTGATCAAAAAGTTTTTAAGAACAGGCTATATGTTAGCCTCTAATAGTATTTTAGGGGAAAAATCGCTTTAAAAACTGACTGAACTATCAACACTCTCTTCCTCCACTTCACTCAAGTAAATATCAGTGTTACTGATATTAGATCTGGCTATCACAGACTGATTAACAGATTACAGAATCTGGTTTCATGTATATCTAGTCTGGTCATAGCTTTCATTTTTTATTCTCAATTCCCAATGACAGGAAGTAATAGTCTGGTCCACCGCTCATTTCCATGGCTTACTTTTCTTGTCTAAAACTCCCAAAGCACTGGGTGCACTGTTGGGAAGTGGGCTGCTTTGGTCACACATACACATATATGCTTCAATTTTTATCACAAGTTTCCTTTAAGAATGAATGAAATGCACACTTGGAAATGTGAATGAGACAAGTGTTTTTATGACCAGAAGTAAACTTTTGGAATCAAGGCTTTTCAATAACTAACCTTCAATAGTCACCTCAACTTCAGGGTCCTCACTTGTTTCTGAAGGGACATGTTGAGTAGAATCTTGAAAAAAATAAAATTCTAAAATGACATTCATTATAAAGCACTTTCTATATGTTCCAACATTTTATTGATCGGATACTCCAAAAGCAGCCTACTATAAAATTTTACTGGCATTTTAATTCATCTCATATTTATTAAGATATATGATCCCTTCAATTATAAACAGGGATAAAAAATAGAAAAATTCTGGAAAACTATTACATAATACCAAGTTAACTACATTAATGGACTCAAAAAAAACCTGCATTTTTAGGAGGAAGATTATAATGAAGTCAGTTATTTTCCTGATGTAACTAGAAAATGCTAGAATAAAAACAAAGGCTTAAAAAAACAACAACTATTTCTCCTCTGCTTTCAGCAATCTGAGTGGTTTATATTTTTAAAAAAAAACACAATTTTTCGCAGTGGGGCCCTTCAGACCAAGAAAATGACTATACAAAATGCACTTAGGACTATATCTCCTAATTTTATATGCAAGATACTTTTTAAAATAAAGTATTTTATTAATATTTGTTGTTACTGCACAAAACAAATATATGTACATCAGAATGTTAGTGCTAGAAGCTAGAAAGTATTTTTATCAACTCTCTTTGATTTTGCAAAGGTTGAGAGATTAACTGATTTGCCAAAGATTATGTTTATTGGTTAGTAAAAGAATAAAGACCAGAACCCAGGTTTGATTCAACTCTATTAACATTGCAATACAATAAAAATCTCCTCAAAAATAAAGTATTTGAAAAGCCTAGTATCTAATGACAGAATTGTAAATTGTGAAGTAATTCATACTGCCTGATGAACCCTGCCCCATGTATCTTATATATAGGTATTTCATGGTAAATACTACCTATTCAAAATAGAAGATTTTGTTACAGAGAAAACAGATAATTACCTTCATACAGTAAGACATAAAAAAATAATTCATGCACACTATCTTCTATAAATAGATCTTTTTTTAAAAAAAAAACCACTAAAATACTGTTTAAAATGAGCATATTAATATTTTTGCAAGAAATGTATTCCATTTAGAAATCCTAATTCTAAAATTGAATTTAGAAAGATTAGCTAACATTTGAGAGACCTTAAGAACTCCCTCCACTCAGACAAGGTAAAATATCAGAGTAATAATTTTTAAAAATTAAACGAAAAAGCAAATATATGGAGTAAAAAGTTACAAAATATAATCAATTTTTATCCAGAAAATAAAGTACAATACAACTAGTTTATGAGAGAAATAGTAATTCTAAAATAAGACTCAGTTACATCGCCCGTCATTTTCCTTGGGAACAACCTACAAAAACTTTTTTGAAACTATATAAACCACTTAGAAATAGGGAGCCATTTTACATGCTAACAGTTTAACACAAGATTCCAGAAACTTAAAAATCCGTACCATAGTTAACATTCATTCAATCCTGAGAGCAAAGGAGGATGGCTAGTAAAGAGAAAAAGTAGTTCATGGGGTAGTCGTGGGTGTAAAAATAAGCAGAGGAAATCTTTCTTTTATTAATCTTATATAGAATATATTACCCTACTCTAAAAAATGGCACCATTAGCCCTGGCCAATGTGGCTTAGTTGGTAGAGCATCGTCCCATGCACTAAGTCAATTCCCAGGGTTGCAGGCTTGATGCCCAAAAGGGCGCGTGAAGTAGGCAGCTGATCAGTTTCTCCATCTCATGAATGTTTCTTTCTCTCCCTTTCCCTTTCTCTATCTTTAAAAATCAATAAAAACATATTTGTTTTAGTGGCATCATTAATTAGTATGTTTAAAAAGGAAATGTGAACAAAGCCAGTAATAATTAAATTCTAATATATTGAAACCTTTCCTTCTTTAAAAAATGCTAATATGGCACAAGACAACCAGAAAAAAAAAAAAAAGGTCAGCATTTTGCATCAGGAAGTTTTACTTACCTAAGTTTTCATCTCATATGCTTTATTATTCAGTACAATAAGAGGTATATTACATCTTAGGACTAAGAAAAAAACCTGTTGGCTAAGAAAGCATACCAAAATAATCATCTTTTTCTTTCCAAATAAGGTGTTTTAAGGATAGTATCTCTAGCCCTAAGTGGGTTGGCTCAGTGGATAGAGCGTCAGCCTGTGGACTGAAGGGTCCCGGGTTCGATTCCGGTCAAGGGCACATGCCTGGGTTGCAAGCTCGATTCCCAATGGGGGGATGCAGGAGGCAGCTGATCAATGATTCTCTCTCATCATTGATGTTTCTATCTCTCCCTCTCCCTTCCTATCTGAAATCAATAAGAATATGTATTTTTAAAAAGATATTATCTCTATAATATAGAACAAACATAAGATAAATACAGCAAAATTAAAATCCCTTTATTTCTAACCTTCTGCTGGTACTTCCACTTCTGTTCCTTCATTGCCCTCTGAAGAATGATGGCTTCCTAAAATGAAAATAAACCATATATAATAAAGGAATAAAAACTGACATAGAAAGAAGAGAAACTAGGTAACAGTGCAAAAAATTTACAACATATACAAACTAATTCTTTAACTCCTGAGTAGTTATTTCAAACAATGCGATCTAATTCAGATAACACTTAACACTTCACTTGAAAACTCAAAAAATTATTTTAAAATGTAAAACATATAGTGTCAACCTAAGTTGGTTTGGGGATTTATAGTTAGTTACTATAACTATGCAATATAATTACTAGTAAATGTTAGAATTTGAGAAATAGAACAATTATGTTTCAAAGTACCATGCTCATCAGCCAATGACACACACACACAAAAACACACAAATCAGAGTAAAGTCTTTCTTTGCTCATAGACTATTAAATAAGATAAACAAGTTCAGGTTTTGCTGTGAAATGTTTCCTGCTTTCCATTTTTACTATGGTGGAAGCTATGGAAACTCAATCCTCATTATTTAGTCGAAGTTGTATTTAAAGGACATTTTTAAGTTAAAATTTAAGATACTACCTTTAGTCTCAAAAGCATTTTAATTCAGGTAATATACTCTGCCTGCTTCTAAAAACTGGAACATAAAGCAATGTATCAAGTTAGGCAGTCACAAGGTAAACAGGCTCATCCTAATAGAGCAGAAGCTTTACTCACAAATAGGAAAATAGTCCACTAAAATATTAGAGAGCCACTTAGGATTAAGGATTAAGTACCCAAACTGCCCCCAAATATTCATCCTCTGTCCTTAAAATGTCTGAGCTACTAACATGGAAAAGGTTGAAAGTCACTGCCTTTGTGTATAAATATATTACCTATGAGTAAGTCCCATGGGGGAAAGGGAAACAAAATTGAGTTTATTTTATCATCCACTGATAACTAATTTCAGAAACTATACATACAACTAAACATATAACACTGAGACATAGTTTGAAATATATTTTATCTTGATTTTTAAAAAGCATTGATTACAGTTTCAAAAACTCTCACTCAGTGTCTAGTACTTTTGAGAGCTTGTTTGGAGGTTCTAGCAGGGGAGCGCAGCTACTCGTATACCCTTGACCGAAGACCGGTCCTCTCCTCTGGGGGGAAGGTCGTCCTCTTCGACCGAGCGCGCAGCTTCGGGAGGGACGCACATGGATCGGTGAGGGAGGAGGGGGACACCCGCCTAGCCAGCCAGATCAGCCGAATCAACCCTGGCGATCAATGGGGTGACAGATGTCGCAGCCAGATCGCCCTCACATCCTAGTACTTTTGAATTTAAAATGCCATAATTATCTTGGGATTCTTTTCCACTTCATATTATGAAAACTCACCTGAACTCAAAAGACTAGATAAATCTATAACTCTAGAGCCATAAATTATTCTTTAATTAACTTTTTCAATATACTTTCTCAGCGCACAGTCCCTTCCCTCTTTTTTTAAGACGTCAACATTTGGACTTATGAAGCATTAGGTTCTTTGACTCCAATGTTGAAGAAAACAAAGATGTGAGTGAGGTCAAAGTGATGAGAGGTAATGGATAAGAAACCAGCACTTAAAAAAGGAAAGCTTAGGTAAAAAATAAGAACACTTAATTAAGGTGGTTGTTACACCTTCACAATGTTACATGTAAACAATGATTCTTTGTGTCCTTTTTGTTCTTTTTAAATCTGAAATAAGCAATTATATTTACATTAAAAATAAAGCTAAGGAAAGTAAATCTTATGTGCTCAAAGCCAGAATAGATAGAATTAAAAGCCATCACAAATAGCCTATGGTCATCAAGTTAGGGAACACTATACAAAAATTCTCAAAGCTAAGTATCAACATGACCTTATCGATATTTACATTACTAACTATACAATAAAAACCTTACTTCTGACTATTCTGATATAAGGTATAAATGTGTACTTTACCTTAAATATGAAAGTGTGTCATGTACCCATTTCGAGATTCATTACTAGATTCACAAAAGGGAAAATTGGTTTTGAAAAATTGTTGCTTGTGAAGTTCATTTATATGTTTTTCAAAAAAAAAAAAAAAAAAGGCCAATACATTTTTTCCTTTTCCATTTAGAAAAGTAATAATACAGATATAAATACTAAAATACAGTCTGTCCAATATAAAGAAACATTAAATAAAAACAGTATGTGGGAAAATGGAAGTGAAAAGTTATATATACCTTGCAAAGACTTCGAAAGGGGGAGTTTGTCATCAACATCATCAGTTTCAGAAGGGCCTGCTTTGGAATACAAAGATAGTACTTCAACAGTAATCCCAAAAATGTATTTTGGGTCACTTTAGTAAAGAAATTTGGGTGAAAGATATGGAATAACACAGACTTTTCATGAAGAAGGAAAAAAAAAAAGGCACAATTTTTAAAAATGACTGACAAAATGAATGGTGCCAATTTATGGTCTGTGAGTGGGAAAAGTAGGCTCAGGCAAATTCATATAGAGACAGTTAAAGAAATTTTGAAAATGACTAGACATATGGATTGAATGGGAATGATGTCTAAAATGGTGAATGTGGCTTTTTTAAACACTAAAGGGTTCATAACAGCAAACTGCAACTTTTATGTTATACAGATTGTAAGTGCAGGTTTATCTTACAAGGCGTATTTGTTCCTTCCTTGACAAATATTTGCTTAATCTTTTGTCATACTGAAGAAAAGTGCAGAATCAAATTGTTAAACCTTTCTTAGGATCGCTAGAATCATGCAATTAAACTATGAGTAAACTTGAATCTCCTTTGAAATTGAAACATGACAAACTAACAGTTAATTCAGAATCTCCCTTTCTTGCAGATTTATAAGCACCTTTTAATAACTTAACATGGTTCTTCCCAATATTAACATATAAAATATTTTGGGTTCATTAAGCCTTCACAAAATGCTATAGAAATTAAGGTAACACATTTGCATGTATTATTCAAGCATTTTAGTGATGAAACATTTTAAACAGTAAAAAGGTATGTTCAATGGATACTTAAAATAAAACATGTTCTTGCATGAATATGAATACAAACCATTTCACTACCTCTGAATATTATTTAGAAAATATCCTAAGACTCTTAAAGGCTTGGAATGCATAAGGAATTTCACAGAGGCACAAACCCACACATTATTAAGCAAAGAATACATCAGAGAGGAACACAATTTCATAGAAAATACAAAAATTATTTATATTTGGAATCTCAACTAAGAGCAAGATTGAAAGAGACCTGAATTCAAATGCCAGATTCACTGCTTCCTAGTCATGTGATCTTGGGCAAAGATATATAGAACAAAATTAAATTATAGCTAAGGGTAGTAACTAACTTCTAAATACTGCTTAGTTACTTTTTCACAAGTTTAGCTATGTGGTATTTCCAATATTGATCTGTTCTAAATTCTTTTTCATGAGGTCCTCTTCAAGTCAAAGTATATTTCTTAGGATTTCATTATACCGAATTTCTATTGTAAATAACCGGCTTATTACTGAGTTCTAAATTACATTATGTTCAGAGAATTTTTAAAGGTTATCTGTGAACAAGTATAAAGTCAATTTTTGTGAAAGATCCATGATTTGTAAATAAACACTTATTTGCTAGAGAGTTCTAGACATACATCAATTAGCTCATGTTTTTAAATGTATAGTTCAAATATTCTATTTATCATTTATAAGTAACTCAATGACTATAGATCTGTAAATATATCCTAATTCTGTTAATTCTCTATTTCTATTTTTATTATGATGCTACATTGTTAGGTATATAAAATTAATGATTACTTATCAACTTAAGTGACTTACCCTATACTAGAGGCCTGGTGCATGAAATTCCTGCAAAGGAAAGGTCCCTAGGCCTGGCCGACCATCAGGGCCAATCTGTGGGGCGACCGGCATGGTGATGGGGGGTTGGGGGGGGGGGCCACTGGCACCCACCTTGGCCGGCTTGGCACTGACCACTCACTGGCCCCACCCTCCACCTCCTCACCAATCAGCCCCGCCCACCGCCAGTCACCTCCCTCTGTGGGACGACCAGCAGGGCGATCAGGGTGCCCCCACTGGCATCCGTCTTGGCTGGCTTGAGGCCTGAGGGCAGCTCCTGCGTTGAAGTGCGTATCATAGCAACCAGTCGTTCTGCTGGTCGTTCTGTCATTCGGTCAATTTGCATATTAGACCTTTATTATATAGGATAATAAAAGGCTAATATGCAAATTGTTCCCTTGAAGTGGAGTTCCACCGGGGGTGGGGTGGGGCCGGCCAGCCAACCACCAATGGACCCCCCCCAAGCACGTGCACCAGGCCTCTAACTACTATATATATTCTGTAGTCTTACTCTTTATACCTGTTACTTCTTCTTTTTTATTTCCTTTAGCATACTGTCATAGATCATTAAAATTTCTAATTATCTATGATGTTTCATTTTAGCTATAAAGGTGGGTCTTTAAAAAATATTTTCATTGATTTTTTTTTTTTTAAAGAGAGAAAGGAAGGGAGAGGGAGACAAAAACATCGATGTGAGAGTGGCTGCCTCCTGCACACCGCCAACCGGGGATTGAGCCTGCAACCCAGGCATATGTCCTGACCTGGAATGGAACCACCCAACCAACGGAGCCACACCAGCCAGGGCTAAGCTCCACAGGTTTTACCGGCATACATTTGGAATTTATTCATCATATGATAGGCAGCATATTTGACCCTCACGCTCAAAATGCTTGTAGTGTCTACCAGGCATTATGAAAATCGAGTGTTACCAACACTCACATCTGAGTACCACTACCTTAGAAGACTGACATGGGAATACCAAAAGTTTTGGAAGAAAACATAAATGCCCTTATGTAGAAGAATGAACAAATGATCACACACTATAACCACCACATAAGAATGTTAAATCTACATTTGACAAAATGCATATATCTTGAAAACATATGTTGAATAACTGATACATAAGAACATATACAGGTGGCCCGGGAGCCGAGCACAGGGCCGCGGCAGCCCCCTTCCAGCTGGAACAGCCCGTGAGGCCGGCCGAGCTCGCGCGCGTGTTGCTGGGTAATGGGCCTGCTCTCGGCGGCGCCTCAGCCCCTCCTGCCCCATCCTCCTGGTGGCCCCAGCCAAATGGCCGGGTCCTGGCGCAGCGGAGGCCAAAGCAACGGGAACCCCACCGCGGTGTACCCAGAGAGTCGGCCTTAGCCGGGGATGCGGCGGTGTCTTCGAGGAAACCGGAAGCCCATGCTGAGCCCTGGCGACCCCTTTGGAACGCTGGGGAATCCAAACTCGGCGGCCCTACGTAGCCTGCCTTGGGCTTACAGGCGCTCTATTAGATGAAGAAACAAGTTCTGTGGGACCGGAACAAGTAAATAAGCCTATCATGCATATCGAGAGGTTTGTGTTGATAATTCAAAGAGCAAATTGGATAAAATGAACAGACAACTCTGAATCGTTTCAAGTGTTGAATGAACAGCTGCAGTCTAAAGAAGTAGAACTCCTTCAGCTAAGAACAGAGGTGGGAACTCAGCAGGTATAAGGAATTTAAGTCCACCTTCATCAAACTGGGAGGTGGAAAAGTTGAGTTGTGACCTGAAGATATGTGGCTTGGAACAAGAACTAGAACTGACGAAGAAAGAATGTATCAATCTCAGAATAGAGCCACAAAAAGCCAAACAAATGCATCCAACTCAGGAAGACAATCTGCAGAGCAGAGCTCTCCAAAGACTAAGCATTTCAAGTGATGATATGCAAAATATATACTGGGAGCTGAAGAGAGAAATGTCTAATTTACATATGTGACTCAAGTACAGGTTGAACTACTGAGAAAACTGAAAACCCCAACTGTGATCAAGAAAGGCTGCACTCCTGTAGGATTCATAGAAGACCTAGGGAAAGACAGCACAAAACTGCACTTGGGGAATTTCACTGCAACATATAAGACACCCCCCTCTCTCACCAAATGGTACAACTCTTTGTCATACCACATCTTCCCCTTTACCAGGAGATGTAAAGATTTTATCAGAGAAAGCAATTCTGCAATCATGGGCTGATAATGAGAGACCCATTCCTCATGACTATTCAAACTTTCAGCGCACTACTAGTATGACAGAAATTTTCTGGAAGATAATTCTTGGGTACTCCCAAGCCCTCCTAAATCAAGTGAAACAACATTTAGGGAGACTAAAAACAAAACTTTACCTTTACCGATCCTGCCACCCCCACATAACTTGGATCAACGTAATCAAAACTGCCTTTATAAGAATTAATTCTGAAAAGATCTGTGACTTGGTCATGAGGTTGCTGTACCTCCCGCAACGATACTCCTGAGAAATTATTTAATAAACTGAAAGCAGGTTTGATTAAACTTTTGCAAAGTTCTTCAATGTACACATTTGCACATACTATAACGTATTATGTAGTTGATTTTCCAGTATAAGAGAGCAACACTCCAGCTTCACATTCTGGCTATCAGATATATACTACTAATAAATTAATAAACTTGAGGTGTTTCAAAAAGAAAAGAGAACATATACACAAAACATTATAGTATGATACCAGTCGTATCAAGCTTAAAAACACAAAATATTATACATATAATGGAGATAGATACTTCTCTGGGGATATATACACAGTAAAAATATAAAATCATTATGAGGAAGGACAACCATCATTTCAAGACAATGGCTAGCTTAGGAGGAACAGGGGAGAAAATGGGAATCCGGGAGAGCTCAAAGAAGAGTGTCAATTACATTTTTGGCATGTTACATCATGTGGGAAATGGGGATAAGAAAATATTAAGATTCAGTAAACCTGAGCAGATGTACATTTTGCTTGTAGATTTTAAACATTTCATTTTAAAAAGCATTTTAGAAATTATAATAGCACAATGCAAATAAATGAAGTATACCCAACAATATGTCTCACAAATGGTTTTACAAAAGAAGCTTAAAACAAAAGAGCACATGCTGAAGGATTCTATTTATATGAAATACAAAACAGAAAAACTAATCTAGGCTGTTACAAGTCAGGACAAGGGTTGGTTGCCAGGAAAGTAGTCCAAGGGAAGGAGCTTCTAAGATACTGACACCTAACACAGGCATAAAGCACAAGTGACAAATCTGAAAGGAGAAACAGATAAACCCACAGAGACCATTTGACATTTTAATACTCTTGCAATTTATAGAACAAGTAGACAGAAATATCAGTAAGGATATAGCAGATCTGTACCACTATATCAACCAACCTTAACAAAGTTAAAATAACCGAAATTATACAAAGAATGTTCTCTAAACACAATGGAAATAAACTAAAAATTAGTAACAGAACCATATCTGAAAAGTCCACAAGTATAGGGAAATTAAAACTACACACTTCTTTATAAACCACAGAACAAAGAGGAAATCACAAGAGAAATTAGAAAATATTTTGAATTGAATGAAAATACAAATAAAAGTTTATGGGATAGTGCTAAAGTAATGCTTAAGAGGGAAGTTTATGGCATTAAATGCTGTATTAGAAAAAAAATCTCAAATCAATGATTTAAGCTTCTATCTTAAGAAATAAAATAAAAACAGATGAAAATTAAAGCAAGCAGAAAAAAAAAGAAACATAAGAGCAAAAATTACAAAGTAAAAGCTGGGTCATTGAGGAAAAAAATTTTTAAGAAAACTATAGAGCTGGACCAATGGTCTCTAGAGACATTTTTAATTGTCACAACTAGAAATGGCTACTGATACCTGTTGGTTAGAGATCACGGAGGCTACTCAACATTCTATGATACATAGCATACAACACATGTCCACAACAATGAACTGTTTGATCTAAATATCAATATTGCCAAGCTTGACAAAACGTGAGCTAGGCCAACCAAGAAAAAAAAAAAAAAGACACAAATTACAAAATTGGAAATGGGAAATCAGCAATAAACTTTACAAACATTAAAATAAAAAAGAAAACAAGACAAAGTACACAAGTTTCTTAAAAGATATATTATTTGTCAAATCAATCAAGAAGAAATTTATAAACAGAATAGTCCTAAATCGATAAAAGAAATTTAAAAAGTAACTAAGGAGGGTTTATTATCCCAGGAATACCTGGGTGATTCAACATTTGAAAATTAATATCAATTACCATTTGAACAGTCTAAACAAGTAAAATTATCACCTCAGATGCAATTTTTATACCCAGCATAAAAATTCTTCACAAACTGACACAGGGAACTTCCTGAAACTGATGAAGAGCATCAACAAAAAACCTACAGCTATTATACTGAAAGATTTCCTTATAAAACTGTGAACAAGGTAGGGATGTCTGCTCTCACTACTTCAGTTCACCATAACACTGCATGATCCAAGCCAGTACAATTAATATAAGAAAAAGAAGAGGAAAAATAATATCTACTAAGAAAATCCCCAAGATTTTACCAACAATTTGTTAGAATAAGTAAATTTTATTTTTAAAAAAATATTTTTATTGATTTCAGACAGGAAGGGAGGAGAGATAGAAACATCAATGATGAGAGGAAATCATTGATGGGCTGCCTCCTGCACCGCCCCCTACTGGGGATTGAGCCCGAAACCCGGGCATGTGCCCTTGGCCGAAATTGAACCTGGGACCCTTTAGACCACAGGCTGACGCTCTATCCACTGAGCCAAACCAGCTAGGTCAGTAAATTTTAACTAGGTCACAAGATACAAGGTCAGGACATAAAAATCTATTGTAATTCTATATATTAGGAATAAACAGTTGGAAGCTGAAATGTAAAAGAACAGTACCACTTAAGGCAACACAAAAAACATTAACTACTTAGATATAAATCTAACAAAGTATGTACAAGATCTCTATACTGAAAACAATGCAATGATAACGGAAATCCAGGAAAAGCTAAAATGATGATACATATGCCATGCTCATGAACTAGAGTCCATATTAATACACTGCGGACGGATCACGAGAATTCTCATGTTTTCATATTACACAGTTTTACAAAGTATTATACTTTAAAAAGATATTAGCTTTTAAGAACATGTAATAAATAACCTCAAAATGCAATGGGTACTTAATTTTAAGGCGTGCCTTTAACATTTATGTAAAACTTTTTTTATACTCTTTCAATAGAAACTTATCTGGTCACTGGGTAAAGCTAGCAATAAAACTACTGGTCCACATTAAGATACTCAAGCTAAGTTTGTCTATAGATTCAGCAAAATCGTCATTAAAATCCCCAAAGAACTGTTTAACCAATCAACAAGCTGATTTTTAAAATTCATATGAAAAGGAGCTAAAATAGGCAAAATGATTTTTAAAAAGAACAAATTTGAAGGACTCACAATCTAACTTCAAGACTTACTGTAAGCTACAGTACTCAATGTAATTTTTGCAAAGGACAGACACAGAAATCAATACACTCAAGAAACAGAGAGACGTAAAGGTAAAACAATGGAAAAGGGACAATTTTTTCAACAGACGATACTGGAAAACCTGAACACCCATAGGCATTAAGTGTCAGCTCAGTATCTTGAACACTATACAAAACCCAGGTCTAACTGATCACAGACCTAAGTGTAAAGCTATAAAAACATTTATGAAATATAGAAGAAAATCTCTGTGAAGTTGGGTCAGGCCAAGATTTCTTAGCTATGATACTTAAGCACAATCCATACAAGGGAAAGCTACATTAAAAATTTTTAAAACATATTTTTATTAATTTCAGAGAGGGAGAGAGAAGGAGGGAGAGGGGGAGAGATAGAAACATCAATGATGAGAGAACATCATCGATCAGCTGCTTTCTCCCACTGGGAATCAAGCCTGCAATCTGGGCATGTGCCCTGGCCAGGAATCGAACTGTGACCTTTTGGGTCATAGGTCAATGCTCAACCACTGAACTATGGCAGCCAGGCAGAAAATACATAAATCTGACTTCAAATTAAACTATTTGCAAATAACACCACAAAGGGCTTTTACTCAGAATATACAAAGGATTGTCAATTCAATTATTGAGAAAAATATGCAAACTGTATCTCAGCTTGCTAGGTAAAAAATTTGTCAAGCTCTCATCTTCTTCAATTGCACTTAAGATATCATAATTTCAGATAATCTTTTACCCTCTCAAAATATCTGATTTCCAACTCTTTCCTCCCCCCCCCTTCACCTGCTTTAATAGCTCTCAACACGGAAGAGGAGGGGTTTGGGTTTCACTGGCTCTGCTTTAAAAACATCATGGCTTTCTGTTCCATAAGAGAGGAAGGGGCTGCAGAGGGCCCAGCCCACAGGGGGTGACTTTGGTTAAGTTCCTGGTCTTGATGCATAGACGAGGCTGGGGTACGAGAAAACACCGAGGCCACTGAGGTTCCTGGCTGGTGGGACCCAAACAGGAGTGTGCTACCTCGTTCCACCACCAGGAGGCGACTATTCCACCTGGCTTTTCTTCCTTTGGGGTTGCTGCTGCACATGGAGAGGCAAATCGTGGGGGGTTTCCCAGGGCACCACCGTGGCAGTGGCACTGAATGAGCTGGGCTCGGTCTTCTGCGCCTCCTGGATAGCCGCGGTGTGGGAAGGCCAAGTTGCTGCTGCCCAGCAGCCCCATGGGGCAGAAGTCATTGGCGAGGCACTCAAAGTGCACAAGGTCTTGGGTACGCTCACACAGGTAGTCGCTGAGCACCTTGTGCTTGCACCACGTTGGTGGGGCACCGCGTGCAGCTGTGCGTGTGGAAGGGCCGAAGCACCAGCAGCCCCGTGCATCGGGCCCCGATGGGTTGCTGAGGATGCGGCGGAACACACCCAGGTGGCCGGCAGCACGCAGAGCACTCTCCACGCGGAAGGTGTTGGCATCCGAGATGAGAATCACCTTGAAGCAGGCTCCCTACTTGACCACAAACTGCAGCATGTCGCCCATGCCCGGGGAGAGGGGGAGGCCTCATAGACCGCAAGCAGGTCCCGCAGCCGCATGCCCCACTCGCCCAGGTACTTGAAGACCCACGCAGCGCGCACTATCAAGTCGCCACTGTTTTTGTCCACGAATAGTCTCGTCAAAATCGAAGGTCAGGAGGAAGCACGCAGCGTGCCCTGCACAGCCATCCCGCCGTCCAATTCCCCGGAAGGACCGTGTCAGCGGGTGGAGTTCGTACCAGAGTCCAAAGCAAGCGAGCAGCAGAAGCAATGGAGCTTGGAGAGGTAGGAGCCTCTCACGACATACCGTAGACAGGCATCAAAGGCCAGCAACGGAAAACACCACCTGTAGGGACTGTTGGTATCTAGCCCTCATCCAGAGCTCCTATAGAACACTTTGTCCAGAATGATCAAATCCTGTGTGGTCCAAAAGAGTTCCTCAAATAAAAGGGGCACAGGATCTCTGAGCTTCTCCAGCAGGGTGCGGAGTGGCGGCAGAAGTCTGTCCCGGCTGAGTCTGAAGTGCAGAGAGAGCAGAAAGAGGGGCTCGCGGAGGTATTTGGGCGCAGGATGGAGCCCGGGTGCTAACGGGAATTGGAGGGGTCGCGGTACCTTTTCCACCCTCGGATTTCTGGGCTCCGGCTCATGAGTGCCTCCGGGCCAGAGGGGCCCTGGATGATGTGCGTCTGGACCGTCCCCTCCACCCGCCTTCCATGCCTCCGCCGGGGCCACCACGCGTCCCCATTAAATGCCCAGGAGCCGGAGCTGGAGGCGCTGGCTCTGCAGCTGCTGCAACGCCTGAGTCCCCGCAGTCTGCGCTCGTCACAAGCGGCTGTCCCTGATTTCCAACTCTTACTATTCAGTCATCATCACTCCCAATTTGAAAAGGGGACAGAAAAAAGCTTCTATAATCATGGATGACATAACGGAAATGTTAAAAAGGCAGTAACGCCAGGCCAGAGTGGCTCAGTGGTTGAGCAACGAGGATTCCCAGTCAGGCCATAATCCGGATTGCGGGCTTGATTCCCAGTGTGGGGCATGTGGGAGGCGGCCAATCAATGATTCTCTCTCATTGATGTTTCTATCTCTTTTTCCATCTCCCTTCCTCTCTGAAATAAATTTTTTTAAATGGCAATATCAAAAACAAAAGTAAACATTTTATTTTAAAAATTAATCATAATCTGTGTAAAAAAAAGAGAATATTAAACAATATTAAATGTATGCAAATGTTATTAGGGTACCAACAACTGCTATAAAAGCTAAATATTTACCAAAATTTTAACTTTTTAATTAAAAATCCTCAAAATTATCTCAACCTTTTAACCATGCAATTCCAAATGTCACATGCAATAAGATGTTCAAAACTGATAAATAAAATTCAGTATAAATGGTTTAATATATATATCAGTTATTCATTCACATGATTACAAACCAGAATAAATTTATTCATAATACTTTTATGTTACAGAACTGATAAAGGCTATCTTCTTAAATGAACTAAACCTATTAAGCAAATGCATATTAAAAACAAAATGAGGTTTCATAAGACACTCACTAAAATGGCTACAAAGAACAAGACTGACTGTGTAAGTGTTGACAAAGATGTGGAGCAACTAGAACTACCATACACTGGGGAAGGAAATGTTAATACTATATGCACTGTGTAAAGTAGTTTGGCAGTTTCTTAAAAAGTTAAATACCTACCATATGTCCCAGCTATTCCATTTTTAGGAATCTACTCAAGAGAAATGAAGGCATATTCCACACAAAAATTTACATGCAAAAATCAACAGCAACTTTATTTTTTAATAGCCCCCAACTGGAATCAACCAAATGTCAATAAATAGAAAGGGATAAACAAATTGCCATATAGCCATACAATGGAATAACACTAAATAATAATATGGAATTAGCTAGTGATATATGCAACATCATGGATGAATTTCAAAACAATTATGTGGAATGAAGGAATTCACAGCACCCCACCCCAAGAAAACAGTACATACTTAATGATAATTCCATTTATATAAATTTCTTAAAAATGGAAACTAATTCAAAGTAATAGAAAACAGAGCAATGATTGGTTAGAGAGAGCAGTGAATGACAATGGGACACAAGGAAACTTGGAGGTTAGGGACATTTCATTATCTTGATTGCAGTGAAGATAGCGTGATAAGCATATATAAAAAAACTAATTAGATTTCACTCTTTAAATGTTTTGATATACCTTATGCATCTATAAAAATTAAACTTATTAAATCTAGAAAACATTCTTCTAAACTAAAATCCATTGATGCATAAAAGAGAACTCCATTGTAAAATTATAACCTTTAATTCCTTCCTCATAATCGAGCAAAAGGTAACAAAATAAAAAATAGCTAAAATTTATTTGTCTTATCTTTTATAGATTTTTATGATACTGATAGTTATTTTTATTGCATAAATAGAACTAGTAGTTTCAGAAGACCATTCATGCCTTAAATAACATTAGAAACTGGAGTTGAATTCTAAATTGTGCCACTTTTGTTCTTTTAATATTAGCCCTGGCCAGTGTTCTCAATGGTTAGAGCGCCGGCCAGTGCACCAAAGGGTTGCAGGTTGGCTCCTTGCTCCCAGTCCAGGCATGTATGGGAGGCAACCAGTAGATGTGTCTCTCTCACATGGACGTTTCTCTCTATCTCCCCTCACCCTTCTCCCTCCCTCCCACTCTCTCAGAAAAGCAATAGAAAAAATATCCTCAGGTGAGGATTAACAACAACAACAACAAATATATATATATATATATAAAAATTTAATGGCTACTTTACATTTCCCCTGTAATTGTTTAAGTTTATTATATTGCCCTGTTTTTAAAATGTTTTATTCAGTGATAAATTACAAGTACACATGCCAATCAAGGAACAATAAATAAAAAGCATTTCAAGAACTCAGACAACTGATAAATTTAAATTTTCACCACTAATAACTTTTGGAAAGAAAAACTATTAGATAGTATTACCTTGAATGTTATATTGATAGTAATCGGGATCTTCTGATTCTTCCTTTACTGTCACAGCTGCCATTTCCAAGGAAATACCTGTAAAAGCAAATAAAATTACACAATTATACTTCAGGGCACTCAGCTAAATGGTGCAGGGAAATCTATTCTGCCCTCCTAATAATGCAGTATAACACATATATAATTTAAAGACTTTGAAAGGACAAAAGTATGCTAGGTAGCGGAGTGGGGGGATGGGGTGGGGGGGGAGAGGGGGGCACGGGGGTGGAGTATGAGTCACCTAAAACCCAACCTAGACAAAGTTTTAGCCACTATTAATATTCTGGGATTATTTGCTGCCAGATTTTTTCTCTGACAGTCCTTATCTTTGGATTTAAATAACATTAATCACACTCTATATTCATTTACTATTAAAAATACTTTGCCAGCCCTAACCAGTTTGGCTCAGTGGATTGAGCGTCGGCCTGCGGACTCAAGGGTCCCAGGTTTGATTCTGGTCAAGGGCATGTACCCTGGTTGCCGGCACATACCCAGTAGGGAGTGTGCAGGAGGCAGCTGATCGATGTTTCTAACTCTCTATTCCTTTCCCTTCCTCTCTGTAAAATATCAATAAAATATTTTTTAAAAAATACTTTGCCAGCCACTGGAAATTACTCATAAACATTGGTTTTAAAAACTCAATGTTTCAGGGTAAAGATGGCATAATTTTTACCCATATTATAATGAGATACACTAATTATTTTTCCTCCTAAAAAATCCCTTTGTTAACAGGTACAAAGCACACTTTTCTGCATAATCCTTTGCCCACAATCAGGATAGATAATTTGAAGTGGACTTTGTAGCCAGTTGTAAACAAGTGCATGTTATACAATTCCACGCATAAAAAAGTTAGAATTAGAGAAAAGAAATCTTTGTGATTAAAACTCAAGTAATGTCAACTATACCTCAATAAAGCTGAAGGAAAAAGAAAATAAAATGCACGAAACTCTGGCTAAAAAAATACGCAAGTGGCTGACTTTGGGAAAAGAGTAATGAGAGGGGGACAGGAGAGGGACTTCTTGGGGTGTTAATAATGTTCAGTATCCTCATGGGAATGTTAGATTACAGAGGTGAGTTTACCTTTTATTTATATTTATATTTCAATTTACAGTTTTAAGAAAGAAAAGGATTCTTAACAAATTCCTTAACCCTTTGCACTCGCTTGCTTTTTTCTCAATTCCTTTATTCTACTCGGGATTTAATTTTTTAAATACCCCAGATTTTACAGAGCACGGCAGTAGAATAAAAAACTGGAGTTTCTTTTCATACAAACTTATTTATTTGAATTTTTTTATATTTCAAATTATTGATACATTCAAAGAGTATAAAAAGAGCTGCTACCGATGCTAACCGTGTCGAGTCACACTCGACATCCGAGTGCAAAAGGTTAATAAATTCTTATTAAGGATGTGTTCCCCATATATAAGGTGGGGCAAAAGTAAGTTTAGAGTTGTTCGTATGAAAAATAATACAATAATTAATGAATAACACAAGAATAAACTATTTCAAGTACTCACAACTGTAAACCTACTTTTGACCTGCCATGTGCTATTCAAAAATATGATAAACAAGGTAAAGGAAATAAGAAGTACAAATTGGGCCTGGCCAGTGTGGCTCAGGAATTGAGCATCAACCAATGAACCAGGAGGTCATAGTTAGATTCCCAGTAAGGGCACAAGCCGGGTTGTGGGCTCGATCCCCAGTGTGGGGTGTGCAGGAGACAGTGATCAATGATTCTCTCTCATCATTGATATTTCTATCACTTTCTCCCCCCCTTCCTTCCTCTCTGAAATCAAAAACAAAATTTTTAAAAAATATATTTTTATTGATTTCAGAGAGTAAGGGAGAGGGAGAGAGAGATAGAACCATCGATGATGAGAGAGAATCATAGATGGGTTGCTTCCTGCACACGCCGCCCCGCCCCCCCCCGCCCCCCCGCCCTCTGCCAGAGATCCAGCCTGCAACTGGAGCATGTGCCCTTAACCGGAATTGAACCCAGGACCCTTCAGTCCACAGGCCGATGCTCTAGCCACTAAGCCAGACCGGCTAGGGCCAAAAACAATATATTTAAAAAAACAATAAAAGAAGCACAAATTGGTAGTTACAAAATGGTCACAGGGCCCGGCCGGTGTTGCTCAGTGGTTAAGCATCGACCCATGAAGGAAGAGGTCTCTCGTTAGATTCCCACTCAGGAGATATGCTCGGGTCATGAATTTGATCACCAATAGGAGTGTGTAGGAGGCAGCTGATTAGTGTTTTTCTCTCATCAATATTACCATCTCTATCCATCTCCTTTCCCCTCTCTAAAAGAAGATCAATAAAAACGTGTATTTTAAATGGCCACAGGGATGTAAAGTACAACAAAAGGAATACAGTCAATAATCTATATATATAAATGGCTAATATGCAAAGTGTCACCTTGGGAGTTTGAAAGGGAGACCAGGAGTTCGATTGCTCGCTATGATGTGCACTGACCACCAGGGGGCAGGCGGAACGAAGGAAGGCCCTGGCCAGCAGCCAGCAGTTGGGGAAAGGCAGGCCCTGGCTGGCAGCTGGAAGGCCCCGATCGGCCCTGAACGCCGGCCAGCCCTAGGGACTCTACCTGTGCAAGAATTTCATGCAACAGGCCTCTGGAATTGTAATAATTAGGTTTGGTGTCAGGAGGGTACTAGACCTATTTATGGGGAGGATCACTTCATGAGATATGTAAATGTCTAACCAGTATGCTGTACACCTGAAACTAATGTTGAATGTCAACTGTAATTGAAAAAAATGTTTAATAAAAACAAATAAATAAGTATCTCTTGTTGAGCAGTCTAACAGGACTAGACTACAGGAGCTTTCAAAAAAGAAAGATTTCTTCATATGATTGCAGGAGTAGATAATACTTTCAAACAGCTTTAAGATTAAAAAGGGCGGCCGAGTAAGTGAATGCTGCACGGACACTTGCTCCCAGGACCAAATTGGAATTGCAAGTAAAATACAGGAAAACTTCCTAAATAAGCAACAAAAGACTCGCTGGAGAGAACTCTGATAACCAAGATGGAAAGTGGACACCGCATAGAGATTGGTAGGATGGGTGAAAGTACGAGAGGCTGACTGGGCACCCACAGACAGCAGCTGAAGTTCCAGTGAGATAGCTGTTGGGGGTTGCCACTGAGAACTCTGGGCTCTAATCCCCAAGCTAAGCCCCGCAGGAGAGAGCACCAGAACTGAGAAGGATACCCACATAACATATGGCTGTGAAAAGCAGTGGGGTTGCTGTCTGACAGGGAGAGATGGCTGGAAAGTCAAGTATCCTCTTAAAGTTCCAGCACACAAAATTCCGTGTGAAGCCACTCATACCTTGTGCTCTGTCAGAGGGAGGGCAGAGTGGACTGGAGCTGTGTGAGCAGAATCCAGGATTGGGGGTTCTGAGGTAAGAGCTCAGAAGGCAGACACCCTGGTTTCCTGTGCAGAGGTCATCTTACTCACACAGACATTTGCTACACAGGTGGCTTTGCCTGGGGTAGACAGTTGACCCATCCTATTGGAAAACACCTTGCTCCATGGCAAAAAAAAAAAAAAGTTTCTGAGGCCCAATAAGAAACTTAGAATAACAATTAGCATCCAGGCAGAAGCAATTGCCCCACCCTATTGAAAAAACTCGAAGTACCTCTTTGGATGATTGCCTGAGGGCAATTTAAGACAGAATGCTATCAGTCTGTAGGCAGAGGCGATCTCTGGAGGCTTTGAGTCTTTGCCTAATCTAATTAGACAGAAACAGTGTTTGACACTGTCCTGCACTAGAGACTGAGAGGCATAGCAGATCTACCTAATAAAAAGTCACAAACCCAAACAGGCAGCCAAAATGAGGAGACAAAGAAACAACACCAAAATGAAAGAACAAGAGAATTCTCCAGGAGATAAATGAAATGGAGATAAGAAATTTAATCTGTGCCCTAGCTGGTTTGACTCAGTGGATAGAGTATCAGCCTGGGGGCTGAAGGGTCCTGGGTTTGATTCTGGTCTAGGGCACATGCTGGGTTGCAGGCTTGAACGGCAGTAGGGGGCATGCAGGACACAGCCAATCAATGATTCTCTCTCATCATTGATGTTTCTATCTTTCCCTCTCCCTTCCTCTCTGAAATCAATAAAATATATTTAATTTAAAAAGTTTTATCTGCTATAAAATTCAGAATAATGATGGTAAAGATGCACAACAGCATGAGAAAAGATATAGTAACTATGAAAACAAATAAAGAATGACATGTCACAAATAAAGAACACATTGGAAGGAATACACAACAGATTAGGGGAAGCTGAGGATCAAATCAGTAAATTAGAAGACAGGGTTGAAAAAAAATCACTCGATAAGAGAACCAAAAAGAAAAAACAATTAAAAAACAGGAGGACAGCCCTAACCAGTTTGGCTCAGTGGATAGAGCATCGGCCTGCGGACTCAAGGGTCCCAGGTTCGATTCCGGTCAAGGGTATATACCTTGGTTGCGGTCACATTCCCAGTAGGGGGTGTTCAGGAGGCAGCTGATTGATGTTTCTCTCTCATGGATGTTTCTAACTCTCCCTCTCCCTGCCTCTCTGTAAAAAAAAATCAATAAAATATATATTTTTAAAAAAACAGGAGGACAGCTTAAGGGAGCTGTGGGACAACGCTAAACTTAACAATATTCGAATAGCAGGTGTGCAAGAAGAGTCAGAAAGAAAGAAAGAGATAGAGAATGTGTAGAAAAAATAATGGCAGAAAGTTTCCCTAACCTGGTAAAGGAAAAAGTCACAAGTTCAGGAGGCACAGAGAACCCCAAACAAGAAGAACCCAAAAAGACCCATGCCCAGACACATCATAATAAAAATGCCAAAAATTAAAGACAAAGAGAGACTCTTAAAGGCAGCTTAGAAAAGCAAACTGTTACCTACAAAGGAGTTCCCATAAGGCTGACACCTGATTACTTATCAGAAACTGTACAGGCCAGAGGGAATAGCATGAAGTACACAAGGTAATGGAAAGCAAGGATCTGAAATCAAGATTACTATACCCAGCAAAGATAACATTCAAAACAGATGGTCAAATAAAAGAGTTCTCCAAAAAAAGGCTAAAGGTGTACATCACCACCAAATCAGCATTACAAGCAATGTTAAAGAGATTGCTGTTGCCGAAACCGGTTTGGCTCAGTGGATAGAGCATCAGCCTGCAGACTGAAGGGTCCCAGGTTCGATTCCGGTCAAAGGGCATGTACCTTGGTTGTGGGCACATCCCCAGTAGGGGGTGTGCAGGAGGCAGCTGATTGATGTTTCTCTCTCATTGATGTTTCTAACTCTCTATCCCTCTCCCTTCCTCTCTGTAAAAAATCAATAAAATATATTTAAAAATAAATAAATTTCTTTCTGAATTGACATTTATATTAAAAAAAAAAGAGATTGCTGTAATGAGAAGAAAGAGACAGAGAAACTGAGGCATACAGAATTAAAATGGCAACAAATAAGTACCGATCAATAATAACCTTAAATGTAAATGGATTAAATGCTCCAATCAAAAGACAGCGTAGCTGAACAGGTAGAAAAACATGACCCAACTATATGCTATCTACAAGAGACCCACCTCAGAACAAAAGACACACATAGGATAAATTTTCCATGCAAATGGATAATTAAAAAAAGCTGGAGTAGCAATACTCATATCCAATAAAACAGACTTCAAAATAAAGGCAACAAAAGACAACAAAGGTTACTACATTATACTAAAGGGATTGATCCAACAAGAGGATATAACCCTGATAAACATATATGCACCCAACATAGGAGCACCTAAATATATTTAAAAAAAAAACTTCTAGAGGACTTTAAGGGAGAAATCGACAATACAGTCATAGTAGGGTACTTTAACACCCCTCTGACTTCACTGGATAGATCTTCCAGACAAAAAATTAACAAGGAAACAGTGACTCTAAAAGACACACTGGATCAGATGAATTTAATTGACATTTATAGAACATTTCACCTCAAAGCTACAGAATAAACATTCTTTTCAAGTGCGCATGGATCATTCAAATGATAGACCACATGTTAGAACAAATCTCTACAAGTTCAAAAAGACTGAAATCATATCAAGCATCTTCTCAGATCACAGTAGGATGAAATTAGAAATCAACTATAATAAAAACACCCAAAAACATTCAAACACCTGGACGCTAAACAGCACATTATTAAACAACTAGAGGCCCAGTGCATGATTGAATCATGCACGTGTAGGATCCCCTACACGCTTTCGCTTTTCGTGGTGGAGCTGGGTGCCTGTCCGCTGGTGCACCAGGCCTTTCAGAAGCCTCCGGCTCGGCAGAGGCTTCTGAAAGGCCTGGTGCCGGAGCAGACAGGCACCCTAGCTCTCCCCACTTTTGATGGTCCGCGGCCGCTGAGGAGGGCTACCCTGCTGTTGAGAGGCGCAGGGGGCGGGAGTCCCGCCCCCTGCGCCTCTCAACAGCAGGGTAGCCCCCCTCAGTGGCAGCGGATCCGTGCCTCTCAATGGCCGGATAGGCCACCCCCGAGTCCCGCCCCCCAGCCTCCTGCCGCCCAATCGTGAGCGTAGCGGAGTGATGGTAATTTCCATGTTACTCTATTATTAGATAGGATGAATGGGTTACCAACGGGATGAAGAAAGAAATAAAAAAACTTCCTGGAAACAAATGAAAATGAACACACAACAACCCAAAATCTCTGGGATACAGCAAAAGCAGCCCTGAGAGGTAAGTTCATAGCACTACAGGCCTACCTCCAAAAACAAGAAAAATTAACAACAAACTATTTAAGCCTACAACTTAAAGAACTAGAAAGAGAACAAGAAAAGCCCAGAGTAAGTAGAAGGAAGGAAATAATAAAGATTAGAGCAGAAATAAATGATGTAGAGACTGAAAAAACATTATAAAAAAAAAAAACACAATGAAATCAAGAGTTGATTCTTTGAAAGGATAAACAAGATTGATGAACCAATAGCCAGACTCATGATGAAACAAAGTTAGAGGAGCCAAATAAATAAAATCAGAAACGAAAGCGGAGAAGTAACCACTGACACCACAGAAACACAAAAGATTGTAAGAAAATACTCTGAACAACTATATGCCAACAAGATGGACAATGTGAATGAAATGGACAAATTGCTACAAAATTATACTTTCCCAAAACTGTATCAGGAAGAATCAGAAAACCTGACTAGGCCAATAACAACTGGTGAAATAGAAGCAGTAATAAAAAAAAACAACTCACAGCAAACAAAAGTCCGGGTCCGGATGGAGTCACAGGGGGGTTTTATCAAACAAAGAACTGTGTAACACCTATACTCCTCAAACTATTCCAAAAAATCCAACGTAAGGAACACTTCCAACTCTTTTTATGAAGCCAGCATTATCCTAATTCCAAAAACAGATAAAGACCCTACAAAGAGAATTACAGGACAATATCCCTTATGAAAATAGATGCTAAAATCCTCAACAAAATATTAGCAAATCAGATTCAGCAATATATTAAAAAGATCATGCACCATGACCAAGTGGGATTTATTCCAGGGTACAATATTCACAAATCAATTAACATGATACATCACATAAACAAACTGAAAGACAAAAATCACATGATCATATCAACAGATGCAGAAAAAACATTTGACAAAATCCAACACCCATTTTTGATAAAAATGCTCAGCAAAGTGGGAATAGAGGGAGCATATCTCAACATGATAAAGGCCATATATGACAAACCTACAGCCAACATCATACTCAATGGGCAAAAACTAAAACCATCTTCCCTGAGAACAGTAGCAAGACAGGGATATCTGCTTTCACCACTCTTATTCAACACTAGAAGCCCAATACACAAAATTTGTCCAAGTGCAGGCCTTCCTTCCCCTGGCTGCCGGCACCAGATTCCCTCTGGAACCCAGGACCTGGGCTTCCCTCCAGCCGCTGGCAGGCACCCAGGACCCAGGCTTCCCTCCAGCTGCCATCAGGCACCAGGGACCCGAGCTTCCTTCACTGCCCGGCTTCGTCCAGAAGGTTATCCGGAAGGACGTCCAGCCTAATTAGCATATTACGCTTTTATTATTATAGTAGTGGAAGTCCTAGCCACAGCGATTAGACAAGAAGAAATAAAAGGCATCCAAATTGGAAAGAAGGAAAACTTCTTTTCAGATAACATGATACTGTACATAGAAAACCCTAAAGACTCTACCCAAAAAACCACTAGATTTAATAAATGAATTTGGCAATATAACAGGCTACAAAATCAACACCCCAAAATCGATGAATCCCCAGTAGAAATACATGGGTGTACTCTAATAAAATTAAAAGTACACAGATAATTTGTGACATTTTTGCAAAATATGCATTATATGAATCTAATCAAGAGGAAATAGATACTTTCTTCGGAAGTGTCAAGGTCGTAGGAAAGACTAAAAGACGATTCTATATTAAAGCCATTAAAGAAAGAATTGGCAAAACTTGAAATGGGTTTGAGAATTAGATAAGAGTAACTCATTTTCCCCAAGATACCAGTACCATCCAAATAATCTCTGACTTTAGAAGTCAGAATTAAACTTTATGGTAGCAGCCAATTCAGTGACTTGTTACTTACATGATATCTTAGTATTGTTCTTTTTGTTACAAAGTTAATAACTATAACTAGTTAATCTTTACATTAAATTTTCTCCATTCAAATAACAAGTATGTTTCAAATAACTGGTATGGCTTTTTTCTCCTAACTGGACCATGACTGTTATGCCCAAGGAATATTTTTAAATTTTTTAATTAAAATGGAAATAGTAAAAGAAATTATAAATTAAGAATGTAAAGCTACAAAGTGCAAATCAGAAAAACAGAAACCTCTATGATAATGATGCGTACTATTATAGCCTACCTAATAAAAGAGTAATATGCAAATTAACCATCACTCCACTACACCCACAAGCCACACCCATCAGCCACGCCCACCAGCCAATCAGAGCGAGTATGCAAATAAACCCAACCAAGATGGCTACAGCCACAAAGAGCAGGAGGGAGGCTTGGGTTTCCCGGGAAATGGAGGAAGCCAAGCTTTCCGCCTGCCCTTGTCGGCCTAGGCCTCCACTCAAGGCTACAAAGTTTCAATTATAGAAGGTAAACAAATCCGAACAGAAATGGCAGCAGCCATGGAGCTGGAAAGAGCAGGAGGCTAGGGTTGCCCCCGGCAATGGAGGAAGCAAAGCTTTCTGCACACCCTGGCCAGCCCAGGCCTCTGCTTAAGGCTACAAAGTTTCAATTATAGAAGGTACATAAACCCCAACAGAAATGGCTGCGGCCACGGAGCGAGCAGGAGGCTTGGCCCCACTCCAGGCTACAAAGTTTCAATTGTAGAAGGAAAATAAATTCCAGATACCAGGGCCTCCGCTTGGGTCGCCAGGGGGTGTGGCTGGCCTGCAAACCACCAGAGGCCCCTCGCTCAGGCCACCCCACGCCCCAAGGGAACCCCCACCCTGATCCAGGCCACCCTTCAGGGCAAACCAGCTGACCCCCACCCGTGCACCAGGCCTCTATCCTATCTAATAAAAGAGTGATATGCAGATTGACCATCACTCCGACACACAATATGGCTGCCCCCATGTGGTCAAAGATCCTGCCCCTCGGTGGACACAAGATGGTCAGCAGGGAGGGCAGTTGGAAGGCACCAGGCCTGCAAGGAAGGGCAGTTGAGAGGGACCAGGCCTGCAAGGGAGGGCAATTAGGGGTGACCAGGCTGGCAGAGGAGGGAAGTTGGGGGCAAACAGGCTGGCAGGGGAGCAGTTAGACATCAATCAGGCTGGCACGGGAGTGGTTAGGTGGTGATCAGGCTGGCAGGCAGAAGCGGTTAGGGGCAATCAGGAATGCAGGCAGGCGAGCAGTTGGGAGCCAGCAATCTTGGAACCACCGGGATCGGGCTTAAACAGGCAGTCGGACATCCCTCGAGGGGGAAATTTTTGAAAAGTGATCATTTTGGCACAGTCAACTAAAAATCAAACAGAAAATTAAGATTTCCTGTGGCAGTAAAAAAGAAAGAAAAACCTTCTGAAAAAGTGTAATACATTCAAATACTTTTTCTCAAAAAGGACAATTCAACACTATCTTTCTTGAAGATTTCCCCAAAATCTAACAATCTTTAACATACACAACAAGGTTCTCCTCTTTTCCCTAACAATTCATCCCCATTGCCAGTAGATGGTGCTGAGTAGATGGTGCTGAGCATGGTAGGTAGCTGCATCAGAGAGGTTCTACCACCTGAAGCAGGGTGGCAGAAGAAGAATATTTATGTGAGGGAGCAAGGAAACCTGAGTGAGGGGTGTTAGAGACTGAGGGGAAAAGCATGAGTGGCGATAGCCTAACAAGGAGTGTCAAGAGTGTAAGTCAGCCCTAGCCGGTTTGGCCCAGTGGATGGAGCGTCGGCCTGCGGACTGGAGGGTCCCAGGTTCGATTCTGGCCAAGGGCATATGCCTGGGTTGCGGGCTCCATCCCCGGTAGGGGGCGTGCAGGAGGCAGCCAATCGATGATTCTCTCTCATCATTGATGTTTCTATCTCTCTCTCCCTCTTCCTTCCTCTCTGAAATCAATAAATATATATTTTTTAAAAAGGAGTGTAAGTCAGGTAAGGAGACTGGCAATGAGAAATGGATTGAACAACAGGATATGGGTTAAATGAAGTAATATACTAAGAATATGTGGTTACTAAGATTCTCCTTGTGACAGATCAGAATTATATAGGAAAGGGAAGAAAAAGTACCTTGGAGTGTTAAGAGAGAAACTGAAGCTATAGGCATGAAAAAACATACATGTAAATGTATGTATGTGTATGTAAACACATACATACACAGATTCCCTAGCTTTGTCTTGTCCACTTAGAAGCAGTGACATCCCAATTGCAATAGCACATCCAGCACCAAAATATTGATTTCTTAATACTTCTGTTCTCAAAAAGAAACCAAGGCTTCTTATGAAACGGATAGCTCCAGTGCTGAATTAGAGAAAGAATATGATAAACCATAACCACCCTGTTTTGCAAGAAATTAAAAATAAAAAGTTCTAGCTGAAACAGGTTTGGCTCAGTGGATAGAGCATCAGCTTGCGGACTGAAGGGTCCCGGGTTCGATTCCGGTCAAAGGCATGTACCTTGGTTGTGGGCACATCCCCAGTAGGGGATGTGCAGGAGGCAGCTGATCGATGTTTCTCTCTCTCTATCCCTCTCCCTTCCTCTCTGTAAAAAATCAATAAAATAAAATAAAATTTAAAAAGTTCTATACAAATGATGATGATATTTTCAAATGACATCCTGAATTGGCTCCCAATAGCCAGAATAAGGATTATTTGCTAATCAAAATAAATAATAATGATAATGGATTGGAATGCTTTGAATAAAATAGAAATATATGGCCCTGGCCGATGTGGCTCAGTTTGTTGAGAGTCGTCCCGTAGCTGGTTCCATTCCCTGTCAAGGCAAATGCCTGGACTGGAGGCTTGATCCCCACTGAGGGTGTGTAAGGGGCGGCCAAACCAGTTTACATGAAATGTTGAAGGGTATTCTTTAAGAAGAGGAGGAGAAGAAAGGAGGAGAAGAAAGGAGAAGAGGAGGAGAAAAGAAGAGGAGGAGAAAAGAGGAGGAAAAGGGTAAAGTTGAGGAGGGGGAGGAGGAAGGGGAGGAGAAGATCAAATATATGAACAATAAAATGACAATAAATACATACCTATCAACAATTGTATCTAAAAATCAAATTAAACGAACAAAGAATCTAATGAAGAAAAGGAACTGATGAATAAAATTGAATCACAGGCATGGAAACATGGAAGAGACTGACAAATCTCAGAGAGAAGGAAGGCAAGAGGGAAGGGGAGAAGGAGGGAAGGGGAGCCAAGGAGAGATTAACGAGAGATCTTACATGCATATATGCATTACCAATGGACACAGACAATAAAGTGGTGAAGGACTGCAGCATGGTGGGAACTGGGTGGAGGGGAGCATTAAAAGGGGAGGGTAGGGACCTCTGTAATACTCTCAACAATAAAGATGTATATTCCTTAAATAAGGAAATACTGGAAATTCCTTAAAAATGTGTATTCCTTTAATAAGGAAATACTGTAAATATCCATTTTTCTTTGCCAATCAGAGGCTAATTGTAAAATACATACAAATAGAGGCCCAGTGCACAAATTTGTGCATGGGTGGGGTCCCTCAGCCTGGCTGGCGATCAGGGATGATCAGAGGGGCCGGCCAGCCAGGGGGAGGGATTGCAGGAGATTGGCCAGCAGACCAAGGGAAGGGACCCTGGGAGGTTAGCTGCCCGGGGGGGAGGGACCACGGGAGGTTGGCTGGCTGGGGGGAGGGACCAAAGGAGTTTGGCCAGCTGGGGGGAGGGACCGTGGGAGGTTGGCTGTGGGATCTCACTGACCACAAAGGGCAGTTCCTGTGTTGAGCCTCTGCCCCCTGGTGGTCAGTGTGGGTCATAGCAAGTGGTAAACTGGTCGTTTGGTCACTTAGGCTTTCAAATATATAGACTAGAAACCTGGTGTATGAATTTGTGCACAGGTGGGGTCCGGCCAGCTGGCCCTGATGGGGGCCCACTGGGCTGGGCTGGCAGGGAGGAAGGGGCAGGGGACACGACCAGGGCCCAGATCAGGCTGGTTGGCTGCTGCACTGTGTGTCATAGCCACCTGTCGTTCTGCTGTTTCAGTTGCTGGGCTTTTATATATGTACTAGAGGCCCAGTGCACGAAATTCGTGCACGGAAGGGGGGTTGTCCCTCAGCCCAGCCTGTACCCTCTCCAATATGGGACCCCTCGAGGGATGTCCGACTGCCCGTTTAGGCCCGATCCCAGTGGGCAGTCAGATCCCTAAACGGGCAGTCGGACATCCCTCTCACAATCCAGGACTGCTGGCTCCCAACTGCTGGCCTGCCTGCCTTCCTGATTGCCCCTAACCACTTCTGCCTGCCAGCCTGATCACCCCCTAACCACTCTGCTGCCAGCCTGTTTCCCCCAACTTCCCTCCTCTGCCGGCCTGGTCACCCCTAACTGCCCTCTCCTGCAGGGTTGATCACCTCCAACTGCCCTCCCTTGCAGGCTTGGTCCCTCTCAACTGCCCTCCCTTGCAGGCTTGGTCCCTCTCAACTACCCTCCCTTACAGGCCTGGTGCCTCCCAACTGCCCTCTCATGCTGGCCATCTTGTGGTGGCCATCCTGTGTCCACATGGGGGCAGGATCTTTGACCACATGGGGGCAGCTATATTGTGTGTTGCAGTGATGATCAATCTGCATATTACTCTTTTATTAGATAGGATAGAGGCCTGATGCAGGGGTGGGGGCCAGCTGGTTTGCCCTGAAGGGCATCCCGGATCAGGTGGGGGTTCCCTTGGGGTGTGGGGCGACCTGAGCGAGGGGCCTGTGGTGGTTTGCAGGCCGGCCACGCCGCTTTGCAACCCAAGCGGAGGCCCTGGTATCTGGAATTTATTTTCCTTCTACAATTGAAACTGTAGCCTGGAGCGGAGCCAAGCCTGGGGCTCCTCTGAGGCTGGCAGCCATTTCTGTTGGGGTTATAATTGAAACTTTGTAGCTTAAGCGGGTGGGCCCGGCCAGGGTGTGCGGAAAGCTTTGCTTCCCCTGTTGCCGGCGGCATCCCTGGCCTGCTCTCTCAAGCTCCATTCTGCCGCCATTTGTTTGAATTTGTTTACCTTCTATAATTGAAACTTTGTAGCTTGAGTGGAGACTTAGGCCTGGCAAGGGCAGGCAGAAACCTTGGCTTCCTCTGCACTTGCTTTCTAATAGCCAAGTAATGGAAACTCAAATTTTCATGGACAGGTGAATGAGCAAACAGATTGTAGTTTATCAATACAATGGAACACTACTCAGCAATAGAAAAGTAATAACTACTAATACATTAAACAACCTGGATAAATCTCAAAATAAGAAACCAAACAAGAAAAGAGTGCATACTATATGACTCCATTTATATTAAAATATCTAGAAAATGCAAACAAATCTAGAGTTTTTGCACAGTGGTTGCCTGGGGACAAGGGTAGAAGGAGCAGATGGAGGAATTACCAAGGGGTATAAGAAAACTTTGGGAAAAGGAAAGAAGGATTGAAGGTAATTAGTATAATAATAATATCCTCATTTTCCCTATATTCATAGGCAACAAAACCAAAATTTAAAACTACATAAAATTCAATGTGGTATTGTCATAAAAATACATACTAGAGTTCAAAGGAATAGAAATGAAAGCAAATTTAGCTAATTGATTTTTGACAAAGCACAGGCAATCACAGAAGAAAAGAAATCTTTTCAATAAATGGTGCTGAACCCTAACTTGTTTGGCTCTGTGGATAGAGCGTTGGCCTTTGGATTGAAGGGTCCCGGGTTCGATTCCGGACAAGGGCACATACATGCTCAGGTTGTGAGCTCGATCCCCATTAGGGGGCGTGTAGGAGGCAGCCAATCAATGATTTTCTCATCATTGATGTTTCTATCTCTCCCTCTCCCTTGCTCTCTGAAATCAATAAAAATATATTTTAAAAAAATAAACGGTGCTGAGAAAACACACACACACACACACACACACACACACACACACAACCTTGAAAACTGGGTTGCACCAAAATTTTAAACTTTTAGGCTTCAAAGTAAACCATTAACTCAAAAAAAAAAAAAAAAAGGCAAGAAAACAAACAACCCAATTTAAAAATAGATATGGCCTTTGGGAGATCATGATGTGTCAAAGTAGGTTCATCAATGTGAACAAATTTACCACTCTGAAGTGGGATGCTAATAGCAGAGCATGTGTGGAGGTAGAAAGTATATGGGCTAGCTGGTTTGGCTCATTGGATAGCGCATCGGCCTGAGGACTGAAGGGTCCTGGGTTCGATTCTGGCCAACGGCACATGCCCAGGTTGCAAGCTCGATCCCCAGTAGGGGGCATGTAGAGGCAGCCGATCAATGATTCTCATCATGGATGTTTCTATCTCTCTCTCCCTCTCCCTTCCTCTCTGAAGTCAATAAAATATATATGCATGCGCGCGCGCGCGCACACACACACACACACACACACACACACATATAAATAATATGGGAATACTCTGTACTTTCTATCCAATTTTGCTGTGAAACTAAAACTGCTCTAAAAATAAAATGTCTATTTAAAAGCAAAAAAGGAAAGAAAGAAAAACCCACTAAGACAACTATAATAAAAAAAGACAGAGAATAACAAGTGCTGACCAAGATATGGAGAAACTGAAACCCTCATACACTGTTGCTAAGAACATAAAAAAATGGTGCAGCCACTTGGGAAAACAGTTTGTCAGTAGCTCAAATTAAGCATAGAATTACCATAAAACAGCAATTCATTCCTAGGTATCTACCCAAGAGAAATGAAGATATATTTCCATACAAAGACACATATGTGGATGTACATAGCGATGGTAGTCTAAACAACCCAAAAGTGGAAACAACTCAGATGTCTACCAAACAGTACAAGGATTTAAAAAAGGTAGTATATCCATACAATGGAATAACATTCAGGTCTGAACTACTTAAACACACTACAACATATTTTTAAAGATGATCCTCAAAACATGATACAGAGTAAAAGAAGCAAAATGTGCCCTAGCTGGTTTGGTTCAGTGGATAGAGCATCGGCCTGTGGACTGAAGGGTCCCAGGTTTGATTCAGGTCAAGGGCACATGCCCAGGTTGCGGGCTCTATCCCTAGTAGGGGGAGTGCAGTAGGCAGCCGATTAATGATTCACTCTCATCATTGATGTTTCTATTTCTCTCTCCCTCTTTGAAATCAATAAAAATATTCTTTTTTAAAAAAAGCAAAATGTAAAAAATAATGCATTGTTTGATTTTACCTGTACTGAATGTCTATAATAGTGGTGGGTACAGGGAGTGACTGAAAATTGGAACTAGGTTTCTGGAAGCAGTGATGGAAATGTTCTAAAAGTATATTGTGGTGAACACTGCAAAATTTTGTATACTTACACAACATCATTGAATTATGTACTTATCACAGGTAAATTCTGTGGCATATAAATTATATCACAATAGAGCTATCCAACAAAACCTATATGAAATAACATTATAAACATAACATTTAAAAATAAGGAATCAAATAACAAAACAAAGATTAGACTTAAAAAGCTTCCTTGCTAAGTAGAAAATGGGTGTGCAAAGAGAAAAGGAGAATAAGAGAGTATTATATTGAGTTTTGTAAAGAGGACAATAGAATTAGCTGACATTTCCTTGAATAACCTATTGTTCTTTTGGTTTGCACTGGGATGCGAAAGAAAAATATCCCTGTGCTTTCTGTCTGTCTTTGTGGCGGCCCAGATTGAATAAGGGACTACATTTGCAAAAAAAACCAAAACAAAAACAAAATTAGCTGACATTTAATACTATTATTCCTGAATAACTGGGAAAAAACTATTAATAAATTTTGTCTACAAATGTGTAATTAGCAACAAATTTTTAGCTGCCATTTATAAAAACAAGTTATCTTTTGAGGTTTCATATCATATGATAACAAATAATGTCACCACTGAAATAAATTTGTCCACTTCTCATCAACAAAACAGTAAGTAATGAGTCAAAATATAACCTACTAAATTAAAGGCTTTCTTACTTAAATTTCATAATTGTTTTTAAAAGCAGTAGTACAGCCTTGGCTGGTTTGGCTCACTGGATAGAGTGTCAGTCTGTGGACTGAAGGGACCCGGGTTCAATTCCAGTCAAGGGCACATGCCTGGGTTGCAAGCTCAATCCCCAGTGGGGGGCAGGCAGGAGGTAGCCGATCAATGATTCTCTCTCATCATTAATGTTTCTATCTCTCTCTCTCTCTCTTCTCTGAAATCAATAAAAATGTATTTTTAAAAATTAAAATTAAATAAAAACCTACCACTATTAAAATTAAAAATAAATAAATAAAATAAAAATAAAAGCACTAGTACATACCAGAATCTTCTGTGGGTTCAGTTTTCACTTTGATGGGGCCACAACTGAAAGGAAAAGGAAACCCTGATGAAGCTATACACACAGCATTCAAATGCATTGGATCTCAGTATAAAATCACCCACCTGACCAAGCTGAAAAAAAAAACAAAACTGGCTCAACTTTAAAATTTACATTTTTATTTCTTACATAAACATGACTTGTCAACTGAATTTAGTATTTTAATACCAATCAAAAATTTTTGGGGGGAGGGGATATAATAAAAAAATATGGAGTAGCAATTAACTTTCCAATTCCACTTTAGTATAAGGCCTTACTATCACATCAGTTTCCCCCAGGAACTACTGTCATTCAGAACTAATAAGTCAAAAGCTGCTATTTTCACAGGATCCCCAAATGATTCAATAGCATATTAAACTTCAAGATGTGTGACATGGGCTTTTTAATATTCTAATACCTCAATAATCTAAGAAACTAAAACTTGGTGAAATGTTTTACCTTCCACCTGGAGATAGCATTGACCTTTCAGCATCTGTTCCCATCACTCGACCACCTATGTGTACAAAAAAAAATTAGATTTAGGTTCTTCCAACACTTTAAATATGACTAATATTCCCAAAGGACCTAAATATAGAATGCAGTGGGAAAGGGGGAGTTCACAGCTCTGGGTCATACTAGACTGAGTATTGCATTAGCTTATAGAAGTATCCTTTGTTCTCCTTTGTAAGGAAGACTAGAGACCCAGTGCATGAAATTTGTGCACTGGTGGTGGTGTTGGGGGGTGTCCCTCAGCCCAGCCTGCACCCTTTCCAATCTGGGACCCCTCGGGGGATGTCTGACTACAGTCGGACATCCCTTTCACAATCCGGGACTGCTGGCTCCTAACCTCTCGCCTGCCTGCCTGCCTGACTGCCCCTAACCACTTCTGCCTGACAGCGTGATCGCCCCCTAATTGCTCCCCTTGCAGGCCTGATTGGCACTTAACTGCTCTCCTGCCAGCCTGATCGCCCAAAACTGCCCTCCCCAGATGGCCTGATCACCCCCAACTGCCCTCCCTGCTAGACCGATCGCCCACAACTGCCCTCCCTTGCCGGCTCAATTGCCTCCAACTGCCCTCCCCTGCTGGCCCAATCGCCCCCAACTGCCCTTCCCTGCCAGCCTGATCACCCCAAACTGCTCAAAAATACCTTCTCCCCCAGCGTCAGGGAGGGGGCAGAAAAAATAGAAGACATCCCTCCCTATTGCACACAGACGCTATATACAGGCCCACCCGGCCCAGGCCGGCAGGATGTTTGGCACATTCTCTGATCCCTGCTCAGGGGCGGAAGGGGTGACTAGTGACAGCACACGTGAGAAGGGACCTCCGGGTGGCCACTCTGGTCCTGGCTACTGATCCTGGCACTTCCTGGTCCTCGGTTCCTTCCTGGTCCTGCCAGCAGCCCTGGTCCCCCTACCTGGCTCAGCCTCCCCTCTCCACCCTGGCTTCAAATGGCCCCCTTGGCTCCTGGGGGCTCTGTCCTCCCCTCCCAGCCTGGAGGTCCTGAGGGGAAGTTATGGCTTCTCAGAGACTCCCCGGCAGCCCTGGCACTCGTGTTCACACAGGGGAAGGGGTGCGTGTGACAGAAGCAGCTGTATAAATGTGGGTGCAGGGGCAAGTCCTCCGGAGTCACTTGGACAGTTTGCTGATGACGCGGATCAGGGCCACGTTGTCATCCTTGAGGTGCTGGTTGTCAGCCCGGAGGTTGGACAGGCCCTTGAGCTGCTCTTTCAGCTCAGCAGCCTTGCGCTCCAGGGTCCTGCGCTCAAATCTCTCCAGCTCCAGGAGGGCCGGCCTCTCTGCAAAGCACTCCTGCCTCTGCATGGCACACTCCAGCTCCACCTTGAGCTGCGCCAGCCAGCAGCGTGGTCTGGGTCAGGGCCTCACGAAGTCTCTCGTTCTCAACACGCAGCTCTGCGTGGAGCTTCCTGAAGCCTCCCTCGGGCTCGTCCAATTTGGGCTGGGGTTCTGGGTTGATGGCCCACTGCCTCCGGGGGGGAAAGGCTGGATTCTGAGCTGATGTCCGCTGGCTTCGCCTCCTCCCCACTCCGCAGGCCCTCTCCTCTCCTTGCCAACTCTGCGGTGCTGCCTGGAGGCCTGTGGTCTCTGTCCCTGCCCATCAGGCACCTCTACTTTCTGGGCAGGGCCATTAGAATTCTCAACCCCAGGGTCTTGGGGCTGCCAGGAAGGGTCCAGGCTCTGTGCAGCCCGCTCTTGATCAGAATGAGAGAGTCTGATCAGGGGCAGGCTGGCAGGGGGGAGGGGCTGAAAAGCTGGCCGGCCCCATCCCAATTGGGCTGCCTGGTTTGCTGGCTACAGTGGGCGGCAGCATTCACTGGAGGCTGGTGGGAGCTGCTGATACCCACAGGAAGCGGGAGCAAGAGGCAGGAGCAAGCCAGGAGGTGGGAGGGAGCCACCTCCGCTGCCCGCGGGAGATGGCAGGGAGGGACTGAGAGGTCAGCAGCAGTTCAGCCTGCTCGCCAGTCAATGCCATCTCATGGCGACCAGTCATCCATCCGGTCGTTTCGGTTGTGACAGACCCTGGCTCTTTATATAAAGGGATGACAATCATCTAACAGTTTTTATCCCCTCACCCACAGCAGCCTCCCTTTAAAAAAAAACAACCTTATTTTTATCAATGAAACAAATACAGCAATATACTATTACTCTAATAATGAGAATAAGACTCTACTGATGTATAAATGATAAAGATTTCTATTAAGTGTAGATCTGGCTCTGAAGAACTGAAAAATGGGACTCTGCTGACAAGTACATGGTTTCTCTTAAGAGTGATGAAAATGTTCTGGTTTTCTATAACAGTGATAGTTGTATATCTTGAAAATATACTAAAACCCAATAAACTGTACATTTTAACCTTGTGAACTTGAAGTTTAAAAAAAAAAAGAACAAAAAAGACTGACTTCTTCAAATGATGATGAAAATGTAGCCTTATATACTGCTAGTGAGAATGAAACAAATCATGCAAAAAAAAAGTCTGGCAGTTTCTTAAAAAGTTAAATGTAAAACTACCATATGAGCTAACCATTCAAACATTATATATTTATCAAAGAGAATGAAAATGTATGTATGCCCAGGATGGCAGCATTGATAAATGCTGGTACTTGCCAACTCCTACAACTACATCAAAATTACAACTAAAATACAGAACCACCATCATTCAGAACTGGCTGAATGTCCTACAACTAGAGAAGTAAAGAAAGTACTTCAAGACATACCATAATTAAAATGCCAAAGTTTAAAGACAAAGAGAGAATCTTAAAAGAAGCAAGAGAAAAGCAAGTAGTGACTTACAAGGGAATGCCCATAAGACTGTCAGCTGATTTCTCAACGGAAACTTTGTAGGCCAGAAGGGAGTGGCAAGAAATATTCAAAGTGATGAATAACAAAGACATACATTGAAGATTATTCTACCCAGCAAATCTATCATTTAGAATTGAAGGTCAGATAAAAACAAGAAAAAGCTAAAAAGGAGTTCATCATCACCAAACCAGTATTACAGGAAATGAAGGAAAGAGGAAAGAAAAAAATAAAAAATATGAACAATAAAATGGCAGTAAATACATATCTATCAACATTGAATCTAAAAATCAAAATAAATAAGAAATCTAATGAACAAAAGAGAGTAATGAATAAAATAGAATCAGAGGCATGAAAACATGGAACAAATTGACAAATCTCAGAGGGAAGGTGGGGGCAGGAAGAGATTAACCAAAGATCTTATATGCATACTAGTAGCCCTGTGCACGAATCTGTGTACCAGTAGCTCGCCAGTAGCTCGCTGCTGCCCTCCAGTAGCTCTCCACCCGCTGCCCCGCCCTCCTGTAGCTCTCCTGGCCCCCCCATACCCACCCCAGCTTGCTGCCCTGCCCCCTGCTGTAGCTCTCCATCACCCACTTGCAGCTCGCTGTCCAACCCTCCTGCTGATCCAAGCGGTTGGTCGTTACGCGTAACGACCATTTGCACATTACAGCTTTATTATATAGGATATGCATTACCTATGAACATAGACAATAGGGTGGTAAAGGCCTAGGGTGGGGCGGGAACATAGTAGAGGGAAAAAGGGGGAAGGGAAAGGAAAAAGGGATATATATATATATATATATATATATATATATATATGGTTATATATGTGTGTGTGTGTGTGTGTGTGTGTGTGTATCTCCACGTGAATATCTGCAATCAAATATTTATAGCACTTGCTTTCTAATAGCCAAGTAATGGAAACTCAAATTTTCATGGACAGGTGAATGAGTAAACAGATTGTAGTTTATCAATACAATGGAACACTACTCAGCAATAGAAAAGTAATAACTACTAATACATTAAACAACCTGGATAAATCTCAAAATAAGAAACCAAACAAGAAAAGAGTGCATACTATATGACTCCATTTATATTAAAATATCTAGAAAATGCAAACAAATCTAGAGTTTTTGCACAGTGGTTGCCTGGGGACAAGGGTAGAAGGAGCAGATGGAGGAATTACCAAGGGGTATAAGAAAACTTTGGGATGAAAGATATGTTCACTAATTTGATTGTAGTGATGGTTTCATAGTGTCAAAACTTACCAAGTTGTACACTTTAAATGTGTATGGCTTATTGGACGTAAATTATATTAAAGTAGAAAATATAATCCCATTACAATCACAACTTTTTTTTAAATCCTCACCCAAGGATATTTTTTTGCCATTGATTTTTAGGGCAAGTGGAAGGGAGGGAGGGAAAGGAAGGAGGGAGAAAGAGAAACAAACATTGATGTGAGAGAGACACATCTATCTATTGGTTGCCTCCCACTCTCACCCCAACCAGGGCTGGGGTGCGAACCTGCAACCCAGATATGTGCACTTGACCGGGAATCAAACCTAAAACGCTTCAGTGCGTAGGCCAACATTCTAACCACTGAACAATACCAGTCAAGGCACAATCGCAACTTTTCAATTACTTTGAAAGTTGGTATGGCAAAGAAGTCGAACCATACAAACCCATCCCCTTGGACTACTCATTATAAAGCACCCTATAGAAATAATCATTAATTAATGACCAGGCCCCAACATTTGAAAACAAGTTTCTAGAATAAAAAATTTCACAAAATAAAAAAATAAAAATAAAAATTTCACAAAATACAAATGGCAGACTAAGGCTAACCTAGAAAACTTTAAGGAAAAAAAATAATGATGACGAAAATGTCTGAATTTTAGTTTTAAACATGACAAAGAAAACTTTTCTTTCTCAGTCTTAAAAAGGTCAGATACAAAAAACCAACAGCTACATCATAATGGTGAAAGCTTGGATGCATTCCAGCCAATATCTAGGACAAGCAAAATATTGTATTGGCTATTCTAGACCAAGCAACAGAATTAAGAAATAAAAAGTATTCAGATTAACCAAAGAACTTATATGCATAACCCATGGACATAGACAATAATGTGGTGAAGGCTTGGGAGGAAGGAAGGGTAGGAACCAGGAGGGAGGGGGTCAATGGAGGGAAAAAAGGAACATCTGCAATACTTTCAATAATAAAGATAAATTATTATTATTTTTTTTTAGTCTGTCAGTAAAGATAAATTATTTTTAAAAAGCATTCAGATTGCAAATAAATAAATTGTCTTGAGTCACATACAGTATGATTCACCATGTAGAAAGTCCAGAAATAAACAGTCATGGTCAACTAAATTTTAACAAAGAAGTCAAAGCAATTTTAGAGGAAGGATAGTCTTTTTAGCAAATTGTGCTAGCACAATTAAAATATTAATGTATACCCTTACCAGGTACCATATTAACAAAATTATTCCAAAATTGAAAGTAGATCTAACTGTAAGAACTAAAACTATAAAACTTAATAGAAGAAAACATAAGAAATCTCCATGACCTTGGTTTAGGCAACAGTTTCTTAGATAATGATGTCAAAAGCACAAGTGATAAAAGAGTAAAATGAACTTCATAAAAATTAAAACTTTTCTTCCTCAAAAAACATTATCAAACAAGTGAAACAGTAACTTGTAGAACTAGAGAAAAGATTTATAGGGAGAATATATAAAGAACTCTTACAACTCAATATTAAAAATATAAATAAATCAATTAAAACATGGAGAAAGAATATAAACAAACATTTATCCAAAGAATATACATAAATGGACAATAAGCACATAAAAAGATACTCAACTTTAGTAATCAGGGCTACACAAACCAAAACCACAATGAAATACCATTTCACACCCAGGAGGATGGCAAAAACCAAAGGAGTGCAGAGAAACTTCAACCCTCAAATGATGCTAATAAGAACATAAAGGGGTACAGTCACTTTGGAAAACAGTTTAGCAGTTTCCTAGTTAAATGAAAAATGACCTAGCTATCACACTATGACCTAGCATTTCTACTCCTAAGTATACATACCCAAGAGAAATTCAAGTATACATGCAGATAAAATCTTGTTTAATTACATTAATAGTGTTATCCTATATAATAAAAGTGTAGTATGCAAATTGTCCCCTTGACCCAGAGCTGGCCAGGGGAAGGGAGAGAGGCCCCAGCCAGCAGTGGCAGCAGGCAGCTGGGGGAAGGGAGGGAGTACCCAGCCGGCAGTCAGCAGACCCTACCAGTGCATGAACTTCATGCACTGGGCCTCTAGTTGTTAAGTAGGAAAAATTTAAATGTCTACCAATTGATGAATGGATAAATGGGTGGTATATTCATATACTAGAATCCTATATAATAAAGAGCTATTATACTAATTAGACCGAACAGCTGAACGACCATCCGGACAACCATCTGGATGACCTGCAGGACGAAGCTGGGGCTGCGAGGGCTGGCTGAGACTGTGAGGGGCTGCAAGGGCTGAGCCCCTTGCACAAATTTTGTGCACCAGGCCTCTAGTACTTAATATTCAGCAATAAAAAGGAAAGAACTATTTGATATACCCAACAACCTGGGTGAATCTCTAATTAATTATGATGGGTGAAAAAGCCAATTTCAGAAGGAAATATACTGCCCTAGCCGGTTTGGCTCAGTGGATAGAGCGCCAGTCTGGAGATTGAAGGGTTCTGGGTTGGATTTCAATCAAGGGCACAGGAGGGGGCAAGCAGGAGGCAGCCAGCTGATCAATGATTCTCATCATTGATGTTTCTCTCCCTCTTCCTTCTTCTCTGAAATCAATAATAAAAATGTATTTTTTTTTAAAAAAGAAACATTGTATATTTCATTTATATAACATTCATCAAATAACAAATGGGATGATGAAAATATTCTAAAATTAGATTGTGGCAATGGTTATAAATCTCTTTTTTTTAACTTTTTTAATTGTATATTTTCCAAAATTCATTGAATTATGTACTTAAAACAGGTGAATTTTATGGCATCAATTATACCTCAGTAAAGCTTATAAAAATTAATCTTTTCATCATGGTGAGAACAAAATAAAGATTATTTAACAGAAAACAAAATAAGTTTGGGTATGTATACATTATTGTCCTTTCATCCTTACATCAATTAAGAAGTTGTCAATAATAATGGTTATTTACTTTCAAAAGTCTCAAATAAGCCTGGCTCCAAAGAGTGCCTGTCTTCTAAATATCACTTTTCCCTTCAAATGGAATGGATGGACTTCTCCACCCAAAAATCCTTCCTCATTTCTTCAAGAGCCATCTTCTCTCTCTCTCTCTCTCTCTCTCTCTCTCTCTCTCCTAAAGAATAGTTTACTGATTTTGAGAGAGAGAGAGAGAGAAAGAAAGAAACATCAATGTGAAAGCCAAACATTGATTGGCATCAAACCAGCAGCCTTTTGGTGCCTGCAGAGAACACCCCCCGCCTCCCCCTCACCGCCCACCAACTAACTGAGCCACATAGCCAGGTTTGAAGGGCCCCTCTTAATGTCCTCTTTCTCATGAAAGCCTTCCGGGACTATGAAAGAATCCTTTCTCCAACAAACTTCCACAGTACCTTCTCTAACAATTCCTGTAGTGTGTACCTTATGTTCTTGCTGTGATGACTTTATGGACTTTTTATCTTTTCCATTAGACTACCAGACCTTAAAAGCCTTAACGCTTACACAGAGTTGTGTATCCCAGCCCCACCCAATCTTGTGCCTACTAATTCCATGTGTGGTCTATAAACATTAGGTAAATTAAATCATACTCATAATTCTTAGAAATGAGGGTACATGCCAGTATATGATCTTACATATTACAAACATAAAACCTTGAATACACATCATAAAGCAAGAAGCAGAGTTGAAATCAAGTCTACTTTATCAGCTTAAAGACTTTTAACCGGTTTATATAAATATCATAATACCCCACTCCAAAATGTCTTACATCATATTCTCAAACAAAGTAAAAGAGAAATCATTTTAAGGTATTAAATTGGGCAACAACAGGTTTAGGAGCCCATTCAGCTATCGTGTAAGTAAAGCAATCACTTACCTAGGTGCTTCTTTGGCTCTAGGAAAGGTCTGCATTAAAAATATAAAAAAATTATATATGAATACACAAACAAAAGTTACTGTGAAGCATAAATTTAAATGACTTCTACAGTAAACACAAATTGTTAAAATATATTAAAATAAGCTGAATATTTAATTTTATATAAATAAACTGTTGGTGGGCAAGGGAGAATAGTACTTTACCTCTTAATGGTAAATGAAATCCCTGCTTTGTTCTCCAAAATCCATTTCAGAGTTGCAAGATCATAGTTCTCAGGGTGTTTAAAGGCAACTCCTTCTGGAAGCCCCTGCACTACCACAGCCGACTGATCTCGCAGCATTTTCTCATATGGAACAGGCACCACTGTTGATTTTCCTAAAGCTTTCCCTGGGGTGAGGGACAGTGGTGAGGTGAGGGGGAAAGAAGATAAAAATCATTAAATGTTAAGATTAAAAAAACTAAACCATCAGTTTATCTTGGCTCAATAAATGGCATTCATGCTATCTTATAATATCTGATTTCCAAACTACTTTGAAAAACTATAGGGTTCTACTTCCATGTTATAGCCGAAATTCTAAACCTGAAAGAAATCCAAAGGGCCATAATGAAAGTACATAAGCTATTTATATAAAACCTACACAAAAGGATAGGAACAATCAATGGCTGATTTCTTGGATTATTCTCATTCTTCACAATACCCTCATCTGGCATAACACAATCTTTCCATATCAATTCAGCCCCAGAACATGGAAGCTCAACAAATCCAATTGCTACCATAAACTAGGCAATTTTGGGTCAATATTCTTACTGAAAATTTATTAGACAAACGCAATGTACATTTACTAATGACTGTATTCTGTCAGGCTGTCAGTGTGTACAAGGCAATGAGTCCATAGGTGATAGAAACTCCATTACGCAGAGTCGAATTTTACATAAAACCCAGTATAACCTACATATCTTCGCCCTCTGACCGCTTTTGTTTTTTCTTTCTTTTTTTTATATTTTATTGATTTTTTATACTGAGAGGAAGGGAGAGGGTTAGAGAGTTAGAAACATCGATGAGAGAGAAACATCCATCAGCTGCCTCTTGTACATTCCCCACTGGGGATGTGCCCGCAACCAAGGTACATGCCCTTGACCAGAATCGAACCTGGGACCCTTCAGTCCGCAGGCCGACGCTCTATCCACTGAGCCAAACCGGTTTCGGCCACTTTTGTTTTCTTAAAAGAGCTTTGTTTATCACATAATTGGATTAACAAAAGGTGGTTTTTCAGGAAATTGGCACCCATGTCAAAAATAAACAATTCCCTTTGGATGATTATGATGTGCTAATGCAGGTTCTCTGATGGGGAATACTGATAGTACAGAGTAATGCATGTGTGAGGGCAAGGGGTATAGGAGAAATTTATGTGCCTGCCTCTTAGTTTGGCTATAAATCTAAACCTGCTCTAAAAAAAACCAAAAAGCACAGCTCTAATAGCTATATGTATTTCTTAGTTCTTTCAAACTAAAAATAGAAAATAAGGTTAATCCTAATGTTAATCCAGTATTTAAAAATTCATTCATTCAATTTGTGAAAGTGTGTTGTATGTACTTAGAAAACTCAATAACATAATGTATCTTTTAGAAAATTCAAGTGTACAACCTTACCATAGCAAAAGCAGAAATAGTCCTCAACTGTTTTTCTAAGTGTTTCAATCTCTACAGCATCTACATTCATCCGATTTGCCTGGGTTGTAGATTTCATTTTATGCATCTCTGCAGCCTTTTCTTCTTCTTCAACACCTGTAAAATAATTAATGATATACTATAAAGGCCTGTATCCATTATTTCAATATCTTGCTTTTAGTAAGAATATTTTTTCTATATTCTAACTCTAGAGGCCCAGTGCATGAAATTCGTGCATGGGGGAGAGAGGAGGCACTCAGTCCAGGCTGCATGCTCTCCAATCTGGGTCCCCTCTGGGAATGTCCAACTACTGGTTTGTGCCCGCCCTTTTAACAGATGACAGCTCCATTGTTGTTTCTTTCTTTTCATGCTTAAACCCACTGGAATTAGTAGGTATTCAAAGTGTGTATACATTTTGGGGGAACTCCCTGTATATCTCTAGTCAGGTGAAAGGAACCAATGGCGGATTTGGAATCCCCGACAGGGAACCTTGCTCACTCCCCACCTTCGCAGGCAGCGGGAAAATCAATGTTTTCTCTCATTAACTTGGAAAAGCACGTCCTGTCACCCGCTGCCCAGCAGGAGTGCGCTAGGCTCCAAGCGAGCGAGGCTCAGTCAGGGCAGCCTTCGCTCATGGGTGCCGGCACCCAAAGTGCTCATTCCTCCTCTGCAGTTGCCCCGACTATCCCACCGTTTCACTGAGAGGACGGAACTCCTCGACTCCTCTGGGTTCCTGATCTTGAACGCTGACCGAAGGCACCTCAGCGAGGGCTGCCCGCACCTACCAGGTGTGTCTGTCCGCACCTGCTCCCGCCTCTGCACCTGCATTAGCCCCACGGAGGTGATCTCGTCGCTGCATTGGCCTCCGTGGGAACACAGCATTACCACTCTGCCCTCTCACTGTCATCTCACAGGCACCCACCCCCAGCACTCAGAACACCCAGACACTCTCCAAAGGACGTGAGTGTACCGGAGAGGACGTGCACACATCCTGTGAGGGATGTCGGCATGCTGGGATTGATGGAAGTGTGGTGGAGGGACGGGGCGGCGGGGGGACGGGGGGGCTGAGGCAGGTAACTTGCGTGCGCCATGGTCTGGGACTGTAGCAGGTGTACATGGGTGACAGCGCTCTGGGGATGTTTGCACGCCACGGGGGGAGGAGAGGACGCGTGCACCGGAGGCCTGCGGCTGCACAGATCTGCAAACCCCCGTGGCGCGGCCAGGAGGACATCAATATGGCCCGCCATGGTCACTGTCCCTGAGATCGCACACCTTCTGGGCCAGGAGGTGGGACCTGCGCAGCCACTCCTCAGCGCTGATGGCCTGCAGGCGCCACTTCAGCTCGGCCTACAGGCTCCGCTTGGCATGCTCACACAGCTGCCACCACCGCCATGTGGGGAGTACAGGCCACCCTCCCCCGGCCCGCCTCCCCTACCCCGCCCAGAGGCTCTCCGTGCGCACTCTCCACAGACCCGGAGCGGCCTACGCGGGGCGTTGACACCTGCACACGATGCCCACCAGCCCGGAGCGCATTGCCCACCGGCGCTCTGCGCTTACATGCGCTGAAGGCAGGCGTCCCGCCCCACCCACCAGCCACTCCACGCCTGCACGTGCTGACCACCCGCCCAGAGCAGGGCGCCTGGCTTCAATTTAAATATTCCCTCTTTATTAGATAGGATTAATTATGTATTACATAAAGACAGAACAAAAAAGGGAAGAAAGGATTTTTTAAAAATTAAAAGCTGCCCAGCCAGTGTTGCTCAGTGGTTGAACATCGACCTATGAACTAAAAGGTCATGGTTCGATTCCCAGTCAGGGCACATGCTCAGATTGCGGACTCGATCCCCAGTGTGGGACTTGATGGAGGCAGCCGATCAATGATTCTCTCTCATCATTGATGTTTCTCTCTCTCTCTCCCCTCTCCCCTCCTCTCTGAAATCAATAACAAAATGTTTAAAAAGTAAAATAAAAAGCTAGGCCCTGGCCAAAACCGGTTTGGCTCAATGGATAGAGCGTCGGCCTGTGGACTCAAGGGTCCCAGGTTCGATTCCGGTCAAGGGCATGTACCTTGGTTGCGGGCACATCCCCAGTAGGGGGTGTGCAAGAGGCAGCTGATGGATGTTTCTCTCTCATCGATATTTCTAACTCTCTATCCCTCTGTCTTCCTCTCTGTAAAAAAATCAATAAAATATTAAAAAAAAAAAAAAAAAAAAAGCTAGGCCCTGGCCCTCACTGGTTTGGCTCAGTGGATAGAGCGTCAGCCCTCAGAATGAAGGGTCCCAGGTTTGAGTGCGGTCAAGGGCACATGCCTGGGTTGCCGGCTCTATCCCCAGTGGGGGCTTGCAGGAGGCAGCCGATCAATGATTCTCTCTCATCATTGATGTTTCTCTCTCTCGCTCTCTGAAATCAGTAAAAATATATTTTAAAAAAACTAGGCCCTAGCAGTTTTGGCTCACAGGTAGAGTGTTGGCCTGGAGACTGAAGGGTCTCTGGTTCAATTCCTGGTGAAGGGCACGTATCTCAGTTGCAGCTTCAATCCCGGCCCCAGTCGGGACCATGTGGAGGCAACCAATCAATGTCTCTCTCACATCGATATTTCTCTCTCTCTGTCTCTCCCTGTCTCTTCCACTCTCTCTAAAAATCAATGGAAAATTATCCTTGGGTGAGGATTAACATACATACATACATACATAAAAGCTAGCCTCCCATGCACCAAGAGGTCATCAGTTCAATCCCCCATCAGGGCATATGCCCAGGTGGCAGGCTCGATTTCCAGTATGGGATATGTAGGAGGTAGCTGATCCATGGTTCTCTCTCATTGATATTTCTCCCTCTCCCTCCCTTTCTCTCTCTAGTCAATTAAAATAAAAAAGGATTTTAAAAAGAAAATATGAATACTAATAGGGAGTGACTACAATTTACAACTGAGAACAATTCTCCTAATACTTAGTTCTACCACTGGAGAACCACATAAGCAAGGCAGTATAGGAAACAAAAATATAAATACAGCTGCCAGTGGAATTATGGTATTCATGGAACAGATGGCAACTGATATAAACATAATCAAAGCAACGTTAGTATAAATTTAAATACACAAACATAATCATATTCTTAAAAGTTATCAAAATGAGTCCTAGCTAATTTGGCTCAGTGGCTGGATTGTCAGCCCTTGGGCGGAAGGGTCTCGGGTTTGATTACAGTCAAGGGCATGTACCTTGGTTGTAGGTTCAATCCCTGGCCCTGGTCAGGGTGCATGCAGAAGGAAACCAGTTGATGTTTCTCTCACTGTGCCTCTCTCCCTCCCTTCCACTCTCTCTAGATATCAATGGAAAAAATATCCTCGGCCCAGCCTACATGGCTCAGTGGTTGAGCATTGACCTATGAAACAGGAGGTCACAATTTGATTATAGGTCAAGGCACATGCCCAGGTTGCAGGCTCGATCCACAGTGTGGGGCATGCAGGAGGCAGCTGGTCAATGATTCTCTCTTATCACTGATATTTCTATCTCTGTCTCCCTCTCCCTCTCTGAAATCAATATCCTATATAATAAAAGGCTAATATGCAAATCGACCTAATGGCTGAATGACTGGTCACTATGACGCATACTGACCAACAGGGGGCAGGCGTTCAATGCAGGAGCTTCTCCCTGGTGATCACTGCGCTCCCACAGGGGGAGCACCATTCAGCCAGAAGTCCTGAGCCGGGCTCACAGCTGGCAAATGCAGCGGCAGTGGTGAGAGCCTCTCCCACCTCTGCAGCAGCGCTAAGGATGTCTGACTGCCAGCTTAGGCCCACCCCCTGTGGGGAGCAGACCTAAGCTGTCAGTTAGACATCCCCCAAGGGCTCCCGGACTGCGAGAGGGCGCAGGCCAGACTGAGGGAACCCACCCCCAAGTGCACATACTTTGTGAAATAGGCCTCTAGTGTGTGTGTGTGTGTGTGTGTGTGTGTGTGTGTGTGTGTACTAGAAGCCCATTGCACGAAATTCATAAACTTGGCGGGAGGTGGGGGGGTGTCCCTCAGCCCGGCCTGCACCCTCTCTCAGTCCAGGAGCCCTTTGGGGATGTCCAATTGACGGCTTAGGCCTGCTCCCTGCGGGAAGTGGGCCTAAGCCATCAGTCGGACATCCTTAGTGCTGCTGCAGAGGCAGGAGAGGCTCCCGCTCTATCCACTGAACCAAACCAGCTAGGGCAATAAAAATATTTTCTTAAAAAAAAAACACAAAACATCATCAGTTGAGAATTAACAACAAAAAATTTTTTTCTCAAAAAAAGAAATTATTTTTTCTCTCTAAATGATACTGAATAATCAATGAAAAACTCACAGGAGAGAACCCTGATACCCAAGGACCGAAGGTGAAGACCGCGTAGAAACTGGTAGGAGGGGCGGAGGCGCAAAAGGGCTGGCCAGGCATCCACAGACAGCAACTGAGGTCCCAGAGAGATTTCTCAGCTGTGGGGGAGTGCCACTGAGAACTCTGGGATCTATCCCAAAGCTGGGCTCCCCAGCAGAGAGCACCAAAGTGAGAAGGGAACCCACATAACATACAGCTGTGAAAAGCAGTTGAGGTGCTGTCTGCCAGGGAGTGGCAGTTGAAAATTCGGGCACCCTCTTAAAGGGCCAACGCAAAAATTCCCTATGGAGCCACCCACCCTGTACTCTGGCAGAGAGAGGGCGAAGTGGACTGGAGCTGTGAGAGCAGAATCCAGGACTGGGAACTCGGAGGATAAAGCTCAGAAGGCAGACACCACAAAGTTTCCTAGACTGAGGCATTCCCTCACACAGCAGAGGACATCTTTCCCACAAAGACATTTACCTTGCCTGGGGGTAAAGACAGTCGACACACCCTATTGGAAAATACCTTGCACTGAGGCCACTTAAGAGATTAAAAGTAACAATTAGCCTCCAGGCAGAAGCAACTGCCCCACTCTGTTGAAAAAAACTCTTGCAACACCTGAGGACGATTGCCTGGGGGCAATTCAAGTCAGAATCCTATTAGTCTATAGGATTCAGGTTAGGGAATCCTATAGACTAATTCAGAGGCGGACTCTGGAGACTTTGAGTCTTTGCCTGATCAAATTAGTCAGAAACAACCTTTAACACTGTCCTGCACTAGAGATTGAGAGGTGTAGAGGATCTACCTAAAACAAAGTCACAAACTCAAATAGACAACCAAAATGAGGAAACAAAGAAACAACCCCCAAATGAAAGAACTAGCTAATTCTCCAGAAGAGATAAATGAAGAAGAGATAAGAAATTTATCTGAAACAGAGTTCAGAGTAACGATGTTAAAAATGCTCAACAGCATGAAAAAAGATATAGTAACTATGAAAAAAGAACAGTCTGAGATAAAGAATGACATAAAACACATAAAGAACACATTGGAAGGAATACACAGCAGATTACGGGAAGCTGAGGATCGAATCAGTGAATTAGAAGACAGAGTTGAAAATATCACTCAATGAGAGAACCAAAAAGAAAAAAGCAATTAAAAAAACAGGAGGACAGCTTAAGGGAGCTGTGGGACAATGTGAAACGTAACAATATTAGAATAGTAGGTATGCCAGAAGCAGAAAGGGAGAAAGGAATAAAGATGTTGGAAGAAATAATGGTAGAAACTTCCCTAACCTGAAAAAGGAAAAAGTCAGACAAGTTCAGGAGGCACAGAGAACCTCAAACAAGAACCCAAACAGACCCACACCCAGACACACCATAATTAAAATGCCAAAAATTAAAGACAAAGAGAGAATCTTAAAGGGCAGCAAGAGAAAAGAAAAATGTTACCTACAAAGGAGTTCCCATAAGGCTGACACTGATTTCTCATCAGAAACTCTACAGGCCAGAAGCGAATGGCATAAAGTACTCAAGATAATGAAAAGCAAGGATCTGAGACCAAGATTGCTATATCCAGCAAGGCTATCAGTCAAAATAGACAGTCAAATAAAGAGCTTCCCAGACAAAAAAAAAAAGGCTAAAGGAGTTTATCACCACCAAGCCAGCATTACAAGAAATGCTAAAGGGATTGCTGAGAAGAAAAACAGAGAGAGAAACCTAGCCATACAGAATTAAAATGGCTATAAATAAGTTGCTCTCAATAATAACCCTACATGTAAATGGATTAAATGCTCCAATCAAAAGGTGTAGGGTAGTTGAATGGATACAAAACATGACCCAACTATATGCTGTCTTACAAGAGAACCACCTCAAAACAAAAGACACACACGGGATGAGAGTGAAGGGATGAAAAAAATTTTCCCATGCAAATGGAAAAAAAAAAAAAAGCTGTTGTAGCAATATGCATTTCCAACAAAACAGACTTTGAAAGTATCATGCTAAGCGAAATAAGCCAGTCAGAGAAAGATAAAATATATGATCTTACTCATTTGTGGAATATAATGAACAACACAAACTGATGAACAAAAACAGAGCCAAAAATATACTAGAATATAATAGGAATAATCCTGTTATTTGCAGATTTTTAATATTTCCTACAACTTTTGTGATATCATACTATGTTGGTACAGTTTTGGTAATATTATACTTAAAATCCTTTTATTTTTGAAATATTAATGTTTACTGCATGTAACATTATTATATTTAAGACTGTTTTTCTTGAAATATTAAGGTTTATTGCAGGTAACATTATTATATTTTAAATCATTTTTCTTGAAATAAAAAAAAAATCAGGAAAGAAAAAAATATGGAAAGCTCTGATTTTTATATAACTGAAGTCAGCAAAATATCAAAGACAACTAAATTCAGTTATTATTGCACATCCATGTTATAATGATGGATTAGTGATGTTTGGAAGAATAATAAAATAAAAACATACATAATTTGTAAATTATTACATGTTTATTCCAGTTTCTTTTTCTTATTTTCATTTCAGCAGAATTATGAGTTATATATTGTTGTAATGAACATTATCACAAAATTTGTATTCTGTTAGCAGTGTTGCCAAATTACACCACTAGAGTCTTGAGTCATTGAAAAAAAAAAATAGATTATTACCATAAAATTTAAAAGATCATAGCTGGTTGGGGAGGAAGGCATATAGTGAAGGGGAAAAGATACATTTTTTAAAAAAGAATAAAATCACAAGAAATGAAATTAATGAATTAAGAAACCTATTTTTATTTACCCATGATCTGCTCAATTTATCATAAATTTGATCTAAGTTGATAATGGAAATTTAAATTTGTATCTTAAAAACACATATCTTGCCGAAACCGGTTTGGTTCAGTGGACAGAGCGTCGGCCTGTGGACTGAAGGGTCCCGGGTTCAATTCCGGTCAAGGGCATGTGCCTTGGTTGCGGGCACATCCCCAGAGGGGGGCGTGCAGGAGGCAGCTGGTCGATGTTTCTCTCTCATCGATGTTTCTAACTCTCTATCCCTCTCTCTTCCTTACTGTAATAAGTCAATAATAAAAAAAAAAACATATCTTACATGCCAATACAGATAGATATACTAACTGTTGTTGTTTTCGTTCTGGGTTTTAAAAAAATGCTGTATCACAGAATTAATATAAAATCTATGGACAGCGTTAGGTTAAACACAGATACAAAATTGTCATACTGTAAAAGGCCATAGGTATTAATACCCTACAGTGAATTTCTCTACTGCACTGGTTCCAGTGTCAAGTAAGTTTACCAACTGGATGAACTCCCAATTGGAGGATCACAGAACTCAGTGAAGACTGACAAGTTGATTCCACTGAGGGAGTTGAGGAGACCTGTCTAACTCTGCATCATACTTACAAAAATTAATGCACAGACTTGTTTTCAACACACCTATTATCTATCAAGAAAAGAACTGCTTATGTGAGTAAGAACTTTCACTCAATTCAAAATTTACCTTCTCTTTAATCTGTTTCACCAATTTAGAGTAATACCTAGAAAGGAACAGAGTATAACTAATCATTTTCTTAAACTCTTCAGTATTTACCCTTTTACTATATTTCCATGTCAGTGATTTGTTTTGAGCCTTTTGAAATGTCTCCATGGACATTTCAGAAAGTATTTTTTTTAGTATAAATCTCATTCTGCTTTAAAATACAACATGTGTTAATGCATAAATATTTAGGTATAATATTTATGAAATACAAAAGATAAAAACACAATACTCACAGTATTTCACAAAATCTTTCTGAAAATCCTTTCTGGTGTTGACAAAAGCACGTCCTCTCTCTGTTCCAACAACAAACACATCTGTTTCATACACTGCAATGCAGGCCACTTCTGCCTTGGACTTGGCCAGTTCTTTACACTGAAATAGAAACAATGAAGTGTTATACACAGATAGATGTAACTTAAAAACATTGTTTCTGCTGGATGAATAAAAAATCTTATCACCCTGCTGGCTTGGCTCAGGGTTCAGGTGTGTGGACCTATGAACCAGAAGGTCATGGTTCAATTCCTGGTCAGGGCATATGCCCAGGTTGCAGGCTTGATGCCCAGTAGGGGGAGTGCAGGAGGCAGCTGATCAATGTCTTTCTCTCCCTCTCCCTTCCTCTTTATAATCATCAATAAAGACTACAGTATATTCTAAAAGAACACCTTATCACTTAAAACTTTGTCTTAATACATAATCTGGAAACAGATAAAGTTCCTAGCTTCTTACCTAAAAGTTATACACAAAAACAAATCCCCATTTTTTAAGGTACTTCTCTTTTTTAATAGTTTTTAACCCTGATTTTAAACAAGAAAACACAAAATTTATAAGACAAAGGGCAGAGACCTCTTGTAATCTGTTACAGGCCGAATCCACCCCCCCCCCCCAAAAAAAAAAAGGACTTGGATATGCACACAGACTTACTGGAGAGTACTCTCAATAATAACATCTGTGAAGTGTGAGGGGAGCAGGATTCAGCACCTGCTTCAGGGGAGCTCTGGAGCTGGAATGGTCCTTCCCAAAGAATGGGAGAGATCTTGGGCAAGGGATCTTCTAACATGCTGGGGTGATTGGTGCCTTTAGTCCTACAGAAGGGTCTGGAAGCCATAGCATAACATCTACTACATAATCCCACCTCTAGAATATATATACAACTGGAATAACTTTTAGGTGTGATACTTATTACTAAGAATGATTTTTACTAAGTATATTCCTAAGAGATTAAATATTATTTAAAATCTTAGAGTATGTAACATAATATTCCATTTTATGGATATACAATAATTCATTTCATGCTAATCTTATTGAAAATGCTACTGATTCCAATTAGCACTCCTAAAAATAACATTAAAACAATATCAAAATCTTTATGTATATTATTTTAATATATTTTTGTTGATTTCAGAGAGGAAGGGAGAGGGAGAGAGAGATAGAAACGTCAGTGATGAAGAGGATCATTGATTGGCTGCCTCCTGCATGCCCCCTTCTTGGGTATTGAAACCACAATCCAGGCATGTGCCCTTGACGGGAATCAAACCTGGGACTCTTCAGTCCATAGGCTGATGCTCTATACACTGAGCCAAACCAGCTAGGACAAAAAAAAATACAGTTTTAAAAAATGGATTTCAGAGAGAGGATCATCAATGATGAGAAACATCAATGATGAGAGAGAATTAACGATCGCTGCTTCCTGCACACCCCACACTGGGAATCAAGTCTGCAACCCAGCCATGTGCCCTCACTGGGAATTGAACTGTGACCTCCTGGTTCATAGGTTGACACTCAACCACTGAACACCAACCAGGCTCTAGTTTATTAATAAGAGTAGTTTTTGTTGTTGTTAAGCTTCATCTGAGGATATTTTTTCCAATGATTTTCAGAGAGAGTACAAGGGAGGGAGGAAGGGAAGAGGGAGAGAGAGAGAAACATCAATGTGAGAGAGACAAGTCAATTGGTTGCCTCCTGAACTCCCCCCAACTGGGCCTGGGGATCGAAATTGAAACCCACAAATGGGCCCTTGACTGGGAATTGAACCTAGCACCCTTCGGTGGGTTGGCTCATGCTCTAACCACGGAGAACACTGGCCAGAGTTAAGAGTAGGTTTTTTTTTTTTGCTTGAATAATAGGATTTAAGCCTTTCAAATAGAATTTTATTACCATGTTTCAGAATATTCTTTTTCTAAAAAAATATATTTTTATTGATTTCAGATAGGAAGGGAGAGGGAGAGATAGACGATTGACTGCCTCCTGCATGCCCCATCCTGGGAATCTAGCCAGCAACCTGGGCATGTGCACTGACTGAAATCAAACCACAACTTCTTTGTTCATAGGTTGACGCTCAGCCACTGAGCCATGCTGGCTGGATCAGTATATTCTTCTCTGAGTGTTTAATATTTTACATTTAATTTTAACTTTTTACCTACAAATATCTTAGGCAATCCCTTGTTTTGTAGTAATTAACTTTGAATTTATGTGTAATATTTGATGTTTCTCAGAATGACCTGGTATATTATAGTGTGGTACTGATGTTTATTATATCTGTATAAAAAACATTATCAGAATTTTGGGTCACAAGAGCATATTCACTATTTTATATTCTTTATTTTATTGTGCTATGCATTTATAATTGTCCTTACCCTGCCACCTGATACCTAAATATGTAGTGTGTTAGCTCTTTATTTTCCAGAGACCTATATCGTATATAATTACAGCAAAGTATTAGTATAATTTGCTTATCATGTTTTTATGGATATGTAGCTGGAAATCTATTATTTGAGCTCATCCTATATAATAATCCTATATAATAAAAGGCTAATATGCAAATTGACCCAACGGTGGAACAACCGATTGCTATGACATGCACTGACCACCAGGGGGCAGAAGCTCAATGCTGGAGCTGCCCTCTGGTGGTCAGTGCACTCCCACAGGGGGAGCGTAGCTCAGCCAGAAGCCAGGTTCACAGCTGGTGAGCACAGTGGCGGTGGCAGGAGCCTCTCCCACCTCCACAGCAGCGCTAGGATGTCCGACTGGGGGAGAGGGCCTAGGCCATCAGTCGGACATCCCTTGAGGGCTCCTGAACTGTAAGAGGGTGTATGCCAGGCTGAGGGACCCCCACCCCTGAGTGCAAAGATTTCATGCACCGGGCCTCTACTAGATTTATAAAACATCAGATTTATGTATTTTTTGACACATTGAAATTAAATATTGTAAGTAGGAGGAAGCTATGCATTTTCTTCTTTTTTTTAAAAAAAATATCCTTATTGATTTCAGAGAGGAAGGGAGAGGGAGAGACAGAACCATCAATGATGAGAGAAGAATCATTGATTGGCTACTTCATGCACACCTCCTACTGGGGATCGAACGTGTAACCTGGGCTTGTACCCTGCGGGGAATCAAACCATGATTTGTTCATAGGTTGTAGCTCAACCACTGAGCCACACTGGTGGGCAGAAGCTATGTATTTTCTGTGAAGTGTTAACTGGTATTAGACAGTGTTTAACTTCACAGGTCTCAGTATGACATAGTTTATAGATTCTTTTTTGTTTTCCCCTTAGAGTAATTCTTTTTTCTACTATTTAAGAATTTAAAAAAGTATTTCCTTAAAGAAAGAAATTTTAGAATGGTTAGTGGATATTTACTGTTATTTTCTGAGAATCACTATTTATCCTTGTGATCATATAATCAACCAAATTTGGCGCGTAATGTTAACCTTTTGCACTCGGATGTCGAGTGTGACTCAACACGGTTACCATTAGAATAAAGGAATCGAGAAAAAAGCAAGCAAATGCAAAGGGTTAAGTATGAATTAAGAGATTAAATCCTATTCTGTTGATACTAAGTTATTTTCTTTCCTACTAATCTCTACATAGAATAACATAGGGTCACATAGGATCCGCTTTCTTCCACCGAATATCTTTATAGTTTTCTTGTCTTTGGTAGTCACTTTATTTATTTATTTATTAGATATATTTTTTATTGATTTCAGAGAGAAAGGGAGAGGGAGAGAGAGAAACATCAATGATGAGAGAGAATCATTGACCAGCTGCCTCCTGCACGCCCCACATTGGGGATCAAGCCGGCAACCCGGGCATGTGCCCTTGACCGGAATTGAACCCAGGACCCCTCAGTCCACAGGCCAACACTCCATCCACTGAGCCAAACCAGCTAGGGTGGCAGTCACTTTATTATTCTTAGCTTTTATTTACTCCACATCAGCAGGGTAAAAGTATCTCTCCTTATATTCCTAGTTGAGTATTATGAAGTATAATTATAGGTGTACTAGAGGCCTGGTGCATGAAATTGGTGCACGTGAGGGGGGGTGGAAATCCCCTCAGCCCAGCGTGTACCCTCTCCATTCTGGGACCCCTCGGACATCCCTCTTACAATCCTGGACTGCTGGCTCCTAACTGCTTACCTGCCGGCCTGCCTGTGCCTGATCACCCCTCACTGCCCACCCCCTGCCATCCTGATCACCCCTAACCGCCTCTGCCTGCTGGCCTGATCAACCCTAACTGCCCCCCCTGCCGGCCTGGTTGCCCCTTACTGCCTGCTCTGTGGGCCTAATCACCCCTAACTGCCTCTGCCTGCCGGCCTGCTCGCCCCCAACCAACCCCCCGCCCCCGGCTGCTCCCCCCAACCAACCCCCTGCCCCCGGCTGGCCTGGTCACCCCTAACTGCCCTCTGATGCTGTCCAGGTCACCCCTAACTGCACCTCGCTGCCAGCCTGGTTGCCCCTCAATACCCACCCCCCCGCCTACCTGGTCGCCCCTAACTGCCCCTCCATGCCGCCCTGGTTGCCCCTAACTGCCCCCCCCCCCCCCGCCGGCCTGGTTGCCCCACGCAGCCTTCTGTTCGGTCATTTGGTCGTCCCTCACTGCCCCCCCTGCCGGCCTGGTCACCCACGCAGCCTACTGTTCGGTCGTCCATCTGGTTGTTTCGGTCATGACAGCCCCTGGCTTTTTATTCATTAGGGTTAGGATAAGTTGACTTCATTCTTCCGTTGGTCTATACGTTTCTTTGATGTAATCCTTAGACAGTACATGAACTTTGCTTTGCTGTTTCATAAATACTGGCTTTGGTGACAGGGCTTTCCAAATAAGAGGGTGGATAGTGCAATAAAAACGCACTGTCATTTATCACAAGGCAAGTAATATACTATTACAGGTGAGCAGCTAAAGTACATCTCATATAAATGTAGTGTAACAAAATTATAGTACAGCATGATTCTTCCTACTAGGAACAACTTTTGTTTCACCTCTAGGTAGGAAGTTCTCTACTATGGCTTTATAATACTTGCGAAGATTTCTGATCATTGCACTAAGTGTAACATTTATTTAAGATGATATTTTATTATTTATTTATATTAAAATATTTTTTTATTTTTATATATATGTTTAGACTTTATAGTTTTATTCTTTTTAAAATTTCACACATTGGTAATACTTACTACTAACTAATTAATTAAGGGAAAGATAAAATGTGCGTATTTTTTACATTCAATTTTGAATATTTAGTGTTTTTTTCAGTTTTTTATTTCATGAAAAATTATTTTAAATATAATAATCTTACATGCAATAAAACTTAATATCTCAAGAAAAAGAATTTAAAATATGATAATGTTACATGCAATAAACACCAATTATACAAGAAAAATGATCTTACATACAATAATGTTACATGCAGTAAACATTAATATTTCAAGAATAAAAGGATTTTTAAGTATAATAATATTACTAAAACTGTATTTACTTTCATAGTCAATGTTTTTCATGTCTCTGATTCTATTCTGAGAAAGTCATTCAGAAAATTCATATAAAGAGCCCTAGCTGATTTGGCTCAGTGGATAGAGCATCAGCCTGTAGACTGAAGGGGGCAGCTGGGGGGCTACCAGGCCGGCAGGGGGGCAGTTAGGGGGCGATCAGGCAGGCGAGCGGTTAGGAGCCAGTGATCCCAGATTGCAAGAGGGATATCCAACTGCAGGTTTAGGCCTGATCCCAGAGTTCTGGGATCAGGCCTAAACCGGCAAAAGGAAATCCCCCGAGGGGGTCCCTGATTGGAGAGGGTGCAGGCCGGGCTGAGGGACCCCACCCCCACCCCTGTGCACAAATATCGTGCACCAGGCCTCTAGAATGTTTTATAAGAACAAGTCAATCTCATCCACAAGTCCAATCTTATCCAAACATGGAAAGTTTATAGAAGTGTAAAGCCATCTCACCATGGACTCAAGAGCAGACATAAGAAACGTCACCACCATTCTGCTCTCTGAAGACTCTTCATCTTCAACCGGCAGGGCAGACATTGCTACTTGGGCCATGATCCCTGTGCAAGATAATTAAGAAGAAAGTGAGTAACTGAAATACAGTGTTCTGCTAAACGTAAGGTCTTCCACAAACTGCTTTCATTTATATCACATAAGAGAAAAATAAGGCTCAAATACCAAGTATTATTTGCCAAAAACTCCTATCGCATAAAACAGAGCTTCTATCTCATAACTTTCCATCTAGTTTTATTTCGATAAAATTAGGTCAGCATCATCCCCCCAAATAAATTCCGAACCAGTTAAAATTCTTCCAAGTAAAAGGAAGAAAGATACATGTCACAACCTAGCTGTAGTATATCAAATTACATCATAGGAAACAGATGCAAAATTCCCTTTCTCCCATATACACACTGATTATAGAAAAGAGGGGGTAAAGTAGACTGAAGCTGGATGAAGATCAGTTCTTCTTTCTTACTGAAGAGGAAACAGGTTGCAGGACAAATGCCATCTACGATTCCTTTACAATACAGCATATTATTCTCATTAGAAAACATTTCCTGATACTCTCTGATCAATCATCAAAAAGCCTCAACTGAATTTCAAGCACTATAAAAATATAACACATAAATATTAAATAGTAAGTGCTGACAAGGATGTGGAAAAATTGGACCCCTGTGCATTGCTATTAGGAATGTAAACTGGTACATCCATTGTAGAAAACCATTTAGCAATTTCTAAAAAATTTAAACCAAACTACCACCCTGTTAGAGTGGCTCAGAGGGCTGAGCATCCTGTGCATCAAAAGGTTGCCAGTTCAATTCCTGGTCAGGCACATGACTGGGTTGCAATTTTGACCCTCTCCCCCTTCTCCCTTCTCTCTAAGCTTGTCCTAGGATAAGGATTAATAATAATAATAATGGTAAATTTAAAAAAAACACACACACAAAATTACTATGCTGCAGAAATCCCACTTCTGGGTGTATACCCAAAAGAACTGAAAACAGAGACTTGAACAAATATTTGTATACCTATCTTCATAACAGCATTATTCACAATAGCCAAAAGATGGGAACAACCCAAATGTCCATTGTCAGATAAATGGATAAACAAAATGTGATCTACAGATGAAATGGAATATAATTCAACCTTAACAAGGAATGAAGTTCTGATACATGCTATAGGACATAGACGGACATTGAAAATATTCTATTTTAAAAAATAAATAAGTAAAAAATAAGAAGAGACTATTATTCTAAGTGAAATAAGCCAGACACAAAGGGACAAATACAGTTGTCAATGACTAAGGGGAGGAGGTAATGGGGAGTTACTACCGGTATTTAATGCATATAGAGTTTCAATTTGGGATGGTAAAAAAGTTCTGGAGATAATGGTGATGGTTGTATAATAATGAGAATGTACTGAATGCCAGAAATAGTACATTTAAAAATGTTTAAAATGGTAAATTTTGTATCAAATTAAAAAGCAAAAACACACCTCATAAGACACTCTAAGACAAAATCTAAAGCAAATTTTTAAAAATTCTCATACTAGTCCTGGTAGGTGTGGCTCAGTTAGTTGGAGCATCGTCCCATGGACCAAAGTCTCATGTTTGATACTTGGTCATGGCACATACCTAGGATGCAGGTTCAGTCCACATTCAGGATATGTTCAGGCGGCAACCAATCGATGTTTCTCTCTTTCTCTCTACCTCTCCCTTCCTCTCTCTCTAAAATCAACTTTTGAAAAATTAAGGACTAGAAGTATAAATGGGAATTCTAGAAAGCACATCTATATATATTTAATTTACTGAATACCTGGGTATCCCTTAACTGAAGCCCCAATATTCCAGAAAACATACAGAGCGGTTAACATGAAAATCATTTTGGTTAAAAATGTACCTGAATCTTTTCCCTATTTTTAAACAGGATGATCTATTTCCTTATTATCAAAAACTCTCGGGGCGGAAACCAAGATGGCGGCATAGTTAAACACCTAAACTGCAGCCTCGCACAACAATTTCAAAAATACAACTAAAAGACAAAACAGACATCATCCAGAACCACAGGAAAGCTGGCTGACTGGAAATCCTACAACTAGAAGGAAAGAGAAAACCACAAGGAAAATCAGAGGAGCTGTAAAAGCCTGAGGTATGGAGACACGGGCGCATGCGTGCGGAGAGGACAGAGCCGGAGAGGACGGGGCGGCTGAGTGCCTGGCTGGCGTTCTCTAGCGGGAAGGAGATAAAAGCTCCAGATTGCGCTGAACCCCAGCTCCAACTGCACTGAACCCCAGCTCCAACTGCACTGAACCCCAGTTCTGGGCAAGACCCTGGGGACCCAGGCTCATACTGGGGGAATCTGGGCTGTAAGGCGGAAACTCGGGAGCTGCGAAAGGCAGAGCTCCGGAGGCACGCACGTGAATGCGCGCAGAGGACAGACTATTGACTGTGCCACTGAATTGCCCTAGCAGGAAGGAGACAAAAGCTCCGGACTGCACTGAACCCCAGTTCCGACTGCACTGAACCCCAGTTCTGGGCGAGAATCTGGGAATCCAGATTCATTGGGGGAGAAACTAGACTGTTTGGCAGCGGGCGAAACTCCAGGAAGCCTTTCTCTCAGAGGTGCTTGCAGCTAGTACTGAGGGACACTGAGACCCAGGAACCTCACAGAATGGGGCTGAGGGGGAAGCCAAGGCTGTAGGCTCCACCCTGAAACTCTGCCCCATCCAAGCCGAGCACAGAGGCTTTTACAATTTTGCAAGTCTAGTGGAATAAGGCTGTCTCCCGGCGTAGACACAGCTGATCCTCACAGCCAATTGGCCTGGAGGTCAACTCCTCCCACTGATACCAACAACAATCAAGACTTAACTACAACAAGGCTGTACACACAGTCCACAAAGGGGTGCACCAAGAGTGTCCACCTCAGGTAACTGGGGAGGCCGATCCACTGGCCCATATAGGACAACTAGCACACAAAGCTACCCTACCAACTCAGGGAAGCAGCGAAAATGCGGAGACAATGAAACAGATCAAAAACCAAAGAAATGGAGGAAAACAAACAACTGGAGATAAGAGTTCAAAACCACGGTTATAAGGTTTTTCAAGAATTTCCTAGAAAAGGCTGATAAATTTAGCGAGACCCTCGAGGATATGGAAAAGGACCAACTAGAAATTAAACATACACTGACTGAAATAAAAAGTATTATACAGAGACCCAACAGCAAACTAGAGGAACGCAAGAATCAAGTCAAAGATTTGAAATACAAAGAAGCAAAAATCACTCAACTGGAAAAGCTAAAAGAAAAAAGAATCCAAAAATTTGAAGATAGTGTATGGAGCCTCTGGGACAACTTCAAGCATACCAACATCTGAATTATGGGGGTGCCAGAAGAAGAGAGAGAGCAAGATACTGAAAACTTATTTAAAGAAATAATGACTGAAAACTTCCCCCACCTGGTGAAAGAAATAGACTTACAAGTCCAGGAAGCGCAGAGAACCCCAAACAAAAGGAATCCAAAGAGGACCACACCAAGACACATCATAATTAAAATGCCAAGAGCAAAAGACAAAGAGAGACTATTACAAGCAGCAAGATAAAAACAGTTAATTACCTACAAGGGAGCACCCATACGATTGTCAGCTGATTTCTCAACAGAAACTATGCAGGCCAGACAGGAGTGGCAAGAAATAGTCAAAGTGATGAATAGCAAGAACCTACAACCAAGGGTACTCTACCCAGCAAAGCTATCATTCAGAATTGAAGGTCAGCTAAAGAGCTTCACAGATAAGAAAAAGCTGAAGTTCATCAACACCAAACCAGTATTATATGAAATGCTGAAAGGTAGTCTCTAAGAAGAGGAAGAAGAAAAAGGTAAAGATAAAAATTATGAACAACAAATACATATCTATCAACAAGTGAATCTAAAAATCAAGTGAATTAAAAATCTGATGTACAGAATAAACTGGTGAATATAATAGAATCAGGGGCATAGAAAGGGAGTGGCCTGACAATTATCAAGGGAAAGAGGGTGTGGGAGGTGCGGGAAGAGACGACAAAAATCGTACACCTATGGATGAGGACAGTGTGGGGGAGGTAAGGGAAGAGGGTGGGATGGGAACCAGGTGGAGGGGAGCTATGGGGGGGGAAAAGAGGAACAACTGTAATAATCTGAACAATAAAGATTTATTAAATAAATAAATAAATAAATAATAAAAACTCTGATTTGCCGAAATCAGTTTGGCTCAGTGGATAGAGCATCGGCCTGCAGACTCAAGGGTCCCAGGTTTGATTCTGGTCAAGGGCATGTACCTTGGTTGCGGGCACATCCCCAGTAGGGGGTGTGCAGGAGGCAGCTGATCGATGTTTCTCTCCCATTGATGTTTCTAACTCTCTATCCCTCTCCCTTCCTCTCTGTAAAAAAAAAATCAATAAAATATATTTTAAAAAAAACGAAAACAAAAACTCTGATCTATTTCCCATCTGCTACCACGTGAATTAACTGCTAGACTAGAATTAGGCATCAACATATAATAAAGTATATACACTGAGGAAATAAAAGTTAATAATAGCCCTGGCCAGTATGGCTCAGTTGGTTGAGTATTGTCCCATGCACCAAAAGGTTGCCAGTTCAATTCCCAGTCAAGGCTGGTTCAATTCTCAGTCAGGGCATATGCCCAGGTTTCAGGCTTGATCCCCAGTAGGGGACAAGTAGGAGGCATATTTCTCTCCCAAATTAATGTTTGTCTCTCTTTCGCTCCTAGGTGCACAGGACAACGCCCAACCAACTAAGCAACACCGGCCTGGGCTGTATTTCTTAATAATCTAACTTTTCCTTTAATTCTCCAGCAAAAGAAAAAGGAAATGTGTTCTCATTTTACAAAGGCAATGACTTGTCAAGGTCATTGCCCTAGCAAGTTTGTCTCAGTGGATAAAGCATCAGCCTGCGGACTGAAGGGTCCTGGGTTCAATTTCAGTCAAAGGCCCATGCCCGGATTGTGGGCTCAACCCTCAGTAGGGGGCATGCAGGAGGCAGCCGATTGATGTTTCTATCTCTCTCTCCCTCTCCCTCCCTCTCTGAAATCAATAAAAATATTTTTTAAAGTTATTTTAAATTTGAGGGCCATGCTAAAAACAGCTTCTTATACCTGCCTGGGATCACCATAATCCCAGTTCAAGGATTCAGGTTCCTTGGACCACCAAGGAAATGTTAACCCAGAACACAAATGGGGATGTAGGTTGGTTTAATTATCAATTAGTACTCCTCTTTTTGCACTCCCTGTTTATTGAAGAGAAGGATCCCTATATGACCCCTGAATTTTGTACAAATTCTGAACTTTGATTTCTAGGACTCTCATTTGACAATGTTTTCAAAACTCAAGTTCATGTCCAGCCAGTATGGCTCAATGGCTGAGCATCGACCTATGAACCAGGAGGTTATGGCTTCATTCCCGGTTAGGGCACATGCCTGGGTTGCAGACTCAACCCCCAGTGTGGGTATGGGTGTGGGGCATGCAGGAAGCAGGCAATCAATGATTCTCTCTCATCACTGATGTTTCCATCTCTCTCTCCCTCTCCTTCCCCTCTGAAATCAATAAAAATATATTAAAAAACAAAAACAAAACCACTCAAGTTCATGTGGTGAAACTGGCAAACGCCCACAGGATAAAGGTAATTCTGAAGTCTAGTATCAGAATTCCCATTTTTCTTTTAATATTAGCCTTTTCACATTATCCCTCCAAAATTTATCTCTATTTTAAAAACTTTTTGGTATTTTTACAAACATTTTGCTTTATAATTTTATAACATACTTATGAGTTCCACCAACTCCAGGAACGACACCTTATATTCTTTATTCTTAAGAACAAGTTATGATTTAGCCAGAACTAGTAGATTACAAGGTTACAAATTCTCAATTCAGACCATCTCAAGTAAAGAAAGGAATATTTATTGGTGTGTTTATTCATTTCACTTTAAAAGTTGCACTGCTAGACCCAGGAACATAAGACATCATTAGAGTTATCTCTATTCCCTCCCTGTGGACCTGCCTCACTTCTTGAGCAGATGGGTTTCTTCCCTAAAACAGAGATACAGACACATGCTTCTTTAAGTTTACCACACACATGTACTATAGTCCCAGAGGCAACAGACTATCATATCTTCCTGCTACTGTTTGCACAAAGGTTTTAGGGGTTTGTGTCACAAGCTTATCCTACCCAAGCTCAATTAACTATGACTAGTCAGAAAAAGACTACCTGGGATACACTGTGATTAGCACTGCAGCTAGAACCACATGAAATAGGAAGATAGGCAGCTACTCAAAAGGCAAAGCAGGACACTTAACTGGAGGAAAGAGATGAGAAAAGCATGCCAGGAACACAAAACATAACAGTTACCTGAGTCTGCTATATCTTTCAATTCCCTTAATTCTTCCATTCTGAATATTTATCTTTTGTGACCCTAAATTTGATTTTAATACTTTTGTGAGTTTCAAATATGAACACATTGCACTGTTCCTGTTTCATTTCCTTATCTTTTATCCTTGTCAACTATTGTTTCATAGATGCGATGGCCTTCTTTTCTTTCTGAAAACTGACTCCAGCCCTTCTTTAAAATCTTCTTGAGTTTCTTGTTGGAGATCCATTTCAGGGATTAGGTTTATATGTGTCTTTACTATTCTGTTCTACCTCAAAATATGTCAATAATTAATTCCACATAAATTTTTTCATTTGCCCATACTTCTGCTTTGAATTTACTGATCCTTGTTTTTAATACTGCATAGCAAAATAACAACAATTATAGTGAGTAGAAGAGAACTCTTGGAGATTTTCACAAACACCATTATCACTCTAACAAAACAAAACAAAGATGTTCTTAATATTTTTTATTATGCTAATCTCTAAAATATTACTAAATTTTCAACATATATCTGCTTCCAAGTAAGATTCAGGTGAGACTGGTAAGTAGAGGAGGTACCATCACCATGATCTTGTTTTTTTTATTATATTCATGTCCTTTTTCTTCCCTTGTGCTATTATGTTGTTTTCAACAAACATCTTCCCATTTCAATTTTATAACATGCAATCTTAGATCAAGATATTTAAAAAAGATATTTTAGTGCAGTCACTTTGTCCTATTAATTTAATAATGAGAAGCCCAACCCAGAAAGATTAGCCATCTTGCTTAGGTCATACAGTTTATAACAAGAGACTAGAATCCTATCTCAAAATTCCAAATTACCTCTCTCGTGCACAATAATAATAAAAGGCAGGTTTAAAAAAAAAAAAAGAAACCAAGGTAAATAATTATATAGTAATAACACTGTAGGCAATCTTTATGACACAGTAAATTAACTGCCACTAATCATAAACAAAATGAAGCAAAAGTATATCTCTTTGGCCATTACACAAAGATTATGGTTGACATTGAGGAGTATTTTATATATCAACATCAGTAAAATTCTACAAAGAAAATAAAGGATTCAGTTCAAAGAAAACCATGAGTGTGTTACAGAACAATTATCTAGATGAACACATACCTTATGTCACAAAATGCTGCTGACAGCCCTGGCCGGTGTGCTTAATGGTTAGAGCATCCACCCATAAAGACAATGCTCCTCCAATTTATTTAGTTAATGTCATTACCTAATGTAAACATTAGTATCAGAACTGGAAATTAGTATAACGTGGTTAAAAGCATGGGTTCCAACTGCCTAGGTTTATATTAAGACTATCCTTCACAATAGTTCTTCTGAATTAATTAGCATCTCAAATCCTCATTTATTTCAACTTTAAAATGGTAATCCTAACAGTCACCTGCTTTAGAACTCAGGATTGCTGTGAAGATTAAATGAAGTAATGTAGGTAGCACTTAGAACAGTAAACTCTTTATAAACTCTCAAAAAATGTAAATATTTGTCACTGGTTTTATTGCCTAATTCTCCCACTACCATCCCCAATTTTGACATGTCCTCCAGTAGAAAGCTTGCTACTTTTAAAGTAACAATTTGCAATTACTGGACTAGTTTAAAATTAGTCCCTGTAATGAGAAGAACCTTCTTGTACAAAAAAGGCCTTTCAATGCACTGTGTTCCCTTCACAATTCTCTTCTCTAAATTAAGCATGCCCAGTTTGTCTTGTGCTTTCCCTGTAACATGATTCTCAAAACATTTCTCAGCTGCAATAGCATCAAAATATTCTCTATTTTGCCCAGTGTCCCAGAAGTGGACATAACGTTTTGGATAAGATCAGTTCACTGAGACTACACTAGGACTTGTAACTCCCATAATTTCCTTGTTCCTGTTAACACAGAAAAACATTTTAATTCACATTTCTAAGAGATTATCTCCACAGACTTAATAAATACTTTGCAAAGGGAAATAAATTAGGGTGGTGTTTCATTGAGATGTTCCATTTTATAAATCTACTAGAGGCCTGGTGCACGAAATTCATGCTCCCTCAGCCCAGTCTGCACCCTCTCCAATCCGGGACTCCTTGGGGGATGTCCCAGGGATCGGGCCTAAACCAGCAGTCGGACATCCCTCTCACAATCCAGGACCGCTGGCTCCTAACTGCTCACCTGCCTGCCTGCCTGATTGCCCCTAACTGCCCCCGCCCCCCCGCCAGCCTGATCACCCCTAATTGCCTCTGCCTGCTGGCCTGGTCGCCTCTCACTGCTCCCCCCTCCCCACCAGCCTGGTAGTCCCTCACTGCCCCCCTCTGCGGCCTGGTTGCCCCTCACTGCACCGCCCCCCCCCCACCAGCCTGGTTGCCCCACGCAGCCTTCTGTTCCGTAGTTTGGTTGTCTCTCACTAACCCCCCTCCCAGCCTGGTCGCCCCAAGCAGCCTGCTATTCAGTCGTTTGGGCGTCCCTCACTAACCCCCCTGCCGGCCTGGTCACCCCACGCAGCCTGCTGTTCGGTCGTTACTGTAAGGGCGTCCTGACCAATTTGCATATTACCCTTTTATTAGTATAGGTATATATAAAAGCCTAAGCAACCGGTCGACCAAACAACCAAACAACCGATCAACTGGTTGCTATAACGCGCACTGACCACCAGGGGGCAGACGCTCAACGCAGGAGCTGCCCTCTCGTGGTCAGGGCGTTCCCACAGCGGGAGCGCCGCTCAGCTAACCAATGGGTGCCAGACATTGGGCTCACGGATGCAGAGGTGCTTGCCTCTCCCGATCGGGACTGACTGGGCGCAAGCCCGCAGGAGGTGCAGCGAGGCTAGGATAAGCGGGAGCGGTGCAGCACCAGGCCCGGGCTCAGGCTCCTCCCCAGCCGCCTGCCACTTCAAGCACTACTATATCCCTTGGGGGATGTTGGGCACCAGATCCCCACAGGCCTGTGGGGATCGGGCTGAATCCAACAGTCCGACATCCACCAAGGGGTCCCAGTTTGTGAGAGGGTGCAGGACAGGCTGAGGAACCCCACTGGTGCATGAATCCATGCACCGGGCCTCTAATCTAGTATTTAATAACAGAATACAGCCCTAGCCAGTTTGGCTCAGTGGATAGAGAATTGGCCTGTGGACCAAAGGCCAATTTGATTCCTGTCAAGGGCACATACCTCAGTTGCAGGCTCCTCCCCAGCCTGGCCTCTGATCAGGGAGTGTGCAGGAGGCAACCAATCAATATGTTTCTCTCACATCGATTTTTCTCTCTTTCCCTCTCTTTTCCACTCTAAGATATCAATGGAAAAATATCCTCGGGTGAGGATTAAAACAGAAAACAAAACAGTAACAGAATATAATGTGTCATTTATATTAACATAATGTGTTAATTATATGTTAACATACATATTTAACATATACACTTCAGCACACAGTAAAAATAGAGCCATATAGCCCATTTTAGTACATTTAACTTTCATTCACTTTTAGAAATTATATATAACTAGAGGCCCGGTGCACGAAATTCATGCACAGGGGGGGGGGGTCCCCTCAGCCCAGCCTGCACCCTCTCCAATCCGGGACTCCTCGGGGGATGTCCGACTGCTGGTTTAGGCCCAATCCCAGGGATGTCTCAGGGATTGGGCATAAACCGGCAGTTGGACAACCCTCTCACAATCCGGAACCGCTGGCTCCTAACTGCTCACCTGCCTGCCGGCCTGGTCGCCCCTAACTGCCTCTGCCTGCCGGCCTGGTTGCCCTCAACTGCCCCCCACGCCGGCCTGGTCACCCCTAACTGACCCCCTGCTGACCCCCTGGTCGCCCCCAACTGCCCCCTGCTGGCCTGGTTGCCCCCAACTGCCCCGCTGCCAGCTTGGTCACTCCACACAACCTGCTGTTCAGTCGTTTGGTTGTCCCTCACTAAGCCCCCTACCGGCCTGGTCGCCCCACGCAGTCTACTGTTCAGTAGTTACTGTGACGGCGTCCTGGACAATTTGCATATTCCTCTATTATTAGTATAGACTAGAGGCCCGGTGCACGAAATTCACGCACGGGGGAGTGAGGTTGTCCCTCAGCCCGGCCTGTGCCCTCTTGCAATCCAGGACCCCTCGGGGGATGTCGGGCCTAAACTGGCAGTCGGACATCCTCTCACAATCCAGGATGCTGCATGCACCAGTGACCATACTTTTCATACAGGTGAAAGGCATCTTGCTGTTGTATGGGCAGCTACATTTTTTGCCCTAATTATAAAACGTAATACATAACATGATCCTTCTGAGGCAGTAGTCCATTTTCCCCATCATTTGGGTGGAAAAACTGAAGCTGAGAGAAGTTAAGTAATTGGCTTTGTCACACAGTTGTAAGTGTCAGAATCAGGGCTAACCACAAAATGTGCAAACCAGAGTCCATGCATGTCATCGCTGCATCATCCTGTTTTTTCAGCGTTAGAGTAGTCTTGCCAGGTTAAAATTTTTAAATCTAAGAGACTGTTCCCAATATATAGGGTAGAGTTCCTAGGCCTGGCCGGTAATCAGGGCCATCTGTGGGGCAACCGGTTGGTGAGGCAATTGGGGGGCCCCCACTGGCACCCACCTTGGCTGGTGGCCTGGTGCTGCCCGCTGGCCGGCCCCGCCCCTGATCACTGCTGCCAGTTGCCTCCCTCTGAGGGAGGTGACCGGCGGGGCGCTCGCCGGCCAGCTCTGCCCCGCAATCGCCGCTGCCGGTCGCCTCCCTCTCAGGGGGCAGACACTCAATGCAGGAGCTGCCCTGCATTGAGTGTCTGCCCCCTAGTGATCAGTGCACATAATAGCAACCGGTCGTTCCGCCGTTCGGTCGATTTGCATATTAGGGTTTTATTATATAGGATGGCAAGTACTTAAAAATAAAATTAGAAATCCCCGCCAAAACCGGTTTGGCTCAGTGGATAGAGCGTCAGCCTGAGGACTCAAGGATCCCAGGTTCGATTCCGGTCAAGGGCATGTACCTTGGTTGCGGGCACATCCCCAGTAGGGGGTGTGCAGGAGGCAGCTGATCAATGTTTCTCTCTCATCGATGTTTCTGGCTCTCTATCCCTCTCTCTTCCTCTCTGTAAAAAATCAATAAAATATATTTTTTTAAAAAATTAGAAATCCCTAAGACAAAACTGATCAAGACTGATTTTTGTTTCGTTTTGTTAGTCCTCACAAGAGGATACCTTTTCCATTGATTTTTTTAGAGAGTGAAAGGAAGGAAGGAGGAAGAGAAAGAGAGAGAGAAACATCAATATGAGAGAGACATATCAATAGGTTGCCTCCCGAACATGCCCCAACCAGGGCATTTCTGTGTCTTTGACCAGAAATCGAACCCTTGACCCTGCAATCTGAAGGCCAGTGCTCTAACCACTGAGCAATCAGCGAGGGCAAGATTATTCTTTTATTTTTTTATTGATTTCAGAAATGAAGGGAAAGAGAAAGAGACAGAAACATCAATGATGAGAGAGAATCATCAATGAGCTGCCTCCTGCACACCCCATACTGGGGATCAAGCCCACTACCCAGGCATGTGCCCTGACCAGGAATCAAACCCTGACTTCCTGGCTTAAGGTCAACACTCAACCACTGAGCCATGCTGGCAGGGCAAGACTGACTTTTTAAGACAAGAATTTTAAGTTTTTATAGCAGGCTATGCTTACATTTATCTTAAGATACTAAATTCTATCTGCTAAAATAAAGCTGGTAATTATGTCAATAAAAACCAAGTGATCCCTCAAAAAGAAACAAAATATACTCAAAAGGTTAAGATTTGAAAGTATTATTAATACTTAAAAATTTATACCCTTCTCGACCCCATTTCCAAAAATTTTGAAAGAGCTAACAGCAATAGATTTCTAAAAAATTTTATACATATATATATATATTTTTTTTTTTATTGATTTCTTACAGAGAGGAAGGGAGAGAGATAGAGAGTCAGAAACATCGATGAGAGAAACATCGATGAGAGAGAAACATCGATGAGAGAGAACATCGATCAGCTGCCTCCTGCACACCCCGCACTGGGGATGTGCCCGCAACCAAGGTACGTGCCCTTGACTGGAATCAAACCCGGGACCCTTCAGTCCGCAGGCTGATGCTCTATCCACTGAGCCAAACCGGTTTCGGCGATTTCTAAAAAATTTAAGCCTGGTGAAGGGAAGAATGACAAAATAATAAATGAGGCCAGGGAAAGAGGATTTGCCCAATTCAAGGATCACGTGTTCAATTCTGAACTTTACAGTAGCCAAAGCAATGTCCTTGAAAGACAAAAAAAAACAAACTTTTTCCAGCTATTCAGGAACACCCACACTTTTCTTGGCATTACAGTATAAGAGAAAATTTTTGCAAATTATACATTTAAATTGACAATCCAGATTTTTAAAAAGCAGTAGCTTGTCCTGCCAATAGACAAAGAATGTGTCCATTTGACCTTACTCCAAGTTTAAAAATCATTTGGTATTAGAAAAGCTGGATCACTTGTTCTATTTCTAACTGTATGAATTGGAAGCAGAAATGAAAATCAAGTAATTATGATTTAGAAATCCATCTTTATTTTTTTAAATGTACTATTCCCAGAAGGCAGACAACAGAGCAAAGCTATTATGAACTCAATTTTGGAATCAGGCCAAAGTTCTAAATTCAAGTTCTATCTCCAATACTAGATATAGCTGACCTTGGAATTCTTTTTTTTTTTTTTTTTTAATCGTTTCTATTGATTTTAGGGAAAGAGGAGGGGGGCAGAGAGAGGAAAAAAAAAAACACATCAATTGGCTGCCCCCCATACACGCTCCAACTGGGAACCCAAAACCTAGATATGTGCCCTGGCTGGGAATCAACTGGCAATCTTTCAGTGCACGGGATGACACTCCAACCAACTGAGCTACATGGGTCAGGGCTGACCTTGGGATTCTTTAATCCTAAATTTACCAGTCTAGAAAAAGACAGTAATATGTACACTTAACTCACAAGGTTGTTATCAGAATTTATTTACTTTTTTTTTTGGGTGGGGGGGGGAGAGGGGATTAAAGACAACTTTATTATAAACTGGGGTATTAGGCCCAGCCAGCGTGGCTCAGTGGTTGAGCATCAACCTATGAACCAGGAGATCACGGCTTGATTCCTGGTTAGGGCACATGTCTAGGTTGCAGGCTTGATCCCCAGTGTGGGGCATGAAGGAGGCAGCCAATCAATGATTCCCTCTCATCATTGATGTTTCCATCTCTCTCTCCCTCTCCCTTCCTCTCTGAAATCAATAAAAATATATTTTAACAAAAAATAAAAAAATAAACTGGGTATTAGAAGACATTAGGATATTATTAATTTTGTTAGTTGTGATAACATTCTTGTGATTATGTTAAAAATGTGTTTATTTTTTGGAGATGTACACTGACATGGTTAGGAGTAGATATTCAGAATGTATTTAGTACTGAGTACTTCACACAAGCATTCAGTACATTTTTAAAATTCAGTAAGCATTTAAAATTTTATTAAAATGGTTATTTTAAGAACACATTTATACTTTTCTATTGATTTACACATAAAATCTGTAAATCCAAATTTGATAAAATGAAAATTTCCCAACTAACTGCTTTAATTATCACTACTAAATAAAATATCCTATTTTCTGATGGGGCGGGAAAAATAATCAGAAAAGTGTTAAAATAAATCAGTGGGGGTTTTTCGTATTTATTTTTACTTATTTATTTCCCCCAACTTTATTGAGATATAATAGACACAATGTTGTGTAAGTTTAAGGTATACAATAAATCACTGCTTTGAAATAAAGTACGTACAACTTTTAAAGCAAGCTTGTGCAACAATGAAAATTTGCTTACATCTAATATACTCCTTAGACATTGTTTTAAAATTTAAGTTAAAGTCACCTTACTCCAAATATCTAAAAAAAAATTAGCTAGACTGAATATATAAACTAAACTAGTCTTTATCCTGAAGCTCTCAACAAAGAAATATTATATAATTTGTCCTCACCATTACATTCAAGAAACAGATTGTGTTCTGGGGCCTCAAAGACACCTATACCAAAGGCCCTCAATATGTCAGGTAAATGGATAAATGAGTACTGTTCCAAATGTAAAAAAGGATCCTTTCTTTTTCAAAGCTTAAAATAAAGAAGATGAATAGTGAACAATAGCTCAACCACTCATTTTGCTATTTTTTTCTGCAGATAAGGCTACAAATGAAGGATAAAATTATAAAATAAACTCAAAAAGTGAGTATTTAGTTGGGTAAAGTAACTAACTACCTCACTGTTTTACAACATACTCTTAAAATTTTCTCTAAAAGCTATAAACACTTAACCTGACAAAAATACATAATCAGAAAATAATTAACTTACTATAAAAATACTAAGGCCCATGTATGCAAATGCAATAAAAACACACACAGTAATTCTCAAAAGTACGCAACCTATACAATCAGAAATCTTCATAGGCTGTCTAACCAGGATTCATTTTTTTAAATATATTTTTATTGATTTCAGAGAGAACGGGAGAGGGAGAGATAGAAACATCAATGAGAGAAAAATCATTGATCTGCTGTCTCCTGCATGCCCCTCACTGGGGATGAGCCTGCAACCCCGGCATGTGCCCTGACCAGTAATCGAACCATGACCTCCTGGTTCATAGGTCCACGTTCATCCACTGAGCCACACCAGGCGGGCATAATCATGACGCATCTTAACCAACTCTTCACTACTCTCTACTTCTACAATTATAATATAATCTTATACAGTAGTTTTTTTCAAACATTATTTCCTGCCCTGGCCAGTGTGGCTCAATAGGTTGAGCATTGTCCCATGCACTGAAGGGTTGCCAGTTAGTTCAATTATCGGTCGAGGCACATGCCTGGGTTTCGGGCTCCATCCCTAGTAGGGGAGCTTGCAGGAGGCAGCAATTGAAGTTCCACTCTTATATAAAATCAATTTTCTCTCTAAAATCAATTTTTAGAATCTTTTAAAAAATAATTATTTCCTTTGCCATACTATAAAAACACAAACTTCAAAAATCATAATGAGGATTAAAAAGGAAATTCGGACACATCCTACAACATGGACATTATGCTAAGTGAAATAAATGTCAAGATTTTCTATACTACTGAGAGATTTCTTCTGATCCATCCAAATTCATCTGCCCCAAGAAAAGCATAAAAAAGGGCCCTAACCGGTTTGGCTTAGTGGATAGAGCCTGAAGGGTCCCAGGTTCGATTCCAGTCAAGGGCATTTACCTTGGCTGCGGGCACATCCCCAGTAGGGGGTGTGCAGGAGGCAGCTGATCAATGTTTCTCTCTCATTGATGTTTCGAACTCTCTATCCCTCTCCCTTCCTCTCTGTAAAAAATCAATAAAATGTATTTTTTTTAAAAAAGAAAAGCATGAAAAAGGAAAAAAAACAAACAATGCAGCAATTTCACTTCTAAGTGAATACACAAAAAAATTAAAAGTAGGGGTTCAAAATACACTTGTTCACCAATGTTCATAACTGCAATATTCATAACAGCCAAAAAGTAGAAACAACTTAAATGTCCTCAACAGAGAAATGGATAAATAAAATGTGGTATATCATACAAAGAAACCTTATCTATACTAATAAAAGGTAATATGCTAATTAGATCGGATAGACTGGACATCTTCCCATCATCCCGACATCCTTTCTGACAAAGCCATGGGTGTGGCCGGCCTGCAAACCGCCCACAGCCCCTCGCCCAGGCCGGCCCCGCCCCCCAGTGGGGACCACCACCCCGATTGGGGTGTGGCCGGCCTGCAAACCCCTGGCAACCCCTTGCCCAGGCCAGCCCCGTCCCCCAGTGGGGACCCCTCCACCCCGATCGGGGGCGTGGCTGGCCTGCAAACTCTCAGCGGCCCCTCACCCAGGCTGGCCCTGCCCCCCAGCAGGGACCCCAACCCCAATCAGGAGCCCCCTTCAGGGCAGGCCAGCCGGCCCCTACCCGTGCACCAGGCCTTTATCCTATATAATAAAAGTGTAATATGCAAATTGAGCCTAATGGCAGAATGACCAGAACGTCTGCTGGACCAGTCACTAGAAGTGCACTGACCATCTCTTGGTTCCTTTTCCCGGCCGGCAGGCTCCGGTTGCCTGATGGCTACCTGCGGCAGGGGCAGGGCCAGCAAGTGGGCGGGAACAGCTGACCTCTCGGTCCCTTCCCCTGGCCATCAGGCACTGATCACCCGATGGCGAACAGGGAACCGGGGGTGGATGGCAGCAGGGGGGCGGAGCCGGCTGTGGGCAGCTGGGGAAGATGGCCCTGATCACAGGACAGGCTAGGGACCATACCTGTGCATGAATTTTGTACCCCGGGCCTCTAGTTCAGTTATAAAAAGGAATGAAGTTCCAATACGTGCTATGATACAGATGAACCTTGAAAATAATATACTAAGTGAAATAAGCCAGACACAAAATGACAAATACTGTTTGATTCCTCTTATATGAAATATCTAACATAGGCAAATTCTGAGACAAAAAATAGATGAAAGGTTAAAAGGGACTAGGGAGAGGGAGGAATGAAGAGTTATTGCTTAATGGATACAGAGTTTTTATTTAGAGTGATGAAATTTTAGAAGTAGTTGTGATGCTTTTGACACTGTGAATGTAATTGCCAGTGAATTAAAAATGTTTAAAAATACTTAAAATGGCACACCAGAAAGAAAAAGAACAAGAAGAAAAAATGAAACTAATAAATCTCCTTTTACCCTTTTAACCCATTTTAAACAAATTCCAATAGGTGGGTCAATTTCTCTGTTCTTTCCTTAAGTGTAAAACAGGCAAAATAGACAGGGGTGGACAAAAACAGTTGCGAGTACATGAAACAGTGTATTCTTGTATTTATTTATGTATTTATTATTGTATTATTGATTTGTATTATTTGTCTTATTATTATTTTTACTTCGTATCTTTACTTATTATTTATCTTTTGGGTAATGATGGCTGGTAATTTACCTACTTTTGCCCAACCTGAATGCTTGCTGTCATCCTCTTTTATCAAATTATCTTTTTTCTACTAAAATAATTTAACCTAAATGTTTTTTAAAGTCTGAGGCCAAGCCCTGGCCAGGTGGCTCAGTTGTTATCCTATACACCAAAAAAGTTGCAGGTTCAATCCCTGGTCGGGGTATGTACAGAAAGCAACCAATATCCATGATTTTTATTTGTTTCTCTCTCTCTCTCCCCCTTCCTCTCTCTCTAAAATCAATAAAAACATATCACTGGGTGAGAATTAAAAGAAAAAAGTCTGAGGCTAAGACCATTTATTAAATTTAGGTCAGTTCCAATACCTCATTTTCTTTAAACCAATTGTGTTCTAAAAGTTCAATCTATACAAGTCTATTCACACTTATGTTATAGTCAATAGTAAGATTTTTATGAAAATATAACAATGCAGAAGGAAATTTTTCTCAGCTTTCATCAATCAAGTTGTCAATTTCTAGTAAAAATGTTTAAATGAGTAGGTCCTGGCCACAAATTAGATAGCTAAATCTTTTCTCATCTCCTTTAATTGTCCTATAAAAGCAAGGAAATCCCAACTACTCTTTAACTCCTTTACTAGTTTCTAACTCAAATAATGTATATCAACATCCCCAATGGGGGGTACTACCTCTAAAATTTACATAGTTGGAGATAGGAAAAAGGTAAATTTATTATTAATTTTTTAATCCTCACCCAAGATTATGTTTTCATTGCTTTTTAGAGAAGAGGAAGGAAGAGAGAAACATCAATGTGAGAGAGCAACATCGGTTGACTCCCCCTGTGAGCTCCAACCAGAAATGGAATCTGAAACCTAGATAAGAGCTCTGACGGGGAATCAAACCTGAAACCTTTGGTGTAGAGGATAACACTCCAACCAACTGAGCCACCGCGTCAGGGCAAAAGAAGGTAAATTTATCTATCTGTTGGGTAACCAGTTCCAGAGGCTATTTCAATTATAAATTCACTAGTTGCAATATAGATATGTCTCTCCATAATACATTATACATATACATTTGAAATGTATAGTTTCTGTCTACAAACCAGGGCTCATTTTAACCAGATACCCTAATAAGACCTCTTCACTACTCTGTGCTTCTATAATTATACCATAACATAACCATACACAGTACTTTTTTTAGCTGCCTCCTGCATGCCCCCTACTAGGGATCGAGCCCGCAACCCAGGCATGTGCACTTGACCGGAATTAAACCCGGGACCCTTCAGTCCACAGGCTGACACTCTATCCACTGAGCCAAACCAGCTAGGGTACAGAGTACTTTTTAAAGGGAAAAAAAAAAATCATTTCCCTTGCCATACTACAAAAACAATCTAACAGTTATAAGGGGAAAATCCCAGGAAGAACGAGTCCTTTCCCTCACAGACTTCATATTCTCCAGTTTCTGGAGATTTACCTTGTGATCAGTGTTACTTATAAATTTTTTATTTTCTTAAAAAATTCAATTTCTCAAAAGTATGAAACAGTATTTTTGTAATTGATTTTAGAGAGAAGAGAGGAAGGGGGGAGAGAGAGAGCACGAGCACTTGCGAGAAGTCGGTTTATTGTTCCACTTATTTATGCATTCATTGATTGCTTCTTGTATGTGCTCTGCCAACCTTGGTGTATCGGGACCATGTCTTCTATATTTTGTTTTGAAACACACCATCAACTGAGCCACCTGGTCAGGGCTACACAGTATTTTTTTGACTAATATGCATTGAATACTTACTGTTTGCCAGATGCCATCCTAAAGCACTTTTATTTATTTATATATATATATTTATATATATATATATATTTCTTTATTGATTTCAGAGAGGAAGGGTGAGAGAGAGAGAGAAATAGAAACATCAATGATGAGTGAGAATCATTGATGGGCTGCCTCCTGCAGACCCCCAACCCGAAATCCAGGCATGTGCCCTTGGCTGGAATCGAACCTTGGACCCTTCAGTCCACAGGCTGACGCTCTATCCACTGAGCCAAACCGGCTAGGGCCTAAATCACTTTTAACTCATCCTATCTTCACAACCCTAAAAGAGAAACAGGTTCTATTATAATCATCCCACCTTTTTTTTTTTTTTTTATATATTTTATTGACTTTTTTACAGAGAGGAAGGGAGAGAGTTAGAAACATCGATCAGCTGCCTCTTGCACACCCCCTACTGGGGATGTGCCCGCAACCAAGGTACATGCCCTTGACCGGAATCGAACCCGGGACCCTTTCAGTCCGCAGGCAGACGCTCTATCCACTGAGCCAAACCGGTTTCGGCAATCATCCCACCTTTTTTAAAAAACAGAGAAACTAAGACACAAAGATGTAAAATGAATTGCCCAAGTTAACACAACCAGAAGTGGCAAGAACCAGGATTTGAATCCAGGCAGTCTGATTATAGAATGAAACAATATTCCCTCTCTTAATTATAAATTCAGTTCACCTCACAAGTTGTACTTTTTAAATAAACTAATTCTTTAAAAATCCTCTATAGTTTTAATCAAGTTACAACCAAATCCTCCATCAACTCTTGACAATCTATGACTATATCAAACTTTCTCCTACTTCCCCACTAGGCCAAAGTGGGATATAGCCAGAAACAAGCATGGAATACTCAAACAAGGATAACAAAAACAAAGAGGAAAGAAAAGAAATACTGCAGTGATGAGAGTTCCAGTAAAGGACAAGAGAGAAGGAAAATTGTAAAGGCAGAAAGAGGGAAACAATGGAGAGTGAAGAACATAAAGATAATACCCTCAGCACTTCTGATTTATCCACATAATTTTTCCAGTATACTCACATCTTCTAAAATATGAATTCTTAATGTTATTGCCCCAGGCAGGTAGCCTCAGCTACATATTGGTTTACTGAATAATCAAATATTATTCTTCAAATTGCTTTGCTGCCATTTTAAGGCATTGAGTACAATGAATCTCAACTCTACAATTACAATGAACTGATTAATTGAATTTCTTATGTTCTTTCAGTTAGTAACAATGAATAAGCTTAAGCCCAAATAAATGTATACACCTTTTAAAGAAAATGCTATGAATGAGCTCTAATAGATTGCTGTTAATAAAATTCTTAGCAATTATCTTTCAAATAAATTGTTTCTCATGCATATCTGAAAAGTGAAATACCATTCGCAAAGTATTACTTCTCAAACAACTCTTCAATAAAATGCTTTCCCCTAGACCCGTGGTCGGGAAACTGCGGCTCTCGAGCCACATGCAGCTCTTTGGCCCCTTGCATGTGGCTCTTCCACAAAATACCACGTGCGGGCACACACATACAGGGCGACTGAAACTTCGTGGCCCATGCGCAGAAGTCGGTTTTCGGCTCTCAAAAGAAATTTCAATCGTTGTACTGTTGATATTTGGCTCTGTTGACTAATGAGTTTGCCGACCACTGCCCTAGACCTACATAAAAATTACTTGACCGGCATCTGCTGAACCCAAAGTTTAAGACAATTTCATGCTAATTGCAACCACAATCATTTAGAAAGGGATTGCAATATTTAAAAACTCATGTTTTCAATGAAGAGTAAAACAATGGTAGAATTGAATTAGGTGGAATGCAATGCAAATAGCTAGTCACCAGTAATAAGAGAAAAGGTTGTGTTTAGTGATTTCTCAGTGTTTTATTTACATCATCAATCTATGGATTATCAAAATAATAGAGCATAATTGTCCATTAATCCCATTCCTCCTGCCTAATTTGAGATTACTTTCCCCATTAAGAAATCCAGCCCAGCTGATTCAACTCAGCGAGGTTCAATTCCTGGTCAGGGCACATGCCCAAGTTGCAGGCTCTGCCCCCAGTGGGGGGCAATGCAGAAGGCAGCCGATCAATGATTCTCTCCATCACTGATGTTTCTATCTCTCCCTCTCCATTCCTCACTTTGAAATCAATAAAAGCAGCCCGGCCTGTGTGGCTCAGTGATTGAGTGTCAGCCTCTGAACCAGATCAGGGTTTGATTCCTGGTCAGGGTACATGCCTGGTTTGCAGGCTTGATCCCCAGTGTGGGGTGTGCAGGAAGCAGCCGATCAATGATTCTCTCTTATCATTGATGTTTCTATCTCTCTCTCCCTCTCCCTTCATCTCTTAAATCAATAAAAATATACTTTTTTAAAAAAAGAAATCAATAAAAGAATATTAAAAAAAAAAAAAAAAAAGAGCCCGGCCGATGTCGCTTAGTGCTTGAGCATTGACCTATGAACCAGGAGGTCACGGTTTGATTCCCGGTCAGGGCACATGCTTGAGTTGCAGGCTTGATCCCGTGTGCAGGAGGCATCGAATCAGTGATTCTCTCTCATCATTAATGTTTCTCTTTCTCTCTCTCTCTCTCTCTCTCTCTCTCTCTCTCTCTCTCTCTCCTCTCTCTCCTCTCCTCTCCTCTCCTTCCTCTCCTCTCCTCTCCCTTCTTCTCTGAAATCAAAAATATATTTAAAATATATTTTTTAAGAAATCTATTATAATTTTAAAAAACAAAATCTTTCTCAACAAGACTTGTACCCCAGTAAGCAGGGGGGCGGGAGGGGTACGACATGGGGATAGGAAGAGATTAATCAAAGAACATATATGCATATATGTATAACCCATGGACACAGACCACAGTATGGGGAAGGCCTGGGGTGGGGGTTGGGTGGAGGGAAGCAAAAAGGGAGAAAATGGGAGACATCTATAATATTGTCAACAATTAAAACAAACAAAATAGTAAACCAAATCCTTGGATGTGCAAGCGGCTGGGGAAGTAGGGCAGGAGCCGGGAGCTTCCCAGCCCCACCCTGGCCCAACCTATCTCAGTGCCAGGCTCAGGCCCTATGACCCCACCTATTCTGGGTTCCCAGACTTTATACTCAAAGGTGTAGATGGGATGCTTTAGAGATCCCTGGAAGGAGATAAATGCCTGTGCTGTGAATAAATTAATAATTGAATGAGAGTGGGGGGGGGGAGCCAAAATTACTAGATTTCTAATTTTATTCTGTACTTAAATATCCTTGACTCTTTTTTAAACTGGAGACTTTATTTCTTAAACTCTTAATTTTCTAATCATGGCTAATAAAAATTCTTAACTCTCAATAAGTTTTCCAACCAATCTACAGTGAACAGCTCAAATTACTTTTTATTTTAAGATATACGTATTTTTAAAGTAATGAAAAACAAACATCTACAATAAGTTTTCCTCACTTAAAACTTTAACTTGTCCGGCTGGTGTGGCTCCGTGCTTGAGTATTGACCCAAGAACCAAGAGTTCATCAGTTAAATTCCTGGTCAGGGCTCGATACCCAGTAGGGGGCATATCAGTAGGCAGATCAATGTCTCTCATCGGTGTTTCTATCTCTCCCTTCCTCTCTCTCAAAAATCAAAAAATAATAATAAATAAAAACCAAAAAAAACTTAATTTGCCATTGTGAATAGTTCTCAAGCATCAACACCACCAGGAAACCAGGTAGAAATGCTAATAGCAGGCCCCACCCAAGACCTGCAAGATCAGAAGGTCTGGGTGGGGCTGAGCAACTGTTTTAACAAGCCCTCCGGAGGATGCTGATGCAAACAGGAGTTTGAGAACCACTGGCTTCAAGGTTAAGATTTCGGCTGCCTAGATTCAAATCTTGGAATCAAGATTTACTTGACTGGGTAATCAAGAGTAAACTACCCAGCTTCTCTCTGCTTGTTCCTCATCTATAGAAAGGAATTATGGGGTTGTTCTGAAGATTAAATAAGAAAATATACAGTAAAAGCTTAAGAGCAATGCCAGGCACATAAAATAATATTCAAATGTTAGCTGTAGTCAAAGCACCTTGACAGTTGTAGACTGGCAGTGGGAGAAAGACAGAAAAGCCAAATCCTTACCCATCTAGGAGTTTAATACCTAGTGACTAGGCCAGACACATGTAAACAGAAACAAACAGTCCTAGAGGAAATAAAGATGCCCTCCTAGGCGGGGCAATCACGTTGACTGGGATACTGTAAGAACAGCAAATTCTGACCAAACAATACAGGCTTTAAGCGAGAAGAGCCTGAAGAAAAGAAAAAAAATCATTCCAGCCTACAGGTGTGAGCCAAGGTCCCAGAAGCAGGCCACAGGACAGCACAGGCAGTAGACTACAGTGGCTAAAGAATGGACAAAACAAAAACATGTACAGTAGTCCCCCTTATCCACAGGAGATACGTTCCAAGACCACCAGTGGATACCTGAAACCACAGATAGTACCAAACCCTGCACATACCATGTTTTTTTCTATACATACATACCTTCCTGCTGAATCAACTTCACCTCTGCCGGAAATGTGGCAGCAGCTTCTTCTGGCACAGCCTCTGCCGTAGTTCCTACATTTCTCAGTCCAAACCTACTCCTGAATCTGTGTAACCACCCCTTACTTGCAGTAAATGGCTTGGGGTCACTCCTTTCAGAGGATCCCTTGCTCAAGTCTTCGTACAGGCTCAGTGCTTTCTGGCGCAGCATGCTGCCATCAACCGGAACACATCTTCTGTTCGTGTCTTCCACCCACAAACTTAATGCCTTTTCCATCTTAACTAAGCACTTGTCACGCACGGTGGCTGTAACTTTTGCAGTCTGAGGCGCAACAGCAAAACTAGCACGAATTGCTTTTTCCTTCTTCACAATTTCACGGATAGAAGATTCGTTCTTACTGTAGATCTTAGCAACCTCAGCATAGGATTTGTTTTCTTTCCTTATTAAGTCAAGAATTTTCACCTTTTCACTTAAAGGGAGCACTTTACGGCTTCTCTTGGGCATATCTGAATTGCCAGCATCACTACTCTTGCACTTTGGGGCCATTAAGGAAAACAAGTGTTACTTGAACACCAGCACTGCAATATCAAAACCGAGATGGCAACTAAGTGACGATGGGCTGGTAGCTTATATAGCGTGGATACTCTGGACAAAGGAATGATTCACATCCAGGGCGGGACAGAATAGGACCTCATCATGTTACTCAGAACGGCGCGAGAAATTTAAAACTTATGAATTTTTTATTCCTGGGAATTTTCCATCTAATAGTTTCTGCCCTCAACTGGAACCGCGGGAAGTGAAACCGTGGATAAAGGGGCGGGGTCTATCTGTAGTAGAACAGTAAATCAGTCATCCCAAATCATTGGCTTTAGAGGGAGAGAGAAAGAGAAAGCCCTGCCTCTTCAGGGTACTCTAATGCACATTCTGATTTGCAAACTAACTTCCCCTTTTGTTTCCTTAGCACCCAGAGATTACGCTTAAGCTCTGTGGGCTATCAAGCCATTGTCTGCAGCCAAGCTGAGTGCAGAGAGGTTGAGAAGTCTGCAAGGGGTCCCGCATTCGCAGGAGTGAGCACCACTTGCACAGGACCCGACATCTGAACACTCTCAGCCGCAAATGAGCGCAAAACCGTTAACACTAAAAAAACAAACAAACACCTCGCTTCAATAAAGGAAAAACTTGCATAAGCAAGAGTGGAAGGGGGAGGAAAGGGAAAGAAAGACAGTTTTTTATCTTCTTCCTCCGCTGAAACCCGTCTGGGTGCTGGCCCAATCCTGTCGGCTTATTTTCGCGGCCTGAAGGCAGAGGTTTTCCTTCCGGTCATTGTGTTTATTTCCACCAAAACACCGGCCCCGCGGGGCAGGCGCGCCCGCCGGGCCGGGACAAAGCCCACTCCTCGTCCCACCTGAGGGAAGGCAGGGAAGGACGGGGACGAAGACGAGAAGGGGCGGCGCTCCCCAGGCAGCCCGCCCGCCGGCCCAAGTTACCAAGCAGCGTGGCGCCGACCCCGCCCCCGCCGCCCGCGGGCCAATCCGGCGAGTCTGCTGCCCAGGCGCACCAGCCCCGGAGACACCAAGCTGAGCGCGACCCCACCGTTCGGGCCTGGCACCGCGCGCGCACCCGCAACGCCCGAGCCGGCCAATCAGCGTCCGGGCATGCGCAGCCGCAGGCTCGCTCGCGCGCGGGCCTCACGCGTGAGACCCGCCCCCCCCCCCACGCGGCGCCAGCGCGCGCGCCCCTCCCCCAAGAGTGCCCAGGCGCGCGCGTGCAACTGTCGTCCCCCGCGACCGCGTCTGTTCCTGCCCCACCCCCAACGCCGGCGGCCCGGGGTACCCCAACACGGCCGCCCACGGTCCCCAGACTTCTAACCGTACCGGCCCGGAGGGGTAGTCTCAAATAAAGGCTCTGCTCCAATGGAACTGGGGCGAGGGGCAGGGGATGAAGCGACAGGGACTCACCCGAGTGCAGCCGCCTCCAGGCAGCGCCGGGGTAGGGGTGCCGAAGGGAAGCGAGTGTGGGCTGAGCGCGAGCTGCGGCCGCGGAGGAGCAGCCTCGGGGTGAGGCGAGCTGGCTAGCGGGCAGGAGGTGAGAGGGCGAGGGGCCCGTGCGTCTCAGCCGAGCTTCTGTCACCGCCGCATGGCCGCCCAGCAGGGCCCCGCTCAGCGCCTAGATCCAACGGCCAGGAACCGAGAGAGAGGCCGGGGTAACCGCAGCAGGCGGGCGGCCGCGGCTAGAGAACGCGTGCGGGGAAGCGGGGGGGGGCGATCGGTGGCCCCTTTTCTCTGCTCTCTGAGCTTCTCTCTCACCCTCCTCCTTTTTTTTTTCCCCTTTTTTTTTTTTTGTTCCTAGAAGGCTTGCTGCGCTTGCGCACCCGCAATGCCGCCCAGCGGGAGTTGTAGTTTTTGATTCTTCCCCATTAAAGCGATAGCGGGGGCGGTGGACTACGAGTCCCAGGAAGCGTCGCGCCCGCGAACCCCGAGCCTGGGGGACGCCGAGAGCGCGACGCCCGGCCCTCTCCTGCAAGGACTGTCAATGGAGGCGCGGGGTGGTGGGATCGAGAACATGGCTGCACCTGGGGCCTGTGCGGCCGCCCAGTGGGGGAGGGGAGCTGGGGTGCAGGGGCGGAAATCTAGGCAGTTGGGGGCTCCAGCCTCCTCTCTGCGGAGCATCAGCCGCCGTGCAAGACTCGAGCTTACTCCTGCACCCCAGATTCCCTGAAAATTGCGAGACCGGAACACGGCTGCGGCCGGGAAGCCCCAGAGCGGCCGGCCGGCCTCCGTGCTCGCCGAGGGATTGCCTCCGCCCTGCACCACCCTCTGGGACACAAAGAACTTAGTTCTGAAAGCGTGCCTCGGAAAAGACGGTGTGCCCGGACTTTGGACGGGGGAGGGAGTGGGCCTCTTCTGTGCCCCCAGGGGCTTAGCTCACGTGTCTACACTCGACATTTAGAAAGAAAGTTGAGAAAAAGCCATGGAGTGGGAGCAGATAAGCTGATTTGTAGCCAGGTTTGTTCTGTCAACCACTAAGGCTTTTTACTCAAATCCATCCCCCCTCCAGTTTTTTCTTTTGCTTCTCTCAACTTTCATTAGCTCATGAATTTCCAGAATGCTGAGACATTACTGTACACTTAAACTCAAAGTTTAAAAACTTGACCCAGAGATTTCAGATGTTAATGTAAAGCGCAACATTGAGTGGTTTTGTGATTTTCCTCCCCATGGGGGATTCAAGCCAAGCCGGCCATCCTTCCCCCTCTCCCTCCTCCTCCCCCTCCCTCTCCTCCTCGGTAGGTGGCGACCACATCGCCTTTTCCAGCCTCTGTCGCTGGCAAGAAAACTTTCCAAACAGCCATTCTTTTGATGTACAGCAGTCCCCCTTATCCGCGGGAAATACCTTTCCAGACCCCCAATGGACGCCTAAAACCCCAGATAATACCACACTTTATATATACTGATTTTTCCTATACATAACATACCTTTCTCCTTAATCAACTTCACCTCTGCGGGAAATGTGGCAGCAGCTTCTTCAACAGCAGGCACAGCCTCTGCCGTAGTTCCTACATTTCTCAGACCAAACCTACTCCTGAATCTGTGTAACCACCCCTTACTTGCAGTAAATGGCTTGGGGTCACTCCTTTCAGAGGATCCCTTGCTCAAGTCTTCGTACAGGCTCAGTGCTTTCTGGCGCAGCATGCTGCCATCAACTGGAACACATCTTCTGTTCGTGTCTTCCACCCACAAACTTAAAGCCTTTTCCATCTTAACTAAGCACTTGTCACGCACGGTGGCTGTAACTTTTGCAGTCTGAGGCGCAACAGCAAAACTAGCACGAATTGCTTTTTCCTTCTTCACAATTTCACGGATAGAAGATTCGTTCTTACTGTAGATCTTAGCAACCTCAGCATAGGATTTGTTTTCTTTCCTTATTAAGTCAAGAATTTTCACCTTTTCACTTAAAGGGAGCACTTTCCGGCTTCTCTTGGGCATATCTGAATTGCCAGCATCACTACTCTTGCGCCTTGGGGCCATTATTAAGTTAAAAAATGAAAAGGTTACTTGAACACCAGCACTGAGATATGGAGACAGACGATCTGATAAGGGAGACCGCTACTAAGTGACTCATGGGCGGGGAGCCTCTACAGCGTGGAGAAGCTGGACAAAGCATTAGAAAGTGAGTTGTTAGACAAAAGTTCATTTAGTCAAGATTACCCTTGTCATCATTAAAAATTTGTTTGGGAGATAGTTCCCTGCTTCTATGAATTTGTTTAATGCTTCAGAATGGAATTGTGCTCCTTCTTCATGAACAACTCTAACTTTCTATATGTTGAAACAGTTTCTAAAACTCTTAAATCCTAAAGCAGTTTCTAGAACTTTAGCTGGCTTTGAATTGCCTCCAGACATAAACCCTGCCCTTTGGGGACAATGAACAGTACTGTATATGGAATGGTGTGTGGTTTAAATAGCAAGCCTTTTTCTCAGTGTACTGATTGATGTTGATGGGTGTAACCCTCAAATTTATGTCCATAACCGTGATTTACAACCTTTTTCATCTCATGACATATATAAATTAATTACCAAAATTCTGCAGCACATCAAAAAAGCATACTTTTTTTTTCCTAATCTGACCCCAAAAAAATAGATATAATTAGATGCAGTCATACTGGATGGCTATAATGGTATTGGCTGTTGTCATTTTTTAATTTGACAATCTAAGGGAAAAGTTCCCTGGCTAAGTAGTCAGGTATTACATGTTTTAAAAATTGGCACACTATTGTGACATAGCACACCAGTTGAAAATCGCTAGTCTCTAGTCATTAAATATGCTTTTTCAGTCTTCCCTAAGGCCTGGCTCACTACGTTGGCTGTTATTGGTATACTTGTTGCTATTGGTTAGCCAATTTCTCCCTCACCTCATTGGTATGGATGCTTTGTTAATTGTGATCATGTTATAAGCCACTTTGGATACCATCTCTCAGCACAGTCACTTATTTTTTCCCACAGAATTGAATTGATGTATTTTGGGTTGAGCAACAAATAAAAAAGAAAATTATTGATTTGTGTTTAAGATTGGTATAGTATAGGATCCTCCTTTGTTTAAATCACATTCAACTTACTTTGGAATAACATTCAACATAACAAGATATGTGTACCATGACTAAGATTGTAGGAAGAGCAAATTCACAGCTCTTTATTCATTCTCACTTCAGTGCACAGATAACAGGTGGCAGAATCTTGCATGTTCTTTATTTCAAATTATTCCAAATACTTCTGTTGTTTATGTTTATTTTTTATTTTTTATATCTTTATTGATTTCAGAGAGAAAGGGAGAAAGAGAGAGAGAAACATCAATGATGAGAGAATCATTGATTGGCCACCTCCTGAATGCCCCCCACTGGGGATTGAGCCCACAACCCTGGCATGTGCCCTCACTGGGAATCAAACTGTGACCTCCTGATTCATAGGTCGACATTCAACCACTGAGCCATGCCGGCTGGGCACTGTTGTTTATGTTTAACCTAGTGTATGTAATATTGCAGATAAGTGTCCATATAATATGATACTTCCATTCTATTGTATACTTGGGAATCAAAAGCCAAGTCAAACTGGTCTAGGCCAGGCTAGAGATGAATCTAAATCAAATGTGAGCTCTCCCACCAATTCAATTCATCTTCACATAGACTCTGAACTTACAGTCTTGTTGACTGCTTTTAAAAAACAAGGGGTCTGGGCCCTGGTTGAGTAGCTCAGTTGGTTAGAGGATCCTTCCAATACACCAAGCTTTGGGGTTCAATCCCCGGTCAGGACACATATAAGAAGCAACCAATGAATGCATAAATAAGTGGAACATTAAAATACAAACAGCATATTTCACAGACCTAGAACAAACTCTCCAAAAATCATATGGAATAAAAAAAGGCCCCGAATAGCAGCGACAATCCTGAGAAAGAAGAACAAAGTTGGAGGGATCACAATACCAGATATCAAACTATATTACAAAGCCACTGTTCTCAGAACTGCCTGGTACTGGCACAAGAATAGACATATAGATCAATGGAACAGAACAGAGAACCCAGAAATCGACCCAAGCCATTATTCTCAATATTTGACAAAGGAGGCAAGAACATATAATGGAGTCAAGACAGTCTCATAAAAAAATGGTATTGGGAAAATTGGACAGATACATGCAAAAAAATGAAACTAGAACACCAACTTACACCATACATAAAAATAAACTCAAAATGAGTAAAGGATTTAAATGTAAGACGGAAAACCATAAAAATCTTAGAAGAATCCATAGGCAGCAAAATATCAGACATATGTTGTAGAAATATCTTCACCTGTACAGCTTCTAGGACAATGGAAACTAAGAAGACAATAAACAAATGGGACTATATCAAAATAAAAAGCTTCTGCACAGCAAAAGAAACCATCAACAAAACAACAAGAAAGCCCACTGTATGGGAGAACATATTTGCCAATGTTATCTCCGATAAGGATTTAATCTCCAAAATTTACAGGGAACTCATACAACTTAACAAAAGGAAGATAAACAACCCAATCAAAAAATGGGCAAAGGACCTAAATAGACATTTTTTGAAAGAGGACATACAGAAGGCCAAGAGACATGAAAACATGCTCAAAGTCACTAATCATCCGAGAGATGTAAATCAAAACGACAATGAGATACCATCTCACACCTGTCAGATGGCTATCATCAACAAATCAACAAATGACAAGTGCTGGAGAGGATGTGGAGAAAAAGGAACCCTCAAACACTGCTGGTGGGAATGCAGACTGGTACAGCCACTATGATAAACAGTATGGAGTTTCCTCCAAAAATTAAAAATGGAACTCCCATTTGACCCAGTAATCCCACTTCTAGGAATACATCCCAAGAAATCAGAAACACCAATCAGAAAGGATATATGCACCCCTATGTTCATAGCAGCACAATTTATAATAGCTAAGATTCGGAAACAGCCTAAGTGACCATCAGTAGATGAGTGGATTAAAAAACAGTGGTACAGCTATGCCAAGCATGTCAAACTCAAAGGCTAACATGGGCCAAATAAGATTTAAGTTTATGTGGGCCACAAAAAAACAAAAGCTTCAATTTTCATAGAAACATAGGTTTATTTCGATAGAGACATGCTGAATACAAAGGGCTAAAATAAATGAGTAATTGTTAACATAAAATAATAGAGCATTTTAATAAAAATTAATATTTTTTTCTTGGACATTAACTCACCAGACACTGAATAACTGGACAAATTAATAAGCGTAACCAAATAAACCTATTTTTCTTGTTCTCCAAAAGTGAAATATTTCCTGTTGTACACACCAAAGACTAATGACATGGCAATCAGCTGCTAAAATATTCGCTGCTAGTATTAATGAAGAGAAGTGGTATGCCTGTGCATAAGGCACGTAAGGGAAATGAATGCAACACGATTATAGTAATCAGTCATTAGCGAACATTGTAGTTCGTTATTAATAACTAGTGGCCTAGTGCATGAATTCATGCACATTGAAAGGAAATTAATTAGAAGAAATATTTTAATATCACTATTCCCCCTTTCTCTATAACAGAAGTGTCAACCAAATTCACGATCAACAATGACAGAAACACACACATGCGATTGGCGCCAGCAAGAGCTTTATATATATAGATAACCTTGCTTAATTAGACCTGCTTTCTGATTTAGCTAAATTTTTTCCAGCCTAGTGAAGCACCCCAACTTCTCTTTCAGGTAATTGTTAGCAACACAGCAGTAAAAATCAACAGGAAGCAGATTATTATTGTAGATCATGCAGGGAGAACAAAGGGTAAAATATTTAACTGCAGCAGTGTTTGACTATATTCTGCACAGTGAGAAAACCTGAAGTCATTTTCAAGGTCCACCGTTTCTTTCTTCTTTTCAGTCGGGTCAAGTTTCTAAGCTTTCTACATCTCCATTTTCCGGCTAATGCAAAGAAAATAGGATTCCATCGAGTCTCCTTTCTACCTACTCCAGGACTTCTGTGAGGATCAAATGAGATGAGGCATGGAAAAACGTTTCACTGACATTTGATTACAGTGTAAAATGTTTGCACCTGGCTATAAAGCAAATAGTGTTCTCGGGCTGAAGAGACTCCAAGGAGGCTAGTCATTGCTAGGGAGAAGAAGCCGGGCATTGCTGCATGACGTCATTACCCGGTGACCACAGCCACTGTTTCCAGGCTGGGCTGTGCTATGGGCCGCATTTTGCGCAGTGGGGTCTTGGCAGCTTCAGCTACAATTTGGTAGGGTGTTGCCCCAGGGTGATGGCAGGGCCTGTGTCCCACTTGGGAGAAGCCGAGTGTTGCTTTGTGGGCACCAGGTCAACAATGCCGTTTCTCTGTAAATGGCCAGTGTGCATCACGGCAGCTCCTGCATTGAGCGTCTGCCCCTTGGTGTCAGTGCACATCATAGCGACCGATTGGACAGTTGGTCACTTAGCATATTAGCCTTTTATATACATACTAGAGGCCCAGCGCACGATTGAAATCACGCGAGGAGGCGCCTGCAGGGGGCCAGGACCTGCGCCTGACCCACATAGTGCTGGCTGCCGTGTTGTATCCGCTGGGGTGGAGGCGTGCTCCGAGCCACACAGTGGCCACTCAGAGCACGCCCCCAGCTGCCACGTTGTGTCCACTGGGGTGGGGGCAGGCACTCCTATGTGTTGTATCTCCACTCCGGCCCACCCCCAGCCCCAGCCTCTCCATGTGTTGTGTCTCCACTCTGGCCCACCCCCAGCCCAAGCCTCCCTGTGGCAGTTGGGGCTGGGGGAGGCACACAGTCCCCTCCCGCCTATCTGCATGCGCAGCTCCTCCTGAGCGGTCATGACACCTGGCTAACTATCATATTCCCTGTTTATATATATAGACTAGTGGCCCAGTGCACGAAATTTGTGCACAGGGGGGGGGGGGGGGAGATATCCCTCAGCCTGGCCTGCACCCTCTCCAATCTGGGACCCATTGAAGGATGTCCTACTTCCAGTTTACAGGGAATGGGCCTAAACCAGCAGTCGGACATCCCTCTCGCAATCTGGGACTGCTGGCTCCTAACCGCTCACCTGCCTGCCTGCCTGGTTGCCCCTAACCACTCTGCCTGCCAGCCTGCTCACCCCCAACTGCCCCCTCCACCAGCCTGATAGTCTCCAACTGCCCCCCATGCCAGTGTGCTCACACCCAACTGCCCCCCCTGCTGGCCTGCTCACCCCCACCTGCCCTCCCCACTGGCCTGCTCGCCCCCAACTGCTCCCCTGCTGGCCTGCTCATTCCAAACTGCCCCACCCCATTGGCCTGCTTGCCCCCAACTGGCCCCCCTGCTGGTCTGCTCACCCCCAACTGCCCCCCCACCAGCCTGATCACCCCCAATGCCCCCCCCACCAGCCTGATTACCCACAACTGCTGTCCCATCCTGGCCTGATCACCCACAACTGCCCTCCCCTCTTGGCCTCTAACTACCTCTACCTTGGCCCCGCCACCATGGCTTTGTCCAGAAGCACGTCCGGAAGGTCTCCTGGAAGGTCTCCCAGTCTAATTAGCATATTATCCTTTTATTAGTATAGATAGAAGCCTGGTACATGGGTGGGGGCCAGCTGGTTTGCCCTGAAAGGTGTTCCGGATCAGGGTGGGGGTTCCCTTGGGGCATGGGGTGGCCTGGCCGAGGGGCCTGTGGTGGTTTGCAGGCTGGCCAAGCCCCCCAGCGGGGACCCTCACCCCATGAGGGCATGGCCAGCCTGGGTGAGGGGCTGAGGGCTGTTTTCAAGCTGGCCACAGCCCCTTCATGGTGGGGGTCCCCGCTGGAGTGCCTGGCCAGCCTGGGTGAGGGGCTCATAGCTGTTTGCAGGCTGGCCACGCCCCCCAGCAGGGACTCTTAATCCAATTGGGCGTGGCCAGCCTGGGTAAGGGGCTGAGGGCCGTTTTCAGGCTGGCTACGCCCCCTGGCAACCCAGCCTCCCAACCCTTCCTTTTTTTTTTTCTTCTCCAGCCCCTCCTTGAGCGGCGGCCAGGGCGGGCAGGAAGCTTGGCTTCCTCCATTGCCAGGGGCAACCCAAGCCTCCTGCTCACTCCAGCTCCATGGCCACCGCCATCTTTGTTGGGTTAATTTGCATACTTGCTCCTGATTGGTTGGTGGGCGTAGTGGAGGGATGGTCAATTTGCATGTTTCTCTTGTATTAGTGTAGATAGAATATGTATAACAGGATATTGTAAAAATTAAGTTATGTAAAAATTTTAAAATATATTTTTATTGATTTCAGGGAGAAAGGGAGAGGGAGAGAGAGATAGAAACATCAATGATGAGAGAGAATCAATGATTGGCTGCCTCCTGCATGCTCCCCACTGGGGATTGAGCCCGCAACCCAGGCATGTGTCCTCGATCAGAATCAAACCCAGGACCTTTTAGTCCGAAGGCCAATGCTCTATTCACTGAGCCAAACCAGCCAGGGCAAGTTAACAAAATTTTTATTAAAATGTTTCTTGCATACCATTATATTGGCTGGGCCACAAAAATATTCGTTGTGGACCACAAGTTTGGCATGCTTGATCTACACAATGGAATACTACGCTGCTGTAAAAAGGAAGGAACTCTTACCATTTGCAACAGCATGGATGGACCTGGAGAGCATTATGCTAAGCGAAATAAGCCAGTCAGAGGAAGATAAATATCACAAGATCTCACTCATTTGTGGAATATGACGAACAACATAAACTGATGAACAAAAATAGAGCCAGAAGCATCCAACAGACTGTCCAACCTAAGACGGAAGGTGGATGGGGGGAGGGGAGGTAAGAGATCAACCAAAGGACTTGCATGCATGCATATGAGCATAACCAATGGACACAGACAGTAGGGTGATGAAGGCATCTAGGGTGTGGGAGCAGCTGGGGAGAGGTCAATGGGGGGAAAAGAAGACGTATGTAATACTTTAAACAATAAAGGATTTAAATTTTAAAAATAATAATAAATAAGTAGAACAACTAACCGATGTATCTCTGGCTCTTTCTCTCGCTCTCTCCCTCCCCCTTTCTCATCAATAAATAAAATTTAAACTAAAAAACAACAACAACAAAAACCTAGGGTCCTGAAGAATAATTATCCTCTCCTTGGGTTTTCAATACTTGGTGTCAGGAGTGGACCTTCTCCATTATCATGTGACCCACCCAGAATAGGCACCCCTGACCACCCATTCTGACAGAACTACACTTACACCACTTGGTCAAGGTCATTGTTGTTGAGATCATTTGTGGTAGTGCTACTTTTAGAAAAGGCAACCAAGTAGGTTGCATTGGTGTAAAAAAAAAAAAGGTAGTGCTACTTTTAAAGATGCTCTTTCAAATCCAAACTGAATAATCTTTTTGCCACTCTGCCATATAGTTTAAATTGCTCAAAACCATAGTTGAGAAACTCTTGACACAATTGTTTTTTGCAACACATCCAGTATTTTGACAAATACTAAACAGAAATCTTTTTTCCAAAACTTCTTAATGCAGTCCCAATATATTCTGAGTTCAATTTATTGGTTTGTCTTTATAGGATATATAGACAATGTGATATAAAATATATATCATTTGTAAGATAGCAGTTTGGTCTTTTAGATCAATGTTCCCAGTTAGGATTTGCATGCCTAATTCCCATCACATGGGTAAGGTCAGAGTAACATCTTTGGCTGTTAAATAGTGTCTGGACTCTAGGAGGTAACATCTTTATTATTATTACGAGGAGGCTTTTTTAACTGATTACAAAACACTGTTTTTGAACAGTTTTTGTTTGGATAACAATCATATTTAGAATCCTGGATAAATGACCTCTTCCAAAGGTAGGGAAAAAATAAATCCAACTTATAATTTATTCATAATAATTAATAATGTAGAAGGGATCTAAATAGACCTTCCAGCTCTTCCAATGCCTTTTGTGCAAATATCTGCCCTATGCAGTAAACCTAATCATGCAACACCAGTTGAAATAGTTTTATTTGTTGAGTTAACCAGATTTAGATGAACATTATCTCCTATTTAGTATTGTGATTATATTTTTGTGACTGTTCTGTAACTTAATTTTTAAAAAGTAAAATCTCTATTGTATTTTCTCTGCACCCTCAAGGATTTGGGGGATCAGATGATATGTAAATGAAAATACTTTATAAACTCTTAGTTAAATGTTATATAAATATTAGGTGTAATAAGTTAACATTCAAAACATTATTTACAAACATCTTATGAACAAAATGTCCATGTTTTGTTTCTTTTTCTTCTTCTTCTTCTTCTTCTTCTTCTTCTTCTTCTTCTTCTTCTTCTTCTTCTTTTTTTCTTTTTTTTGTTAATCCTTACCCATGGCTATTTTTTCCATTGATTTTTTTTTTTTTTTTTTTAGAGAGAGTGGAAGGAAGGGGGAGCGAGAGAGAGAAAAACATGGATGTGAGAGAGACACATGGATTGGTTGCTTCCTGAACTCACCCCTACTGGGCTATAAATAATACCTGCAACCAAGGTACCTGCCCTTGACCTGTAATCAAACCCGAGACCCGAGCCACTGAGCCACACCATCCAGGGCTCCATGTTTCATTTCTCTTTTTAAGATATATTTTTATTATTTCAGAGAGGAAGGGAGAGGGAGAGAGAGATAGAAACATCAATGATGAGAGAGAATCATCTATCGTTTGGCTGCCTCTTACATAGGTGATCAAGCCCACAACCTGGGCATGTGCCCTTGGCTGGAATGGAACCTGGGTGGCAGCAAGCTACTGGCTACAAGCGGGCAGTGGAGAGCTACAGGAGGGGGCAGGGCAGCAAGCTATGAGGTGGGGAGGGGGGGGCGGAGGGAGCTACTGGTGCACAGATTTGTGTGCAGGGCTACTGGTGTATAATAATGGCTCATTTATTTTTTATTGATTTCAGAGGGAGAGAGAGATAGAAACATCAATGATGAGAGAGAATCATGTATCAGCTGCCTCCTGCACACCCCACACTTTGGATCGAGTCTGCAACCCCCAGGCATATGTCCCACCTGGAAATCAAACTGTGACCTCTGATTCATAGGTCAACATTCAACCATTGAGCTACACGGCCAGGCTAATAATGGCTAATTTTTTTGAGCATTTCTTTAGTGCCAAATGCTGTGCTCAATATTTAATAGGTTATCTCATTGCACACTGACAATGGCCTGTGGTTGGTGCTTAGAGCCTTCCCATACAATAAAAAGGTTCAGAAAGGTTAAGCTACTTAGCCAAGGATACACAGAGGGCAAAATATAGATTCTAATCTATATCTGTGTCCTAACCTGAATTCTTTTTTTAAAAAATATATTTTTATTGATTTCAGAGAGGAAAGGAGAGGGACAGAGAGATAGAAACATCAGTAATGAGAGAGAATCATTGATCAGCTGCCTCCTGCACGCCCCCCACGGGGGATTGAGGCCGCAACCTGGGCTTGTGCCCTTGACCTGAATCAAACCTGGGACCCCTCAGTCCGCAGGCTGACGCTCTATCCACTGAGCCAAACCGGTTAGGGCCTAGCCTGAATTTTTAACTACAGCTGTCTATTTTTAGGCTACAGGCAGATATAGTAAATTAATAAAATACAAAGTACACTCAGGTAAATGCCAATACATAGTATGATAAGGTTGAAGATGAAGCAGAAACTTTTCATGGAGGAGGGAAATTTGAAATTAATATTAAAGGCTAGCCCTGGCCGGTTTGGCTCAGTGGATACAGCGTCAGCCCTCAGACTGAAGGGACCTGAGTTCGATTCTAGTCAAGGGCATGAACCTTGGTTGCAGGTTTGATCCCCAATCCTGGCCGGGCACGTGCAGGAGGCAACCCTGGAGGGAGAGTGCATTGGGTCCTTCCTTCTAAGGGTTTTAAGGGTGGAGATTTTAGGGGAGGTCCCAGGGGAAGATCTCAATAGAATATTCAGTAGCTTTCCAGTATGTCCATTTAGGGTTGTGTTCTCCACTGATTGATTTAAAAATCTATATATATAAAAGCCCAGTGACTGAGACAGTGGAATGACCGGAATGACTGGTTGCTATGATGTGCACTGCAGCAGCCAACCGGCCTGATCTGGGCCCCTGATTGGCAGCCCCCCCAACTCCCGGCTGGCTCAGCCCCTGATTGCTCCCAACACCCCGATCAGGGGTGGGGCTGGCTGGCCAACCGCCCACAGCCCTTCTCCCTGGCCAGTCCTGCCCCCTATCAGGCACCCCCATCCCAATCAGGGGTAGGGCCAGCTGGCCAACTGCCCATGGACCCTCCCCCTGCTGGCCTGGCTCAATTGGGCCCTCATCGGGGTGGGCCCTCATCAGGGTGGGCCGGCCGGGCCCCACCCGTGCATGAATGCGTGCACTGGGCCTCTAGTATACTCATAACAATGACCTTGGAGGAGGTCATTATTCCATGCAGCTGGTCCTGACTTCTGCCATGGTTGGTTTTTATTTTGTTTGCTTATCTGGGCCTGGAGCTGAAATACAACTTGAGGCCTAGATGTTATCTCTAGGGAGGAAAGATCAGGGGGTCCAAACCTCATGACCAGCGACATGCTAGAGGAGGAAAAGTCACCCTGGGGGCAAGGCCCCACCCTACAATTGATTGTCCATTGCTAGGCACCTGGGGCTTTCCATCCTGGTGACCTTCTGTACTTGGCCCATCATTCTTGCTCTGCTCATATCTGTCTAACTGCCTACAACAGTTTCTTCTGTTTTTGCTACATTATTGCTTGGCATATTTTTATGAGTATATTTTTAAAACAAATTCTTAGTAAAATTATCACAAAGCATCTGTGCACCTAAAATTTTGATGCACATTGCCAATTTACCCTCCAAAAAAATCGCACCACTGTTAATTATGGTGGAAAGTAGCATTTTTTAGCAGTTTTGATACAGTATACATATTGGTTTTATGAAAAATTAGGTATCTTTTCACATTTTTATTACCCATTTGCATTTATGTTTCTACAAACAATATGTCATTTTCATTTTCACAATTAGATCCTAGGTGGTTTTCCCTTATTCTCTTGTATAAATCCTTTATAAATGAAAGAAAATCACCTTTTGTTCGTTATGTGTGTTACAAATATTTCCCTGGTTTGCCTTTTGACTGTGACATCTTTTTTATGTTGTTGTTATACTGGTTTCATTTTTACATAGTCAAAGTTATCAATTTTTTTCTTTATGTCTTCGGTACTGTAAAATCAATGGTGAGGAAAGCCTACCTTACACAGATAGATAAAGCGATAGAGACAGACATGTATATTGTATTGTATGTATACACAACACACACACACATTCTTTTCACAGCAAGATTTCTACATTTCTCTATCGCTAGCATCTTCCTCGTTTGGGTGAGCTGTATGGGACTTTCCATTTCAGGGGCCCTTTAAGGCTCTGCCTCAAGGTAAGCCATGTGCTCCTGCCCCAGGGCATCCTTTTTGGCTGCCCCTCTTGGAGTAGGGCAGCCGCCTATGACTTGCTTGCCTTCCAGCACACAACCCACAGGCTCATCACTTCCCTGGCCTTGGGCCATCGTTTTCCAACCCAGAGGGAAAGTCCTCCTCTACTCTGCACCTGGAACTCTGCGCTTCCCCGCAGGCTCCCAACACCAACTTATCACTTCTTTGATGCCTGGTATTGCTTGGGCAGCCCAAGAAATCCCAGAGGCAGGCACATGGCCAGTGGAGTGTTTCAGTGGGTACTTATGTACTGGTTGAGGGAAGTGGGGGAAAGGACCCATGATCCTCCTGAATCCTGCTGCAATTTCAGGCACCTAGCCAACTAGTGGGGAAATCCCTACTTAGGCATTTTCATACAGCTTTGAACAAAAGCCAGGTTGGACCTTCTGACAACTCTGTTCCTCAATATAAACTGTGAATAGATATTCTGATTTTATAGTTCAGCCTTTGTAACTTGCTCAGGAGTTACCCTCCTCAATCCTCCTCCCCATTCTGCTCAGCCAAACAGCATCATTGATCTAAATAGTGAAAACAAAAACAATAAAAATAAATAAATAATAAATAAATAATGAAAACATGCTCCTTTAGTCTCTCTAACTAGTTAAAGAGAAAGTTTCAGTTTGGTATGGATGTTGTCTTTGTTTTATTATAGTAAAAAATAGTATATAGCAAAGTTTACCATTTAACCTGGTCCATGTGACTCAGTGGTTGAGCATCAACCTATGAACCAGGAAGTCATGGTTCAATTCTCAGTCAGGGCACAGGTCAGGGCACCAGGTAAGGCAAGTTTTCTGTCATTATTTTTTCAAATAAGTTTTCAATTTCTTGCTCCCTCTCTTCTCCTTCTGGAACCCCCATGATGTGAATGTTTATACACTTGAAGTTGTCCCAGAGGCTCCTTACACTATCTTCATATTTTTTTCCTCTTTTGCTGTTCTGAATGGGTGTTTTTTACTTCCTTATAGTCCAAATTCTTGATTTGATTATTGGCATCCTCTAAATTATTCTCTATTTCAGTTAGTGTATCCTTCATACCTGAAAGGTCCTTTTTTATGTTGCTGATGTTCTCACTAAGTTCCTTGAAGTTCTCACTAAGTTCCTTGAACATCCTTATAACCATTGTTTTGAACTCTATATCTAGTAGTTTTCTTGCTTCCATTTCATTTCATTTTTTTTCTGGAGATTTTTCCTGTTCTTTCATTTGTGACATGTTTCCTTGTCTCTGTGTTTTGACGGCTTCCCTGTGTTGATTTCCATGTATTAGGTATATCTGCTATATCTCCCGGATTTGGTTTAGTCACCTTGTGTAGTAGGTGTCCTGTAGGGCCCAGTGTCTCAGCCTCCCCAGTCACCTGAGCTGGGCACTCCAGGAGTGACCCTGTGTGAGTTGTGCACTTTCCTATTGTAGTTGAGCCTTGGTTGAAGTTGGTGTCACTGGGAGGGATTGACCCCCAGGCCAATTGGTTGGGGCGGGGGATCAGCTGCAACTACAGTGGAAGAGCTGCTGTGCAGGAGCCAACCCTATGGAGCAGGACTTGCTTCAGTGGGGCTTTGGTGCTCACCAAGCCCACCCCTTCAGTGTGTCACTCATGGAGCTGATTAGGTTGTAATCCAGCGTGGTCAAAGCCGACCTCCAGGTGCATTGGCTCTAGGGCCTTCTGGGAGGTGCAAAGTCAGCCTCTGCCTGTGCCCTGCCCTGGGCCACCCAGCATGAGCTACAAAGCAATCCGTAGATGGCCGCTACTGGTGTTGAACTTGGAGGTGCCCAGGAGAGGCCAAGCTGTGAACTAGGGCAGGCTGCAGCTAGGGCCAGGCCTGTGGCCACTTATTGAGAGGTATGGGACACACTGATGACAGCTGATGCTTGTTGGAGAGGATTTAGGAAAGTCCAAAGCATGAGGCAAGAGAGGCCAATTGAATGGAAAAGGCACTGAAATGGCTTAAATAAGCCAGTCTCAATGTGCTTCTTCCTTAATTCCCTCGTTTAAGACTTCTATTCAGCTAGATTTCAGATGGTTCTGAATGATGTTTATTCTGTATTTTAGTTGTAAATTTGATGTGGTTGTGGAAGGCGGTGAGTACCACATTTACCTATGCCGCCATCTTCACCAGAAGACACATGTGTGTACTCTTTTGTATCCTTTTTTTCTCAGTCAATACTATGTTATGGGATTCATCCATGTGGTTATAAGTAGCAATAATTTGGTTTTATCATTGTGATGATAGGTTTAATTCTTATAAAAAAACGTAAGGTAAAATATAGGTTCTAATTTCTAAATTGTGTTATTCTGGGTGGTGCCATGAAGTAAAATATAGAGCACAATTTTATCTGCTCTACTAATGACTTGGAAAGGAGGAGAAAACAAGTAACACTCAGCTGCAAATAAAAAATTTACTTTGTTTTCAAGTGAGGCGAAATGATCTGTAATCTATTTCCTGACACATTGAGGACAGACATAGTAAATTAAAGATTTTTAAAAAATATGACTAGGAAAGTTCACTCTCAAAACCAGATTTCAGAAAACAAAATGGACAAAACTTATTCACCACCCATATTTGGACATTTACTGCATTCCAGCTGTGTTCTAGGGACCATCAGAGACATTAAATTTATAAAATGACAGAGAACTTCGTGTTTAGCTCCTTACATATATGATGGCCACATAGTGTAAACTCAAATTCTAGTGAAAATGCAAACAGTGCTGGCATGAACCTAGTTAATGAAACCAACCAGATTTTTGTTGTTGTCGTTAATCCTCACTCAAGGATATTTTTCCATTGGTTTTTAGGGAGTGGAAGAGAGGGAACGACAGAGAGAAACATCAATGTGAGAGAAGCACATTGATTGGTTGCCTCCTGCATGAGCCCCGACCAGGGCCCAGGCTGGGGAGGAGCCTGCAACCAAGGTACATGCCCTTGACTGGAATCGAACCTGGGACCCTTTGGTCTCCAGGCCTACGCTTTAATCACTGAGCGAAACCGGCTAGGGCTTATTATAAAATACAAAACACAGCTGTGACGGAAAGCCCACCAAGGAACTATAAATCCATTGGCCAAACTATTCCTTTCGATCCATAGCTGGCGGCCTCCTCTGAGGTGGGGTGTACTAAGGTTCCATGGATTAGGTCCCTCTGGGGTGAAGGGGAGGGACTTTTTTAATGAGAGCCAAGGGAGAAACAGTTGTCAGGCTTTGAAGGATGAGTGGAACTTTCCTTGCAAAGGAGGTGTGGGTAGAGGTATTGAGGGCAAAGAAAAGGTGGGTACATGGTGCATACAGCAGAGGGGAGGAAAGGCAGTTTGTATTCATTCCTTCATTCATGTTCCCATCCAGTATATGTTTCACACTGTTTGTGAGCTTTTCTCCTATATGAGCTCCCTGAAGAGAGGGACCAAGCTTCATTCATTGTCCTGCCCTGTGAGCCTAGGACAGTACCTGGTGCACAGTATCATTCAGTGTTTGCTGGCTGAGTAAATGAAGTAAAGAGCATAGGCTGTGAAACCTTAGATTTAACTCTGCCACATCCTGCCTTTAAGATCTTCAGCCCGAACTCTCCGAGTCACATTCTTCTCACCTACAAGTTGGGGAGAACATTTATTTCTTAGGGAGGCTGTGAGAATTTATTTAGCAAATTTATTTTGGCCTACCATACCGCTTAACAGGCATTGAAGGAACATTTTGTTGCTATTTTTGGGAGATGTGCTATGCGCTGTGGGGGATGCAGAGAGAAATATGGCACTGTCTTTGGCCTCAAGGCGATTACAGACCTGTGGGAGGACAGAGCAGTAAACAGGTAAAAATACAGCAGGACCAGTGCAACTGTAATGGGAGCCCAGGGAGAAACATTTGAGTCAGGTTTTGAAAAAGGCATGGAACTTGCCTAGCAAAGGAGGTGGGGTGGGGGTCTTGAAGTCAAAGAGAAGAGCATGTCAAAGAGATGGGAATGTCAAAACGCTCAGCTCACAGAGGGAATGGCCAAGAGTTTGGGCTGGCTGGGGCTCAGGGCCAGGAGCAGACCAGGGCTCAGGGCTGGAGACAGACTTTGGTCGGATCACAATGGGCCTTCTGTGCCACCTAAGTAGTTTGTGCTGAACATGTTAGTCAGGATGCCTGTCATTCCAGCCTCCATTTCCAGGAGAAATTGTTTCACCCACTCAGGGAAGCTGGAATAAGCTTATTTAAACACACACACACACACACACACACACACACACAAACTTATATTCAAGTATTTTATTTACATAGAATAAAATGATCCGATTTGATGTGTTTCGTTTAAGTGATTTTTGACAAATGTATTTACCTCCACCGCAATCAAGATGCAGGATATTTCCATCACTCTAGAAAGTTCCCTTGTGCCCCTTGATATTCGGTGAGCCCCTCGCCTGCACTCTGGGCCCTGCAATTCCTGACCTGCTTCCACTAGGTAGCCTGCTCCAGAATTTCATATAAATGGGCTCATCCAGCATGTAGCTTTCGTGTCAGCCTTATTCACTCCCTCAGCCTGCTGTTTTGGAGATTAATTCTTGTTATTGTATGTATTAGTAACCTGTTCCTTTTTGCCACTGGAGTAGTATTCCTTTGCATGGATGTGTCACAGTTTGTTCTGCCGCGATAAACACCAGATGGTGTCCAGTGGGGTTGTTATGGGTAAAGCTGCTATGAATGTTCTTATATAAGTCTTTGTGTGGATATGTTTTCACTTCTCTTGGGTAAATAGCTGGACGTGGAATCGTTGGGTCTTAGGGTAAATGTACACTTAACTTTTTAAAAACTGCCAAACTGAGAGAAAGTGGGGGAAGGAGCGAGGGGGGAGAGAGAGAGAGAGAGAGAGAGAGAGAGAGAGAGAGAGAGAGAGAGAGAGAAGAAGAGAAGAGAAGAGAAGAGAAGAGAAGAGAAGAGAAGAGAAGAGAAGAGAAGAGAAGAGAAGAGAAGACAAAGAGGAGGAGGAGGAAGAGAGCACACACCTGCTGACATTCAGCTTTCACAGGGCCAATGGGGGGAAGTTAAGATGGGCGGAAAGCAGCCAGGTTATCTAGGTGAGGGGAGGAGATGTGGGCATTCCCTCATCACTCACCCATGCACCCACATCTCCATTCTAGCACAGGTCACCATGGCCTCCACTAGCATCCTGAGCAAATCACCTCTCCTAATGCACAAGCCACGCAGAATTGTACATAGGACCCAAGGACCCTTCATGAAAACGCCAGGGCAGGTAGGGCTAGGAATCCTCTGAGGCCTAGGGACAGACAGTCTGGGGCCTCCAGGGAATAAGGCCTAGGGAAGGCCAGAGGTGGGACAGGGTGGGAGCTCGCCGGACCCTGGGCTCTGACCGGAGGCACCTCCCTGGTGAACCCCCTGCCAGGCTCCGAAAGAGGCCTGCTGGTGCACCCCCAGGACACTCCCAGCCTTGCACAGGCAGCCAGTTCCTTGCAGACCTTTGAGTTGTAAAGGGAGGATCGACTATCAGAATAAATTGCACAGTAACAAAAGCGAAGGGAGCGGGAACGAAGAACGGCGCTGAGGCTTCAGTGAGAGCCCCTCCCCGCCAACATTCCTGGTGCCCCGCTTGAGAAACGTGGGAGAAGCCGAAGGTTGTGCTGCTGGCCCGGGTCCCCTGGCAGTGCTGCGCATTCAGGGCATTCAGGCTGAGCCCCACTCTGCCAGTAACACCTTCCACCCAGGAGCAAAGTTTCCAAAACATTTTGTAAAATAAGAATGTTTTCCGTGTGGAGACATTAAGAAGCTGTTGCTAATAGGCTTCCTGTCCCAGTCCTCAGGGCACCTGCTCGCTGCAAGTTCCTCCTGGATCCAGCCTGCCTTGACCCTGAGCCAAGTTGGCACCGGAGGTGCAGATAACATTGGGAGGCATAGGAACAAATCCTCAAAGGCAAACCTGCAGAACCAGACTGAGTCTTTTGTGAAATTCCCAGGCCAGAGCTCTGAGCCCCCAGGCCTCTCCGCGCACCTGGCCCCGGTTTGATCTCTGAGGTGGTTGCTGTTCCCTTTTGCAACTGGTTTCAAGTCAGGTTTCAGCTCCAGGTTGCATCCTGAGAACCCTCTCTGCAGGTCCATTCTTGTGTAACTTGAAAGACCTTGACCTTTCCCAGTTGCCACATGCACACTTCTTTTCTGCTCATCCCGATAAACACCTGGAGCAGCAGTTTCACCGAACAGGCTGCCTGCCAGTGGTTCCCACAGATGGACTTTGTCCCACGCTTAGTTCTGTAAAAAGTGTGTTTAAGGGAGTATATGTGCATGTATGAGAGGGTGTATGAGTGTGTTTTACATACTTATTCACAAAATTCAAGTCTTCAGATCTGCTTTCTGACTGTGAACTTGATGTGACACGACTTTAAACGTTTGCTTGGCCTTGGCTGGTTTGGCTCAGTGAATACAGCATCCGCCTGTGGACTGAAGGGTCCCAGGTTTGATTCCAGTCACTTGCCCGGTTTGTGGGCTCGATCCCCAGTGGGGTGCATGCAGGAGGCAGCTGATGGATGATTCTCTCTCATCATTGATGTTTCTAGCACTCTCTCCCTCTCCCTTCCTCTCTGAAATCAATAAAAATGCTTTTTTAAAAAGTTTGCTTGCACAAAAAGACAAACCTATGATTTCCCTTATTTGCAGTCCTTAGAGTGGTTAAATTCATTGAGACGGAAAATTGAAGGGTAGTTTCCAGGAACTGGGGGGTGGGAGGGATGGGGTGTTGTTGTTTAATGAATATAGAGTGTCAGGTTTGCAAGATGAAAGGAGTTCTGGAGATTGTTGTACAACAATATGGATGCAGGTAACACTACTGAACTATACCTTAAAAATAGATAAAATGGTGCCTGGCCGGTGTGCTCAGTGGTTAGAGCATCGGCCCATGCACCATGGGTTTGATTCCTGGTCAAGGGCACATGCCTGGGTTGCAGGCTTGATCCCTGGCCCAGTTGGGGCATGTGCCGGAAGCAACGAATCAATGTGTCTCTCTCACATGGATGTACTACCCGCCTCTCTCTCTCTCTCTCTCTCTCTCTCTCTCTCTCTCTCTCTCTCTCTCTCTCTTTCTCCCCCTCCATCCCTCCCTTCCAATCTCTCAAAAAAAATCAATGGAAAAAATATCTTCGAGTGAGGATTGACAACAACAACAAAAGGATAACATGGTACATTTTATGTTACATGCATTTTACCACAATTAAAAAACAATTTGTCATATGAGCATAACCAACGGACATAGACGGGGGGGGGGGGGGCGTGTGCTGGGGGTTGGGGACAGATGGGAGAGGTCAATGGGGGAAAAAGGAGACTTATGTAATACATTAAACAAAAATAAAAATAAATAATGAATCTAGTACCATTAAAAAAAACACCAAAAAACAAAAACCAATTTGTGCCCTGAGCTGGTGTGGCTCAATTGGTTGGGCGTCGTCCTGTGCACTAAAAGGTGCCAGTTTGATTCCCAGGCAGGGCACAGGCCCAGGTTGTGGGCTTGATCCCCAGTTGGGGGTGTACAGGAGGTAGCCGATGGATATTTCACTTTCACATCGATATTTCTCTCTCTCTCTCTTTCCCTCTCCCTCCTCTTTCTAAAATCAATTTTAGCCCTGTTAACGCGGCTCAGTGGTTGAGCATCAACCTATGAACCAGGAGGTCACGGTTCGATTCCCAATCAGGACACATGCCCGGGTTGCAGGCTTGATCCCCAGTGTGGGTCATGCAGGAGGCAGCCAATCAATGATTCTCTCTCATCGTTGATATTTCTATCTCTCTCTCCCTCTCCCTTCTGCTCAGGAATCAATAAAACTATATTTTAAAAAAAGAAAAATGGAAGCACACATATGAATGAATACTCTTATGAAAAATTCAACAACAATTTGCTTGGTCTATAGAAGATGGTAAATATTTTGTAAGACCTAAGAGTGGACAACTTTGTGTCTGAGGATAGTCATCAAATACAAGCTCTTTGCAGGCACAGAATATAATCAGAAGTTAGGATGGGCCATCGATGTGGTTAGGTTGCTATAACAAAGGTGTCACAGACATGCAGAGTGGCACATCCCAGCGGATATGGGCCTCTAATAGAGACCTACCTAGACTCCAGCAGCCTGAGTTTTGCTTTGGGCCAGAAGTTGCTACCATGGACTGCCCTTCCCCTTGGTTTCTAAGGCTGCAGGACAGAGAGCGTCTCTGTTTTGAAGAGAGAAAGCTCAGTGCACATTTATTTTCTACCAAGACATGTTAGGACCACATTTTACAATAAGACCTTGTTTCATTTGCTATTTTTCCTGGAAAGGAAAGATGTATGAAAATTGTTTGGGTTTTAATAGAGAATAGTTTTTTTGTTTGTTTTATGTAGGGCTTATTTTCAAACAGTTGCAGATACCTTCCAGAGAAAGGTAATATTATAGCAAATTATTCCTGACCAGATGGAATGGAGGAAATTTGGGAAATATTCACATTTGAAGATTCCTTCTAATGAATGCCCTCGACTTAAAACTAACTAAAATTTGCTAATGTTTTCATTAGAGAGGCTTAATAAACTCAGTTGGAACAAATAAATTACTTACATTACTAAAAAACTCTGAATTTAAGCATCATTTTGGGGAAGAGCTGGGGTAGATTTGGAAGAGGGGAAGAAGGAAGGTGCTAAAATCATGAACTGGCATAGTCATCTAGTGCCTTTGGCTATTTGGACATTAATTCCAGAAGTGTCCTTATAATTATATTAGCAATCTCTCAAATTATAGGCCACAGATAACCACTTTCAATGTTGGACAATTCTACAAAGATGCTAGTTAAATAGCTGCTCGAATCCCAGAATGAGAGTAAGCCCATTTAACTCAGTGAGGTCAGGCCAGCCTTGTATCCTAGGGCAGTGGTCGGCAAACTCATTAGTCAACAGAGCCAAATATCAACAGTACAACGATTGAAATTTCTTTTGAGAGCCAAATTTTTTAAACTTAAACTTCTTCTTAACGCCACTTCTTCAAAATAGACTCGCCCAGGCCGTGGTATTTTGTGGAAGAGCCACACTCAAGGGGCCAAAGAGCCGAATGTGGCTTGTGAGCCGCAGTTTGCCGACCACAGCCCTAGGGGATCTGTTAGGTGGAATTTGAAGCAGCTGTTTAACAGATTCATTTAAGCAAAAGCTTTGGTTTCCTGGCTGGCAGTGTCCTCAGCAAGGAAACCATGTGATCACTCAGAGTAAGGCAGAGTCCCTTCAAGGACGTTCAGGGGATTTACCAAGTGGCTGCTTCAAGATCACCCCAACCCAGCCCTGGCCGGTTTGGCTCACTGGATAGAGTGTCGGCTAGGGCATGTACCTTGGTTGCAGGCACATCCCCAGTGGGGGGTGTGCAGGAGGCAGCTGATCGATGCTTCTCTCTCATTGATGTTTCTGGCTCTCTATCCCTCTCCCTTCCTCTCTGTAAAAAATCAATAAAATATATATTAAAAAAAAAAAAAAGATCACCCCAGCTCAGACGGACTGTGTCCTTTGCCCCCTGATGGGGTGAGGGCTCCCTGGTGATTCTGATATGCAGCCAGGCAGGTTTGAGAACCAGCCAAGACTTGATTGACAAGAGGATGATAACTTTGATTTTATTTCCATGTAAGTCTTTCTTTTATGGGACATAGGCAAAGAGTAAAAAAGCGGGTGACCTGATAAATATTTGCTATAACTCCAACCAAACTCAAGAGTTTTAAAAAGTGTTTTCAAGGACATTCTCCCCTTGGCACTCTGCAGTCCTGTGAATAGGTATTGTCATTATGTTTATGGCTGAAAAAAACTGGTGTAGGGAGATCAGGTGAGGGACCCAGCTGGTAAGAGGCGGAGCCAAAGCTCACACTGGCCTAATCCATCTGCCCCTTTGTTCAGTCTGAAACAATTCTCTTCTGTAAGGGCCTATCCATTCTGCTTTTTGTTCTCTGCTGCCATTCAGCCAGCTTGATTCTTTTCACTCTTTTTTTTACTCGCAGTGTAAATTGAGATCAGTGTAATTTCTGAGAAAATAGAAATTAACAGGGCAGCCAGCCCGAGAGTGGAAAGTCAGGGACACACTCAATGGGCCTTGAAGCATGAAACACTTCCAGATGCCAACATCGCTTACTGCTAGCTTCACTTTGTCTGGCAGGGCTCAAATTAAACCCTGCTATCCAGTAGCTGTGGGGGAATTGAATTTTGTATCTTCATTAGACCGGTTGGAAATGACCTTGAAAGACAGAGAAACCTCAGTTTGTATTAGTTGGTAGAAAATATCAAGAAAATAGTGACACCCGAAAACAGTTTCAGTTTTTAAATCAGGGGATTTTAAAGCATAGATTTTCTTTAAAAACAAGCAAAGGTCAAATGTATGAAATTGATCTCTTTAGTGGCAGAAAAAGAAAAAGGAAATTTCGAGTAAGGTCACGTTTTCCACAACTACTTGAAGAACTGCTGCCACCTCATGGAAAATTTTTAGAAACTTCCCAGTTTGGCCAAGAATCCATGTTTGCTGTCTTCCCGTCTTCCTCTGGTCCTGCTCCTGTGTGATGTTCTCTCAGACCAAAACCCCTGAGCGTCTTTGGTCTGCAATGGGCACTTTTTATGTTCTGTGGTCAGTTCGAAAGTGGTTAGAATATTAGAGAAACAATGCGATTAGAAATCAAGAAATAATATTTCTTTGAAAAAATATGTTAAATGTAGACATTTTTAATTGAAATTTTAAATAGTTATTTTTCAAAGAACTATCATTTCAGTTGTCATTGAAATGTGCAGAGAGGACATAATGATTAAGAAACCTGTTCTCTATCTCTTTTCATCCCTGTTATTTTTTTAAAATATATTTTAGTGATGTTTTTACAGAGAGGAAGGAAGAGAGAGTTAGAAACATCGATGAGAGAGAAACATCAATCAGCCGCCTCCTGCACACCCCACACCGGGGGATGTGCCCGCAACCAAGGTACATGCCCTTGACTGGAATCGAACCTGGGACCCTTGAGTCCGCAGGCTGACGCTCTATCCACTGAGCCAAACTGGTTTCGGCCACTGAAAGCATTTTATTGTGGTAGTTTTGTAGAGGGAATGAATAACAAGAGAGCTAAGAGCTCCCACTCCAGGTTCAAACCCTGACTCTCCGAATACTAGCTGTGTAACCTTGGGCAAGTTTTCTCTGCTACAAAAGGGAGAGAGGAGTATCACCTCAAAGGGTTGTTTGTAGTGAGCCTTAAATGAGCTCGCATCCATCAGGTGCTGAGAGCAGGGCCTGGCACAGAGGGAGCACTGTTGGAGGTGTGAACTCTCGCTGCTACTGTCCACGCTGTAATTGCCCATGAGCCGGGCTGTCTCTCCCACCAGACTGGCTCCTGCAGAGAAGGATGGGCTTTGCTCATCATTAATGCCCCCGTGCTGAACAGAGTGCCAAGCAGTGCTCCATTGTGTGTGATGGATGCAGGTGTGCACAAATGAGATGTTTAAAACCTCATTTCCCACACAAATATTACCACAATGATGATCTCGGAGTGAGTGTGTGTGTGTGTGTGTGTGTGTGTGTGTGTGTGTGTGTGTGTGCTGGAGCCATAGCTCTCTCACCACTGCCCTAGCATGTTCTAGCTCCACATGCCAAGTCCAGCCCCAACATGTGTGCATTGTACTAGGCTGAGGAGACGCCTCAGGCATGCAAAGTTGACAATGGCTAATCTGTAAGCCAGAGCAGAACCGGTAATGTGCACCTGATGGGAATGCATCTGTGTCAGAAGTTCGACATGGGAAGTAAGGTTGCCTTACCAACCCCGAGCCACAGACACTGCCAGGTGCCTCCCAATTTCTCCATTTTCCCCGTCTTAGTTATGTTAATTTCCTAGGGCTGCCATGACACAGGACCATAAACTAGACGACTTAAAATGATCAGAAACTTATTGTCTCACTAGAGGCCCAGTGCACAAAATTCGTGCACGGAGGGGGGTTGTCCCTCAGCCCAGCCTGTACCCTCTCCAATATGGGACCCCTCAAGGGCAGTCGGACATCCCTCTCACAATCCAGGACTGCTGGCTCCCAACTGCTTGCCTGCCTGCCTTCCTGATTGCCCCTAACCGCTTCTGCCTGCCAGCCTGATCACCCCCTAACCACTCCGCTGCCAGCCTGTTTGCCCCCAACTTCCCTCCTCTGCCGGCCTGGTCACCCCTAACTGCCCTTTCCTGCAGGGTTGCTCACCTCCAACTGCCCTCCCTTGCAGGCCTGGTCCTTCTCAATTGCCCTCCCTTGCAGGCTGGGTGCCTCCCAACCGCCCTCTCCTGCTGGCCATCTTGTGGTGGCCATCTTGTGTCCACATGGGGGCAGGATCTTTGACCACATGGGGGCAGCTATATTGTGTGTTGCAGTGATGATCAATCTGTATATTACTCTTTTATTAGATAGGATAGAGGCCTGGTACAGGGGTGGGGGCCAGCTGGTTTGCCCTGAAGGGTGTCCCGGATCAGGTGGGGGTTCCCTTGGGGTGTGGGGTGGCCTGAGTGAGGTGCCTGTGGTGATTTGCAGGCCAGCCACGCCCCCTGGCAACCCAAGCGGAGGCCCTGGTATCTGGAATTTATTTTCCTTCTACAATTGAAACTTTGTAGCCTGGAGTGGAACCAAGCCAAGCCTGGGGCTCCCTCCGAGGCCGGCAGCCATTTGTGTTGGGGTTATAATTGAAACTTTGTTGCCTTAAGCGGATGGGCCCGGCCCAGGTGTGCGGAAAGCTTTGCTTCCCCTGTTGCCTGCGGCAACCCTGGCCTGCTCTCTCAAGCTCCATTCTGCCGCCATTTGTTTGAATTTGTTTACTTTCTATAATTGAAACTTTGTAGCTTGAGTGGAGGCTTAGGCCTGGCAAGGGCAGGTGGAAAGCTTGGCTTCCTCTGTTACCTAGGAAACCTTGCTCTCTGTGGCTGTAGCCATCTTGGTTTGGGTTAATTTGCATGCTCCCTCTGATTGGATGGTGGGAGTGGCTTGTGGGCATGGCTTGTGGGTGTGTCGGAGGTATGGCCAATTTGCATATTTGTCTATTATTAGGTAGGATAGTTCCAGAGACTGGAAGTCCAACGTCAACATGTCAGCAGGGTTGGTTCCTTCTGAGGGTGGTGAGGGAGGATCTGTTCGAGGCCTCTCTCCTAGCTTCTGGTGGTGTCCCAGCAATCTTAGGCATTCCCTTCCTTTCACATGGCATTCTCCCATGTCATTTCACATGGTCTCACTCTTCTGAGGGTCTGTCTCTGTCTAAATTTCCTCTTTTTATAAGAATAGCAGCCATATTGGATTAGGGCCCATGGTAATGACATCATTTTAACTTAATTATCTCTGAAGACCCTATTTCCAAAAAAGGTCACATTCTGAGGAACTAGGGGTTAGGGCTTCAATGTATCTTTTCTGGGGACAACACAAGTGAACCCATAGGAGATTAGAGACGATTTGGAGATATTACTGCTGGGGAATTGGCAGAAATGTCACATTCTTAAGCTTCATGAGTGAAGTTGAAGCTGATGTGATAGAATATTTCAGATTGGGGGCTACTATTTTTTCCCAGTTTTATTGAGGTGAATTGATAGGTAAGTATATCTATAATACGTAATAAAATCGTAATATGCTAATTAGACCAGACGTCCTTCCAGAGGAAGCCAGGGCTGCAAGGGAAGCCCGGGTCTCCAGTGCCAGAGGGAAGCCAGTGCTGGCAGCCAGGGGAAGGAAGGCCTACTTTTGCACACATCGGGCATCTAGTATATATATAATTCTTTATTGTTGAAAGTATTACATATGTCTCCTTTTTTCTCCCATTGACCTCCTTGCCTGCCCCAGGCCTTCACCCCTCCCCCTCATTGTCTGTGGCCATGGGTCATGCATATATGCATACAGGGTCTTTGGTTAATTACCTCCCACTCATCCACCCTTCTCCCCTGCCCCCCTCTCCCTACCCCCCCCCCACCTCCTTCCCTCTGAGATTTCACACTCTGTTCTATGCTTCCAAGTCTCTGGAACCATTCCATTCATCAGTTTATTTTCTTAATTAGATTCCACATATGAGTGTGATCAGGTGGTACTTGTCTTTCTCTGACTGACTTATTTCACTTAGCATGATATTCTCCAGGTCCCTCCATGCTGTTACAAAGGGTAAGAGATTCTTCTTCTTTACTGCTGCATAGTATTCCATGGTATAAATGTACTACAGCTTTTTTATCCACTCATCTCCTGAGGGGCACTTGGGTTGTTTCCAGATTTTAGCAATTGTCAATTGTAACACTGTATAAGTTTAAGGTGTACAGCATAATGACTTGACTTACACATATTGCGAAATACTATTTGATTTTAAAAGGGCATAGGGATCAGCACAGATGTTCACTGTTGGGTTATTTATAATGGTCAAATAGAAGAAATATCTGAATGCCCCGCAGAAGGAGGATGGTTAAGTGGATGATGATGATGATGATGATAACAAACTGTGCCAACGACTTTATATGAAAATTATCATTTAAGAATAAGTTATAATTTATCAGCCTTACAAAATGCATCTACAAACCCCCCACATCTAACATCCTACTTAATGGTGAGAGACTAAAAGCTTTTCCCCTAAAATCAGGAACAAGACAAGGATATCTATTCTTGCCATTGTTATTTAACCTCTTATGGGATGTTCTAGTCAGGGCAATTAAGGAAGAAGAAGAAATGGAAGACATCTAGGTTGGAAAGAAAGAACTAAGTTACTTCTACTTGCAGATGTCATGATATATATATATATATATATATATATATATATATATATATATTCTAAGGAGCCCATAAACACACACACACACACACCTCTATTACAGCTAATAAATGAGCTTAGCAAGATTGCAGGATACAAGACTAATATACCAAAAAAAATCAATTGTATTTCAGATAAATACAATTGATTTTTTTTTTATCTTTTATAAAAGATAAAATCAAGAAAATAATTCTACTTATTATAGCATCAAAAAGAATAAAATATTTAGGAATAAATTTTTACAAAGAAATGTAAGAGTTTTATACTGAGGACTACAATACATCCACTAAAGAAATTAAGGAGTTCTTCCTGTTAAGATGTCAGAGTTGGCATGCACACATAGACACAAGCAATTCTATTCAGTTACTGATATGCAGGCCCAGATAGGCTTACAATAGCAATAGTATTCAAAATATTATCTACCTGCTGCAAAGCAAGCTCTCTAGAATGACATAACTAAGGTTATCTATACAATAATGAGGAGTTTCAAAATAAAATATTTAAATATAAAAAACCATTTTGTATCCTATATAATAAAATATTTATATGCAAATAAACAGAATGGTGGAATGACCAGTCACTATGACTGCGCACTGACCACCAGGGAGCAGACGCTCAACACAGGAGCTGCCCCCCTGGTGGTCAGTGTACTCCCACAGGGGGAGCGCCACTCAGCCGGAAGCCCTGAGCCAGGCTCACTGCTGGCAAGCACAGCGGAGGTGGCAGGAGCCTCTCCTGCCTCCGTGGCAGCGCTAAGTATGTCCAGCTGACGGCTTAGGCCTGCTCCCTGCAGGGAGCAGGCCTAAGCCGTCAGTTGGACATCCCCCGAGGGCTTCCAGACTGTGAGAGGGTGCAGGTCTGGCTGAGGCTCCCCGCCCCCCCGCCAGTGCACGATTTTTGTACACCGGGCCTCTAGTATATTTATAAAAGAAGGAGAAAAAAAAATTCAGGTTTAGCCGAAACCGGTTTGGCTCGGTGGATAGAGCGTCGGTCTGCGGACTGAAGGGTCCCAGGTTCGATTCCGGTCAAGGGCATGTACGTTGGTTGTGGGCACATCCCCGGTGGGGGGTGTGCAGGAGGCAGCTGGTCGATGTTTCTCTCTCATCGATGTTTCTGGCTCTCTATCCCTCTCCCTTCCTCTCTGTGGAAAATCAATAAAATATATTTTAAAAAAAAATTCAGGTTTAAGAAACGTGGCATTAAAAAAAAGCCTGTCCAATAATTTACTCTCAATAACAATAAAGAAAACAAATGATGGAAAACCTCAATTAAAGTAAAGCTATCATGTGCTCATCCAAAAATAATGAACTCTTACTTTTCTGATCAATTGATCTTCAACAAAAGTGCCAAGATCATTCAATGGGGAAAAAGTCTTTTCAACAAATGGGGCTGGTACAATTGTATGTATCTATACATGCAAAAGAATAAAATTAGTCCCCTGTTTCATACCATATCTAAAAATTAAGTCAAAATGGGACATTGACTTAAATGTAAGAAATAAAATCATAATAATCTTAGAAGAAAACAGAGTAAATCTTTGTGACCTTGGATTAGGCAGTGATTTCTTAGATATGACAACTAAAGCATAAGCAACAATAGATAAATTGGACATCATTAATTTTTTTAAATTATACTTCAATAGACACCATAAAGAAAGTGAAAAGACAACCCAGCTGGTGTAGCTCAGTGGTTGAGCATTGACCTATGAACCAGGAGGTCATGGTTTGATTCCCGGTCAGGGCACATGCCCGGGTTGCAGGCTTGATCCCCAGTGAGGGGATGTGCAGGAGGCAGCTGATCAATGATTCTCTCTCATCATTGATGTTTCTATTTATCTCTCTCCCTCTTCCTTGCTCTCTGAAATCAATAAAAATATATTTTTTAAACAAGAGAGGGAGGAAGAAAAAAAGGGTCTAACAGTATTCTGGAATTACCTGTTATCACTCAGCCAGCTCAGGCTCAAGGCAAGCTGTGCCCCAGAGACTGGGTGGGTACTGGGCTGAGTGTGGGGAGAGCCAGGTAGGGATGGAAGATTTGGCAGAGCTCTGTAGTTTGAACAGAGTTGTTTTCTGCGGGCCTTGGTGTGAGGTTCAGGCCCCAGCCCATCAGCTGAACACTGCAGGCATCCAGAAGACAATCAGAGTCCCACGTGGGGCAGGAGGCCCAAGGGGCAGGTGCAGCCTGGCATAGGAGAGCAGTGGCCAGGGCAAGCTGGGATCTGGGCGGGTGAGGGGATGCAATGCAGGGGCCTGATCTGTGGCCCAGCACAGCTGTGGCATAGAAGTCTGGCCCCAAGCTCCCCAGAGCAGGGTTCTTGCTTTCAGGAGCAGGGCTGTTACCCTCCCTGCTGCACAGGCCTGGCTTACAGCTAGGTCCCGCTGCTCACACAGCTGAGCAGGTCCGGGGCACACAGGAGACAGTGTCTAACCCGAATCACAAAACAGTCGTGCAGCTGATGCGCTATTTGTCAGCAGCTCTTTGCTTCCCGGGCCTTCATGGGGCACCACTCTGTGCCGCCAAGTGGTTGGGGGTGGGGGCGACAGTGCTGTGGTCCTGGACCTGGACCGCTCTCCCCACCACAGCCCGCCTGCTCCAGTTCCCTCTCTGGTGGCCGCTGGGGGCTTCCTGTCCTCCCTGGCTGGCTGAGCAGCTTCCTCATTTCTCTCTCAACCTCTTGCCCCAAGTGTCTGGATTGCTTCTGCTCTTGGAAACTCAGGCTGGGACCAAGCAGAGAGCCACCGGGATTGTTCAAAGGGACACCACGGAAGGAGCTCAGCCTGGCAGGGCCGGTGCGGGAGCCATTTTCCCGAGGCCGGACTGCTCTGCTGCTCGCTCCGCCTCCCCCACTCAAAGGCCTTCTGTTTGCAGATAACAGAGTCTGGCTCCTAAGGGAGGGTTGCCAGAAAAATACAGGAAGCCTAGTTCAATTTGAATTTCAGATGAAAACAACAAACAACTTTTTTCAGTATGTTAAGTTAAGCCCACATAATGCATGGAACATGCTTATACTAAAGAATTATTTGTTATTTATCTGAAATTCACATTTAACTGAGCATCCGATATTTTTATTTGCTAAATCTGGCAACCTGATCCTAAGATGGCTCAGCTTTCAAAGTTCTAATCAGGTTTCCCAGGAAGGAAAGGGGGTGGGGGGCGGTGGAGGGAGAAAAAAAAAAAAAAACCCAAAGGGAGCAGGCCTGTGACTCACAGCTGCCCCTGGGGGTCTGAGGGCTGAGAGGACGCCTGCGTGCCCAGAGCCGGGTGCCCCTGGAGAGAGGGCCAGGCTGGGGGGTCGGGGGGGGGGGGCACTGGGTGCCAATCCTGACTCTCACCAACTTCCTGTGGGTCACCCTGGGCATGGCTGGGCTTCCCTGGCTCGTAGGCTGGCGCCTTTGGCCTCCAGCACTCATTCATTCATCACTCTTGTCCCGAAAACCCCCTCCGTGTGCCAGACTCAGCCTGAGAGAGGAGTGGGATTCCCAGGCCCCTGAGCAGCGGGCCAGCAGTTGGCATGTGGATGGTACAGACACGATCCAGGAAGATAGAATTTCTGCTTCTCTCTCTCAGCCGGAGAGCTCCTGGGCCCCCACTAGGCCCTGCACCTGCCCTCTGCCTGGTGCCAGTGGCCGCTCAGGAATCTGCAGGGGCTGCCTACCGGGAGCATCTGCTTTGGTGGCACTTCTCACAGCACCCAGCGGTGGCACTGCCACGCCAACAAAAACTCATCCCTGCAACCATCCTTTCTCCTGCAGCCCCCGGGACGGCGGCCGTGAGCTTGCTGAGCAGGAAGGTGTTCTGGAGGGACTTGCTTTCCCTGGACCAGCTGGACCGGGTGGTGCTGAAGCCAGTTTGTGTCTCCTAGGCACCCACCTACAAGTGTCCAGGGTCTTCGGATCACCTGGTGGAGGTGGGAGTCTTTGAATGGCAGGCAGAGAGGATGGTATGGTCAATACTACGTGCTTTACCCAGCTTGGAAGGATGGCAGGAAAAATGGAAGGAGGGAATTTGATTTTGATGACCAAGGGAATAATCTAGAAGCCACCATTCTCCACACAGTAGCCAGAGTACTTTAAAAAAATGTTTTTATTGTGGTAAAATATATATATAATGTTAACACTTACTATTTAAGTGTACAGCTCCGGAGCATTCAGTACATTCACAATGTTGTGTAGCCATCACTACTATTTCCAGAACTTTTCCATCATCCCAATCAGAGACTCTGTAACAATTAAACAATAACTACCCATTCCTCCTGTTATCACTATGCTTTGCTCTGTGGGAATTCTGCGCTAGTCACCTCAAGCTATGGCTCTGCAGTGTGCAGTTGTTTTGAGTTAAAGGCAACTTCAACTAGAGGGCTAGGAGCTGGAGTTCTACCCGAGGAAAATCAAGGCCCAGAAAGGCAAGTAAGTCCTCCTCCCTCCCATCTTAGCTCATGGATAAAGGTGTTTTATCGTTCTCTACGTAAATAAATAAATGCAACTTTAGCGGTAGGCTCAAGAAAAACTCTGCACCTCCTCTCACCACCTTGAAGAACTTGAATTAGGGACCTTGTCTATAACAAGAGATTATCAGAGATAACCTCTTTTGACCTATCTATAGGGCAGGACACACTTCTATTTACTAAGCATCTGCTGTTAGCATCCTGCAATGAGCATTTGAAGTCCCAAGGCACCTTACCTCATCCCTGGCTCAGAATGTCTTATATACCTCCACCCTCCTTTCTGTCTCTGAACCTCTCATGCATGTGGGGTCTCTGACTCTCTCATGTAGGCAGGGTTCCCATCCATATGTGTATATTAACTTTGGTTATTTTTCTTTTGCCAACCTGTCTCGTGTCTATTTGATTATTAGACCAGCCAGAAGAACCTCGAGGGTAGAGGAAAGTTTGTTCCTTCCCCCAACCCCTGGTAACCTCTAAACTACTTTCTGTCTCTATGAAATTCGCCTGTTCTAAATCAGTGGAACCATACGACATTTGTCCCTTTGTGTCTGACTTCTTTCACTTAGCGTAATGTTTCCAAGATTCGCCCATGTTGTAGCATGTGTCACAACTTCATTCCTTTTTATGGCTGAATAATATTCCACTGTATGGATGTACCACATTTTGTTTATCAGTTCATGTGTTGGTGGAGTCTTGGGGTTGTTTTTACCTTTTGGCTATTGTGAATGGTGCTGCAGTGAACACTGGCACACAAGTATCTGTTTGAGTCCCTGCTTTCAATTCTTCAGGGTATATGCCTAGAGAGGAATTGCCGGGTGAAAAGGAGAAACTGCTGTGTTTATCCTCTATTCTACTATAACACTCTACACGCTGGTCACCAAACATGTAGGGATTTCCCACAGCAAGCAATTCTCAGACACCAGCTGGGTGTCCTACAATTTGGAGATAGTCTCAGATCCGAGATAGTCTCAGATCCCACAGGTTAAGGGCTCGGTCTCATAAGACTGCCCCCACTTCAGACACCAATTGCAAGTTTGGGTTGTCACCTGTGCTGAGAGGCTGGCTATAAATTGGAGTTTTCCATGACCCCCTCCTTGGGTTCAGTCATTTGCTAGAGTGGCACACGTAACTCCGGAAAACAGCTTATTCATTAGATTTCTGATTTATTACAAAAGATATTAAAGTGTACAAATGAAGGTTCCCATTTCTCTACATCCTCACCAGATGAAGAGATACATAGAGCAAAGTCCAGAAGGGTCCAGAGCACAGGGACTTCTGTCCCCTGTGAGTTCAAGGCGTGCCACCCTCCTGGCACGTGGATGCATTCTTGTTCACCGACCTGGAAGCTCTCTGAACCTGTGCTGTAGGGATTTTTAGGGAGGCTTCATTCCATAGGCGCGGCTGATTAAATCACTGGCCACTGGGGATTAATTCGATCTCTAGTCTCCCCCTTCTCTCCCAGGAGGTCAGGGAGCAGTACTGAAAGTTCCGATCCTCTAATCACATGGTTGGCTCCCCTGGCAACCAGCCTCCATCCTTAGGTGAAGTCCAAAAGTCACCTCATTAACATAAACTCGGGGTGTGGAAAGGGCTTGTTATGAATAACAAAAGACACCTTTATTGCTCTTATCACTTAGGAAATTCCAAGGGTTTTAGGAGCTGGTGCCAGAAAAGCAAGTGAAGACCAATGTATATATACATTTATATATATATACATTTTTCGGTGTATAAGATGACTGGGCGTATAAGACGACCCCCAACTTTTCCAGTTAAAATATAGAGTTTGGGATATACCCGCCCTATAAGATGACACCTGGTGTATAAGACAACCCCCGACTTTTGAGAAGACTTTCCTGGGTTAAAAAGTCGTCTTATACTCCGGAAAATATAGTATATATTTCTGACGTATATTGGTTGCCTCCCACAAGCATTATCATATGATAACGCTATTGTAGGAAATGGACCTCTGTGATCCATTTCCAGCATGGCGGCTTTTAATGGAATTGGCTGAATTTCCGCAGGGCAAACAGAATGTAGGGAGGAGGGAAGAGGATATAGGAACAAAGAGCTGCCCTAGCTGGTTTAGTTCAGTGGATAGACTACTGAAGGGTTCTGGGTTGGATTCCAGTCAAGGGCACATGCTCGGGTTGCAGGTCTATGGTATCCCCAGTAGGGGTTGTGCAGGAGGCAGCCCATCAAATCAATGATTCTCTCTCATCATTGATGTTTCTATCTCTCCCTCTCCCTTCCTCTCTGATATCAATGAAAATATATTTTTTAAAAAAAAGAGAGAGAGAGAACTGTGCACGTGGGTCAGCATCATGGTGGACTCCCCTCCTCCCACCCCTCCACACCAGGCGCCTGTCTCAGCTAGACAGGGGAGGTGAAGGCAACTAGAGAAGGCCTCAGCCCAATTTTTTTGAATGGCCCAATGGAAGACAGCAAGACCTAGGTGATGTGTGAGAAAACAGGTGACTCCACGGCCTCAGCCAATGAGGAACGGGAGGAGGACTGACTAAATGGGCTGTGCCCCAGGTGTGCCTGGACAGACCCCTGCTCTCGAGAAAGTATTAAAAGTCTCGTTTTCGCCATACTTCTGTCTCTGAGTCCGTAATTTGAATTTGGACAGGTGAGCATTTCTCACAATTGTTAAGGTTTTTGTAAAACCACCACTTGTTTCCCACAGCGGCTGCACTATTTTACATTCCAGCAGCTAAGCATGAAGGTTCCCATTTCCCTACAGCCTCACCAGCGCTTGTTATTTTCTGTTTTATTTGTCGTAATAGCCATCCTAATGGATGTGGTTTGATTTGTACAGGGGTAGCTGGCTGGCCATCTGTATACTTTCTTTGGAGAGAGGTCCACTGAAGTCCAATTATTTCTTTTTTAATCCTCACTCGAGGATATTTTTCCCAGTGATTTTTAGAGAGAGTGGAAAGGAAGGAGGGAGGGGGAGAGAGAACATCGATGTAACAAAGACACACCAATTGGTTGCCTCCCACAAGCGCCCTGACCTGGGGCTGGAGGCTGAAACTGCTACCAGGTATGTGCCCTTGACCAGGAATCGAATCGAATTCGTGACCCTTCGGTCTGTGGGCCAACACTAACTATTGAACCACACTGGCCAGGGCAAGTCCAACCATTTCTTAGTTGGGTTCCGTGTTTTTATTTTTGCTGAGCAGAATGATTAAACACACACACACACACACACACACACACACACACACCCCACATAAATTGGAGCCCTGGCTGTTGTGGCTCGGTTGGTTGGGTGTCATTCCAGGCACCGAAAGGTCACTGGTTCAGTTCCCAGTCAGGGCACATACCTACATTGTGGGTTCAGTCTCTGGTCAGGGTGCGTGCAGGAGGCAACCGATTTTTTCTCTCTCTCACCCTTTCCCTTTCTCTTTCTCTAAAATCAATAAACAAACAAAAAAGAAACATAACTTGGAGCCCTGGCCAGTGTGGCTCAGCTGGTTGGGCATTGTCCTGTGCACCAAGGGGTTACCAGTTTGACTCCTGGTCAGGGCATATGCCTGGGTTTCAGGCTCAATCCCCGGTGGGGGTAGTGATGTTTCTCTCTCCCTCTTCCTCTCTCTCTCAAAATCAATAAAAACATATTTTTAAAAAAGGTATCTGCACCCCCATGTTCATTGCAGCATTATTATTATTCTTTAATTGATTTTGTCAACGTAAGAAACATTCAAACCTGTAAAGAATTTTTGTGAGTTTATTTGAGCCAAACAATTGTGGGGAAACAAAACCTCAATGCAGTGAGATAATACTCCAGAGAACAGCAGCTTTGCACCTTATTTTATACTTTATAATAAAAAGAAAATACATAAGTGGGTTAGATAAAATTAAGTGGGAGAAAGCAAAACCCTTTGGTATTAATACATGTTTTACACAGGTGTGTATAGGATTGTTAATAGTCAACAGTTAACACCATAAAAACAACAACGGGAGGGTGTGTAGTCTTTGCTCCAGTGCTTTGGTGTGCCCTGAGGGATCTGTAGAAGGGGAAGTTACTCTGACTTTCCAAAGGTGTGTTATCTTAGATGCAAAAGACAACAGACAGGCTCAGTTAAAGTGAAGATTGATTTTTTTTAATATATATTTTATTGATTTTTTACAGAGAGGAAGAGAGAGGGATAGAGAGTTAGAAACATCGATGAGAGAGAAACATCGATGAGAGAGAAACATCGATCAGCTGCCTCCTGCACACCTCCTACTAGGGATGTGCCCACAACCAAGGTACATGCCCTTGACCGGAATCGAACCTGGGACCCTTGAGTCCGCAGGCCGACGCTCTATCCACTGAGCCAAACCGGTTTCGGCTGAAGACTGATTTTTGTCAGGGAAGGTTCTAGCCTAAGACATGATTATCTGCCATAAACTGCTTTTAGTTAAAAAGTTTTAATTTCATGCCCTGGCTGGTTTTGGTCAGTGATTAAAGCGTCGGCCTGTTGGTTTGACTCCCGGTCAAGGTCACGTACCTCAGTTGCAGGTTCCCCATCCCAGGGAG